>NW_027437179.1:7006299-7606299 GCF_033239565.1 Halichoeres trimaculatus | reverse complement strand
GAGTCACATGAAGGAAACTTGAATGCAGTCATGCACCTGATGTCACATGGGATGGGAATTTACACACCAACCAGCAACATGTAGATTAAACAGACCTTCAGTAAATGATAATCAAAGCGCTGTTTGTTGAGTCTTCTCTGTTGAAGCTCAGGTTATGGAGGCGGAGTCTGAATAAATCTAACTTAGCTTAAAAAAATAAAATAAAAACAAAGAGGCTTTGGTCCTTGTAATTTTTGAAGAAACCTGATGGTGAAGCTGCTGTGAAGCTGATGCTTGGTGGTGTTATTCTTGTTGGCTGATGTCCTGACTGCTGATCATTTCAGACTCTTGGGTTTTGAAAATAAAGAAGCACTCCCATGAATGTCGTTCAGTCTCAGGCTTTCTATGAATTCTTTTCACCTCACTGTTTCCTAAACGATCTTTGGCCGACCTTGCTTTCATGCCTGGCTTCAGCTCAGTAGTTGGGTCAGCACCTTCTGCTGATGGTTGTCGTGAACTGTGAGAATGACCACAGAGGGAAGGACAAAGATGCTTTTTCGTCTTTTTTTTTCCTTTCACCATTCTCCATCATCTTCATCTCCCTGTCTTTTCCTCCTCCCCCTCCTTTCTTCCAGGACACCGACTGAAGGTACATGGTTGAGTGGGCGCCATCGCTTCCTCCCTTTCTCCATCGCCTCTCCCCACCCCTCTCCCCACTTTTTCCAGACCCCTGCCGCACTAAGCTGAGCTTAAGAGTCAGCTGAGCTGATCAAAGACCAGAGTCATGTAGTGGCTAACTAGAGGCGAGAGTTCCCAACGACACTGGACCTCCCAGGGGTTTCCACCACTATAGACCTACTGTAACTAGAATGGACATGAGAGACACAAGCTTATTATACGCTCAGCCGTGTGACCGCGGTAGTTGTTGTGTGGTGGACATTCAGATGGCTGTCCCTGTTCCCAAAATGACATATTTACTCTTAACATGCTCAACCTTGTGTCCACTGACATTTCTCTAACTTGCTCTAGTGACTTTCAGTCCCCTCATAACCCAGCATTCCTCTAATGTGTGAAAGAAAGGCCTCGCTCCTGTTCCCACCACTCACCTCCCTCTCGCCCCCATCTCCTCCTTCATCTCAATGTACCGCTCTCCTCGTCACGTCGTTGATGTGACGAGGAGAGTTGCACGCCTGCATGCCCTGGGCTCCTATTATCACTCTAATTAGCCTGAGCAGACTTTCCCTCCTTCTCCTTCTCCCTTTGTTTGCCACTTCATCGTTTGTCCTGAGTGACCTTTTCCTCCATACCACTCATACAGAGAAAACTGGAGCCTTCCTGAAGAGAGCCAGGATAAGACCTAAGTCCATCCAGAAGACTTTACTGCCACTGAAATGTTTGACTTGGGGTGTCATTGTTTGGGAAACAAAATAAAAATGAAAATAAGTAAATAATTTGATCTTTTATGCAATCATTACATTGGTAAGCTATTGTGTTGAAAGAGTCAGTCTGTTGGTGGCACTGAGGATTTACCATAAAGAATGATTCATCTTTTCATCATTTTAATCATTTTACTTTATTTACAAGTTCTTAGACAAACAAAAATGAGTCTTATATTACCTCAGGAAAACATCAACATACAGGTCACTGCGCCAAAACAACCAGACACATAGACTGGTGTTTCCTCTGGGCTGTCTCTCTGAACAGTCACAGCACTAATAAGACAATCGTTCACTGTGACTGTGAACAAAAATCTATTCTTTAAAAAAAATAAATGATATAACATCTTAATCTTACAAACATTCCTATGATAAAATTGTAAAATAGAAAAAACATTACCTCATGTGAATGAACCCATCGGTTAATCTTATGTCTGTTTGTAAATCAAACGTGTACCATTCCTTTAAAATCAATTCTGACTCTAATTGTGAATTACTTTCTAGATAATCCTCATTTTAGGACAGGATCAGGATAAGTTCTAGACTATATTGTAGAAACATAGGCCCTTTTCACACAGTGTGTCCTCAGCTCTGTGGGGTGGCTCTAATGTCACGAATGTACTTCTACATTGAGTCCAAGAACAGCGCAGCATTTCAGCCCAAACAAACCAAATGTGTCTTTCTGACTCTGTTCCATGACAGCACTGGATCAGATTGGTTTCCATTCAAGTCAATGGGCCGTCTCACACTGGTTCCACTCTGTTGTGGTCCGGCTGCATCCGTGCTCCGGCAGGTCGCGGCATATATGCAACAATCCTATTTTTGCTGAATGCTGGAGCAGTAACACATGAGTTCACTGTAGGGCAGCTAGAGCTGGACAAGAAGTTGTGCATGGAGAGTACTCTGAAACACCCAGTGACTCTCAAATAAAACAAACTGCGTCAAAATCAGATCAAATTTAGCTTTACCACAACAAGTAATGGACATAATGAGCAGAGTCATATCAGGCGTTAACAGGTCTGAGGTTTTACAGCCCAACATGAATGAGAAGAGGCTTATTAGGGCACAGCCACACTATCCAAACTGTCCCGTGCTTCTAGGGACTTTTTGACTTAAAGTAAGTCATTTTAGCCCGACACAGCCCTCTAACAGCCCCGCTTTGTTTAAAATGATTGTCAAGAGATAGGCTTGCAGTGATCATACGTCATGGATCACATGTGATGTCCGCGTGCTTGTGCTTGTGCTTGTGCATGAAGCCCACCTCTCTAAAGCGTGCCGAAGCAGAGAAGTGAATCGTGCTCAAGCACGGCACGGTTGCGGTCACACTGGCCATTCCAAACGTGCTTTAGGGCTGAAGTGTGCTGAAGCACGGCACGGTTTGCTAGTGTGACCGCGTCCTCAATGAGGGAGCGCAGTAACTACAAGGTCCTGTGACCCCAGCTGTCTGGTGCCTTTTTAACGTGGTGGACTGAACACGCAGCCGGTGTGAGTTGATCTACACAGTCAGCACACAACACCTGTGAGCGGAGATGCATCTGGTGTATTTGGTCTGTCGAGTGTCCCAGTGTCAGAGTTACATACCACATTGTCATAAGCTGTTTTGACCAAAAGTGTATTGGTACAAATTTAAATCACTTTGCTTCTAAAAATTGTTAAGTATTTATTCCTGAAGCTGCTCAGGTGGGCTACGTGACATCATGCAGGTGATGTGAAAAGTGGCAGTCAGTTAATTCCACCGGGGCTCAGGGTTTGGGGGGTTTCATTGAAATTCAGCCATTGAAGGAAGGGAAGCAAAGCTTAACCAGAAAGACGAGGAAAAAGAAGAAAAACAAAACAGAAAACTCTAAAAACTTAACATGGGATACAAGAACGCATGAGATATTAGGATCGTTTGATTGCCCAATCAGAGACACAACTCAGGTCACGTGACTGCTGCTCAAAAGGAAACTTACAGCCAGTGTGATATTAAATGTGGCTGTGTCCACGGATTGGCTTCATTTCATGGTTTCAGGAACGGACGGGTGATGTCGCCGAGGCTACATCCATGTTTCATACAGTCTATGGTCCCACGGTGTTGTAGAATCACTTATACGATATTTTCTCCCCCTGACCCAGGCTCAGTACTTTTATACAACTTTACACCTTTGTAACATTTATACAGGCGGTGTAATGTTGAAGAAGAAAAGAGCTACAGCTTAAACTGCCATCTAAATTTTCTGAAGCCACATATAGATATTTACAATCAGAAGTATCAGGGCATAGTAAAAAAAGAAAAAATAAAGCCTTGTTGGAGATCATGACTTTCTCCCATCGTGTCAGGTGTTAAAAAAAACTCAGTTTACCTTAAGCCTAAACTTGTACTACGTATGAATACATGTTGTGTGACTGTTTCCCTTTTTCTTTAACTTGGCCCCGTCATCCTCCATTCTCCATGTCTTTACCTTCGCTACAATCACAAAATACCCAGCTTGAGCCTTGTCTTTGTCTTCCTCCGTCATTCCCTTCCTGCCCTTCGCCTCTTGGCACCTTATTACTCGCCTCTCCTCACAGCGTAACCGTAGCCGGAACCAGAGTCTCCTGCACCTGCTCGTTCAGACTCTATCCGGACCTCTGAATTCCAGGAGGCACAATGCTGACCCTCGAAGAAAATCAGAGGAGAGAAGGGGAGAAAGAAGAGGGGGGGAAAAGAGGGGGACCAGAGAGGAAAGCAGGAACCCTTTTCTGCAGTGCCGGTTGTGGAGAAGAGGGCTTCTCTTATTAGTGTGTATTTATCAGGAGCCAGGAAAAGCTTTATTGTAATGTGGAGTTAACGCTGGGCTCAGGAAAATGACTGCTTTTAACAGGGACCCCTGGACTGGAGTGGGGCCCCTGAGTTCCTTTGTACAGTACAGTTTCCTCTCAACCTAAAGTAACCCCACACATAACAACTGACACATTTCAGAGCCAAAGCTAAGTTTACCCAGTCACCCTTTCTTTTAGGACAGGAATAAAATATGACTGATGGTATGATTTATATCAGTAAAGACAGCGGTACACAAGCTAAGTTTTTATTTCAACATTAACAATAACTCAAACTATTACAGCCTGCTTACTATGACCTTACATACTGAACTGCTTGTGTCCCTCTTCAGGTGGGACATGCCATTTCTCCATGGCCTGTCACGTTAGTTTATAAGCTACGTTAGCGTTCAAGTAAATTTTTGACCCATTTATCAGGCCAATAAGTAAGCCAAAGACACTTTTACTGTGTTTTTTATAGAGAGGACATATACATTAGCTAGCTTGTTCAAGCTCTGATAGCGTTGGCAAATGTTAGCTTTCTAACAGCCATAACAGCTAGCCAAAAGACACCTTCATGTAGCTTACCTGTCTTCGTGGATTTTGTAGTGACTGTTGAAGGTGGATGTTGTGGTCATGTCACTGATTTTTGGGCTGCAGACCTTGCAGACCACTGTTCTCTTCATACCGCCATCAGCAACCTAATCCTTGAGCCCAAACTGAATCATTCTTGGTCTAACCGCCTCTATGACCGTTGTTAGTCATCTGTCCCAGGTCTAAGTCAAGTCTTAAGTAATAAAGACCAAGTCAAGGTCAAGTTAAGTCTTTAACCAGTTTTGGTCAAGCAAGTGTCCTCAAATTTGTGACTTGTGTCTGACTCTAGTCAAGTCATGAGACTCAGGTCCTTCACCTCTGCAACCAACCCTCCACCCCCCTCCAAACTCAGCTTGAAGTTGCTTATGAAAGTTTCTATAAAGATCTCTGCAAGTGACTCCATTTACAAATCTTGGATGAAAAGTCAAAACTAATGGCTAAAACTTGCACAGTTTGGTGGAATAATATTTAAGTCTTATAATTTGTAGATCTTAGGTGAATGACAAAAATGTGAGACAGGTAGGACGCCTCAGCTGGTGGTGAGGAATCTCTAATCTGTTAACATGCACTCCTTTGAAATCCAGAAAAGGGACATCTTGTAAAACCTCAACCTGGTTGGTTGTCATCAGTCACAACGGTTGCAGATATAGCATTGTAATTATTAAACATCAGGGCAGAAATATTTTTTATGCAGTTCCCCTTCTATACCTCTATATGACCCTTTCTGGTCATACAGCTGTTTTAAAACCAACCACAGGTTCTCATGTTAATCCTAAAGAACCCCTTCTTTTGAAAAAAAAAAAAAAAAAGAAAAAGAAAAAAAAAAGTGCATTTAACAGAGTAATAATTTGGAAAGGCTTTAATAACATGAGTTTAAAAAGCATAAAAATTCAGTTAAGTATGACATCTTTTCAGTACAATCTCTTTTCCTATCCTGTTTCTTTCTGAGAGCAAGCACAACTATTTTCGCTCCTGAATGTAAATGAAGGACCTGTTTTGAATATAGATACCATTTTCTGAAAGCCTAACCACTGTAATACCACTCCTGTTGAGGTTTTGTAATAGGCCTGTCAAAAATAAGATGATATATAACATTTATTTACATGTATTAATCGTAATTGAAAGCACACCCAAGTTTCCCTGCAAAGAACTGATCCCTCTGACATTTAGAAAGCAGAGTTGTTGTAAGGCATAAACTTTACTGCACAGACACACGTGAGCACAGCCAGCTAGCTTACAGCAGAGCCTTGCAAATAAACCAGCATGAAAATAACTAGGGAACCATGTTTGAGGAAGACTTGATTGACATGTAGTTTGATTTTCTTGTTTGAACCATGTTCCATCTGTTTGCAACTGATATGGGTCCGCTTAAATGTCCAGTTGTTACACAAACAGTACCATAAGTCATAATGTACTGTTGCGTTAGCTGCATGCATGACTGCCAAAATTTGGCTAATTGAAACATGAAAGTGAGGCAGGTACACAACAAAGTCATATGTCCTGGGAACTTCTGGGCAAACCCCTATCCTACAAATTCACATTATGGGCCCTATTCTGTCTCTTAAATCTAAATTTGCTATATATCTTGACAATATTATATATTTTCAAAGGATTTATTCGATCCCCCAAATATTCTTTCTCTTAACATTTTGTCTTAAATGGTAATTCCACGAATACACCTGGTCTGCCCTATGGTGAACTGAAGCATCACAACAGCATTCAGCAAAAATGGATGGCAGCCAGGCTGCAACAGAGCAGATCCGGTCTAGGTTGACATGTTGACTTGAACGCTTGAAAAAAAATCTATTTGATCCGGTGCAGTGACGGAGCAGAGCGAGACCTCAGCATAGACAGTATAAACATGGACGTAGTCTCCCATGACGTCACCTGTCTGTTCCTGAAACTGTAAAATAAAGCCAATCTGAGGATGCAGCCACATTGGTTATGAAGCAGGCTGAGAGTTTCCTTTTGAACAGCTACGGGGCGCCCGTCAGTCACGTGACCTGAGCTGTGTCTCTGATTGGACAATCAAATGATCCAAACAACTTTTAAACCGCCAAGTTCGAAAAAAAATCACTACCATACAGTGTGTGCCTATCATAGACTGTAAAATAAATGGACGTCCACTTGCTCGGCTCGAAGTGAGGTCTCCACAAAAACTGCTCCCCCTGGTGACTGGCTGCAGTATAGGTTTTAAAATACGGCTTTCCAGTCATTCCAGATGGGCTGTGGTCAAACTTTAAAAAATTATTACACCTCTTAGAAATATTTCCCACGTCTGATTGTTGTGGTGATTTGAAGATAACATTTGGCTGTCTTGTATCCAAGTCCTCTTTTTTCTGAAAAGTTTTGTTTTCATTAGTTATACAAGGTTAAAAACGAGGCTTTACGTAACGTTTAACGATGATTGACAGATGCCGTTCTCGTGTTTTTTTCAGGGATTGTAAAATATGTCGGAAGGTAGAGTCAGGAAGTGATTAGACTCTAAAAAGAAAAAAATATATATATTATTTTTGTCACTTGGCTCCACTCAGATTCTCCCAGAATCCCTCATCATCTGTACTGCGCAGAATCTGACTCCAAACTGCTACAATGGTGGCGCCGGAGACGGCGGTATTTTGGCTTCAAAACCGTATAATGATACACGGCAGAGCCATGCTGTCCACTCTATATACAGTCTATGGTGCCAATAGAGAAATTAGCATGTTAGACCCAAACTGTTTTTTGAACCAGACCATTAATATTCTTTTTAATGCCATAAGAGTCAGTTTTCGTGTTTTGGTTTTTATATGTTTTATATTGTGACTTCTGGTCTTTCTGCAGCCAGCCTCAAGGGGATTCTCAATGAACAGCAACTTTCAGCATTTCACATAGGCTTCATTTTTACTGACCGGGTGTTGCCCCTTGTTGTGTTTGGCCATAATGCATTTACACAACATCCGCCATAAAACAGCGAAACAGGTGCAGTAATTTTGCCGTCAGTGCCTTTAACAGTAGAGTCTAGCGCGGTTAAATTTAATGCACAATTGGGGCGTTAGCATGGCTCATTCTCCGCTTACCAATATTTTTTACCATTACAATTAACGGTCCCTTTTCATCACTAATGGCTGGATGTGCATACGAGCCATCATTGTAATCCTGGTTTTGTCACCTCAGGGATCTAATGGCAACAAAGACATGTGGAGAACAGATCAGTTATTGTCTGTTTTCATATAAAATTTTAAAGAAAAGAATGAAATATGCAATGTGATATTATGTAAATAGTTTATGGTTTTAGAAGACATTTCATGACCCCTGTTGTTGTCAAAAAAAACTAGATCCATCATGTTTGGGTCCCTTAACACACTTAGTACCCAAAAATGCATCTTCCTTTTGTTTGCCCTGTGTCATTTTGTGATACACAGGATTTTTAATCCAGAGGTTATTACATAAGAAAATCATCATGACTCGTTTCATGAGACAAGAAAGAAACTGGTCTGTACTCACTTCAAAGGTTTTACAGAGTCAGCAGTCTCAGCATCACAGTTAAGGCAGGAGCACAGTGTGGAAAAAGTTGTTTGAGGTGACCTTCAGTCACAGTCTGGGATAAATTGACTTGAGTTTTGGGGTTTTCGTCCATGTCTTAGGTCAGAGTGTGTGTGTGTGTGTGTGTGTGTGTACTGCATGTGAGCCCAACACCAACAGACAGGCAGTGGGAGGTAGAGGAGCAGAGGCCTGGGGGTGAACAGCTGAGGGTGACTATGGAGAGATTAAAAAGGGAATGTGGGGCTTAATCCACTGTTATACTGCAGTCCTCTGAGTCTCCACTCACCGAGAGCCGGCAAAGAAAAGACAAGCATTCCTCCCAACCCTCGCCACACAGCGCACAGACCAGGGGCTACAGACGCCATTCTCCTGCCATCTGGCCTTAACCAAACACTCGACAGCCTCTCGACCCTGATCGCTGCAGCCCTCCAAACCTCCATCACCTCCACACACTCTGCACCTCCACCTTTTAACCTCTGCTGCCTTCACCAACAGTTCCTGACCTCATACTCCTCAGTCCTGTCACAGACTCATAAGGATATTTGTTTCCTTTACTTTATGAATATTACTTTTTTTTTAAAGGATTAGAGCAGGTAGCTGAAAAAGCCGCACAAATCAAACATTGTCTCAGAGGTTAAAATGCAGAGATGAGGTTAAAAGCTGAAAGTGTGAATCTGGAGATTCCTTTCATTTCCTTGTGCGAACCTTACTTTTCATCAACTAACGCTACATCTTCTCAATAACTAAACCTCCCTCTCATTTCTTCATCTCGACCTCGTCTTTTCACACCTCACAGGAGAGAGGCAGGATGTGCTCCTTGCTGCTTTTATTCAAATATGTCCCACCTGCCTGAAACCAGCACGTTTTCCCACGTCCACCGACCCCTCGTCAGAGACGATGTTATACGCTGGATGTACCTTCAAGGGTTAACACTCCTGTGGGAACCATCCAATACAAATATTGAGGAGTAGCAGTGTGCAACTTCCAGAAGATCCTCAACTTTGAAGGGGCAAAAAAAGAAGCCCTCTCTTGTCTATCACTTGCAAATAAAAATGAGCTAATGTAAAAAAGTATAGTTATTAAGAGTGAAAAATGCAGTTGATACATAAATATATCCTGCAGCATTTCATTCATCTAGAGCAAAACTTCCAAAACAAATCCAACTAACTGAATTTAAACTGTTGTAAAACACAAGAATAAGAGTTGAAAAAGTTTAAATAAAAATCACTTTTTGTTCTGTGTTTTAGGGAGTCCAAATAGAGATCTCTCACGGATCATTGCTTTATTGATTTTTTTTTTTTTTTTTTTTTTTTGTAATGTTGATGCTTTTTTTGTTTTTTTTTGTTAGTTTCATTTCTTTCTGTTTTGTTTTTGTTTATTTTTGTTACTGTTTTTTTTGTTGTTGTTGTTTTTGATGGTTTTATTTGCTTTTTTGATTGTTTTCTCTTTTTTTGCTCTTTAGATTGTTTTCTCTTTTTTATTTTTGGATTATTTTTCTTTGTTTTGTTTTTGTTTTGTTTTTGTTGTTTTTTTATTGTTTTCTCTTTATGTTTTTTTTTTTCGCTTTTTTGATTGTTTATCTTTTTTGTTTGTTTGTTTGTTTTTGTTTTTTTTTGCTTTTTGATTGTTTTCTCTTTTTGTTTTTGCCTCTTTGATTGCTTCTCTTTTTTTGTCCTGTTCGTTTGTTTTGTTTTGTTTTTAATTTTTTTTTTTATTATTGTTTTACTTTTTATTCTTTTGTTTTCTTTTTTTTTTTTTTTTATTTTGTTTTTGTTTTATTTCTTTGTTTGTTTGTTTTAGGGGGCAAATGATGTGCAATATGTCAAGTCGGCCGAGGTGATTTGTAAATAATATTTTGTATGGGAAGGGGCAGAAATAACAAGATTTTTTTTCTTTTTCTGCTCCCTTTTTATTCATGTGTATGATTTTTTGTATTTCATGGTTTATGGTTTATTTTTTGACTGAATGAAAAAAAGTCAAGTTAAATCAAATCAAATCAAAATACACCAAAAAACAAAAAAAAAAACGACAAAAAAACCCAGTAATTCACTTAAATGCAGAGCTGCATTGACTCGGGTAAATGTGACAGCATGCTAACACGGAGAGGTTCACCCTCTGTTTGGATACTAAAACCTTTCTCACACTCTTTGCCACCTTTTTATTGGCTGCTATTCCAAAAATGTGTCATGTACATGCTGTCTCGTGAAGGTGAATCCCCCCCTCCGTCTCCATCGCTTCCCCTTTTCGCTATCTTTCCCACCAACTACAACCTTAATTTCAGACACACAGGAGACTTTTTCCTTCGAACATCTTTCCCTGCCTGACTTTCATCCACAGGCCCTCACACTCCCCCCTCTCTGACTTTATTCTTCCAGCTGTCTCTGTGCATATCCCTGATCCCGTTCTGCTCTCAGCGCAACAAACAGCTGGGATGTCTTCATTTGATGGGACAAAAGGGCTTCCAAGAATCACTGCTGCTCCCTGAGAGAGTTATAGGTGCTCGGCAGCCGCCTCCAGGCTGGGGTTTGGGGAAGAGGGTGCAGGTAGGGAGTGAGTCTGAATGACAGCATGGACTTGAACTCCTCTGTTCCCTAAAAAGCAGCTAGTTCCAAAACACGGTCGTAGTACCACACACCCACAGACAGCTGGATGTCTTCTTCCACGCTCACTGAAACTGTGCATCTGTAAGATAATGCAGGGTGCATGGAATTCATGGGGAATCATTATTTCTACATCATGTTTTATGAGGGCCAATAAAAATGTCATTTGGCCGTTAGCGCCGTGGTTTATTCTGGACCATTAGCTCCTCCACACAGCGCTGTGCAAACACGCGGGGCCGGTTCCTCGCCAGAAACATAACATTAACAAGAGATGCACTACTGAGCAACAGCTCCTGTTCCGGAAATGTAAACCAAATTGTACAGCCATATCACCATCCAACTGGAAAACTAAACTCCATATCATCAAGTTAGAAATTGAAATGAGGCCTCTGCAGTCTGTTAAATTGCTTGGTTTGTTCTTTGGATAAAAAACACACAGAGGAAAGTGATGCTGTTCACAACTTGTGAGTCCTTTTTAACTTCACTCTCAGTTGCTTATGTTATTCTGAGGCAGGTTAAACTTGTCTTTTTAGCTGCCTGTATGACAGAATTCAACCTCATGATCTGTGCTAGAATTCCCCAAATTGTAAACATCAAGGTTTGCAAAAAACTCAAGAAGTGGAGGACTCAGTTGCAGGTAACTCACAAAGGATATATTACCCAAAACTCAAAAGTCCCCAAAATAAAGCACAAGAGAAAAATCAAAAAATCTAAAACTTCCTCATCACTTCCTCAACAGCAACAAGCGACACATGAAAGCAAACACACGACAGAAGACAACAAAGAACCAAGGGAACACAGAGGCTTTAGGTCCATAATGGGCAGTGTTTTTCTGGCGTAAAATCTGTGCCATCCAATCAGTATTAGCCCCAGTCATTCAGCTGTGACATTTGAAAAACGAAAACTCTGTTTACTGGCGTCCACACGATACCAGAGTTTTCCGAAATCTTCACTTTGGCCAGAGTTTTCAAAAACATAGTTTTTCGTGACGTAAAGCTGGGGTTTTATGTGGGTGGCAGGGCCTGAATGTATGAAAATATATGCTGTTTCCCAAATATCAGGCTACATGTAGACATGGCCTTATGGACCCAAAGGGGTAATCAACACATGTGTGAAACAAGACACAGGTGAAACAGGAGGGGTGATCAAACAGGACGAGAAGACAAAGCCAAGAGGAAAAACTAAACCAAACAACACAAAAGTACAAAGTGAACAGGAAACACAAGGAAAACCACACAACAAGAATAAGTGAGGTTAACAGGAGTACTAAAGACTGAAAAAGATAGACTCAAACTGAAACATGAGCCACGTATACATGGACCCAAATATTCCCCTTGCATTTGGTTTATTTGCTCAAATGGAAAAAATTTAACCTTTGTATACACCTCATTCAGAAGAAAAATTCCCAATCCAAATAGATATTTAATTGGTTTCACAGGGGTGGAATATTCCTTTCCTCAAACTGATTGAGGTATCATGTATCCACTCAAACGGAAAGTTGTCAGGGAGCGTTCTTTCAGCGCATGCTCAGATATGACGTAAGGCGCAACTAGAGACGTTCCTCAATTTATTTACGTTTGTTTGCGCATGCCCCATTGACTATTCTGTTTGATTATAGCGGCGCATGTAGAACAGAGATTGGAATATTCCTTTCCATGTATACTAATGTTTTCAGAAAAGTCATTCAGAAAGATTCCATTCAGAAAGACAAAATACTCCTCATGTGACCTTGGCTAATGAGAATAAATGAAACAGAAAGTCTACAGAAGAGAGAAACACAAGGAAACCAAACCATGAGATCAACAAAAGTCAAACCAAAGACTATGGCTGGGTATTGTTAAGAACTTCATGATTTGATTCAATTTGATAATGATTTAAATACTTCTATATTCGAACATGTGGTACGTCTCACATTTTGGAACAATAAAACAACCCAAACGTCAGACTCTAAAGCTAAAGGAGCTAGCTTTACGCTGCTTTGGCTGCCATTCTGTTGTTTTTTGGTCTTGTGCGGTCTTCATCCATACAATGGGAACAACAGGCACAGTGCCCCACCCTGCTTGCCAGGAGGTGAATTGATTCGGAAGATTTGCTGAATCGATATTGAATTGGGTGAGGAAATATTGAAATGCATTGATTAATCAATCTTTTTACCTGGATCCAGCCAAACAGCCCCAGACCATCATGCTCCCTGCTCCATGATATCATTTAATGACACACACTGAGGAACCATCCTTTCACCTCCTCAATGTACAGTGTACAAAAATCCTGTGATGAAGCAAAGATTTCAAACTTTGATTAATTCATCCATATCTCCATCTTCCTGTCTTCAGTAGTCCATTGGTGGTGTCTGATGGTCCAGTCCAGCCTCTTTCTCTTCTTCTTCCTCTGTCTCAGTGATGGATGTCTTTCTTTCTGCAGTCTGACCTGTCAAAGCTTCATCTCAAAGTCTTCTCTTCACGGTAACTGAAACTGAGACTGAGACACTACCACCTCTTTGAAGCTGTGAAGCTTGAAGCTGTTGACTCTCAGAAACTGGTCTTCTGGTTCTGGTTCTGGTTTGGCTCTGCCAGACCTCTTCCTGTCAGAGTCTCCAGTCCCAGTTTCTGAGAGTCTTTGGATGCTGAAGGAAACTCTCCTCACTGAGCTCACCTTGACTTTCTTTGACTTCATGTCTCTGTGGTAAAGACCTGTTTCTGTAAATGTTCTGATGCTCCGTCTCTCTTTCTGCATGAATTACCTTTCCTGATCATTTTTAGAGCGTAACACAACTTTCTGCAGAACAGTACTGTTCAGTAACGCTCACCATGAGGGTCTGGTACCACAGTGTGTTCAGATCGACTTGTATACACACAGAGATGGTTTGATGGATCAAGGAAACTTGGGACACCTGTACCATTTCAAGCTTTTCATTGAACGTAAGTAGCTTGAATTTCAATTTCAAAATGCAAATAATTGTGTGACACAGTAGACATTTCTTTTTTTATAGTCTGATCTTTTCTATACATCAGTCGTCCTGCGCAGCTATACGTGCCCCACACCTAACCGGACCTCCTCTCCCCTCTCAGCTGTGGTCCCATGCCCAGACCGGCACGGTTGTGATCCCAGTCCTATAGGAGAATAAGGGGACAGTTCATGGCTGCGCTGAAGTCATCGGCCAGGCATCCGTCAGAACAACCAGCAGGAACAATGGAGGCCTCTGTCCCGCTAACACAAGGTTGGTTTTAGACGAGAGGGCCGGACAGCGCTGAGATGGACCGGCAGAGGCAATGGAACTGACAGCTACAGTTTGACCTTGTCTTGTACTGTAACAGCTCGTAGTCCCCCTGAGAGACAGGGGATGTGTTTGATGAATGTTAGGGTTTCACCTCACGTCAGTCAGCGAAGTTGAAACTGTGTCATCCTGGCCCTAAAAACACCACTTCTTAAGAAAGGGACGGCTATGTTCTGTGCTTTTATCTCAGAATCCAAAACCACACACACAGACACATACACACACACATCTCCTAGAGCGCTGAGCAAGGGTTTACAGAGATAAGTGAAAGGCTGATCTCAAAAGTTGCAGCCCAAACGCCGGACAATGAAAAGTTTCCTTTGGATGTGCCGCCAGCAGCCGGAGGAGCGGAGGAGCGGAGAGACGGAGGTCATGTCAGTCCTTGATAGCCTGCTGTTTTATTCTCCTCTCTCCAGAGTCACAGTCACAGTTAATCTCAGCTCCGCGCCCCGCTGTGCCTGACCCCAACCTGCCACCTCTGTCTCCATGCCCACTATGTTCCCATGGCAACGAGGACTGACCATGCGGCACACTCACACACACGTACACACAAACACAGAATGTGGTAGGAAAGGAGGTAGGAAAGAAACTTAAAACCATATAAAAGTTGAAATGTGGAGTGGGGCTGTAGGCTGAACAGTCAGAGACGGCTGTACCAACCTCTGTTGTCTACTGTACCCCCTCCCACTCTCTGCCACACAAACAATGGGCAAATCCATAGGCCGCAAATACACAGACAAACAAAGTGGCCAGTGTGTGGCCCTTTCTCTCTTTCAATCAGACGAGAGTAAGACGATACAAAGAAAGCTCTGACAGTACACCATACACACACGGGCACACACACACACCAGCAGCAGCAGAAAAACAGGGCTGTGTTCATGCATTCTACGCTTTAGGAGCTGCAGAGTGGTTGTGCATGACGAGTCCATCTGCCTCTCACATTAATCACACCACAGGCTCCATCAAACTTACATCGAGGACTTTCTGGAAGTACATCAATACAGGAATTCTTTGGAGTTTTTTTTGCTCCTGATTCTTATGTTTCAGTCTGTGAGGCTGTGTATACATGGACAGCACATGTGAAGTTTTTGTGTCTGCCTTGCGGGTTTGTGTTGGTGGACGTGTAGGTGCTGTGTGTAGATTTGCAATGCAAGCATGTGTCTCAGAGTGAAGGTTCTGCGTCAGCACTGACTGCCGTGTTTGAACAGAGCTGAAGGAATTTTTCACTCCACACTTGACTCACACTCACTGACACAGTCTGTACATGGGTTTCATATGTAGGTCAAGTCAAGTCAAACTTCATTTATAGAGCACATTTTAAACCAACCGCAGTTGACCAAAGTGCTGTTAAAGCTTCAAAGCAGGATCAATGAAAACACAATGAATCAAAACATAACAAATAAAAAAAGTTAGTAAAAATAGAAAAATATAAATAATTAAAAACAGCAGATTTGTTGGAAAAAAAACAATAAATAGCATAAGAAAAAGGCAGCGAGCTGCCAGGCCCATCCTCCATGTTCCCCTCAAAGGACTCAGCTGTTATTGGTTTTCTTTTCAGAGTTTAAACTTCCATATCTACTTCAGTGCCAACAAGCAACATCTTGTGCTGAAAAGTAGAGTCATAATTAATGAAAAAAAAAAAATGCAGTTCCCTGCGTGTCCACTTGAGGCTGACTACAGAAGCCAAGAAAAGACCATAAGGTCCCATGTATTGATAAATGCTGAATTTCACAACAGCATTTAAAACAATTACATCCTGCCCCCAATGACAGGTTCTGATTTGTAGCTCATTTATTATATTGTTTTTGCTCTGTTTCTAAAAACAGCGGTAAGCATCAATGGCTAATATTTCAATCAAAATGAGATGTTAGAAAAAAAGAAAAAACAAAAACAAAAGAAAGTCAATCAAAATCCTTGGGTCTCCTTGTTGTAACAGCTTTTGAGTGATTCACAGTGAATCAAGTTTGCGGTTTACTCACTTTTCTCATGGAGAAATTTTGGCCTGAGATATACCACAATTTTGAAACTCCATATCACTCTTCTTGTTTTGGACAAAAGAGTACAAGTACACTATTTGAAGCTAGGTCTGAGCAAAACCAAAAACTGAAAGACTTCACATCCAAATGTTTTCCTTAGGACTTTATGGAGACAAAAAAGGCAAACCTGAAGAATCAAAAACTGTACTTCAACCTTAGGTGCATAGTAGTGACTACAGTGGAAAATCATTTGAACACTTCATTTGAAGGAATATGCATGAGACTGACATGAGACTGACATAACTATGACATGATGTCTGTCATTAGAATGAAAGAGGCGTCATGGTGTCACTAAGTGTTATTCAGTCAATCATGTCACCTTTAATACAAAGTTGACAGTGTTTGGGATGTCTTTGTGTCATCTAGAATGAGTAATATAACTAGTAGTATTAAAAACTAGCAAAGCTCAAGTTAAAGCTGACCACCTTAGAGACTCAAATTATTCGCAGGGATCTCAAACTCATGCCATGGAGGGCCAAGAGGCTGCAGGTTTTCCTTCCAACCAAGAACTTCACCAGCTGGTTTCACTGGCCACGGTTGCATGAGGAGTTTTTCGTCTTTCTGAATGGAATCTTTCCGAATGACTTTTCTGAAAACACTAGTATACATGGAAAGGAATATTCCAATCTCTGGTCTACATGCGCCGCTATAATCAAACAGAATAGTCAATGGGGCATGCACAGAAAAATGAAAACATCACAAGATTTATCAAAGCTGGAGGACGACAGTTTGTTTATCACGGTGTTGCAATATTCCGTATTGCGAGTTTGTCGTCCGTCCAGTCTTGAAATTAAACCTGCTGCTGAAAACCTTTCAGCAGCAGTCCAGTGCTGACGGCTCGCCGCCATTTCTAAAGTTGAGGAACGTCTCTAGTTGCGTCTTACGTCATATCTGAGCATGCGCTGAAAGAACGTACCATGACAACTTTCTGTTTAAGTGGATACATTATACCTCATTTGGTTTGGGGAAAGGAATATTCCACCCCTGTGAAACTGATTAAATGTTCATTCGGATTGGCACTTTTCTTTCGGAACGAGGTGTATACAAAGGTTAAATTCTTTCCGTTTGAGCAAGTAAACCGAATGCAAGCGGAATATTTGGGTCCATGTATACGTGGCTACTGATTAGTCCTTGCTCTCTGCTTGAAGGTGAGGTGCTTGAAGGTGAGGTAATCAGTGAACTTTTTGGTTGGAAAGAAAACCTGCAGCCTCTTGGCCCTCCATGGACGAGTTTGAGATCCCCGAATTAAAGAGTCGATGACAATCAAGACAAGTTGTTATTCACATCCAGACCATGGTTTCTGCGTGTCAAACAATGTAGAGTAATAGACTGATATAAGCTTTAAATAAACACAACAAATCATCATCATTAAACTAAGATAGTAAAGAAAATACAGTCTTGAAAGATTTGGCCTTTAATGCTGGCTGCAGGCACACCTGTGTCCCGAGCACACCTGTCTGCCATTGACAGTCATCTACAGATGTACCAGTTTCAGCCACCAGGTGATGCTGTTTTCACCTCATGGAGGAATTCATAATAATAAGTATGCCTACAAGTATGAGTAGTATGAGTAGTTTGCCTAGAAGTATGACAAGTACACCTAAAAGTATACGTGGTGTGCTTAGTAATATGAGTAGAACGTTAGGTATTATGAGTGGAAAAACAAGTTTCAATGAGTTGTTAAACAAGTAGCATGAGTAGTATACCTAGTAGTATGACTGGAAGTTTGAGTGGAATGTGCAGTATTCCTAGTAGTATGGGTAGTATACATGATTTGAAAGTATTATGCTTAGAAGTATGAGTAGTATGAGTAATATGCCTAGTATTAAGAGTGGTTTGATTGGTATGCCCAGAGGTATGAGTATTATCCTTAGTTGTATGTTTGCCTTGTAGTTTAAGAAGTATGCCTAGTAGTATGAGTAGTATGAGTAGTATGCTTAGCAGTATGAGTAGAATGAGCAGTATGTCTAGAAATATCGGTAGTATGCCTGGCAGTATGTGAGCTAAGCCTGGTATTATGAGTAAACTAACATTTATTCACACGTGTATTGGTGTATTCACCCACGACTGTCTTGCTGGCCCAGTATTCCTTCTTCAGTTTTTTTCAGCTTGTTTATAATTTGATTTGGTGTTGGGGTGTACCCAGCCATAAGAATATCATCAGAAAGTTTGGAGTAGGGTTTGCTGTTATAGTGCTGCTCTCAAATTTCAGTTGAAATACAGGCGATGCCAAAATTGTCATGAGACATTTTGTTTCCTTGCTCCACCTCTTTTCTTCTTCTCTATTTTCCTGTAACTCCTCCACTTCCTGCTCCTTTTGCCAACACAGAATGCAACATGCCCACCGATGAGGTTAGGTTTGCAAGCTTAAACCAACTTTTTTGGTTCTCACCATGAACCCATCTTTCAGGTTCTGAACCGGCCCTTACTCTGTCTGAACATGGCGGCCCATTCAAAATTAAGTTCTGGAATCGGCATGGAGCCGTATCAGTGTGCTGCTTGATGAAACCACGTTTATTCTCAGCCCAGGAACATCACAATACAACCAAAACATCAACATACAGGCAGAAGAGGAGGTTCGAGGCAGACACAGACACTGACACACATGTGCAAAGGCCCTGAAGTGACGATTGAGCAGGATTATTGACATAACTTATGCTTTTTTTTTTTTTTACAGGAAAATCGTGCAGACTATACCTTTAAGTTTAAACAAAAGATAAAATCAACACAGCCTGTTGGAGAACAGTCTAGATATTTGGTTTTAAGATTTGGGTTGGCTAAAAGGAGGGGCAATCAGATTTCAGGAAGTTGGGGCCATGGCCACTCCTGGCCACTGTTGGGTCCCCCTTTAGCCAAAGATACATTCCATCATATTTTGATACACATGAAGCTTTCATATGGGCTGGATGAACCAAATCATCATATAAACACCTCGTATCTGTATTCTGTGGCTGATGACTTGTCTCAGTGGTTGTCTCAGCAGTTAAATCCTGCACCCCCTGCTGAGGCTGCAGTCCTTTGAGCAGCAGCCCGGGGTTAAACTTCAAGCCTCATACCTCTTGTGTCATTCTCTCCTCTCTTTTTACCATTTTCACTTCATTCACTAAAGACAGAAAATTAAACAAGCATATTTAGCAGCTTTTGACTTGTTTACCTGGTGGCACTGGCCTCATTTTGTATGACTGTGCATGTAACTAGATTCTGAAATGAGAGTTAAGATTTAGACACACTTTGAAGGGTTATATGTTTCTGTGAAATCTTATTCTGCAAAATTCATCACATGCTGAACTGTGAAATTTCTTGGCACTTACAGTTTCTTAAACAATCATGTATAAACATTTAAGTAAATGTTGAAACCTGGGAGGCCTCATTAATGATGCACTGTTAATCAGGCAGGGTGAGAAAACTGGTTGCAGACTTTTCAGCACACAGGGACTCTTTTCAACAGCACTCGGCACTGAAAAAATGAATACATCAGTGCAGGCTTACAAACACAAAGCTGACATGTTGGTTTTCCTGAGCAGACTCTGGCTTCTATAATGTGACAGTGCTGAAATGTGCTGAGCTTCAAGCAAGGGAGTGCAACAATGAGCGCTCGGGCTTTGAATTATTCAGGCTGTAGTCCAATCACAGCAGGAGGGCAACCCAGTTTCCCCAAATCTTGAAGTTCACTACCTGAGGATTACTCTTGAAAGTGAATTTGTAATGCTTTGTTAAATAAGCTGGGAGAGAGTGTGACAGATTACTGAACAATGCTTCCATCCTGACACCCAGTGCTGGCTCAAAGTACTGCATTATCCTACGCTCTCTTCTTCCTCTGGAAGCTCAACTCGAGTTGGAACATCATTTTTATTCCATTAAGTCACAAAAGAGGATTTCAGTTTACACATACAGAAAAATCTGTTTGAAATGTGAGATAAGATTAAGAACCATCTCTACAGATTTACAGCTTTGGATGGAAGGAAACAGGGATTCTGGCTCTTTGGCAGATTGTCAGTAACACAAGAACTTAAAGAAACAGCAGTCGTTCTGTATTTTCAGTATTTTAACATAAACTCATTCACCTCAAGCAATTACTTACAACACAAACACTGTTTACAAAAATCCACCTTTCATCCAGTTAAACCCAAACACCCACAGATGAAACCATAAAGGAAATAGTAGAAACACAGACACCACAGACTCAGTCACAGATGCTGTTTGATCACAGCTCGTCCTTTCCATTCTGAGAGTCTGAAGCCGACGTTGCGTCAGCTTTGGCTTTTTTCGTGTCCTTCTTGGCGTCAACCTTCACTGGCTTTTTTGCAGCAGGTTTAGCATCCTTTTTGTCTCCCTGCTTGGCTTGTGTTTTGACCGTCTGTTTTCCATCCTTTTTAGCTGCAGGTTTGACTTTTCCTGCTGCCTTGGCCTTTGCTTGGTCTCCAGTTTTGGGCTTTGCTTTGGGAGCAGCTTTAGCTTTGGTGTCTTTTGCTGTCTTGCCGGCTGGTTTTGTCTCTGCTTTCTTCTTCGGCAGGTCGGCTGGTTTGTCAGCCTGTGTGTCTGCTGCTACGTCGGGCTTCTGTTCTTGTGCTTTACTGTCTGTTTTGTCCTGCTCCGTCTGCACAGGAGGCTCTGGTGTTGTTGGCAAAGCCTCAGAGTTTTCTTTCTCCTCTGTTTTGATGAATTCTGCATCCACAGGGGTGGAAAACATCTTCAGCATTTCTTGTGCTTGGATTCTTTCCTACAGAACAGATTTAAAAAAACATTTGAGAACACTTGATTCAAAATGAGCTGATTAAAAACCAAGCTGTAAGACCAGAGGCAGATTAAAAACGCTGTTCATACTAAATGAGATTCCTTTGATATTTCAAGAAAACCATTTGAGAGGGACAAGCAGGCGCTAATTTCCAGTGGTCAAACACAGTCTGTTCAATTAACATAATCAGGTTTATATGAAGAGAACATCCTATTACAGTCTTTATGTGTTTCTCTTCTAATTTTAACATCCTGAATGAACACTTCACAGTCATTACTGTTAAAATGCTCTGCTGGTAGAATTACACTTTCACTGATGTAAGCTCTAAAGAGACTGTTTGTACCTTTTCCTCGTGTGCAGGATCCAGGGTGAACCACAGAGCCACAGCACATCTCTGACCCTTAGTGACAGCTCTGACGCCGTGGGGGTTTTCCTTCCCTGCTCCGAACCCAACGACACGGCCGCACTGTGGGCGCACCTCAGCCTGGAGGAATTTAAAAACAGAGTGTGTAACATGTACCAACAGCAGGGATGGGTACCACATCAGGTACTTTTACAGGTACCAACTAGGGGTGAGTATTGGCAAGAAACTCACAATATGATACACATCATGATACTTGGGTCACGATACAATAATATTACAACACCACAATGCTTTGATTTATTGCGACATTCTCCACAGTTAACTATTTGATTGAAAACGGCTTTCTATTGTATTGTGGTTGAAATAATGAAAGTCAGATGCTGTGTTTTTTTCATACACTTACCTTAAAAACATCAAGTCAAGTTTGTCACTTAAACTACTGTGACATAAAACTAATGTTGCAAAATAATTATTTAGTGAAAGACATGGATGTTGGTGAAACTGATAAAAGTCACTTGGTGTAACCAATGTTACTCATAAAAAGTTTCATATTGGGCAAAACATGACAATGATTATAATTTTATCAGTCTACTACACTGTAAAAATTAAATTTTATATGATTTTAAGCTAACTGATTCGGGATTAAAGAGAAAACATGTTTACAGCATCAAAACCCATAACATCAAGTTAAGAATACAATATTTTGAATATACTTTGATATCATATCTATTAGACAGTTTATGGGCAACATACAGCAGAGTAGCTCTTTGGCACCATCTAATGCAGTGGAGGTGCAGAAGACTTATTCTACCTCTGACTCACCTGAAATATGAGTTTTTATTTTAACAAAAATATCAGTTAAGAGTTGAAACATTGATATTTTATCACAGGTCAAAATATTGCAATATATTGCTGTGTCAATATTTTTTCACACTCTAGTATGGACCAGATTCTGTCTACAGATTCATGAAACTCAAAAGGTACTATGTTTCGGTACCTAAACCCAACCTTGTGACTGTAAGGGAGTGGAAGAGTAGGTGATTCTCCATGTTGGACATGAACACAGCATTGCAAGTTTATGTACTGAGAAATAAATGCTAAATTTAAAAACTTGAGATTTAACTATTATTCAAATAAATACGTATTGACACATAAACACACAAAAGTACTGATGCTTGGTATCGTTGAGTACCGATACGGACTGCCAGGTACCAGTCAGGCATCAGTACCGTATTGTTTCACATGTTAAAGGTACCCATCCCTAACCAACAGTGACACACAGCACATTCATTAAGAAAAAAATACCTCAGGCAGACTTACAGTCACTGTTTTGGCATCAAGCTCAGTGAATATGAAGTCTCCTCCTTCAAAGTCATCGTTCAGGTAAAGGATGGCACTACACAGAGAGACAGAAGGACGTTAGGTTAACAGAGTATATCAGAGTGTAGAGTCCATAGAGCGTCTGTGTGTGTGTGTGTGTGTGTGTGTGTGTGTGTGTGTGTGTGTGTGTGTGTGTGTGTGTGTGTGGGTGTGTGTGTTCTCACCTGTAGTCCCTGTGTGTGTATGCAGGGGGCTCCTTTATACACTCATTGAGCTCAGAGACCAGCAGACAGTTGTCCACATGAACAGGGTGACTCAGGTCTTCACGGTCCTCCTGCTTTTCTAAATGAACAATCCAAAAACAGGTTTGTATTCTCTCAAAACAGCAGTAGATGCTTTGCCAAAAGTACTCTAGCCAGAACTGAGAGATTAGGATTAGGAGGTGCTTTAAATTGTTTTGTTTTTGTTTTTTTTCACATTTTTGGCTTAATTCATATTAACAGAACCATAAAACAAATATATATCTTAAATGTAATTTTTATTATAAGAATTAACACTGAAAATGATTAACTGGCTTGCTTGAGTCCAGACCTCAACCCCATACAGCATATTTGCTTGAGTTGTAAAATAAAGTGGACAGATCTATTGAACATTCAAAAGAAAGTCTTTATCTTGAGTTACAGAAGCCATGGGGTAACAGTGATAATGAAGCTCTGAGGAAATATATCGACACCATGCCAGAGACATGTGCTGCTGTAACAGCTGTTAAATGTGGACGAACCAAACATTAAAGTTCAAAGTAGATAAAAATAGCAGGACTCACTTCATTTGATATTTATCTATAATACGACGCCATCAGTTGTGTTGTATACAGCAGAAATTAGATATTTAAAATGGAAAGACCTCAGATCAACCTGTTTAATGTTTCCGGCTTAGCCTATCTAGTTTGCAAGCATTTAACAACAGAATATTCAGAATATTTTGAACAGAAAAATAGACAAAGCATTATGGTAAAGGGTAAAAAAAATGGTTATAAAAAAAGGCAGAAACTGTTCAAAATAAATATAATATTGAATTATTTTATGTTTTTAATCTAAGTTAAAGGTTTTTGCTGAGGCTGTCTGCTTGAATAGTCAATTTATAACATCATATATAATGTAGAAACTCACACAGGGGATGAGTATTTATAAGATGATTTCCTTTACTTTCCTCTATTCTTAAATTAAACATTTTTTTCATCCAGTGAGTAAGTGCATTGCTAAATAGGTGATGCAGTACCAAAAAAGCATTTTGGCCGAAAGTGCTTAAAAATGTAACCAGGTCTATGTTTCTTTAAATAACAGCAGTGAAAAAAAATTATTCAAATCAACACTATTTGCTGTAAGAATATGTTGGTTGGTGCTCTTTGTCAACAGGCCATGCACAGATTGATGTCAGCACGTTTATACAGTTATTTGTTGACACAGTAATATAACTGATCGTTTTAAAAGGCTGCAGTAGTTACTTTTCTAATTTTTCAGTGCTTTGTTTTATTTCGCTTTTGTAAATATAAATACTAAATTTCTTTTAATTCAGGTTATTTTGTGTGGAATTGCCTTGTGTATGATATGTGAGATATAAATAAAGCTGCCTTGGCTGAATAAACCTCACTAATAAACTCTTTTCATGTCTTACCCTCGATGGCGGAGCGGCACACCAGGTGAGAGTAGGAGAAGTACAGAGGTGTTTCCAGATTGAAGTACGACTCCAACACCTTCTTCACCTTCTCGCTGAGATCGAAGAACAGGCGAGCGCTCTTCAGAGGAACCTTCCCCTCCTGACCAAGCTGTGGGTGTGGAAACAACTTTTACTACAGCTCCATTGATCACAGTGAGGTGTGACTGCTTCATGAATCTGAGTCAGTGTAGGACAGGGGCTTTGTGAGCTGGTTTGTAATGAGAGCTTTAAGTTTTATGATTCAGACCTTCACAGCCTTCAGGACGGTGACTCCCTGGAACATCTCACTGGGAGAGTGTGGAGAAGGGCGCCCCCTGTAGCCATCACCTTTAAGAGCAGCTGCCTGGAAACAAACACCAGATCAACACAACATGATGGACTAAGGAGACAATGAAAGACCTAAAGAGGTGTCAGGTAACATAGAGAGATGATTTATCAGGAGATTAAAGAGGCAAACTGTTCTTTTACATCACCCCTAACAAAAAACATACAACATGTTCAACACTGTGATACTGTGCACGCCTATACAAAAGCCCATACAAAAGCCTGTACAAGATCATTTTACATCAAATTTTCAAGAATCAATGTGAATTTTCCAGGTCAGTATAAAGTGTAATATAGAGTATTTTTTCTGTCTCATATTTAAGGTTTGAGATACATATGTTTATCTTTATAGTTGTATATTTACGTTTTGGTTAAATAATTCAGTCAGATTTCTTTAACTGGTTGAGTATTTTATATGACTGTCTAATTAGTCTTTGTTTAATCAGTTTTCTACAGCTGCAACTACGTAGACCAATTACACTTTGAAAAATAACATGAACTAATGCTGGAGATGACTTAATTTTGGTTTCATGTTCATACATCATCAGCTACCTGGGTAATACTGAAAGGACTGCTTGTTGATTCTTTCTCTGAGCCTGGGGTCTGTGGTTTGTGGATTCTTCTTCTTCTTCTCCTTTTCTGTTCACTTTGCAGCTTGAAGTTCTCTTTTGGTGTGTTATTAAACATTTATATAAGTTTGTGGTGTTGCCACAGAATCTTATTTGTTTTCAGAGATGGTAAGTAATGAAGTACAAATACTCTGTTACTGTACTTAAGAAGATTTTTCAGGTACTTTGTACTTTTAGAAGTATCTTTTTCTCGACAACTTTTTACTTAAACTCGGTTACATTTTCTACACAAATATCGGTACCTATATACTCACTCCTTACATTCCCAAAAGAGCTCGTTACCTTATACATAAAGCCTAAGCCTATAAATTTTTCATTTTTTGGCGCCGCCAAAAAAGGAGGAGACATGGCTGTGTCTGTGTGTGATGCGTGCAAGCATGCGCGTGTAGTTAGTGTCAGAGCAGATCTGCCACTCAGCCCACACTTGTTACACCACTAATGTTTGAGCAGCTGCACAAAAAAGGACAACGGTGAGGGTCCCACAGCCACAGAAGCAGCACCCATAGGCTTTTTTTTTAATCTGTAGTCCCTGGGTGTGTCACTCACAACTACACAACACCAAAACAGTGAGAGACAATCGTTGCCTGATGTTCCAAAGAACTGTACAGTAAAGTAGATAAGGATACTAGGCAAGTAATGTTTGTTCAAACAATAACTTATGGAGGTATTTCAGGTGCAAAATGTTTGAGCGCCTGTAACATTGAATTTGTATGTGTATCAGTAAATCTGATTTGCCACACTCTATGAGCTGTGTACTTGTAAAATAATTTCTTGTATGTGTCGATTTTTTTTCTTCCCAGAAATACAACACAAAAATACACATTCACAAAATCGTAATTCCAGGTGCACAAATCATATTTACAGGTGCACAAATCTTTTTTTATACGTCACATATTTCACATACTTATTGCACAAGTTCACAATCAGATTTGCACATAATCAAATTCTCACTCCACCTTCACTTCATACGATACAGGTGCACAAGTATGTTTTGCACCTAGTGCACTGCAACAATAGGTGCAAATTGTGAGCGTGTCAGTGTTGAAATATGTGACTTGTAGAAAAGGATTTGTGCACCTTCAAATTTTGCACCTGGAATAACAATTTTGCCTGTATATTTGTGGGAAGAAAAAAAATTTGACACATACAAGAAATTGTTTTACAAGTACAGGTGCTCAAACATTTTGCACCCAAAATACCTTCATAATAACTTTGCTAAAGTAGATTCCATATGAATTATCCTGTGTTTGATAGCTCTGCAGCCAGTGACTCATGCAATAGAAATTTTTATTACTTTTACGAGTACTTGAAAACATTTCAGAGCCTGTACTTTTTACTTCTGCTTGAGTTTACATTTGGATCAGTACTTTTTTACTTTTAGACAAGTTTTTTTTTTACATAGGTATTTTACTTCTACTCAAGTAAGGATTCTGGGTACTTTTGCCACCTCTGTTTGTTTGCTGAAAACATCAAAGGTTGCAGTATTTTAGTATTCAGTTGTAAAAAAACACCAAAAGAGTGATCCTGTCTGCCAAACAGAGCCAGCAGAGCGCTGCTGAGTGAAGTGTCTGAGCGGCAACACTCAGCAGTGATGAACAGCAAAAGCCCACAACCAGACATATATACATGACTCTCAGAAGCAATAAAGAAGCGTCTGACTTGACGTAGAAATGAGCGGTAGTCTATCAAGCTGGCGAGGCTTTTTGTCACCCACATTGCCCATAAAAAACATCCCTGGGTGTCATTTCAACACTTAAGTTTTGGCTCGAGCAGATTAACATGTCAAATTTAGCCACTGAACATTACTTCCTTTATAAAGTCGTGTTTAGCTGCTATCTCAACAGAAAGCATCTGACTCTTTGCTGAGCTAAAAAAAGAAATACGAGTGGAGCTGCGGATAATTCTCTGTGATTCCAGCCCTATGAGAAGTAATTTGATCCACAGTACAGTCAATATAAACATATTGCTTCATGAGGCACTTTAAATGAGTTCCTCTGTATCACATGGCCAGATGTATTAATTTTTTTCAGTGGGGTATAAATTACTTTGGTGCAGTGTGTTGATGGAGTGTTTTTTTAATTCATCCTGGAGTTAAACAGTCTCAGCTAACACGTACAGCAGTCATCAATCCACGAGCTAAGGAGCCTAAATATCAAAGTAAGTAAAAAGAGACCACTCTGAAGAACTTTGGCTCATGTTTTTAGCTTTCTGTACTTGAGATGTCCTGAGCCTCCCCATACATACAAACTGTATGACGCTCAAATAAGGATGTGTCATCAGAAGTCCCCCCTTTCATTCTGTTTCCCTCTCACATCTCATCAAAGACACCAATAAAGTGAACTCAATAAGTTGTTAATCACTTCCTGCCCCTGATCGCTTACATTGGAGAGGCGCTGCAGCTCCCTGCACTCGTCGTCACTGAGCACCCCATCCAGCAGCACCCGCTGGGAGCCGTTCATCTGCGCAGACGTCATGGTTATCTTGATGTCATCGTAAGCCAGAGTGCCACCTAGTGGTGAAAAGTGAGTTTGAAAAGAAGACTGGCTTAGACTTCCTCTGTAGTTTTTTAGTGTTTTTAAATTAAATTAAACATCACCTCACCAACACTTGGTTCACTGTCTTGTGGGGCCACCATCATCGCCATGTCTGAAGAGTCCTTCTTCTTCTCTTCTACCAGAGTCTCGATCTCCTTCATGAGGTTTCCTATTTCCTCTGTGATCCTGGCTGCAGTCTCTTTGTCAGCCCTGAAACACACACAACAATGTCCACAACATTTTCAACAACCTGCTTCATATTACACTGGCTGCATGAATGTGTGTGAGAATGCACTTTATCTCACTTCTGTTTGTCTCTCAGTTTCTTTGGCATGACATCTTCAGGAGTCCATGTGTCCTGCGACCGAAAAGGAAAAAGTCAAACACCTTCAAACACAGCAGAAATAAATAATGAAACTCAGGAAATCTCTTACTCACCGGGTCAACAAACGTGATTCCAAAGGCTTCGTATCCAAAGTAAAGCAGCTCTTTTTCCAGGATGGACTGCTGAATGTAAAGTTTCACCACCTGGAGAACAAACAATCAGATTAACTCGAATGTCTCTGATGAAAACTACAGTAACAACAAGTTCAGTGTTGTGAATATTTGACCAAACCTCATCATTAACATAAACATCAGAGGTTTTTCATACTTAATTTCCCTCTCTTTATGACATATTCATTAAAATCACATTTATTAAATATTTTAAAGACTTGATTTATTGTTACTGATCTTCAATGTTCTCTATATTTTTTATTCCCTTTTTAAATTTACTTAAATTCCTGTAGTTGTTAATCTGTAATCATTATTTGTTATGGCGTCCCTGGTGTTGAGCGCTGATACTGATAACCACAGCTTCATTAAGACAGAACAGCTCCCTCCTTTTTTTTTTTGGCCCAGGTTGTGCATTAATAGTGTAGTAATGTACACAGCAAGTCCCCCCGTGTTAAGTTTAAAGTGAAATGTTAAAGTCTTGGTGTTGTTTTGAGGTATTTAACTCTTTACTGGGAGTTACTTTACAGTGTTAATGGAAACAAACGCCACACAGTGTTACTTTAAACACTCCTCACTCACGGTTGCAATAATTATGTGTTTCACAATAAACTGTCCTTTGATCTGCACTGTTGACCTGGAAGTTATTTGTTAGCAAACCTCATTAGAAGTTCATTAAAAATTATGAGTGGGCCGCTGATAATTTTTCAATTCATTTAAAGTGAAACTGAAGTTTTTGCCAAAAACTGCACTGTTCTAAAACAAGTGATTTCACTCAAACGATCTGAGTCATGATGAGCTAAATAAAAGGTTTAAGTAGGTTTGACTTCAATGCTAAAAGAATTGGACTTATTCTACACGCACTGTAACAACAAAACTGTTGGTCCAACTAAATAAAACTGTTTTAACTTGACACACACAAACAGTTTTTTTTTTATATCTCTTATGTTGGACTCACATCATTGGTTTAAGTATCATGTGTTTAGTATTTGATTAATTTCAAATCATCACCTTGTATGAATCCAATTCAAAACAAGCTAACCTAAATTTCCATACTTTTAAATTAAGTATTCTCTGCAACCAAACTTAAAAAACCTGCTCCTTCACATTATAAGCGGTGGTTTTAGTAAAGATTTTTTTTGCTGTTTAGTAACTGTGAGTGAGGAGGGAACACAATGGATATGAGACTGTGCTGTACATGAGAGAGCAGGCTGTTTGTGCTCAATGTATCGGACTGTTTGTCTGTGATTTACAGCACTGGTTAGCTGTCTGTGCTCTGCACATCATGGATCGTGTCATGCATGGCACAGACTGGCTGTCTACTTTGTTAAAATGTACTTAAATTTTTAACTAGATTTAAAAATCCAGGCTTATCCGGCGGAGGGTCAGACATACAGAGATGTATGAAGACAAACGGGCCACATGGCACCACAGATACCTTTTCAGGATTCCTGTAACATGGCATGCTTTTCCTCCACTTTCAACAATAACAGGCCCCTTACTCGCATTTACAGATGGGTTGTGTAATATTACTGTTAATGCACAATCTGGGCCAAAAAGGCTGGAGCAGTGAGGGATGTAAAAAAGGAAACAACAGATTTTTTTTTTTTCATCTTAATGAAGCTGTGATCTGGTGGGCATTAGTAAAAGTGCTCAACACCAGAGATTACATGACACCCCCCTCAATGTCACTGCTGCTTTACTTAAACATTTGCTTGAACATGGTGTCTGAAGAATTTATCATAATCAGCTTTTTAAAGTTATTCTTAGTCCTTTAATTTTAGAGGATGGGACATTGGAAAGGTAACAGGGAGAGAGTAGGGAGTGACATGTGAGAAAGGTGCCACAGGTTGGATTTTAATCTGGGGCCACTCGCTCAGGGGCTTCCCTCATGGTGTGTGGAATCTAGAGCGCCACGCTATACCAGCATCCCAAAATCCAGCTTTTTTTATCTGACTGAAGCTGAACGTGCTCTGGGATTCTATATTTTTTCTTTTTTATTCACTTACAGTTATTTCTAGTTGAGTCTGAAACAACGAGACGCATATTCATGTAGAATTTCCCTCCAAATACTTTGTAACCTGAACATGAAAAGCTTGAGGCAGTAAAATATTGACTCAATGCTTCTTTTTTGAAAGTGGAAAATGTTCATGTGCTTCAGTGCTTTTCAATGTCTTCTGGACCCTTAAGTACGTCTGAGTGCAAATGATGCCATCTTTCTCTCAGCACAGGACATCATCCAGTCTGATAAACCTCTGATAGTTACACATATAATAACACATTCACACAAACAGTTCATGAAGTGAGTCTGAAGACGATGATTTTACATCTAAACAGAGGAAAACCCGTACCTGTCTGGCTGATATGGTTTGTGCCTTGTCTTCACCCAGCACGGCAGAATAATAAGCCAGGTTCTGGCCCATCACCTCATCGTTGGGGTGGAAGAGCAGGAAGGTCTTAGCGCACTCTATGGCCTGCTCATACTTCTCACCTGGATGGGAGGGAGAGAGGGCACTGACTCAGCAAAATCCTGTTCTTTATAAGTTTGTGGTGCCAATTGCTCTTTAAACTCAATAGTGCCACATTATGATTTCACAGAAAGTAAAATAAACAATGAATCAGGATTAGCTTTTAGGGCATGATTGGTTACGTGGATGCCTCTGTATTTTTAGGAATTTTATGAAAAGACAGATCTTCATCAAAAATACATATCTAATATATTTAGATTTATTTTCTTAGTTCTACATCAGGACTATCCCATTTCTGTCTGTTGAAAGTTTCCAAAACTCTGCAAGCAAACTTTTCAAAACACCTGAAACCTTAACTTAACCTATCTAATCTTTTGCCAACAGTCATCAGCCTTTCTAGATTAATAGGCTGGAAATAATAAGTAGGCTAATGCTGGATTTGGAGCAAATAGCTGCAAAAATATCTAAATCACAAGATCACAAAGTTAAAAAAGACAAATAAAGTGTTTCTTCTTTACAAGTCTTTCACTTACAGCAAACATTTCTGAGTTTACTGGTGCAAACAAAAACAGCAGCTAGTGTGTATTTCTGTTACTTAAGTAATGAGGATGCTTTGTTTCTGTTGTAATTAACTTGTTTTGTCCACTGTGGTTTCTGTGCTGTAGGATGACCTTGCGCACTCTCCTCTTCCATAAAGTGATGTATTATTATTATTTTGTTGTTCTGGATTTGGGTCTGAATTTCATTGCAGTGGGGTTTGGATAAAGACATACACTCCTACAGTAGAAGAAGACCGAGCAGGTGAACTCACTGTTGTAGTAGGAGAACTGCAGGTAGTTGAAGTGAGATGGCAGGAAGTCCTCAAAGGGTTTGCTTCTGCCAGCCGTCGACGCCAGCTCCACTGAACAGTGCTGCTTACAGTTCAGCACCTGCATGTAGTGATCTAAAACACACAAACACAGTTATATAAAAGTAAAAGCAAAATTCTCAGCTTCCCTAGACAAAAACCTGAGGGTGTTCAGTCTCACCTGTCATGGTTTGAAAGAGGTCCGCGCTGTACTCCATGTAGTTGTACCCATCGTAGTCGTAAGCCCCCTCGCACAGTGCTCTGCACTCCTTATCAGCGGTGAAGTACTCATCCACGGCCACTTCGAAGTGATCAGCCGCCAGACCGAAAGAGTCGTCGCTGTAGTAACTCTTTCCCAGCAGGAATTCAGCCTAAAGAGAGCGTTTAGAGGTGGTCATCATTATAGAGGAGCTGTCAGAGTTATCCAAATAGATAACTCTAGGTTTACCATGCTGTTAAACTACAAATTATTCTAAGTTTTGGTTTGCTTTTATATACAAGAAATTTAACAAGGCTTTTTGAAATGGATTGGCCTGAGTTTTCACCCTGCATCATGTTTTTTTTTTCTATCAAAGCCATCATCTCAAATGCAACAGTAAAGCTCTCTGAAAACATAAGCTAAAACTTCACATGACCAAAATAGTGTTTTTCTCAGTGTTATTCATGCAAAATCAACACAAAAATCCTAGCTTATCACACCCCCTCCTTCCTTCCCTCTCTCCCACTGAACTCTAGATTTGAGGACAAAATTTCAATCAAACTCGTCAGAGAAGGCGTTTGCTCCCACCATATGCTTGCTGGCCTCCAAATCTTTGAAGTCCTCTTCCTGTACTCCTGCCATCATTCTGTAGTACTCCAGGTTCTGTCTCATCTCCACATGATCGGGGTTGGCCAGGAAGAACGTGTTGGCAGCTGCCACAGCCTTGTCCAGCTTATTGATCTGAAAAGACAGACACGAGTTCAGCTCATCCTCTTTGATTGAAGGTGTGTTGATCTGAAGAGGCCGGGTGACCCTTACTGACAGATGCTTGGCCAAATGTGTCTGTCAGAGCTTAACGGTTTATGCCCACCTGAAGGCATGGGAGAACACCATAAATACAATATTGTTATAATATTTATATCCAAAAAAATCGTATTTGTAACCCAAACTGATTCAATCCAACATTATCATTTGGTTTATTCAGCTGTGCTGTATGGACAGCACTAGTGTGCAAAAAGACCTTACTAGTAAAGCAAAATCGCCTACTAGTAGACAACTTTGTGCTACCAGTAGTACTAGTACAGCTTAGAATGTTTACTTGTAACTTTTTCTAAGTCTACTTGTACTACTAGTAACAAAAAACTGTCTACTAGTACAGTGATTCTCAAATGGGGGTATGTGTACCCCTAGGGGTAAGTGAGTGTACTGCAAAGGGTACGTGGTAAGTGTACCAAAAAAAAAAAAGTTTGCATCACAACAATTAAAAAAAAAATTGATCAAAACAACTTCATCATCGGCATCTAATTTACATGTCCATGAATGTTCATGTCTATAAAAAAGGCATGCACTAAAAAAGAAATGTGATTTAATTTGTGTAACTGTGCTACATCTTGATGCTTCTTTTTTCAAAGAATAAATCGGTGTGCTTTTTGGGTCATCAAAGGTACTAGCTGCCTCAACCTTTCATTAATTCTGAAAAATACGGCACCAGAAAAGTATATAATTTGTTCTATCTTTCATTTCAATGTTTTGACTGTAAAACCACATATACATACATTTCTTCATGATATTTTCTTGTATTATTTTCCTGAAAAATCTTTCTCAGCCATACAATGGGGTACGTAGCCAAAACTGTCTCCAAAAGGGGTAATAAAGCCAAAAAAGTTTTAGAATCCTTGTACTAGGAGATGACTTTGCTTTACTAGTAAGGTCTACTTGCACACTAGTGCGCCAAAACCTTTACCAGTTAAACAAAATTTAGGTCTGCTAATACCACTAGTTTAAATGTCTTACTGGAAGTAGTAGTAGACTGTTTTCAAGTCTACTAGTACTGCTAGTAAAGCTAAAGAGTCACCAGAAGTACCAGTAGACCTAGTGCAAATGAAGTAGGAGGGATTATAACAAATACAGAACCCTGATAGGTTGTTATATTTTCCCCACACCCTCATTACCATATAGCTAAGACTAAAATGTTTTTCGGTGTACTAGTAGTACCAGTGGCCATTTTTGCTTCATAAGTAAAGTCTACACTTGCACTAGTAAACCAAAATTGATTACACATACTCTAAAATTGAGTACTGGCAGAGCTGAACTACTGCTTTTATTCTTATGTTCGAATGGCCCTCCATAGTGCCAAACAGTTAGCTGTATGCTAAGTTTGTTTCTTGTGATTAGCTTGTTGCTGTGTTATCCATTCAATGTGAAGACTCAGATTGTGTTACAACCAAAACATGATAATAAAAGCTGCAGCACACAACCAGAAGTCTATAATTATTATCAAATGTTTTTCTGTTGAGCTTATTCTTTTTCCTATTTCTTTGCAGGGTCATACTTTGAGTGAAAAGTTCTTTAAAAAAATCACTAAGGTTAGTTAAACTTGTATTTACTCTGACAGGTTTCAGCAGCAAACTCTAATTGTGCATTGGATTTTAGCACTTTACTGCATTCAGGTTTTTGTTAGAAAGTTATAAAGAGAAATACTTAAAGTTCAAGAATTAAACTTAAAGAATTAAACTTTATTGTTTCAGAGTGCTGACAATTTGTTTTCATGTATTAATTTTGAGTTCAACTGGCTCATTAGAGAGCAACACGTTTGGTCTTTAAACCTAAAACTGACGTCCTCACGTCAGAGACTCAGAAGCTGACTCCACCTTAAGACGTGGCATGGAAGTCTTGGTTTTGGGGGGTTGGGACAATTACAGTATGCAACTCAGCTTTAACTTTGAGCTGAAGTTTGAATGAGATTACAAACAAGACGAGTTAGCATGAGCAATGTGTCTGAGGAAGTTACACTGGAAAAAAAAACTGATATCACTTATGTGTGATGCATTTGTTCCGACTGGAAAACAGTGAATGCTGCATCTTCACTCATGCAGCCTCCTGTGCTCTGCTTTGTACCTTAAAATACGCCACTTGTAGGTAGTTATAGGGGGTCCTCTTCTTAAACTCCAGCTCCACTTCCTTGGTGACTTCGTGAAAGCTTGGAGAACCCAGTTTCTCGGTCTCACAGGAGTTCACGCAGTCGGCCCGTTTCAGGATCTTCTGGAAGAAGCCCAGGTCATCCACAGACCCGGCCCCCGGTATAGGAACTCCTAGCCCGGCCAGACGATCACCGAAAGCCGTCTGGTTAGCGCAGCTCAAGCGACACTGAGCTTTTACCTCTCGGACCATAGCTTTGTTCCTGAGCGCCTTCTCCATGTTCAGGATGACCGATAACCAGTCCCCTCTGTTGTAGGCATCCACCGCCGTGTCGAAGAGGAAATCATAGGGCTCCAAAACATAGTGACTGCTTGGAGAAGTGTCCGATATGCACAGAGGAGTAATGAGGTAGATTAACACCAGCGCATAACGGAGCTCCATGATGCCACAAAGTCAGGGCTCCGCAACAGACAGAGGCTGCTGAGATTACAGGAGCCGGCTGCTAAGGAGGGGAAGAGAAGAGGTGTAACTTTTCTCCGGTAGTAACTTGTCTGGAGGTGGGATCTGAACAGTGGAGCCCCTGGGAAGGGGGGAGCCCTTCCTGCCCCATATCCATTTACATAAAGCTACTGTAAAACAATGCGCACTACTTGGATTAAAAAGGAAAGAAGTAGTATAAACATTGAAAAGGAGGATAAATCGTGGAAAGTCACTATTTATTCAGAAAAAAAATCCTCGTGGCCAATTAAGGCTACAAAAATATTTCAGTATAGAAATAAAATTAAAAGTTTGCAGCTCGTATCGTATTCTACGGAAGCCGACAACGGCAAGGGATTTTTCTCTTTTTGTTTTTTACACACTTATCTCATGACCGACTTACAAGATTGTTTTTCTCAGGATAGCAAATTCATTGATACTGTATTCCTCTTAATTTCTTTGGAACTAATTTCAGGCCAAAAGTTTTGTAAATTTGAAAAAAAAAAAATCATTTAAAAAAAAAATTGAGACCATAAATTTCAAGTGTGATCGTGAATTAAAAAAAGGGACACTGAACCAAAAAATAAAAAATAATCAAAAGCAATACTTTTTAATCCAAAAAAAAAATTGATTCAGCTCTATTTTTTTCAACAAATAATTTTTTTTCATTGAATACTCTTTGATAAATTTTAACATTCAATGTGTTCATATTTTTCAGGGTGAAATTTATTTTTTTCTGATTCATTTTTTTCTACTTTAAATTTTTTTTTTTTCGGGGGGGTATAATTTTTGTTAATCATTTTTTTATAACTATTGCTATTATTACTTTTATTTTAGATTCAAACTTTAGGCCCTGTTCTGGCGTGGGGGAGGTGGTCTAGACTGAGAAAGGTGTAGAATTGTTTAGCTGTAAATAATGGGATGATGATCAATATTTTTTTCTCAAATTTACAAAATTTTTGGCCTTGATTTAGCTTCATAGATTTCAAGCTACAATAGCTGCCACGAGCAGCTTCCAGCCACTGGTTGTCACTGTAACCTGCCAGTAAGTCACACTTTACACTAGTTTGTATATTTGACTGGGTCTGTTTCGGATTGAACTGTTTAGTTTAGTTGGGGTCCAGGTGAAACCAGCTTGTGTCATTCTGGTTCTGGTGGAGGAACTACTAGTAATGTCCAGACTAGGCACTAGTTCAAGGTTTATTAGCAGGTTAATGCTAGCGTGTCGGCTAGAACACCACGAGGCCACAAATCAGAGCATGTGGGGTAATAAAACGCTCAGAGAGGTTGATGTGCTTAATGGCTCATCTTTCCTTTTCAGCAGCACACAGGCAGCACAGTTGGAGCTACAGTGGAAATGTATTCACTGAACTCTTTTTGCTATATTCAAACTTTTAACATGTATTATAACCAATGAAACATATCAATTCATTAAAGAAATAACAGTGGTTTCATCTTCCATTTGAAATTCTCATCAGAATGAGGTCATAAGTATTGAGTCAAGTTAAGCCATCGCCTCATTTATAATCTGTATAGTAGTCCAACGGGCACCATGATCGACATACCTGTCTATGGGGACTGCAGGTCTGTTTGCCTCTCTTGTTGGGGACCATGAGCTGAATACCTGATATATGGGGGCAATGGTCTGTATAATAGTCTAATGGGTACCATGCCCTACTTCACGTCTCCACATTACCAGCAGCATGGAGTATATCTAAACATTTAATGATAAACAGAGCTGTTCTCTCAATTAAAAGAATACTTAATAAGAATTATTATCCTTATTTAATAAGAATACTTAACACAAAAGTAGCAAAGGAACGACACATTTTGTAACAACTTGCAAACTGAAAAACAAAATCCCATTTTTGGCTTTTTGAGCAAGCTTTTTCTGTTGTTAAAATAAAATGAAGGTAGGCATTTAGCAATGCAGTCACTCTGCATTTAGATCTTGCAACACTAGCTACCTGTGCTGTTACACAGTTTTTGGTAAAGGTGCAGCTATGATGCAAATATCAAATTATATTTCTCATTTTGACAAATTGAAACTAGAGATGAACAAAAATGCAATAAATTTAGAGTCAAACTGTTTGTTCACACTTCAATTCTTCAAGTGATCTCTTCCCAGTAATCCGAAAGTCTGTTCACATGAGCAGTACACTACACACGACACATCTGCTTGTCTTTTACGTCTTAACGTAGCTAAGGAGTTCATCTTTGTCCATTTGATAATGACTTTTCTTCCAAATGTCTCGCAGCTCCTGTAAGGTGGCCCCTATCTCCTTGCCCGTCGTTACACCAACCCGTCTCAGGTCATGACCGCTGACAGGGAAGCGAGGGGTCGACCACCTGCAGAGCTCTGCCAGGAGCTTCTCCTCACCTTGATACTTCAGCAGCTCACACACTTTGTTCTTGGTATCCAGCTCCCGACTCTGAAAAGAAATTGAGCATAGTTAATAACCCCAAATAGCTGGTTTAGATCAAATCATTATACCACGATATTGATTTAAATAATTCAAAAATCAGTTCACTGCTAAAAGGAATTTTTTGTGTAGCAAATCACATTGCTGAGCTTGACTGCTCAATCTGGACTCTGCCGTCTAATAGAATTTAACTGACAGTGGCCCTGTACAGTAACATTTCTCTATTTAGATGTACTTAAACCCTAAAACCAATAACAAACACCAAAAAATAAAATAAAAAAAACTTGCCTTAATTCTCAGCAATTAGAAAAGACAGTGGCGTTTGTTTGCTTTGAAACTAAAAGGAGATGGGATCGAAACAAACTTTCTTTGTTTAGGACAATTTTTTACCGGATACAACTTAGGTAAGGTATTTATCAGCACAGTTACGTAGCAATATGGTTTGAAACGTGATATCAAGCAAACATAGAAGCCAACTATATGTAGCGCTATTGGCAGCGCAGTGTGCCAACGTATCTGTAGGTTAACATGACAGCAAGTAATCACTGTGAGTTTTTAGCTGTAGCTAGTAGTTAGTAGCTGTCTATATTTAGCGCAGCCGACAGCCCAGTGCTGTGAGACATGTTCATAATGTGTAACGTTAGTGAATCCTGGTTATGTCCTGCCAGTCATCTACCAATCAGAGCTAACGTAACCTCACTCTTCATTTTATTGATAGACTCTCAAGTTTGAACAGACCACTGCAAAACAACTGCTGACTGTGGGTTGGAATCATTATTAGCACAAACAGCTTAGCCCTTGTGTTAGCCTTTAGCATGGGCTCTATCACTCTCCCATTTATCTTTCTTCTGCTCTTCTGTCCTTTCACTGATTGACAGCCAGATTCCACCATCGCTACAAAATCAATTGTTTTGAGCAGAGAAAAACACAGATCTCTGTATTTTATCTCTTCTCACTACTAAACTTGGTCAGCTGGCATGGTGCTGTCATAGAGACCTAGATGTGCCATAAATCAATCCAGTCCTGTCCAACCAAAGAGGGATGCTAAGTAGTAGTTTAAAATAACCTGTAACCTGTAATTTGGTGCTGATAATCTCATTTTAAAGTGTGGATTAAAATCAGGAATATTTCTAGAAAGGAGAATTTTCCAAGATAACTTTCAAACTCCTCACAGCCCCTTTGACGATCAAATACTGCAAATTTCTGGTCTTGTTCATGTTCCAAACATAGGATATACTTCTTGATATTCATGTCAGTAAAACTAGAACCTATTATAAATAAGTACTGTGTATTATTTGTGTTGTAACAATTTTAAGCTCCACATTATAGACTGTGACTCTTTGAATAACTTGAAGGACTCCAACACTCACGTCAACGATAAAGTCAGTGAAAGGTTTTATGCTGTCGGGCTCATCTTCTCTCTTGCAGAGTTCTCGTCTGTGTTTGACAATGAACAGAGCCAGAGTCTTCTCCTCCTTGGACACTTTCAGTCTGAGGTCCATCTTTTCCACCTCCTCTTGGCAATGGAGGAGAGACGCCAGGATGGTCATGGGTTTGGGAGAATGGTCTTTGGCATTCTGCCATACTCGCTTCATCTCCTCAACATTGCCATCCGGAGGCAAACCTGAGGAATAGCATGGACAGGAGGCAGGAGCAGACTTTTAACAGCAGCTACAACAAACAAAGGATATGATACTAAAATGAGCTGCATTTTTACCCATGGGGTTATGTCGATAACATGTCTATAGTTTAAGCTTCCTAATGGATTATTGTCTTTTTCATTCTAAATCTGAAGCTGTCCTGAGGTTATTGTGACATTTACTTTACTGAGTTCAGGCACAAACTCACCTAAGTACTGGGCCACCTCTAGACTGTACATCAGCCCCAACAGATGGGCAACATGGTTACCAGTCACCATCTTTTTTAGTTCCATCCAAATTCTTTCTCCTGATATAGCCGACAGTCCCCTGCCATTATCCCTGATGGCAGCCAGTGTCTCCGGGTCATGGTCATCTGGTTCCAAAGCCACTCTGCCGTAAAACCTGAGGAGGCAGGACAGGGTGTGTCTTTTATGTCACAGATATAAACTTTCTTTTTCTCGGATATAACTCATCTTTGAGGGAAAACATGACTTTTTCTGTCAAAGCAAATTAAAAATAAAGCTACTCAACCTGAAATATCGTAATATTCTCAGATAGTCTTCCTGAATTCTTTGTTCAGCACTGCCGACAAACCTCACTTTACGGTTCTGCAAATCTTCATATCCTTTGAAATAGTCGTATAATTTGCCATCAAGTCCTAGGAAGAGGAAGAGTTTTGTGAAAAAAAATGCAAAATAAAAACATTTTATTAATCCTCAAAAAAACTGATTTTATTTTCAAAACATATCCAGCACGTTTGCCACACAAATCAAACACAGGACATGTTTTTAGTATGCCAGTGCAGAGTATTAACATATCCAGACCTAAAAACATGGAATTGATGGTTAAGTCTCTCCGTTCAGCATCTTTCTGCCAGTCTGTGGTGAACTCCACCTCTGCATGGCGTCCGTCTGTTTGAACATCCACTCTCAATGTGGTCACCTCAAAGTTCTCATTGTGCAGCTATCCAGAAAGATGATAAAAAAAAAGATTGGTCGTAATAGAATTATGAATGTTCCATGAAGAAGTGTTTTGGTCGAAACTATATTAATCTTAAAGAGGACAGTGACTTACTCTGGCTGTGATGGTCCCATGCATCTCTCCTTTGTTATTGATCATTCTGATACCAGCCCTCTGGAACATTTGCTTCATCTCATCTGGAGTGGCCGTTGTGGCAAAGTCCACATCTTCGGGTCGCTTTCCTGACAGCAGGTCTCGAACTGCTCCTCCAGCTATCCTCAGCTCATACTGATGCTTCTCAAATACTTCTGGAAATAAAAAGGGAAATTGAAGAATGTAACTTTCCTGGTGGTGTATCCTTGAGCTATGGCAAAAAATTCTTGATAGATGAAAGAGTTTCCAGACAAATGATAAATGTAATTTAATTAACTACTGTAACATAAAAATAATCCTCGACTTACATTTCGACAGCATCTTATGCTGACAAAAAAATCAATTTGTCTTTTTGAACTCAACTACTGATTTTCATTCATTGACTGCTGTGTGGACACACAGCTTATAAAATATTATTTGAGAGAGACTCCACCAATGTGTCTTATAAAGACCATTCAACTATTTACAAGAGGATGTAAAATCCACTCAGAGGAAAATTGTCTTCTGAAACTCCAACTTCTGTGACTGGTGGCCCTATGTTATCAAACTGCTGTTGTAAAATAAGCACAAGTAAGCTTAAACACACTTTATGTTCACTGAAATTCCAGGAATTGAGAACTAAAAGGGCAGAAAGAACGATAATCCCTTTGAGTCACCCATCACATCTTACCTGCTAAACCATTCAGTCCATCGCTGAACAGAGACTTAAACTCACTGGAGCTCAGCTGCATGGTGAAAAGACTCCTCCGGAGAACATGCAGTCTACTCAATAGACAGGGACTCACAATTCTGTTCCACATCTGCTTAACAACAAAACACTGTCATTTGCCTTGAGATATAATTTTTATTATTTCAGAAACAATAATCTGCATTGGAGATATTAGCCACATTACTAGTCATAATCTAAACAGGAGGTCCCCATCACTTCCACAACATTCATACATCTCCAAATAATGACCTATGTCGCTCTTTTCAAACTAAACATGCTATCATATGAAAATCGTCTGACCTGAAACCTCGATAAAAGTTTTCATGAGCAGTTATTGCACATTGTTAGCCATGAGTGTTCGAAGTGTTACAGGAAGTTTCGCTCATGTTAACCAATAGCGTTCTGTTTCGTCAAGCTAACTGGGCGGGGTTTAAGACGTGCGTCACTGATGGCTTCTCGCGACACTCTCGCGTTGGTTGCCTATTCGACGGACAGACTTCAAGCAGCCACTCGGTATCTTAACCGTATGAGAAGAGTTCATTCCATCAATGTGAGCGAAAACTAAACGTACTAGCGGGAGGAATTAAACAGGCTAAATATTTAATTCTCTCTAGTTGTTTTTTTATTTAACATTCTTGCACATGTACAAGTGTAGACATAATCAATACAGACCAAAAGTAGTACAAAACTGTCAAGGGCAAACAGCTGCCATATTAATAACTAACAGTACAATAACTAAAATATAAATAAGATAATAAGAGAATAGGATGTTTGAAGAGTTTATATGGTCCACAATCCAACAAGGGGTGACAGATTATTAAAGATCAAGATACATAAGTCTGCCTGCTGCAACCATAGGCCCATCCATCCATCCATCCATTTTCTATACCGCTTATCCTGTTGCAACCATAGGCTACAAATGAAATATCACAGTAGAGAAGTTGCAAAACAAAGTGAATGCAGTTTTTCTACTCAAATGACTTATTTTCATGCACAAATTAAAAACGGGGCAAATAAATGGAAGAAGGACAACAACAACAACTACTACTACTATTTTTATTATTATTATTATTATTATTATTATTATTATTATTATTATTATTATTATTTCAATTATTATTATTATTAGTAGTAGTACTACTACTACTACTACTATTACAATTATTTCAAAACTTTAACCAAAGTTAAATAAGTGCTCACGCAATGGCTCACGGGAAAATATAATTAAAGGGACGACACAAAGTCTAACCGAGGCTTTTTTGGTGTGTTTAAGGTGCTTCTTGTGTGAGAATGTCGTCAACTTAAATTTTTGAAGGCCTGGCATTAAACCAAACCAAACGTAGTTGTGTAATCATGCCTTTCTCATTGAGAAAATATTGATATACCATAGCATCTTTTCTTATTTAGCATTTCTGAGGTGATGCTTGGCTGTTTTTAATGTGCCTGAAATAAATCCAGCAAAATAAGCCTTTCATTTGAATTTGCTGATCTACATTTCATCTTTTATCTTTCTTTTAACCTTTATAATGATTGCATTGATTCATTATTAATGGGTACCTACACTTTACCTTTAATGAGCGCCAATTGATTTATATTTTATTCAGGCACAGCTTAAGCCAGCTATTTTGGCAATAGGGGGCGTAGTTCCAGGAGCCTGCGACTCCCTCTGTATATTTGGTCAAATATTATCTCGTTACAAAACCAGCCGGTTAGGAGACATTATATCTGTGAACTGAACCAGACTTTTAACTAATATTATTCAAACATGGACAGGACGGTCAGCCTCCCCAATCAGCCCGACAAAACCACAACAGGTAACAGAAACTCTTCATGTGACTTGTTCTGTACCTCATGTTGATGTCAATACATGTTATTGTTCCTGATAAGTTACGTGCATTAAATACAAGACTGCTGCTGCTATATAGCACAAGTGGTAAGTTAAATGTTAGAGCTGTTTACTATCATTCAGTTCAAGTAATGGGAGTTAAACATTCTTTATTATACTAAAAACTAAATAAAACACTTTCCTGTTGAGTATGAGACGAGAAAACCTCATATTTATTAACGTTACTGCTAAAATCATACGACTACACCTCATTTATGACGCACACTATTACTGAGGGTTCACCCAGATAGTGGTACATTCATTCAGGTAGATGTTAGAAAAATGATTGCGAAATTCCTCCCTGCAGCATGTCACAGGTTATATCACTGATGTAACTTTCACGCATGTTTTGTGCAGTGACTCTGGTTGAGAGCAGTAGCTCCCCCAGCGGCCTGGAACTAGTCAGCTCCTACCAGACCCACAGAGTCGGGGACCCCATGGACTTGGTGTCCTTGGCATCACAAGTTCAGAAGGTATGCTGGAAAAATATGACTGTCTCAAATTTTTTAACAAGAAGAACAATAAAAAGTGTGTGGATGTGATTGTTTTAATGGAAAGTTTGTGCTTTGTTTTATTAGGGGGATGAATTCATTAGAGCCAATGCTAGCAACAAACTGACAGTGATTGCAGATCAGATCAGATACCTTCAGGAGCAAGCAAGAAAGGTAAGAGCATACACTTCAGCGATGTTATAAGAGCGGTTATTCTCACACAGGAGGACCTGAAGTAAAAAAAAAACTAAGCGACACTCCCCCTCTAGTAAACATATGTTCTTTTTCTAGGTTTTAGAGGATGCTAAAAGAGATGCTGACCTTCACCATGCTGCCTGTAATATTGTGAAAAAGCCTGGAAACATGTACTACCTCTATGAACGACCATCTGGACAGAAATACTTCTCTATCATCTCTCCTAAGGTAAGCAGATGTCATAGTAATAGATGCAGGAAGCTGATTTTTTTGCTAGCTCACATGTTATGTCACCTCATGTTTATATCAGAAGTCACGTTCTTGCTGTACCTGTTACCTCACTTGCTCGAACGGATCCCACCACAGACACGTAATGAGCACCTGCAAGCTCACGCATGCAGTGTATGCAGTGTTGGGAGTAAGAGGTGTTCAAAGTCCATGTTGTAGAGAGGGCATAGTAACAGGCAGACGAAATACAGGATCAGACCGGGCACAGGTTGACTCATGTTGTTTTTGTGAGAGGATTTATGAAAGCTTGACTTTTGATCAAATCTAAAGATTAATTCCTGTTCATGGCTGTAATGAACTGGTAATATTGCTGTAATAAATGTTTTTCCAGATTTACATACAATGATTCCTGATATGTTGAGAAATGAGTGTGATGAGAATAAAAATACAATATTATATTCTACAGATCTTTAGGTATATGAAATCCTCAAAGCCAATTAACTTCTAACATTTTGCATTTGGAGTATTTATTCTATTTTTACCATATCATGTTTTAAGAAAAATAGAAAAATAGTTTCCAGTTTTGACTCTGAATCCCAACCTAACACTGCACACCTCACCAAAAAGCTCTTTCCCTGTCCTGTCTTCAAAAGGAATGGGGTCCAAGTTGCCCACATGTGTTTGTTGGTGCCTTCAAACTTCAACACGACATGTCCTGGACTCCCATAGAAGAAGTGGAGAAGAGGGACTCAGAGCTTGCCATCATGGACAAACTCCTCAGCCAGCAGACGGCGTTACCTTCTGTCACAGGACCCAACTTCAAAAACCTCTCTGACTGAAGGAGATCTGAACTGGACTGAACTAAGGATTATCATTTTTTAAGGACATGTGGATGCTCGCTGTAGTCTTAACAGCCCTCGGTGTGAACTGACAGATATCCATGAATGCATGGGAAGCTCTGTTGTGTGAGCATCTGTTAGTGTGTCTGTGACTCACATACACTCAGTGCTACAGAGCATTAGTCAACCTCTGAGGTGCTTTTCTTACTTTAAAAATATCACTATTGGTTTCTCTGGGAAGCCAGTGAGGGGACACTTACAAAAAAGATTTTAATTTTGCCTTTTTTTTTGTTATTTGCTTTGGTTAAATCTACAGAAGAGGATGAGAGCCATTGAAAAAATATTTATGTATATGTCAGTTTTTTGTAACTGCTTTTTCTGAGAAAAAAGTCAGAATTCTGACTTTAATCTCAGAATTATAACTTTTTTTTCTCAGCAAGAAAAAAAAAAGTCAGAATTCTGCCTTTTTTTTCTCAGAAAAAATAGTAATAAAAAAAACTGGGACTTTTTATTCGGTGGTACTAATCCTCTTCCCTATCAGATGTTTATCCTCAAATCCCACCAAACTTGACTTTAAGGGTATTTTGAATGATTGAAATTGAAAATTTCTGTACAAAAGTTAATTAAAGAAATATTTCTCATGTTAGCATCAGATTTTGTTTTCCTGGCTGACTTCTTCACTGCTCTCCTTGGCGAGATGCACGTTCCATTTATAGGTCAGCTTGAATATCATGGCGCATGATTTTTATGATTAAAATAACCAAGGTTCTATTGTACATTTTTAATAGGTTAAATACATTCTTTAAAAATCCTACAATTTGATTTCTTGAATTTTTTTTTCTCATTTTGTTTCTTCTAGTTTAAGTGTACCTCTGATGAAAATTACAGACCTCGTTCATCTTTTAAAGTAGGAAAACTTTTCACATCTATCTTTCTATCTTTCTATCTATCTATCTATCTATCTATCTATCTATCTATCTATCTATCTATCTATCTATCTATCTATTTATCTATGCCTTGCCATAAAATTATTTAGAGACACACCAACATTGTTATTAACATTATTTGATTTATTATTTTTACATTAATAAATGACTCATTCATTGACGATACAAACGACCATTGTCAGAAAATCATTTCTGGTTCTGTTCTTTAATTTTACCTTTCCCGATGTTGCATCACTGTTTTTATGAGTACAATGATGAGGTTAGAAAACAAACTCGCTTTTGTTCAGTCATAAAAAATAAGGCACTAGGGGTTAACTGGATTGGTCACTGGAATTATCAACTTCTGTTGGAACAAACTTCTAAACTTATCAGTATCCATCACTGAGATTCATGATCCTCAGTTTGTTTTTGTCTTTCAATCAAAGCCTCTTCTCATTCAGCTGTAGGTTTGATCAATCATTTACAAAACAGTCAAATTTTACACAACTGTTGAATTACAGTAGCAGCAAATTTAAGTGCAATAACTTTATTTTAAATCAACTGTGTTCAGCAATTTAATCTTTAATACATTTCTGAGAAAGTTTCAGTGATTTGGATAAAAGTCATCTGTTGGTTAAAAACAACGGCTTCGAAGTCAGCTCTGAGCGTCCTGGGAGGATGTGATTGTCAGTAAATATGAACTTAAGTGCGGCAGAAGCTCCCAGTTGTCTGTGGAGATGCTGAAGTGCATCGCGTCTTCCTCACATCTGATTTTAAGCAGCACATGAGACTGAGGTGAGAGGAAGAATAGCACTTTGAACTCTTCTGTGTCAGAGAAATCTGATATGAGGAAGGGGAGGAAGTGCTTCTCAACCAAGGCAGCCAGAGCCTCTTCCTTCATCTGGCAGCAGAACAGACTGGTCGCACAGTTTTCCAGCTCCTTCTCTTCACTCTCTGAGTTTATTTCCTCCCAAAGACTGTCAAACAGGCTCAGTTTGTCGCCTCGGCCCCAAGATGAGGGGAGGGGTGGAGGCTTGAAGCCCTGCTGGAATGACACGTGGATTTCTGGTAGGACGGTGTGCCAGGAGAGCCCGTCCTGGGAGGTGAAGATGGCGCTGGCCTGGAGGGTGGTGGGGTACGGACGCCTGGGCTTCAGTCTCAGCCGCAGCGTGGGTGCGGGTCTCTCCCTGAACAAACACGGGACGCTGATGTCGCTCAGCTCTTCGTAGTTGGCGTCTGTGAGCGTGAAGTGGAGGCGGATGCTGAAGAGCTGGTCAAAGCGGGGGTCGCTGGTTTCCATGTGAGTCAGCTGGTAGCTCAGGAGGACGTCTGAGGCAAAGTTAGAGTCTTCAAACTGAGCCCTGTAAGCCGCCAGAGCTGTATCAGCACAGTTCACTGCGTCATTCTGATCTTTATCAGTGTGAGTTTCTCTGTGGAGCTCAGATTGAGCCTCAACCATCCTGAATATGGCTCTGTTCGTCTGATGGATGGTCAGCGTACTCGTCAGCCCCTCTGTGTCAGCCATGATGGAAGAAAGCGTTCTCTTCTTGACCTGCCGTCCCCCCTCGGTCAGACCCTGCGCCAACACGCTGACCAGCTTCTCCCGGGACAGTGTGGTCAGCAGGGTGTAGTAGAGGCGGGCGTGGTCCTGGATGTCTGTGTCGCCGTAGTTGCAGGTGAGATGCTGGAGGATGTCAGCCAGAGGGAGGAGCAGTGAGTCCAGACTCGGGTGGTTGAGGAGGCGGCGACAGATTCCCAGCAGGCTGTTTCCAAGCCGCCAGTCCCCACTCAAGCAAAGCGAGGCAGGAGCTGGAGCGATGACGCTGGAGAGGAAGCTGAGGGTGCTGCGCTGGAGGATTTCTCCTTCTTCTGCCACTCGAGCAAGCACTTTGAGGTGCTGGCTGAGATCCTGGAGGTTGAGCTGGGTGGGTGGGGCCTCAGTGATGACTTGCTGCAGAGCCTTCAGGAGCCCCACAGCCCAGGTGGACTCAGGGAGCTTGTCCTGGGTTTGGTCGGCCAGGTTGATGAGTTGTGGAGCCAGGTGGGTGTGGTGGAGATAGAGCTTCGAGAGTTTTTCAATCAGGTTTTTAGCAAAGTGCTCCAAGTGGTTGAAGTAGAGAAGGAAGAGGAAGGCTGCTCTGAAGAAGGTGACCACGACCTCTCTGCTGGCGCCGTGATCCACAATGTCGAGCAGGGAGTTGAGGTGTTCGAAGAGATAGGCCAGCCCTCCGCCCTCCTCCCCCTCCCCTTCCTCTCCTTCCTCCAGGTAGACCAAAGAGAGCAGGTTGAGGCGAGCCAGCATCGTGGCGCTGTCGTTAAAAACAGTCGGCAAAAGAGCCGAGGCGAGCCGAGGGGTCAGCAGAACGGGGAGGCTCTCATCGCCGCAGCTGATTGGTCGGTTCTCGGGAAAGTGCAGGATGCAGTCCATGTAGAAAAGCTTCTCAGGTGTGCTCAGCAGAGGGTGCTGTGAGAGGACGACCAGCCGCTTGAGGATGAAGGCTTCGTCCTCTGCACTGAACAGGCTGTCAGTGAACGCACACTTCATCAGCAGAGTGGCGTGGAGAAGGCAAACCTGGGGGAGGGAGGCAAAGATGGAGAGCAAGATATTTTTTTATTGTGTCAACTGTAGATGTGAGTATGATCACTTTTAAATCACTTTTCTTTGAAGAATAAAGTCTGTCTGTGTTTGGTCATTACTTATATGGCTCATTTGTTGGTTGTGGACACCAAACTGGTTTTGTTCTCAGTGATATTTTTGCTACTTTTTCTCCTGTGTTTGTCTGGAGACCCTACATTTAACCATGGCCACATTGCTAACATGTAAAATCAGCAGCCCGTAGTATGTAAATGCTAACTGGTGCAAGGCCAGATGTTTCCCCACAAGGTGAGGAGAAAAAAAGTGAGGATGACGTGCTGGTTCTCAGGTGAGAGCTAAGAAGTGACAACATGGACCTGTTCTTCCATCCATCGTAATTGGGAATGAAAGATCTATCTCCAATAAGATGGACAAGCTAGCCGTGCTAAACCAGCGACAGAAGGAATACCAGAGGGCAGAGTAGCATCATGCTATTCACAGACAAGGCTAACAGAGCCAACACAGGACACAAACGCCACATTATTAAGTTGGACAACCCGACCATGACGTCACTTCAGAACAGCAAGGTATGAGAACACATCAGACACATTTCTTTAGTTTCATACACACCTCACTCGTGCCGAGCAGTCGCAGCAGCTGAGCTCTGAATACAGATGGAGGAACCCCAGGAACCATGGCAACCAACTCTGTCAGCCTATAGAGCAATGAGGCCTGACAGTGAGGAGTGAGGAGGTACGACTCCTCCAGGAGGGAGGAGAGAACTGAACGTAGTTCCTTACAATCCGGCCCCGTCTGGAGGGTGGGAATTGTACCCATGGGCCCCACGATAACAGAGGACAGACAGGCTGAGTCTTTGTTTGTCATCAGGCCAGAGTCCTGCCCTGCTTCCCATGCAATAGTTGTGCTTCCTCCGAGCAGAGCCTTAAGATGCTCAGCACCAGCTCCAGTCTCCTGTGTGAGCTGGTACACTGCGTTTCTTAACACCAGAACGTGAAGTCCTGCATAGGCCTGGTGGAGTCTGGAGCCCTCCCGCAGCCGTAGTCCTGCTAACAGTTCCAAGTGATGGGAGAGTAGTCCAGGGGAGCAAGCTTCCAGCTCCCTCAGGCAGTCACAGGCCGTGGCCCGTAAAGAGCGGAGAGCGCTGTCACCATGGAGGTCACTGGGGTCCTGGGCTACCTGGAGCAGCAGATCCAGGAAGTCTTGGGAGGCACGGGAACGGTTCCTTACGCAGGAGGTGCAGACTAACACAGAGGTGAGAGCCAGGAGGAGGTGGCAGCGAAACTGAACATACTTCGAAGGACACTGTGTGAAGACAGACATGAGCTCCAGGGCTGTCTCCTCACCCGCTGAGCCTGAGCCACACAGGAGGGCTGGGTGCTCACACAGGGGAGACAACAGGAGGACCTGAGGTGGGGAAGAGGGGAGAGTTTTAAGCAAATAAAAGTAATATTTAATATAATTTTAAACATTCTTTTATGTTGCAGAAATAAAGACATAATACAAACAGTCAAAAAGCAGTTTTGATAAATCCTAGGCACACTCTGCAGGAGGGAGGAGAAACTATTGAACCCTTCTATGAAGACATATTTGTTTTATTTTTACCTTCACATTATAACTGGCTCTGTCATCCCGGAGCTCACGCAGCAGCTCTGCGAGGAAAGCCTCGGCTGTTGTCCCGGAGAGGAAGCGAAACGGGCTGCTGGAGAAAGCAGAGATCCTCTCCGCCCAGTTCAACGCCATGGCAGCTCAAACACCAAACCTGAACGGAGGGCAAACTGTCACCTCGGTTAAAGTCAGTGCACGCATTTAAACTCTTGAAAGGTAAATAAACACCAAAGCCACCGGTCATACAAACAACATACACCCCTTGGTTCCTTCCTTGTTGTGTCACGTGCCTACTCCACACTTGTGCATTAGCGCCCTCTGCTGCTTCGGGGTGAAAAGCAGGACAACCAAAGCAGACGCAACGCTCCAGTTTATCTAAAAAAAATTTTTTTACAGTTTTTTTTTTCTAACATTTCATTTATATATATATTAATTTTAAATTCAAAGCATGAAATTTTCAGGAGTGCAATAGTTAATGGCTCGGTCTACGGGGACTTAGCTTTCAAAAAAGCCCCATTTTGACTAAAAATTAGATCAACAGATGTAGAAGAACTTGCTCATTTATCTAAATGACGTTTATATAAAAATCTCTTCGCCGTCGATAAGACTGCAGGATTTCGGTATTTAAAATTTTAATTTTAAAAATAACCGTAATAATAATCAAAGATACTATATAATCATTATCATGACAGTTTTTATCCGTCAGCAAGATGTTTTTTTTAAGTTAGTGCACATTGTTTTGTGACCCTTTCATTATTTTTACATTTGTATATTCTCCTGACTACCAGGAAAAAAATCATACATCTTATTGATTTCTCAGATCCCCTTTCCCTTACCAAATTTCCCTCCCAAATTAAAATTGTCCAAGCCATTGCTATGCAAAAAGACACAAAGGCCATAAAACAGATTACATGTATATACAAGTACCTGAAACAGAAATTGACAGAAGTAATGTTTATGTATTGCTGTCATTGTAGATATATACAATCTGATTACAACAATCCAAAAATGCATCGGTTTTTAATTGTATCAATGGCTCATTATTATCTCATCACAAAGGCATAATATACAGGCCCTTTGTGGCTGTTCAATATTAAAATGAATAATATTTCATGTTAAATGTTTGCTTTGAATCTAGCATCCAAATTCTAAAAGAAATCATACTTAAAGGATGAATTCTGAACAAATCTTTAAAGGTTCCCTGATATACAAGATATGTGTCCTGATTCTACCACAGTAACCCAACCTGTTAATCGAACAACTTTACTGGTCTCAGAATGTGATGATTTTTTTCCCACTTTGAGAATATATATGTGGCCAAATAATTTGTAAGTATTTTAGGTGTACACCAACTGTAAGTTGGTTAGACACATCTCTAAAGAATTGAATTTGTTGAAAAAAATCGTGAAAAAAAACTTTTTTTTCCAGTTGAAATTCAATAACTTCTTTCATTTGTAATACTTAGCTTTACATTTGATTTCAAAAAATGCACCAGACTTCAGTGAAGGTGATTTGACCCAATGATTTATTATTTGTGTTTGAATAAGTTTTGGGGTAAAGTGTGCACCCTGGCTCACACCTATGGCAATGATCATAAAATAGGTCATAGTACAGGCCCTGGATGACTTTTGGATTTTCTAAAGGTATATTCTTGGGAGTCTCTGGGTGTACTACAAATACCACACAATAAACAAAAAAATGGGCTGTGGGCAAAATTACATGTGTTGTGAAAGAGGTCCTTTGAACTACTGGTAGTCAGGAGGATATCAGTACCATACCTGCAGTAGCCTTCAATAAATACGATAGAGGGCGCCAGTGAGCTTTGTATGTTTTTCAGTAACAGAAGAAGAAAAAGTGAACGAATCTAGACCAATCGGAAAGCAGATATCAACAAGGGAGGAAGTTGTACGAAGGCGCCAATTTTGATTCGTCGTTGGATTCGGACGTTTTTCTCTGTTTTGGCTGTTCTTTTCGTTAGAACCAACGTTGCAAAGATGTCAGAAAACACATTCCCCGTCTATAATGCGGATGCTATAGTGAACTTTTACCGAACTGAAGTTCTCACTGGTCAGGACGCCAAACACTTCACCAAGGGCGATTTGACTCCTTCTCCAAAGGTAACGTCTGTTTCAGTTTCTTATGTGCTGGGTCTACATCAAGAGGCTCAGATGTGAACACAGTACCTAAGTCGAATTCAAGCAAAAAATAATAATAATAACGTGAGCGTTTAATGGTCAACTCTTCGTATGACTTCAACCTTTTTTTATTTTGAACAACTAAACTTAACACTAAATAGGTTTCAACTGCGGCGGGCTCAAGTTTTTATTTCACACCGAAAATAGCATGTTTCAAGGCGGTTAACACCACTGTTTGAATTTATTGACTTCTATATAATTGATAAACTAAAACTTTAGTCTGACTAAACTAGACTAAAGTATCCCTTCGTCTTTCTCTCCCACAGCCAGAGACAGTCCAAACCCTGTACATGAGAGTGTTGCATCTCCTGTTTGGCTTCAGACCTGAGTGTCACTCCATGGTGAGTCCTGATTGGCTATCACCAAGCCTTATGTGTGAGTCATACATCTCAGGTAGAGACATCATTACACTCCTGCTGGTTTTGTTCATCCCACAGGTTCCAATGTTGGAGAACATTCAGCATCCAACTTATCATGAGGGAGCAACTGCTATACTGAGTGTTTACACACGCATGTAAGTTTTCTTTGTCGGATGTGTGTGTTTATTTGTGCTACTACTTAAAGAGTGCATTGTACCATCTCTTTTACCAACATCTGGATTTTATTTCAGGCGTCAGTTCCTGCCGATGTGCTTGGTGTACGATTTCTCACTGAATGACCTTCTTGCTCCAAGTAAGAATGTGTTTTTATCCATCCCAAACTCGAATCATACATTTGCATGTCCAGCATCTAAAATCAAGAAGGAAGATAACCTTAAATAATGCTTTTTTGTTTCTGTCTTGACAGAGAAACAGAAGACACTGACTGTGTTAAGTGCCATCATGAACTTCCTTCACTTCAGAAAGCAGAGGATGGATTTGATTCTTGAGAAACAGGCCAAACTAGTATGTTAGATTATTCCACACAGGAATACACACAAACTTGATACTGATGTTTAGTGTACCCACATGTTTTTCTAATAATGGACACTTAAATCTGTCCTGATTGAAGCTTTTTCCCCTTTTTCTGACTGACACAACCTTTTTCTAACAGAAGAAGAAGGTGGTCAGCAAATATTCTAACAGTCACTTTCTCTGTTGTCAGAGGTCAGACATGGACCGACTGCAGGCCTACACCAAGAGCAACTTAGAGGCAGAGAAGAAGATTGAGAAGCTGACGTGAGTGTGCGATTTGAGCCATGTACTTTGATTATTGTGAGGTTTTACGTTAGTATATATTCTTTGTAGAACATAAAAATACCTCAAAGTTAAACTATTTTGAAATCATCTGAAAAAAATTTAAAAAAAAAAGATTTAATCTTTATTTAACCAGGTTGGTCCCATTGAGATTAAAAACCTCTTTTTCAAGGGAGACCTGGCCAAGACAGGCAGCAGCAAAAACAAAAAGTTACAGACAGGAAACACAAAAAGTAGGGATGTCCTGATATTACATTTTCACTTCCGATACGATACCGATATTGCAGCATTATGTATTGGCTGATACCGATATTAATCTGATACGATATCAGCATTAAACATGCATACTTTTATTACTTATTCTGTAGTATGTCTGTCATGTTAAAAAAGGCTTGATTAAGTGATAATATTCAAATAAAGAACAGTAGACAGCAACAGTAGGTATGAGGAAAAACTGACCCATTTATTATTAACCAATGGGTAACAGAAACTGCTTATATCAGAGTTTTTAGATGCATTCCGATACGATACCGATACTTGTTTTTTTTGCTGATATCGGACCGATATCCAATATCAATATCGAAATGGAACACCTCTAACAAAAAGAGACAAAGCACAGTCAACAAAACAAGATTATGGATTGAAATCACTTTCCAGGAAACAACTGTTAGAACAACCGAGCTAAAACACTGACATCTAATAGAACCAGCCTCCATGTCTTTCATTTTAGATTTAAAACATTTAAAGATAACAGCTTCCTGAGCCTTAAGTCATTCTGCAGCTGGTTCCAAGATGAAGGTGCAGAGCACCTAAAGGCCCTTTTCCCAATTTCAGCCTGAGTGTTTTGGACAGAGAGAGTAATGAGGTCCCGAGAGCACAGAAAAGACTGTCTGTTACTTCTCTGCATGATAAAAACACATAAATAGTGGAGCAGCAGACCAAGAACTGCCATATAGATAAAAGTGTACCAATGTGTGAACCTTCAGGTCACCAAAGTAGGCCATTAATAGTTTGTTATAAAACCTCAAGGAGGTAGTATCCACCATATGGAGACACTGCAGAGGCATGCATGTACAAAAGGTCTCCATAGTCTAAAGCAGGTAAAGAGGTTGCAGCAATAAGACACTTTTTAAAAGAAAAAGAAAAACAACCTGTTTCTGAAGTAAAAACCCAGTTTTAGCCTCAGCTTTTTCACAAGACACAGCACATTTTCAAGGAGCCATCAATCAATATGCTGAGGTATTTGTAACATTGTACAGCCTCAATCTCCTTTCCATCAGCAGTACACAAAACAGGAACATTTTGAGACCTGGGGCCTGTACTACGAAGCTGGATTAGCTCTTAGAGAGATAACTTCCAGGACAAGTTTCGGGTTTTCTGCACTAGGAATGTGGATCTCTTTTTATCCAGACACGTTGCTCTGGTAACTGGTGCTGAATGCCAAACCTGGTCCAGAGCAGGTTAAGTTCCAGGATAAGAGCTCACGGGGTGTGACAGACCGCCCACTGACCAATCGGTTCTCTCAGGCGGGAATAAAAGACCGCTCAGTCACCAATTTGCTCAATCAGAGTGAAGTCCTCTGGCGCGGGATCGCCCCCTGTCTTTTTGGCCCAACATTTTTTCTTATGGGCTGTGAACAAACAATGTCTTACTGATCATCATAACTGAGACATTGTCAGGGAAAAGTAGAAAAGTGTGCAAATGGAATCTTTCATACTGACCACTTTGAAGGATGTTTTTATATTTATTTTTATTTGCTCCCACGTCCTTTTTCCCCACTGCTATTGCATCTGCAATACAAATTGCCGAAATGAGCGTTTTCCTTGGGATTTGTAGGAAAGTGGACTCTTTCTAATTATGAGGTCGGATTTGATGCTGATCACACACACACTGACTGACAACATGAATGAATAAGGACCTAACTGCCCGTGTCGTCACATGATGAGATAGGTCTATTAATATCAGCATTTTGGAAATTTATGCATTCACAGAGTCTGTGATTTTTTGTGCAGCAATCCCTCTGGCTTCTCGCGGCTGCAGTCGTGTTGCTCCTGACCTGGATAATACTGCGGTACTCCTCGTATTTTTACAGGATTATTTGCTGCTCCTCCGCCTTAAAGTAGGCTGCTCTCTTCTCCATTGTGGAAAATGCTCCAGGGCTGCTAACCACGCCCATTTCATGTGTGCGCGCACAGATCTCAGCCGGATTCACTTATCAAGTTGATAACGAGCTTCGCAGTACAGCAGATCTGGATGACGGAAATCCGGTGAAGTTCAGCGAGTTGTCGCAGAGTTATCCTGGATGACTTAATCCAGCTTCGTAGTACAGGCCCCAGGTCTTAGATCTGGTTAGAAGCATAAGCTTGGTCTTATCTGCATTTAATTTAATTCATGCAGTGTATTCTGAAGGACCACAAAGGCACGTTGCAAATGTTTGTGCAAGAGATGTAGCACAATACTACACAATGGTGTCATCAGCATAAAAATGTAACACCGCATGTGGCACATTTTGCCCAAGATTGTTTACATGTATGGTAAGTCAAAGTGAATATTTTGTCACAGACATGATGGTAACCAAGAATTCTTGTGCCTTATGTTCAGGACCATTCCTCCTGAGCAGCAAGCTGAGGCTGATGAGCTGGCAGCCGCTCTTTCTGAGCTGCAAACCACCACCATGCATGAGTACCAGGAAGTGGTAGGTGGTGCTTAAATAACATCAGACAAATCAATTATGTTGAGACGGTTTTCAAGCAAAATGACTTCATGTCCTTTCAGAATGTGAAAAACGAAAGCATTGCAGAATGGAAAACCAAAATAGCAGAGAAGACTCAGAAACTGGTAAGCTGCTCTGGTATAAATATCTGGAGCTCTAAGGTTTTAAATGCTGCTAAATGATAATATTTGACATTTGTATTCTGTATCTCTCCATCAGGCCCAGGTGAAGCTGGACGTCAGCAGCCTGAAGGAGGAAATCAACAAACTGAAGTCTCAGATCGTTGAATCCCCAGAGGAGCTGAAGAGTCAGATGGAGAAAATGAGAGACAACGTCAAGCAGATCAAGAACTCTTTGGTGGGTGTTCTAGACTAGAGAACAGGTTGGCTTGTATGTGTCCTTTAAAGTGTTGTTTGGTGGGTGTTATGTTAATTTTTTCACCTGTTTTCAGGAAGAAACAGACGAGCGTGGAGTGGAGCTGCAGAGCATGGTGCAGAGTGTGACTCAGACTGAGGCAGAGATCCAGCAGATGCTGAACCTGCTGCAGGACCTGGAGGGCAGTATGAACAACACCAAGCAGAGACAGGAGGAGGTAAAGACGGGGTGATGGGTGTCAACCTCATCAGAAACATAAAAGAAGAAATAAAGACTCCAAAAAGAGAAATTTATACATTTTAAACAGTTTAAAACAACACCTCCTGTGCTCACGTACTTTATATGATTTAATACATTTCTTATTGATGTGACTGATCAGGGAACACACAGCCTGTTTCAGTGTTGTCATCTCCCAGCATATTATGTTGCTGCTTGTCTGTTTACAGAACCAGGAGCTGTCGGCCCAGTACGACAAGAAGCAGAAGGAGCTGAAGAACCTGTGCATCGAGGAGGGTCAGATGAAGCGCGCTCTTGGCATGAAGCTGGACAAAGAGTCCAAACAGAACATCCGCAGGCAGAAGAAGAGAGAGATCAAGGAGCAGCATGTCCAAGACGTGCTGGGGTATGTCATTAAGAAAGCATCCACAACCTGCCATATTTGACGCTTTAAAGCAGAACAGCTGAATGACAGAAACGTGGCAATCTTCATCTGTTCACCAGGCAGTGTGACCAGATCCACCAGAAGAGAGAGGAGATGGTGGATAAAATCCAGGAGGTGAACAGAGAGGCGCAGCAGCTGAAGGCAAAGATCCAGAGTCTGAGGGACGTGTGCAGCAAAGAGACGGAGCAAGCTCAGGTATGATGGTCTCCTCAGAGTCTGCTTCAGCGCCTGCTCATTATCTGTTTCACTCACGTCTCACTTCACTGTGTGCAGGCTCTGTATGACACCCTGTCGACCTCCATGGACGAGCTGGATCGGAGAATCGAGGTGCATGTGGCCGACCTGAGGCGGGATGTCACCAAGATGTCTGCAAACTTCTGAAGAGATCACAAACCTTTCTCTCATGATTACTCTGTTTTTTGTCTTTGATGTGTTCTTTTATCTGTTTAACTTTTGTTACTTTTTTCATTGTTAATATTTAAATTGTTCTTAACAAAGTTGTACTAAATAAACTTTCAGTCTCATGAAAAGAAATCTGCTTTAAATATTTCTTCGGGGATCAAACATTCCTGTATACATTTTAAAACCTCCATAATATGGAAAATAAAACAATGGAGTAATTGCAAACCATCTTAAACCCATTGATAAGATTAGATAAGATGATCCACAGCCAGGTTAGAAGGTTGCTCCATCTTTTGGTCAGTGGTGTGTGGACGGGTGTGACTGTGGTAGAAAAACCTCTACCATCAGGGTGTGAATGTGGTATGGATGGGTGAATTACACTAGTAGTGAAAAGTACTTTGAGTAGTCTGAGAGACTAGAAAAGTGATATATAGGTATTGGTCCATTTACCATTCACATTAAAGTTTTAAAAAGTAAATAAAAAGGATGCAAAAAATTCCTTTCACAACATTCAATCTGCTACTGCTGTTATACCGCCACCAAGTGGTCAATAGTTGTAACTACATGTGTCATTACATGTCAAAATTAGTATCTTCAGGGACTTTAACTCATCAAACATCATTGTTTGATATTTCCTAAGCTGTATTTTTCCTTATAATTTTGTTTGTTACGGACACATGAATTTTGAGTAAATATCATTGTAAATTAACGGCTGTGAATACGTTTACTGCGTTAATCCTTCAGTATAAACAAACCTGAAGATTTTAATCTGTTGATGATAATTCAGATAATTTGTGATTTGAGTAGAGCTAACTTTTCTCATCTGCACGGTGAGAAAAACAAAACACACCCAATACAAATAATCTTTTTTAATACAACAATATTTTGATTCATACTTCCTCCATGGTTTATCTGAGATAAGACATCAAGCTTTGGTTTCTGCTGGTTAAAAAAAGTTTGCAGAATGATATAAGACAAACAAGGACAGGGAAAATTGGTGTTATTTAGTCTCAGCCGGTGTCTTCACTTTTCGGCTCCTCTTTGGGACCATCCTCAGGCTTCGGACGTGGCTTCTTAGACCGCTTGGCGGCGGCCAGCTTGGCTTTGTAGTCTTTGACCTGGGCCCTCACCAGACTCAGCTCCTTCCGCAGTTCATTGATTTCAGTGATAAGAGTCATATTTTCCTGCAGAGCAGAATTAAAATTTAACACACTTCATGGAGGATTGTGTGTGTGATTGTGTTTTATGATTTACCTTCATTATCTTGACGTAGACTTGCTCGTGATCCTCCGCTGATCTGACCAGCCTTGTTTTGAGGCTGTTCACAGTCCTCTGGAGGTGATCCTGCTGACGAATGAAGGCCCTGCACACGTCTTCATTTACAGTCGTCATCTCCATCTGAAAAGCACACATATGTACATATTTTTTAATAAGTATGTAGCAGTACTTATAAAGAAGGCTTCACAGCTCTATGAATCACTCACTTGATCAGGCTGTGGTACATAGTGAGCATAGATGGCCCGCACACTTTCCTTCAGTTTCTTGGGCTCCTGGATAAAGCCCACACAGTTATGGAGGTCTGACTTGAGCCGCTGGAGATGAGTCTCCAAATCTTTGACCTAGTTACAAAAAAGATAGAAAAAAAGATATCACAGTTTGTTAAACCATATCCTAGAATCCGAACCATGAGTGAAACAATCAAGCAAGTTTGAGAACTGACAGCTCTGATTGTTCTCAAAGAGTTTGAGTTTTAAAGATACTCATACAGACCTTTTTATTAAGGTCAGTTGTTTTAATCTATCCAAAAATATCTTTCATTGCTCTCTGTAAAGTCCCTCTAAAACAGTCACTAAGGATTAAATATTTCTATAGCTCTTTACCAAAAAGGTACCAAAGTGATTCAGAATAGTGTCAGAAATAAAATTATAAATAGAAGCAGTGCCATAAAAACATTAACAGTACATATAGTGCTAAGGAAGGTGCAACACAGCTACAAGGTGTTAAAAGCCTTTCGGAATGGATTAGAATGCATAATCATATAGGTATGATATCGGTATCAGCTGATACGGGTTAAAAAATGAAATATTTAATATTTGCCATTGGCTGTAATAAAAATGACGTTACCTCACTCTACTCAAAGTGAGGTTGCCTTAAAAACTGCTAGGTCAAAAAAATCTATCTCCCCAATCATTCCAGATAGGCTGTGGTCAAACTTTAAAAAATCAATACACCTTGCAGAAGTGTTTCTCACATCTGATTGTTGTGGTGATTTAAAGATATTACTGTGCTGTGTAGTATTAAAGTCCTCTTTTCTCTGACAAATTTTGTTTTCATTAGTTATTAGAGGTTAAAAATGAGGCTTCACGTTTAACAATGATTGACAGCTGATGTTCTTGTGTTTTATTTTTCAGGAATTTAAAATATGTTGTCAGGGTGAGCCAAGAGGAGATTAGACCCTCGAAAGAAAAAAATAATAATCATTTTTGTCACCCTGCTCCACTCAGATTCTACTGCACAGACTCTGGCTGCACAATGGCGGCACCTCTGATGGTGGTATTTTGGCTTTCAAACTGTACAATGGTAGTTAGTAATAGTTTTTTTTTTTGTGTGTGTGTGTGATTTTGTTTGGACAATGAAGATTGAGTTGACACATATTTGGCTCCTGTTTTAAGTTCAATTTGAGTTTAAGCAGCAGTCTGTAGCTGACGTGTAGCTGACTCATTTAGAGAGTAGATATTTTGATTTAATTTGGGTTTAACAGCTGAACAACTGCACTTCTCAAATGTTCCCTGTGAACAGAGGTTATAGTTGCTGACTGTCAATGGTGAAATTGTCCTGGTTGTGGGTATTGTCATAATTGTCTCATCATCCATGAATCATGAGCATCATCCAAGTTTTAAGTAGGATTTATCTCTTAGTGTTATTTTGTTTGAAAGTAACTGTCATAAACAAATACGCAGTTTGAAGAATTATTTTTTCCAATTTTGCACAAGAAAAAACATCATACCGAAAGGAAGTGATATGGATATGCAGTATATCACTGCATGTTTCTTCCAATACAGGAGAAAGTTGATGATCTCTGCAATTAGGTGGAAAAAATGGAAAAAAAATATTGGTATTGGCTGAATACGTTGTAAAATATTGGCATATCGGATATTGGCAAAAAATCCAACATTGTGCATCCTTACAATTGATAAAACAGAAAAGAACAGAAAATGTACATAAAACAGGGTAGCCCAAGTCAGAGTTGAAAGCCATCAAAAGTCTTCAGTTTAGATTTAAAAAGGTTGAGATCAGTAGTGTTGCTAATGTCAGGGGGCAGCTTGTTCCATAACTTGGGAGCAGCACTAGCAAAATAAAAGTCACCACACTGTTTATATCTTGACTTTGGGACGTCTAACGATAGCTAAAAGCCCCGTTGTGATTGTGGATAGTTAAAATCTCTGACGAGTAGAAAGGAGCAAGGCTGTGAATGGTTTTAGAAAAAATCAGCCTTAAAGTGATACTCCGGGATGGAACAAGTTGGGTCCTATCATAAGGTTTAGGGCAGAAATTACCTCTACAGCAGTGTTTTTGTGCAGCTGAAGCCCAGGGCGCTCGCACCAAACACCCCCTCCCTGCTCCTCTGCTGGTTTCCTCTGCACTCAGACGGGGCCATATTTTACTTGACCAAAAACACAAATAAACTGACTCCCACCGAAATAATCTGATATCGGTCTGCATTCACGCTTTATTTAGAGAATTTTCAGCGCGTTACTTTCACACAAAAACACAGCTTAATAAGGCTCTAGTTCTCTAGGTCTCTTCGTCCTGGCAGACTACTGGCGTTCGTTTATATCTGGCACGCTGCGCGCGCGGACTGATACACTAAGCGGCGAGTGCCTCGTAGCCAGCTGTGGCTCTGCAGCGGAGGTAGCGCCGTTTTACGACACGATGAGAAATAGAGCCTTATTTAGCGGTGTCTTTGTGTGAAAGTAACGCACTAAAATTCTCTAAATAAAGCGTGAATGCAGACCAATATCAGATTTTTTTGGTGGTAGTCCGTTTATTAGTGCTTTTGGTCAAGTAAAAAATGGCCCCGTCTGAGTGCAGAGGAAACCGGCAGAGGAGCAGGGAGGGGGTGTTTGGTGCAAGCGCCCTGGGCTTCTGCTGCACAAAAACACTGCTGTAGGGGTAATTTCTGCCCTAAACCTTGTGATAGGACCCAACTTGTTCCTTCCCGGAGTATCACTTTAAATTTAAAATCATCAAAATGAACTGAGAGCCAGTGGAGTGAAGACAGCACAGGCGTGATGTGCTCATGAGTAGATGCGTTTGTTGCAAACAAGTTGAAGATGAGAAAGGGAAAACTGGCTAAGGCTGCGTCACAATATTCTTTTTTTTTTTTACCTTCTGAGTCTCTTTCTGCATCTCCTTGTCTCTGGTCTTCAGTTTCAGTCTCAGGTCAGAGATGGTGAACTTCAGCTGAGTGTTGCGCTCATCCATTTTCACCAGATCCTCCTCCAGCTGTCAAACAGAGAATCACTGTCAACACTTCACACACTGTTTGTTTCAACAGTGGGAAGTTTCCTCTGCTGATTATGTGCGTTAATGGAGGAGAGATTTTGACCAAGAGCAGTTTAACATGTTAATATCACTGAAAGTCCAACTTTTCCCAAGACTTTTCTTTAGTAAATAATCAAACATCTCTTTAAGGTTTTCTGTTCGCTGTCTGAACACAGACCTGTCGGATTCGCTCTATCTTTTCATTGATGTCATCTTGTTGAGGCTCAGTCTCTTTCTTCAAATCATTCAACTGGAAATCAAGAACAAAATTCAGTTTCTCCAGTTCCTGGTTCTTCTTCTTCAAGTTGGAGATGGTCTTGTCCTGGAAGTAAGATGGAGAGAGTTCAGTGGAAAGCCTGAAGTTTTGTCTGTTGGTCTTAACTTTTTGGAACAAATGTTATAAATGTTTTAATCAAATATTTAATAAGCCACCTTGTCCTGGTTGGTTTTCTCATGGCCAGCGATCTGCCGCTTCAGCTCCTCGATGTCACTCTCCAGTGAGCGGACCAGTCCCATCAGCCTCTGCCGCTCCTGCTTCATCTTGTGTATGTCTGTGCACTTGTCATTGACGTGTCTCTGCAGGGTGTAGACCTGAGGGAAGAAAGGGAAACAAAGATCAGGTGTGAAATAAAACCCTTCAGATTCCAGTGAAGCCTTTTTGTGCTCACCTTCTGTGTAACGCTGACAGTTTCTCCTTTCAGATTAGCGTTGGTCTCCTGCTCAATGTACAGTTTCCTCTCATACTTGAGCTGGATGTTGCTGATCATCTTCTCGTGATCCTCCTCCGTCTGTCTGATCATCTCTCTGAGCTCACGGTCACGCTGCTGGGATTCCTCTTGACACTACACAAAGTTTAAAGACGCCACTTTTTATCCGTGCTGTCACTTTAAAGCTCTTTCTCCTCCTGCTGCTGCCTCGAGTGACTAACCTGAGCCAGGTGCTGAGACTTCTCCTGCAGCCTGGCCTCGTAGAGCTGCGTCACCTCCTCTAAGGCTTTGATTCTGCTTTCCTCTGCGGCCGTCAGCTGCTTCTCGTAGTCTTCCTGCATTCGTTCATGTTTCTGCTGAAGATCCTGGTACCTCTCGTGCTCCACAATCAGCTTCTGACAATAGGATACCTCTGTATAGGATTGATTAGAAGACAAACAGACACATTTATCTCTGTCACACAGGTATACATCCACTGAACTGTTTTAAATATCATCCTGTTCCCCTCTTACCCAAATCTGACAGCTGCTTTGAGTGACTCAGAGTCACCTCTGCAGAACTCTCCTGGTGCTCTTGTCCCTGTTTTTCCATCTCCATCTTCATGCTCTACGGGTACAGTACATATCAGAATAAAGGCTTGGGCTCATATTCACAAAGCATCCTAACTTAGTGACATCATTCTTAGAAAATCTTAGAATTCCCCAGATTCTAAGATTTTTCTAAGCATTGATTTGTTTGGCAATGCGCTCCCAAGTCTGCCTCTTCCCTTGTGCCGTGATCCCAGGACCCAAGTTCCCTCTTAACACCCTTTATCCTTCATGAGCCGTGCCAACAGCAGGCTCCCCAGTCTAAATCTTTTTTATCCATGTCGTTCCTTGTTTTGGTCGTTCTGCAAAATCAAACTGCTTTTTCAAAAGGACACCAGCAATGACAGGAAGTGCTGACAGCTGAGTCTGCGTCCACGTTAAAGATCCAATTCACTGAGTAGTAATACGAGTAGCATTAACAGTAAACGGATCAATAAGCAAATCAATATAGTCGGTGTGTGAATGAGGTTGAAGCTGTGTCACTATTAGTATAATTTAGCTGAGCTTCATCATCATGATATGAAATTAATATCATGATTACACATTTCTTAATACAGTCTGAGCACAGAGCATTTTCCCCCCTCATCTTTTCCCTTTTTGTACAGCTTAAGGAGACTGCGTCATACCTAGCAACGTGGTCAACCACACCTCCTCACCAAGATCAAAGTTTCTGTCTCCTCCTTCTCCTCCTCAGAGCTGCTCTCAGAAGCTTCCTGAATCAATCCTAAGCTAAGACTCTTGGAGTCTGAAGCTAGGAGTTTTGGTACTGCTTTAAACTGGTTCAAGTCCTATCTCGAGAGCAGGACTTTCTTTGTTGAAATTGGTAACTGTGTCTCAGACCAAATGGCCCTGACCTGTGGTGTTCCCCAGGCTTCAATCCTGGGACCCCTATTATTCAATTTGTACATGCTCCCATTGGGTCAGCTAATACGCAGCTGTAATGTGTCCTACCACAGCTATGCTGATGACACTCAGATCTACGTGTCACTAACTGCAGGCGAACATGGGCCTGTAGATTCACTGTCGCTGCGTTGAACAGATCAGTGTGTGGATGCAGAACAATTTCCTCCAGCTGAACTCAGACAAAACGGAAACCATTGTCTGTGGCCCACAGAAACAAAGGGAAAGTGTTATCAGTCACCTTCAGACTCTCTCTCTAAATGTGAGTAACCAGGTTAGAAATCTAGGGGTGATATTAGACTCAGACCTGAACTTTAACAGCCACATCAAAGCAATAACATCAGCGGCTTTTTACCATCTCAAAAAATTACCAGAATTAAAGGAATCGTGTCTAAACCTGACTTAGAGAGATTGATCCATGCGTTTGTCTCCAGCAGGTTAGATTACTGTCACGAGCTGCTCACTGGACTCTCAAAACGAGCTGTAAGACAGCTGCAGTACATCCAGAACGCTGCTGCTTGGGTCCTAACCAGAACCAGAAAATACGACCATATTAGTCCAGTGCTCAGGTCTCTGCACTGGCTTCCTGTGGCCCAGAGAACTGGCTTTAAAACAGCTCTGCTTGTTTACAAGTCCCTTCATGGTTTAGCACCCAAGTACATCTTGGACATGCTAGAACCATATGAACCAACTCAGTCTCTGAGAACCTCAGGGAGAGGTCTCCTGCTGGTGCCCAGAGTCAGGACTAAACACGGTGAGGCTGCTTTCCAGTTTTATGCCCCTAAAATCTGGAACAGTCTTCCAGAAGATGTTAGACAGGCCCCAACTCTGACAATGTTCAAAGCCCGGCTGAAAACAGTTCTGTTTAGCATTGCAAACAACATCTGGAAGTATTTTATCTGCACTCTCCTCCTTTAATTTAATCAATCATTTCCAATGTTTTATGATGTGATTTTATTTTATTTTGGCTGTAAAGCACTTTGAATTGCCTTGTGTATGAATTGTGCTCTACAAATAAACTTGCCTTGCCTTGCCTTAGGTTAAGTTAGGAGCTCTCTGAGAGGACTCTGAGAAGCTTTGTGAATATAGGCGCTGATTAATAAAAGCAGAGCCATCAGTTGGAGAAGTGTGATCAGCTAACCTGCTGTGTTGTCTCCAGAGACTCTATCTGCTGTGTGAACTTGTCAGAAAGCTCTTTAATCTTCTCATTGTAGTTTATGTCCTTCAGGCGAAGCTGGAACTCATTCTCCATCTGCAGCTCCTCTAGACGCATCTTCAGCTCCAGCATGTTCTGGTTCTGCAACACAGACACAAAGATTTCTCAATCAGTGGTGTAACAGTGCCTTTAGCCCAGTGCCTGATACGAGGGCCTCTAGCCACCACATAGAAGAAACATCTGTCAACCACACTGTTGGACTTACATTTCTTGCAATAACAACATTTTCTACTTAAATAAAACATGCTCCCTTCAAAACACTATAAAAAGCTAGCAGGGCCAGAACAAAGCCATCACTATCAGCTGCTGTTTTATGAGCACACACAGACCTTCTCCTCCAGGTCTGACTTGGTGACAAGGATCTCTTCAGTGTGGATGATCTGCCTGTTGCTCCTTAGTCCACGACCCTCCTTATCGATAATCTTCCACATCAGCAGACAGCCGTCTTCAGCCACGCTGAGCAGGAACTGTTCGTCAAATGTGATCACCATCTGAGGACACAGGTGAAGCAAATAAAATAGCAGACGTCAGTTCTTTTTTTTAGTTTTCTGAACATTTTAAAGCTGCTCTGAAATCAACAGAGAGATCAGATCATTTCTGTTTTAGCTTCTCTCCTCTGGCTCTCCATAAATTTTAAAATTGGTTTTCAGATTTTAGTGCTGACTTTTAGAGCACACGCTGGTCTTGCCTCAGACACCCTCAGTCCATATGTGCCCAGTTTTAACCTGAGGTTCTCAGCCAAGGCTCTGCTCGCTGTATCAAAATCAAGGCTGAGGACTAAAGGTGACCTTTGACCTTTCTGTCAGAGCTTACACCCTATGGATCAACCCGCCTGAGGAGATCAGAATGGCAGACTCTTTAAAAAAAAATACATTTTTAACGATGTGCTTTCACAGGAAATCTCCTGTGAAAGCACATCGTTAAAAATGTATTTTTTTCAGCTGAGTGTGTTTCTATCCTTGAAATGCTGATTTCTTCTTTTCTTATTTTGTTCTAATTTTAACTTTTTTTCTCAGGCAGTATCTTAAACCCTTTATCTTTTGTTGTTATTTTTACTTCCTTTTATTGGTTGGTGGTCTTGAAGTGATACTCTGGGATGGAACAAGTTGGGTCCTATCACAAGGTTTAGGGCAGAAATTACCCCTACAGCAGTGATTTTGTGCAGCAGAAGCCCAGAGTGCTCGCACCAAACACCCCCTCACTGCTCCTCTGCCGGTTTCCTCTGCACTCAGACGGGGACATATTTTACTTGACCTGATATCGGTCTGCATTCACGCTTTATTCAGGGAAGTTTAGCGCATTACTTTCACACAAAAACACGGCTAAATAAGGCTCTAGTTCTCATCGTGTCTCTTCGTCCTGGCAGACTACCTGTGTTTGTTTATATCTGGCACGCCGCGTGCGCAAACTGATACACACAGCGGAGGTAGCGCCATTTTACGACACGATGAGAACTAGAGCCTTATTTAGCGGTGTTTTTATGTGAAAGTAACGCGCTGAAAATTATCTAAATAAAGCATGAATGCAGACCGATATCAGAGTTTTTTGGTGGGAGTCCGTTTATTTGTGTTTTTGGTCAAGTAAAAATTGGCCCGTCTGAGTGCAGAGGAAACCGGCAGAGGAGCAGGGAGGGGGTGTTTGGTGCATGTGCCTTGGGCTTCTGCTGCACAAAAACACTGCTGTAGGGGTAATTTCTGCCCTAAACCTTGTGATAGGACCCAACTTGTTCCATCCCGGAGTATCACTTTAAGCCTTTTACACATTTTTTTTCTCCTCTGTTAATTTTGTTTTTTTATTCTTGACCTCGCGTCTTTTTCAGATTTCTCTTTTATTTTTCTTATTCTATTCATTCATATTCTCTTAAGAACTTTGTAATCCTGTTTTCTAAGGTGCTCTAAATAAAGTTTATTTTGTTTTTAATATTATAACACTGAGAGGTGACAGAATACTGCTCTGTTAGTCTGGGGTTCCACTAACCTTGGTGACGGGGCCACAGTGAGCCTGGTACATGAGCCATTCCTTCTGGATGGGTAACGGGTATTTAATGGCTCTGATGGTTCCCCTGGAGGTCCCAGTGAAGACAACCCTGCCAGAGTGAGACACTGCCACAGCTGTGTGAGCTACCCCATCACCAGGAACCTCTCTGAGAACCTGTGAAACAACAGACCAACACATACAGTATAACAGGAATCAAAAGTGTTTATAAACCAATCAATGTTAACCTTATTACAGTATATCTGATGTTATATGTTACAGTTGCTTTATTTGTTAAGTGTTACAAGATAACATCCTGTGTTGTGCTCTATTATAATATAATACTTAAAATGATTATACTTATGATAAAAACTACTTTCACAAAACGCTTTACTCTTAGTCTGATTTGCTCTAAAAACTCCCTCTTACACCGCACTCTGTGTAATTGAAGGAAACTCAGCGAGGAGCTGATGAAGACTGCTCATTGTTTTTTTTACCTGACAGTCTTGGATCTCCTTCAGCGTATGGTCTGTTCCCACAGCCAGGATGGTCTTGCAGTCTGCAGAGAAGGCAACACCAGTGTAGCTGCAGGACTTGAGGACGCTCTCAGACTCGCGCTTGCCAGTTTGGATGTTCCACTCGTACACGGCACCATCCACCCCACATGACACAAGCCTGCTGTCGTCTCGACTCCATTCAATGCTGTGTATCTGCAGTAGCAGTGAGAGCGTTGCTTTATTTATGAGAGAGGTATTTTAAGAGGTATTCCTGCTGAAACATGAAACACACCTGCTTAACCCACCTTTCCATTGTGACCCTTCAGATTGATAATATTCTCAAAAGAGAGGAGCAGGTAAATGTGGATGACGTTTCCGTTGACAGCTGCAAACATGTGGCCCCCATGGCTGAAGGCACACTGAGGGGAGGAGAGACAGAGGATGAAACAGAAGCTGAGGCTCAAAGTGAATCTTGTGGTTGACACACAGTCAAAAACACGTTCTCACCTCTCTGCAGCCGCGCACGGTGAACTCCTTGAAGGTGCGGATGTCATCAATGAGCAGGTTCATCAGCCTGAGTTTGTCTGAAAAGCCCACCAGCATGAAGAGGCCAGTGGGGTGCAAAGCCACACTGTGCGCCTCCTCCTGGAACTCCTTATACAGCTCCAACTCTCTGGTAAAAGGTAATAAAGCGATTCAGGATGGGTACTTTAATTTTCAAATGCAGTTATTAATACCATCAACATTGCAATGTAGACTCCGGCATGCAAGCAATCTTTTTTTGTTACCCCCAGAATCACCAAAGAAATTGGACGTTGTGCATTTAAGTATAAAGCCCCAGCTGACTGGAACAAGCTCCCTGACTCACTACGGTCAATTACATCCTTTCCTATCTTTAAATCTCATTCATTTACTCATCTACAAATTCCCTGCTCCTGTTTTTGATTTTGCCCTTTATGTTGTTACCATTGTCCAACTTATCTATTTGTTTATTTACTTTTTTAGGATCATTACCTGGTTGCTGCAATTGTGACTGACTCAGCCTATGAGAGCACTGTATAGGTGTGTTAGTATTTGTACTCTGTTATGCTGTTGTGTACTGTATTTTTTTGTGTGTGTCCTATGTCTTGTTAGGACCCCCTTGAAAATGAGGTGGTCCAGCTCAAGGGGCTATCCTTCTAAATAAATAAAATGAAATTAATGAGGTACTTTTATAGGTACAGACCAAATTCCATCTGCTGCACCAGGTACCGATTTACGCAAAATCAAATGGTACCATGTTTAGGTACCTAAACGCATCCTTGAGAGTGTAAGGGAGTAGAGAAAAGGCAATTTTCAAAACTGGATATGAACACAGCATTGCAAGTTTATATGAGAAATAAATATGTTAAATTGAAAAACTTTAAGGTTTTATTTTTAAACAAATTAATATATATTTAAACATAAAAGCAAAAAAGTACTGAAAAATTGGTACTGATGAGTACCAATACTGATTTCCAGGTACAGGCATCAGTGCTGTATTGTTTTGAATATGAAAGATACCCATCCCTACAAGCAGCACAGCATTAGTGATCGGTACCAAATTAGGTACTTTTATAGGTACTAACAGAATTCTGTCTGTAGTACCACGTACCAAATCACGTAAAATCGAAAGGTACCTTACGAGTCTTTGTGACTGTGAGGAAATGGAAGAGTGGACCTTTTTCCATACTGGACATAAACACAGCATTGCAAAGTTATATTTTGAAGAATAGATATGTTAAATCAAAAAACTTTGAGATTTTATTATGAAACAAATTGAAACTCATGCCACATAAACACAAAAAAAAGCACAGAAAATTGGTTCCTTTGCGTACTGATACTAATTCCCATACACCGGGCATCTGTACCGTATCTTTTCAAATGTGAAAGGTACCCATCCTTACATTGCATGCTAATACTCTGTATTTAAAGCCATTTAATTATTGTTTGTCTGAAATAGACTGAAGAAAAGACTGGCTTCAATCATATAAAAACAGCTGTTTGATTTCTGAGCCTCTGTGAGTAAACCCTCAGCTTGTCTCTTGTGTGTTCAAATGTGTGCCTTGGACTTGACAAAAGCAGAGAGCTTTTGGTGTAATTGTATTTTTACCTTGTTTCATAGTTCCAGATGCGGACAGAGTGGTCCAGAGAGCTGGTGGCAACAAGGGGCTTCCGTGCACAGATGGATAACCCAGTGATGGACTTTGAGTGAAAGGACTGTGACAGGAACTCAAAATGTTCCCCCTGATAGATAAAGTACCAAGCAGTACATGTCAGTGTCACACTAAGGAGTTAAAGTGTTGCAGTGATGTGCAGAATGAGTGTCAAGAAGAAAACATCACTTCCAGGCTTGAAGTCATCAAGTTATTCAGTTACAGTGTGCTTGGACTGCGCTGTGGTTTGAGCAAAAAGCTGTCTATGACATGCTTTCAGTGTTAATTCACCAGGTATACTGTTTATTTCTCATTGTTGCTTAGCCATGCGGTTAATCTGTAAAACTGAATGATAAACTGTCCAATAGTTGTTAGCAAGATGGATTAAAGTGTTAAAAATGGCAAGAGAAAGACACAACAGGGACTAAAATACATAAGAAAGAAAATAATTGTTACATGAAGAGAAGTTAAACAGGTAAATCTGACACTGACAAACTTAATATGCTCCTGATTGAAGCCTAATTAATCATAATGTTAGTTTAAAGATGATGATGAAGAGTGTAGCAGTGTGGTGATGAATACAATATATTTGTTGGCAAAATATTGAATTCCTTCTTGAAGCAACGTTTTTTTAACTAATGGTTTGAATTTTTTTTTCAGACAGATAAAAACAAAACATAAATAAACAACACTGTTCCTAGTCTGCACAGTCTTCTGGTTAAAGTTAAGAAGTATGCTGAGACCCGTGCGACTGTTATACCTTGTTCACCTCCACAGTGGACAGATTGAAGCTGTAGAGCTGTCCCCTGTCTGTGCTGATGGCCAGAGTCTCCTCTGCTGGACTGACGCACATTGTGTCAATCACCTGGCTCTCTGCTGGGGTCAGCTCGCTGCAGTACGGGTCTGCAGGGATCTAACAGGAAATCACACACATGAGCATTAATGAATAAACACACCTCTTGTTGTAGCAAGCTACTGGAAAGAATTTACCTTAATTTCCCTGATTTTTCTGTAACCATCTTCTCCAGTCTTTTCAAAGAGGCAGACAGTGCCAGGCCCAAAGGAGCAGGCAAAACCCTTTGAGTAGGACACAATGGCTGTAATACGAGGCACGTCAGGACCTCCATCCACATCCGTGTCTTTTATCTTCTTCATCTCTGTTTGCCTGTGTGGTTAATTGATTTATAAAAGTGAGATGCTGCAAAAACAGGGTGAAAGGTGTGGATTCATACATATTAAATTTCTACGTGTGCCACTGACCTGTCAGACTGATCCTGCACAGCCTTCACAGCCATGCTTATCTCCCTCCTGAGATCTCCGGACTCAAACACCAGCAGCCTGCCCGTGTCCGTCCCTGCCATCACACACTCTGCCGTCATCCAGGCATGGCACAGGAAATTGATGGAGTCCACTTTTGAGAAGTTGCTCGGTTTCAGGGCACCCTCTAAATAGCGGAACAGTTTGAACACGCCGGTCCCACTGACACAGATCTGCATGTTGTTGTAGGGGTTAAAGCTGACCTGTGAAGACATAAATAGAATATTATAAATTGCTCAGTGTGTGCATGTTTTATGTCAGGTGAGCTGTGGCTGCATTGATACAGTATGTTTGACTCACCTGGGAAACAGGGTTGGTTGAGTTAGTGGTCTTGACAGTTGCCAGGATTTTTTGTTTCTCCCAAAGCCAGAAGATCAGAGTCCAGTCTGGGCCTCCTGTTTGAACTATCAGGTACTTAGAATCTGGGGAGAAAGCCATGCATACAAACTCTTGAACCGGCATGTCTCCTGGAGTGAGGACTTTTCTTCTTCTGCCCTGTTCATGCTGCAGGTCCAACACTGTGATGGTAGCCTTTTCCCCACTCTCTGACACTGCCAGGTAACGCCGGTTGGCACTGATGGCCATAGCATGTATGTCCGTGCTTTTCTCTGAGCCTGCAGAAACAATAACAGACATTGAGTGTGTGTGGAGTGGAGTGGGGGCTCTTTATTTTATTTTACAACAAGTTAACACACACAGTTTGCAAATATAAATGTAGTTACTACCAGGGGCGGCGTCATGGGTGGGCCCAGTGGTCCCAGGCCCACCCACTCTCAACCTTTTCTTTATTTTTTTTTTCCCTTTATTTGTTTTTATTTATTGTTAGATGTCCTGTCTTAATAAAAATATGCCAAGTTAAGGAATTTTTAGCCCGTTGGTAAAAAAGTTTTGACTCATTCAGCCAGTGTTATACCAGTAGCATTAGAGAATGATTTGGGGAAAGACTGTAGGTATTGTAACAGTAATATATCTATAAAGAAATAGTTATTTACTGATTTGTTTAATTTAAGGCCCATTCAAAACTGAAATCCTGACTCCGTCCCTAGTTACTACCATACTAGGCTTTCTTTCTTTTTTTTTTTCTTTTTTCTTTTTTTTATAAACTTTATTTACAGTTAATTACATAACAAATAGGACAATATTAAACATCATGTCAATTGACAATGTCAGAACAGGTCCCCAAAAAAAAAAAAAAAAAAAAAAAAGGCGTACAAGGGGTTATACATTTGTGGAAAGTATACACAATATTTCATAAATTTGTTCATGTCCATTATGTTTCATATATTTTAGAGATTTTAGATACAGATCAAATTCAGTTTAAAAAAACCTTGAAGATGGGGGGTGATTTCAGCAGTCTTTGTTTATGTATAAAAAACTTGGCTAGACAGAGGACCAAGTTGCAACAAAGTTCATCGTTCTTGTTTTGAAGAAGGGTTCTGAAAGTTACAATGTCTCTTGAGATGGGACTTAGAGTTTCAATTTCATTTTGAATCCAGTCCTGCAAGTGTTTCCAAAAAAATCAGTGTTTTGATACATCCAAAAAATATATGGTCTGTTGTCTCCACACTGACTTGACAGAAGGTACATGTATTATCATCAATATTGAATCGTTTTCTTAGTAATTCTTTAGAAGGGTGAATGGCATTCATAATTTTATAGTGTGTTTCTTTGACTTTTGGTTGAATTGGAAGCTTTAAATACGAGGTTCTTAGTTTCATAATGGATGCTTTATCAAATTTATAGAGGATTTATTTTTTGTTAACTTTACCAGGCCACATACTCTCAGTTAAACAATGTCTAATGAAATGAATATTACATTTCTTATCAGGGAGAGAGATCCCCTGGATGGATATATGGAACCAAGTTTTGGAGTGATAGGATGATATTCAATTATATTTTGGGTTTGAAATATGATTTTTTTTTTTTGAGTAAAGCTTTTAATAGTCTTGTAAATTCATATTGAGGAGGATTGAATTTGTATTTGGAACAGAGCTGCTCATAATTTAACAGCACACCATTTGATTTCATCAGGTGCAAAACCGACCATATATTCTTATTCATCCATTCTTCATAAACATACTAGGCTTTCTTACTGACCTTCCGGGTGTGTCAGATGCTTGACTCTGATTGGTCAAACCCCTTAATGGCGGTAATTAACTTTCATACTTGTCAGGGATTGATTACTTAAACTGTTTTCCAACTTAACATTCAGTTTATTTCACCTTCCAGAACATACGGTGTATATAAAATAATCAAAGTAGGAAACGTAGCCCACCTGGAATGAGTCTCTGTGATCTCTGGACAGTGTTGTAGCACACACAGTTGTTTCCGCTGGGGAACACGACAGTCCGCTCATCGACAAAGATGGGGCGAGCCCGCGAGCTAGTTCAGGCAGTCAACTCGAGCAGCACTGCTATACACATACCACGTGTCTCACACGTCATAACCATCTTGCAATCACACTCTCTCAATTGGGCGGTCTATTTAAACCGGGAGTCTCTCATCCCTCTCTGCCTGTCAATGCCTTGGCTGCCCTGCGATTGTAATGCTGCATGTTTCTTTGCCGCTCGTGATTTTACCTTCTGGCTGCGTAGGTCGCGGTGTCTCTCGCCGTTTCTGATTCAAAGGGTGAGTCTCGACTTTCAGAGGCGGACGTTGGTTTATTCCTGAAACCCAGGCTCGGTCGGCGAAGTTTGCTCCATGAATGAATCATCCTTCTACATTACCAGCAAATGACTTGCCGGGCGGCTCATGCACCTCAACCTGGGAGAGCTGTAAGCCGTAGTTTAACGTTCCTGGTCAGCCTCAGCCGTTAACAGTTTTGATCATCTGCTGATCCAACAAACCTTCCCCGATGCCTCGACGCCGGGTGTCGAAGGCACAGCGAACAGCGGGCCCTCCAGGGGGAAGGTAAAGCTCCAGCTTAAGCGCGCACTCTGCTCCTCACTCTGCTTCTCCCGAACCGGAGATCGGAACTGCCGGATCCTGACACCTCCATCGACGCGTCCTTCTGTCTTCACCTCTCGTGGGAGTCTCCGATCGTCAGAAATGCCTAGTTGAATGCCATGGACTCCCTTTCTCGCCATGTGAGCTACCTGGGCTCTCCCGTGTCTGCTGTACCTGCCCCGGTCTTTCCCACTGACGCCGCAAAGGTCCCTGGGAACTGCAGTCCCAGCCCCTGCCTTGGCTCTCGGTCCCTGCTCCCTGCTGCCTGTCGCTCTTGATTCTTTGGGGAATAATTCCTGCAGGTAATCTCGTTGTGCCTTCAATTGCCTTCATAACTGGATTAGTTAAAAGTCCGCCACTGGTCCGTCATTCAAAGGACGCAGGTCTAAGCCCCTCAGCCAACACTCTCCTGCTTGTGTTGTAATTATTCCTTACTTATTTGATGCATTTTTATATATTTATTTATTTATTCATTGTCGTATCAGAGCAGACACGGGGGTTGTGCAAGATGTAGTTACTTTATCATTTAATATGCGTATTATCTTTGCTCTTATTCTGACAGGCTTTGACATTATATCGGTAAAGATTACGTTGCGTGGGTTCGGATTTGCAGACAAAAGTTTTGTAGATTGCATAAAATTCTGCAGGTTCTTGAGAATAGTGATCCAGGTCTGTAAAACTTTTACAATGGCAGAATCTATAAGGCTTTAGGCGTTTTAAAACCTGCTTGCAGTTTATGCTCAATACAGTGAGGAATTTGTTACTCTGCCATGTTATCAGACCTCATTCTCATCTATGGTGGATCTTTCTTTGAGCACCTCAATCTTTCAGCCAAGATGTCGTGTACATTCAGAGATTCGATTCAGGGTATCTGCAAGGTATAAAAGCCTTTAATCATAAAATCCAATAATTTGAATTTAAGATCTTAACTGTCTTAAATTCTCTTTTTTTTATAAAATGCCTGAATATGAATGCTAAGAGCTGAAATGTATGACATTTTCTCTAAACAAATAAATAAAGAAATAAAAGATAAAAGCAAGTTTATCTTAGCAGCAAGGCAATTCAGTGTCAGTTAAACTAAATAAATTAATAAATAATAATAAATACATTTATGAATTATGATATTTTTAAAATACATAAATTAATTAAATAGATATAAGGAATGGATATAAGATACAAGAAATATGCTATACCTTCTATAAAGGTATAGAAATAAAACAATGATAAATAAATAAAATATATAAAGAAATAGCAAAGGTATAGAGGAATAAATAATGAAATAAAATGAAATGAAATGAAAATGAAATAAAATAATAATAGTTATAATAAATAATAGTTTAATGATAATAATAATAAAACAAAAGCCATATATTCAGTGTTTTATTGCAATGCATTCAGTTGTTTTTAATTGATTGGGAGAGGTCATGCAGTTATGACCAATTCTCAGAGTTTCATTGCTGCTCCTCTGCATGGGGGTATGTTTGAAGGCAGTGCTGCTGTCTTTCACCTCTGCCAGTGCATTTATGTCAGACTGTGAGACTGGAAGAAAATTGAAATAAATAAAGAATAATAATGATTAAAAATAAATAAATAAATAAATAAATAATAAAATGAACTAAAAATAAATGATTAAATAAATAAATAAAATAAAAATTAAAATAATAATTATTATAATAACATTTAAAAAAAAGAATAGATAATAAAAAATAAATTAATTAATTAAAAAAAAAAAAAAAAAAAAAAAAAAAAAAAAAAAAAATCAATGCGTTGCAAATCATAATTCATTAACAGATGAATGTTGTGGAAACATCTAATTTCTGGTCATCAGCCAGGGAAGTCCTTTAAATTGTTAAGAAGAATCTTAATCTGACTCTTCTTTCAATCCGTGCTCTGAATCTGTCATGTCCTATGTCTTCTTTTGCCAGTGAAAATGTGAATTGGGTTTTAAGTTATATCTATTGTGGCATTAAAAATAAAAAATAAAAACAAATATAATACTTATGACAATTACAAATATAATAAAATAAATAATAATAATAATAATTTATTTATTAATAAAGATAACGAATGAATGAATACAGGATGATAATAATACACAATAATAATAAATTTAATTAAATGAAAATGATATACATAAAAAAAAAAAAAAAAAAAAAAAAAAAAAAACCTGTTGAAACTTCAGAGCCTATTTCCTTGACCACACAAGCTGGCTTTACCGGGCGTAAAACCCGAGACTCTTTCATGACTTCTCTTTGTGTGATAACTGTTACAAGACCTGCCGGCCCCAGAATTCCAGCCAAATTCATGTCTAGCTCTATAGATCATTCTTAAAGGGTCAGGCACCTTTTTCTTCAGGATATGAGTTCCCTGTTTGTTTGTTTGTTTGTTTTCTTGCAATTAAAACATTTGCATTTCCTAATTGTTAAATAATGCCTATGTGGAGTTGGTGTGCAGACAGCCACCCTCGCTCTGTCTTTCAGGAGGCTCACTCCTGCTGAATCGAGGAATTAATAGGAAGTATCTTTCAACTCCGGTGACGTGACGGCTCTTTCCAAAGCTCTGTTTATTCTCCCCAATAGATGTTTTGTGAATCATCTGAGTACTGGTTTAGTAAAAGATTTTAGCAGTCCTGTGCTCTTTAAACAACCTTGTCAAATTCTCAGTAAGTTAAGGTCAAACTCCCTTCTCTATTTGGAGCAAGAGCTATGGTGTTGCCACAAGGAATGTTCAATGAAGTTATAATAATGATATAGGTTTCATTAGATCTCTCTTCAGTTGCAACGACTTTGTGGAGACTTAAGATTCTCTCTAGTTTATAATGACCCTGCTCCATTAGTTGGTTTTGGGGGATTCTTTATGGTTAATGGTTTGCTCGTCTGGATTTAGTTTTACATTAGATGCTAAGACTTCAGATTCTTCTTGGGGACCCTTCCATTCTGCTGCTCTCAATGACTTAAGGCATATCCTCCAAGCAATGATAAAGAATGCCCCTCTTTAAATCACTGGTGCATAAGTCAGTGTTGAGATTAAGACCTATTTGACTTCTATTGTTCTTCTTCCAGAAGCAGTTCTCTTCATGGCTTTATAGTTTCTCAGTGGCAAATCCAAATCTAGGCCTCTCCTTTATTATCATTTGAGCTCACTATTCTGATTCAACTTAGAAGAGCACATGTATTCCATATTCTTGAAACTCTGATAGATCTTGCCACTGGTTATTGCTGAAACTAATACCATTATTTGTTCTTTGTTTTTATGATGGAATATTGGCATTATCATCCCTCAACCCATCAATCGTCCTCCGGTTCATCATCGATGGTCACAACCTATGATGAGATCCTGGTTCTCCAAAAGCTGCTTGCTCTCTGCCTGTGCTACTGCCTGCCAGACGAACTCTAGTCCCCTCAGTCCCTGACGATCAAGGATGCCCATTGCTGCTCATCTGCCTGCCTCAACACTCAAATCCCTGGGTTGCTAGTCGTCTTCTGCTAGCAATGCTATGATGGTTCTCAAGAGATCCAGCTTGCTCAAAAGCCCTTGAACTTCTGCTTGAAAGTGTTAATGAAAGAAAAGTTGGATTTACTTGCTGCTTAATACTGTCAATGCATATCAGGTGGTTTGCTGGGTTAAAGAAAGTATCTAATAAATGCTATAGGTCTGCATCTTCAACGTAGAATGTTCCCTTTGCAGCCACAGTGCTATCAGAGAATGGCCTCACATAGTAGAGAACGCTAGATAGTATATTCCCCGACAGGCGCTGTACTGGCGGGGAATGGCCTCACGGCGGCTGGTGCCATGGTCACACATAGTAGAGAACACTAGATAGTGTATTCCCCGACAGGCGCTGTACTGGCGGGGAATGGCCTCACGGCGGCTGGTGCCATGGTCACACATAGTAGAGAACACTAGATAGTGTATTCCCCGACAGGCGCTGTACTGGCTGGGAATGGCCTCACGGCGGCTGGTGCCATGGTCACACATAGTAGAGAACACTAGATAGTGTATTCCCCGACAGGCGCTGTACTGGCGGGGAATGGCCTCACGGCGGCTGGTGCCATGGTCACACATAGTAGAGATCACTAGATAGTATATTCCCCGACGGGCGCTGTACTGGCGGGGAATGGCCTCACGGCGGCTGGTGCCATGGTCACACATAGAAGAGAACACTAGATAGTATATTCCCCGACGGGCGCTGTACTGGCGGGGAATGGCCTCACGGCGGCTGGTGCCATGGTCACACATAGAAGAGAACACTAGATAGTGTATTCCCCGACAGGCGCTGTACTGGCGGGGAATGGCCTCACGGCGGCTGGTGCCATGGTCACACATAGAAGAGAACACTAGATAGTATATTCCCCGACGGGCGCTGTACTGGCGGGGAATGGCCTCACGGCGGCTGGTGCCATGGCCACACATAGTAGGCTCTACATCCTGGCCCAGGCTCCTAAATTTTGTTTTGGGGGATTATGTTCACTATGTTTTGCTCATCACTCCTCAATGTCACCATGTAAATTTATTGTGAGGGGTGATGAGGCCGGAGCCTGGACGCCAAACATAAATATATTTGCTGCTAAATAAACAATTCAAACGTGAGTTGTCTGACTGAAATGGGGCGAGCCCGCGAGCTAGTTCAGGCAGTCAACTCGAGCAGCACTGCTATACACATACCACGTGTCTCACACGTCATAACCATCTTGCAATCACACTCTCTCAATTGGGCGGTCTATTTAAACCGGGAGTCTCTCATCCCTCTCTGCCTGTCAATGCCTTGGCTGCCCTGCGATTGTAATGCTGCATGTTTCTTTGCCCCCACCACCACCCCAGCAACCACCTGCAGGCTCCGGGGGGGATTATGTTCACTATGTTTTGCTCATCACTCCTCAATGTCACCATGTAAATTTATTGTGAGGGGTGATGAGGCCGGAGCCTGGACGCCAAACATAAATATATTTGCTGCTAAATAAACAATTCAAACGTGAGTTGTCTGACTGAACTAATGTTGTTCCTCACACCTGTCCTCACACCGAAGATGAAATGCGGCTGTGCAATAACTGTCGCCATTTTTGATTCAAGTTAAAGGTTTTAAAGTTTCAGACCAACCCTGGAAAAAGGACCGTCAACTTCTCCCTCGATAAACATAAGTTTAATGTAAAGAAAGCAACACTCCCACTACGAGTAGAAGTTGACAGGCAGAAGTTAGAGTCCGGTCACTAAGCAACCAGGAAATCCCGCGAGGACATGGGGAACTTCCTGAGTTCTTGTTGCCCACTCTCGCGGGACTTCGGGAATTGTATTAGAGCGACGTATTCCTCTCATTGATGACTTGCACAATTAAGTCATTTAAACAATCTTCTGCAGGAAAATGTCACTTGGCGGGAGCTCTGTCTGCAAGAGAAATTTCAGATAACTGCTTTTCTTGAGTGTTTAGATTATTAAAACAAAATAAAAAATGAAAAGAATTTTGTTATTAGATGTATTTACTTCAAGACAAATGTTGCTCTTTTTTTTGAGAACAAACTTTTGATTTTTCAAAAAGTGAACAAATGATGTAAAAAGGAAAGAAAGAGAGAACTCTGATGGATTGGCGTCTTAATGCTTGAAATAATTAAATGGACATATTAAGCTAATGAGGTCTCACTGAAATTTTGTGCATTTTAAGAAATAGGCTCTTATGGAGAGTGTTATTGCGCAAGCAGAGGTAAATTCATGCTAGTCACGTGAATATTTTGTTATTGTATAATGGAAAAGAGTAATAGAATAGCATGGAATTAATTGTCTAGCATTAAAAGCTATTAAATATGTACCCGGTCAAACAACTATGACATTCTTTTGTACACCCAATTAGATTCACACTAGAAATCCATTGAGAAAAAGATTCATTTCTCAATAATAAACATCATTGTTTTTCATTAACACATGTCTCCCAAAGCAGGGTAACTACTAACAGAGAACTGTTAAATGATTTTATAGTAGCCTTCTGTTAACAGAGCCTTTAAACAACAGACCATTCTCTATGACATTCTTTTGTACACCCAATTAGATTCACACTAGAAATCCATTGAGAAAAAGATTCATTTCTCAATAATAAGATCAAAATTAGAGGTTATGTGTGATGGTTGTTTCTGATGAGGCATACCTACTTTTAAAAAAGGCTGTTTAATACTCTGTGACATTTATATTCATGCAATATGAGTGGAAAAAGCTGCTAAAGCTGGCAGTGATGGGGGGGTTTCACATTGGCTTTTCAAGGAAATGTATGACATAGTTATTCAAGCTCTGTATGTAAAGGTTTTAATGGTTTCGTAAAAACACAGACCTGACCCTTATCCCTCTTTGATGTAAAACTGTCCTTTTCCAACTCTCTACAGCTGCCTTTGTAAGACAGATCGACCTGCTATCTACAACCTTAATCACTGAACAGTATAATAACATGTAGATCTCCAGCCATGTAAAAATGAATATACTTGAATGAGATAACTTTGTACAGCCCTATCTGGAATGTTTTGACCAGACACATTTCACAGACATTAAAGGGTTAGCTTAATTCAACATTTTCACATTCAAAACTCTGTAGTTGAAAAAAATAAATGTGTAAGAGTTGTGTGCAATATAAAATCTTGAGAAATGTTTTCTCTGTATGTAGAAAAAACGCTTTACTTCACTAATTAACACTCTAGACTAACATCCCTTTATAGATAACAGGGTTTGAGGAGTATGTAAGAGAAATATGATACACTATACACAGTAAGCAACTTCTTTTATGGCCTTTCAAGCTTTCATTGTCCTTTTTCAAAGCCATGCTGGAGCATAAGTGGCCCAGCAGGGGGCGGTCTTGATCAGCAGGAGATGATGAGGGCGTTTGGAGACTGCTGACTCTGCGTTCGCTCTAACGGGCCACCTGTAGACAGAATCTCACAGGCAGCCAGCTCGTGATAGAGCGCGTTGAGCACCTCCAGGATGTGGGCCTTCCCTGGGTAAAAACAGAACAGATGTGACCGCTAAGTGAACGAGAATTTAATCCAATTCCATGCCTCGGGTGACTGTAAATTTTCATTATCACATTTCACAGGGCTTGTATTGATTTTATTTGACGCATGAGACTACTTACCATGTTGTGGATCGCTGCAAGACTCCAAAGTGCTGAGCAAGATCTTCCCGAGAGACCTCCGTGAGACATTCTGAAACAACAGAGACAACTCAAATAGCTGTGAGGCAATTAACGGGCTCTTTCATAAGTAATCTGACTCTGGTGAACACACAGAGACACTCACATGTGTTTAACAAGTGAAATTAATTTGCCCTCAGATCTTTAATCAAACCTTGCCTGTGATCTATCACAAATAGATGAACATAAACCCATGGCAGTCTGCAGAAAGTCTTGAGTGGTGATTTATAAGCTGAAAGTGTACTTTTAATTGAAAACTTTAACAAGTTTCTGCACATGAGGGAAACGTCCTTTAACGGCACTAACAAAACTTTCTTTTGTGTCTTTTACAACCAGAAAAGAGAAAAGCATTGTGGTGCATCTGGAGTGGAGTTCTCTCCAGTGCTAGACAGAAAACTGATTTCAATTACTTGAGTTTGAGTAAAAGTTTTTTTTCACATGTTGTCAATCTGCCATTTACAAGATTTTCTTTGAGATAAAAATCAAAACAGTGTGTTTTGGCTTTTGAAAGAGAGAAACATGCTGAATGCCAGCACACAGCTCTGGTCTGTTTGCAGTCTTAAGCTCTTCTTCTTCTCACTGATCAGTGTGGTTAAACTGCTCTATCATTGGTACTAACCAGGTCTCTGAGCTGCTGGAGGAGCTGCAGGATGTCTACAAGCTTCTCCTCCACCAGCGACAGACGAACCCGCTCCGTCTCCAGCATCTGTAGCTCCATCTGAAGCAGCTCAGTCTCCTCGGCTTTTTGCTGCAGCTCCTGCAACAGGGAGTCCTTCATCTGTAGAACAGGAAAGAATCTGTATCACATTCAAACACAGTTTTGAAGATTTTATTGTGAATTGAGTCTTGATGAGTCGCTTGTTATTGTTGAGCGGTTAGGTGCTTTAAAAGAATCCATCATTGTTTTTCATTAACACATGTCTCCCAAAGCAGGGTAACTACTAACAGAGAACTGTTAAATGATTTTATAGTAGCCCTCCGTTAACAGAGCCTTTAAACAACAGACCATTCTCTTTTTCTGTTTTCATTTAACAAGAAACGACCACCAGATGTGCAACAAATGGCATGAATCAAACTGGACCATGGAATTCTTCAGGCAACTATAATTTCATAAAGACAGACGGCGTTTTTGAAGATTTACCGTCCATTCTTGTACATCTTTAATACTTTTCTTGCTCAATTTTGAAATCTTTGATGCCTCCCTATTTTTTTTTCTCGCTAAAAGTAACTTTTGGGAGATGACAAGTAAAAAGAACTCTGCTAGACAGATAGCTGGACTTGTTTTTTTTTCACGTGTCACACTGTTAGCAAAATTTGTCTCAAAATTGAGGGCTAAAGTCAGCTTCTTCACACCGCAATTTTGAATCTCAAAACTCAAACCTACTTGTAATTTCAGACTTCTTGTGTGTTCATTCAAGAACCACAATGATATCCCTGATGACTGGATATTTTCAGTTTGTAGCTTTATCTATAAGCCATTTATTATCCTGATAAGTCCATAAAGACTCTTCAGCTGGCTCAGATTGCTGTAGCTCGAGTGCTGACTGGGACCAGGAGGAGAGAGCTCATTTCTCCAGTGACCATCCATGAAATGAAGAATAGAGTTTAATATTCTTCTTCTGACTTACAAAGCTCTTAATAGTGATGAGCTGTACTATCTTAAAGAGCTTGTTGTGCTTTAATATCCACCCAGATCACTGAGCTCCCAGCATGCTTGTTGTACCTTTGGTCTCTAAAAGTAGTATGGGAGGTCGGACCTTTAGGCCTTGTACACACGCAGCCAGGCATTTTCAAAAATGAATATCCGCACCTCATTCAGTTTCAAAAATACTTTCATCCACACGCAGCAGGCAAATCCGCCAATAAGTGCAGCTCAAGGCATGCCAAACCCATATTTGGTAGTGTTTTCCAGACGTAAAACCTGTGCTGGCCAATCAGAATAAGCCACCATCATTCAGCTGTAGGGCTGAATAGTTAATCGAATTTAAACCAACATAGCAATTTAATAGAGCGCAAGTCTCGAATCGCAAAGGCTGTAATTAAAAAAATTAAAAAGGTTCATTTACACAGGCCTGGGGGGGATATAGTAACTTGTTCTTAATTCCAATAGCAAAACCAGCAAAAGTTAATATGCTAGTTTTTCTGGCAAAAATATTACATGTCTAAAAGGCTTGAAGTTGAATCAGTCACTTAATATTTTACTGTGATTGTAAAAGTTAAACTAAGATATGTTACATCAATTCATGCATCAGTTCATTTCATTTCATCATAACATGTAAGCCTGGCCTACAGGAAATAATGGTTTATATGCTGACAGTATCCTTTGTCCTTGTCATATCCTTTAATACTATAGGATGACAGTTTAAAGTTATCATTTCTGAAAAGTGACAATTTTAGTTTTGAAGTTGTTTTTGTTTTTTTCCAAAGGTTTTCTCAAGTCTACCATTGTTTTGTTTATTCCTTCTTGTGAGATGTATTTTCTTTGCTGTACTATCAGTATTGTAAGTATTGAAACATTTTTTTCCTTTCAATCTCTCTTTTTTTTCTCTCTTTTTCTCGTATGTTTTTGAACGAGTAGGGAACTGTTCAAAAATTTACATTTGTAAGGAAAATAGTTTTGTTTGTGATTATGAAAAACTTTCAATAAGCTTGTGGGAAAAAAATCTGAAAAAGGTCTTGAAATAACCTCTGTTATGATTTAGTGCTATATAAATGAAGATTAACTGATTAATTGAATTATCTAAAATGTATGTTTCTAGGTTTGGCCAAGAGTAAAATATACTGTAACAAGGCTATAATCAAAATGACTAAGCACACGTTTGGGTGCAACAGTGTGACTCAAAAGTCTGTTTTTCATCTCTTCTGCACAGTAGTAGAGCGTATACTGCAAATCAAACCTCCTAAACTTGATAATTTTAGATTCGTTGCCAGTTTCTGTCTGTTACACTTGATGCTTTGTTTAATTCACAATAACAACTGAGAACGTTACTCTTCCAAACCTAACATATTACATGATGGACCTGCTAGAAATCATAATTTAAAATATACAAATGTCAGATGTTAAGTTTAGAAGGAGTGTTAAGTGCTCGTTTGACACATGGTTCACTTGCCAACAAAGTTGGAAATCCCTGCAGCGCAGCATTACGTCAAAGCGTATTGAAGGACAAAGGTCTCACCCCATACATCCTGCACATAAACAAAGCCTCACAGTCAGGACTTTGTTTGGCTTTAACTTTGCTCTCTGAGTTCTGGGAACACATTACATCACTGTTCCCCTTCTGTCTGTCTTCCTGTGTTGTGAAAATACTACTCGACTGTAACAGGCGAGCTTCAACTTATGATATTCCTAAATGTCATGCGGGACAAGGGGGGGAGTGTTTCTGTGGTCAGCTCCAGTGAGAAGCAGCTGCAAACACACCCACCCACACACACAGGGCGTCTCTGGTGACGCTGCCGGTGGTTGGGTTAAATTGAAGCTGCAGGATCTTGCCTCTTGCTGTGGTTTTGTCTTTGAAGCCCTCCACTTTCATAACAACCTTTACCAGTCCTCTCTAATCGAGTTAAATGCCACATAAACAGCCACAAAATGACGAACGATACAAAGCAGGGCGGAGCAGGTCCAGTGAGAGCTGTTTCAGTGGATACGGTTGTAGCCCACCCTGGTGGGATGGAGGTCAGTGGTGGTTTGTACCTGGTCCATGTCAATCTCTGCCTGGCTCTCCTTCAGCTCCAGCTGTTTATGCAACCGGGTCACTCTCTCCAGGAGCTCCACCACAGCGCTGCAGCTCTCCTCGCTCCTCGAGCTCCCAAAGTTAGACAACAGCTTCTTGAATGCTTTGTCGTCACACCTAAACATCATGGACAGGGGGTCAGAAAATAAGTGTTACATGGGATCAGGGGTTGACAGATTTATCATACATGATGTGGCTCAGCACCGTGGAGGCTCTCAGTGGACTTTCAGCAGCTACATTTTATTCAGGGATCATTTCAGCTTTTAACATGAGATCATGTACACCCAGAGTTTCAAAAGCTGAACTTATGTAAGGCAAGCCTCCTTCTCTTCTTCTGCCTCTGTCTCAGTGATGGACGTCTTTCTTTCTGCAGTCTGACCTGTCAAAGCTGCATCTCAAAGTCTTCTCTTCACAGTAACTGAAACTGAGACTGAGACACTACCACCTCTTTAAAGCTGTGAAGCTTGAAGCTGTTGACTCTCAGAAACTGGTCTTCTGGTTCTGGTTCTGGTTCTGGTTTGGCTCTGCCAGACCTCTTCCTGTCAGAGTCTCCAGTCCCAGTTTGTGGGTGTCTTTGGATGCTGAAGGAAACTCTCCTCACTGAGCTCACCTTGACTTTCTTTGACTTCATTTCTCTGGAGTAAAGACTTGTCTGGTAGGGCCTGGTACCACGGTGTGTTCAGCTTGACTTTAATGCACACAGAGATGGTCGGATGAAATCAGGGAAACTTGGGAAACCCGTAGGAATTGGTAGCTCCAACTTCTAAAGCTTGATCAATCTCCATTTCTGTAGAACAGCTTTAAGTTGATAAAGGGCCATTCAGTATAATTATGAAATGTTGACTATTTTTCAGTTTTGGGTAACCTTACCTTTTTTCTAAACCTCTGGATGTTCAACACTTACTTTTGTACCATTTCAAGCTCTTTATTGGACTTGAACTGCTGAATTTCAGGAAAGAATTGAAAAAAATTGGGATGTTCGAAGAATCTCCCTCCAACATTCAACTGCAGTTTACTGAAATTTGGGGACCTTTTCTGAACTGTACACCACATCATCCAGATGGAGCTTGACTATCTCTCTTTTGCATAACTAGATCTCTAATAGGACTGGGGAAAATATTTCACATAATAACTTGCAGTGACAGAGTAGGGATTGTTTTATAATGGATATTTGTGCTATATTTTGTTGTTGTTGTTGTTGTTTTGTTTTTATTAGTTTTGTTTACCTTGCTTTTCTTTATTTACCTATAAAGCAAAATGGTAACATGGTCTGTTGTTGTAGGTTTGTGCCTCACTTGTTTTCTATGAGCAGTTAATAACATTTTTTCCCCTTTCGTACACATTTCTCACCTTTTATATGTAACTGCTAACTGCACTTGGTGTTTATTCATAGTATTGTTTAATACCAATGGCCGATCAGCACTGCACTTCTTGTATATTCTGTTTGTACCTCAATAAAGAGATTTTGACAAAACAGAAAAAGATTGGGGTGTTCTGAAACTTTTGACTGATAGTGTAAATTAATACTCAGTTTTGGTTTGAACCAAACTGATCATTGATAAATTCTGTCATTGCTGTATTATAGTCTGTGTCTGGGCAAAAGTTTGCTGTATTGTTTGCCATGTATGGCAAATACATCAGGTGTTAACTTAACTCCTTTCACTTTGTTTAGGAAACCCATCAGCCAAAAAACTATGTCACACGACTAATGCAGCCCTAAACAAGATTTGTTGTAAAAATGTATCCAAGTATATTCTTGATTTTTCCCAGTGCTGAGCAACACCATTTGTGTAAAATTTAACACAACTCTTCAAGCTATGCTTCCTTATGGTACTGCTAATGCCTCAAATACACCAGATATGTGTGCAGTGCGTCTCTGTTGCCCTGCGTTTTGACTGCAGCTGTGTGTTCAGTGTGACAAGCTGTATGACTAACAGACAGCTGGAGTCACAGACCGAGGAGTTCTTGCTCTTCCCACTCTATTAATAAGTCTGTCTTCATCCATGTTGGGCTGTGAAACCTCAAACCTGTTGACTCCTGGTCTGGCTCCACTCATTATGTCCATTTGTTGTCATAGTTAAGCTAAATACTAACTGATTTAGACACAGTTTGTTTTATTTTTAGGCAGTTTTGGTCACGACTTTGTATCCTGCTCAATCTTACCTACGCTGAATTTATGCGTCACAGCTCTACGTCCGGCAAAAATAGGATGGCTGCGTATTACCTGAAAGGATCTAGTGTAAGTTGACAGATTGGCTTGAATGGAAACCTATTTTACTAGTTTGCTGTGACAGAACGGAGATGGACTGCAGACACATCTGGTGAATTTGAGCAGTAGGTCTCCTGTCTCAGACAGTAGAATGAGAAACACCAGAGATGGTCAGGTGGCTACACATGCTTTCTGTATCAGCTGTACACTAAAGATAAAGAAGAAAGAAGATAAAGTGATGATAATGTGAAGGACCTTTCTCCACAGCAGGACAGCCGGGTCAAGATCCTCTTCACTTCATCCACCTGCCGCTGCTGATCCCCGGTCCATTTGTCCTCCTCTTCGTCAGAGGCTGCCTGGCCTTCCACCGATCTGAACAGCTGCTCCTCCACTAAATGCCAGAAACACACCATTATCGAATTGAATCAGCACTTTAACAGAGGTTAGTGACCAGTGTTAGTGGGAAGTCAATGCTTCAATAGAGCTATAATCAATGATAGCTCACTGGGAAGTTGAAAAGATGGGTTTTAAATAGTATATTATCACAGCTGACTTTATGATTGATCTGTGATTAATCTCACAGTAGAGACAAGGAAGTGTGGGTTCACTTGTTCCTACGCCAATTACATCCTAGACCTTTTACATCATAAAAATAACTGTTTGGCTACAGTTTCACATAGAAAGACCCAAAATACACTGCCTAGCCAAAAAATAAGTCGCCACCAAAAAAAAAAAGGTCACACACTCTAATATCTTGTTGGACCGTCTTTAGTTTTGTTTACGGCACACATTCACTATGGCATTGTTTGGATAAGCTCATGCAATGTCATAAGATTTATTTCCATCCAGTGTTACATTAATTTTTCACCAAGGTCTTGCATTGATGATGGTAGAGTCTGACTGCCATATTGGATTCTGGAGAAATGGAAGAAGGTCATGTGGTCTGATGAGTACAGATTGACTCTGTTCCAGAATGATGGACCATCAGAGGCAGATGAATTGATCTCCCATCTTGCCTTGTGCCTACTGTCCAAGCCTGTGGGGGCAGTTTATGATCTGGGGTTGCTGCAGTTGGTCAGGTCAAGGTTCAGCAACAGTCTGTGCTCAAAGAATGAGGTCAGCTGACTACCTGAATATACTGAATGACCAGGGTATTCCATCAATGGAGTTTATCTTCCCTGATGGCACGGCCATATTCCAAGATGACAATGCCAGGATTCATCGAGCTCAATTGTGAAAGAGTGGTTCAGGGAGCATGAGACATCATTTTCACACATGGATTGGCCCCCACAGAGTCCAGACCTTAAAGGTCCCATATTATGCAAAAATCACTTTATTAAGTCTTTTAGTGAAATTTGTGGGTCTTTGGCTTTTCTCCCAGCTCACAAAATGTGACATCTAATGATAAAACCTGTACTTAGTAGTGCCTGTGAGTGTAAAATCCTGACCTACAATGAGCTGTTTGGAATTCCCAGGATTTGCCGACATCAGCAACTCCCTTTTTTGACCAATCAGGAGCAAGTCTGACCTGATTGGTCCACCGGAGCAGATACCCCCGGAACCCCCTCCCCATCCACTCCCCTCCCTGCTGCTGCTCCAGCAGCCATCACTGCTCTGTTTTTGGCTGTAAACAGCCACATAGTTCCACGCACAAGCTTCCCATCTTGGAAGAAGACAAGACTAAGTGGTTAGAGTTCATTTATTCAGAACATGTGCCAGCTACACTTAGTAAAACTGTGCATGTGTGTGCTTGTCACTTCACGGCCGACTGCTTTTCCAACTTTGGACAGTACAACAGAGGGCTAGCGAATAGACTGGTTCGAATCCAAGGAAATGTGAAATGTGAGTATTTTAAATGCTGTGTGCTGTGGAGCAGATGTAAGAGCTTTTCCTCAGTGTTCCCCCGTTTTTGTGTTAGCTTCAGGATGCTAACTTTAGCTGCGGTTAGCCTGTTGTTTCAGCCTGTAATGTTACAGTTAACGAGCTTCACTGTTTTCTAAACGTTTTGCACTCGGAGCTCGTGGCGCCGCTCTCAGTGAAGCAGAAAAGTGGGGCGGTATCAGCAGTGGCTCATTTACATATGAAGGCCACGCCCACTAAATCAGAGCGTTCTGAACAGAGGGGCTATGAGAGGCTGGAAACAATGCTGCTGTGCTTGATTTATTGGCTTTCTAAACCAAAACATGTTACTACCATTTCATGAAGACATCAATGATCCATATTAAACTGCAGAAAAGGAGCAGAATATGGGACCTTAATATTTGTAATGTGCTGGAGAAGGCTTTGTGCAGCAGTCAGACTTAACCATCATCGATGCAAAAGCTTGGTGAAAAATTAATGCAACACAGGATAGAAATAAATCTTGTGACGCTGCAGAAGCATACTGAAACAACGCCACAGCGAATGTGTGCCGTAATCAAAGCTCAAGGCAGTCAGACCACATATCAGAGTGGCAACTTTTTTTTGGCCAAGCAGTGTATGTCAACACTTCTTGATTCTTTTATTATGGAAATGATGTAATGCATAAACAGTCAAAAAATTTCAGTGAAAAGAAGCAGCAGGAGACAAAGGATGCGTCAAATCCACATCAGTTCTTTGTGCATGGCTCAAAGATTTGCTGTGCAAAGTACTCAAAAAGTTTCAAGGGCTGTTTTGACTTTTATATTTCAAAATCATTAACTTTTAAACATTTCTTCTCTGTTTTCTGTGTTGTGATGAAGAATATGTCTTACTCTTATCTGGTGTTGTCACAGCTCTCCCTGTTGGTGAACAGCGGTCGTGTTGGGAGTTGGAGCAACACCTTTGGCTCGGCCTGCTGCTCACACTCAGCGGCAGCTCTGCCCTGGTGCTGCTTGGGAGTTGGAGTTTTGACACCTCTGACCTGAAAGGGAAAGCAAAGTACGCTCAATACAGACTGCATCATAAAGCATAACCTTGTCTTTCTGCTGTGCCGACACGGGTGGGGCTCCGACTGCTCTTCAAATTTGCACAGATGAGAAACGCTCACTCCAAACCAACTGCTTGCCTCAAAGACAGAGTATCAAGTGTCACAAGGCAGTGTGCATTAATGCACATCTACAACCGCCATGATAATTTTATAGAAGCCTGTGATGTTGTATGCCAAATCTGGGCGGGGTAATTGAAGCCAGACTGTGTATCTTTAAGGCATTTTTACAGTAAAGTGGGTCAATGGAAGGATAGAGCTGTTACAGAGCAGGAGTTAACCGAAAACACACTTACAGTGGATAAAATAAATAAAGACACACAACTATTTTTCTAACCTTTCTTGCAAAATTCTCCCTGGTGTGACAAAGATTTCCCTTTCATTCAATATGAAACGTCAAAATCACATTCAAACATCTGTCACTGAAAGAAAACCTGAGGCTGCTATTTGCGCAGATCAATTGTTCGGTAATGGTTTGACTTTTCAGAGTTTCTCCTGCTGTCTGCTCTTTTGTGTTCGGGGAAATCCGATAGGGGGCCTTCGTAAATCACAGAATAAGTGTTTCCAGATGATGATGTCTCGCTGAAGTAAAGGAGAAAACTCTCAAAAAAGGTTTTCAACAGTCTGACCCTGTTTGAAAAAAAAGGGAAAGAAAAAGATCGTTCATGCTTACATCCTGTTGGCACGCTGCTGACTGTGCTGTAAGACAACATTATACTCCACGTTTAGGCTCTGCTTTAAGTTCCACTGCGCAAAACTGGCAAGAGACGACGGACTGCAGTACAAGGCAATAATTGCAGCATGATTTCAGGCAATCAATCAGAGAGCAGTGTTTAAGTTAGAGGGGGCCGTGGAGGAGGGAAGAAGGAGTCGGTTCATGAGGGCCTGCAGCTGCAGTCGGATCAACATGGAAGGAGCTGGTGCATGGACGTGAAGACACACAAAACTTTCCTGGTTGCCGTGGAGACCCTGGTGCTCTGGAATGAGCTGGAGGAAGGCTTTTCAGATGCTTTGGTGTGACTAATTGCGCTTTAATTGACAGTTGTTTGAGAGCGGCTGAAGCCTGTGTCCAGTGGATACTGTAGTGAGGCCGCGGCTTCTGGCTCTTGCTTTTGACATGAATAGAAGTTAAAAAATCAGTCTTGCTTTGTGCCTAGATACCAAAAAAAAAAAGAAGCTCCACACTTTTCAGGCTGGCGAAAGAAAGGCATTCCAGCTGTCACATGAAAACCAGCGCTGGCTTGAGTTTATTTTGACTGAGCATGTAACCGATGATGTTGAAGAAGGGTTTCCATCACAGTTTGACAGAGAGGAGGTCTGGATGTGTTGCTGAGCATTGGAGTTCCAGCACACAGACACCTGAAAGAGGTCCAGACAGACACCCTGGATATCGGTCAGACAGCAGGCCGCAGTCGACAGAGACACATTTTGATCAACGTTCCGTGAGACTTGCATGAGAGCTGCTGCCAATAGACCAAATGCAAAACCAGCATGAGTGGGTCTGACCTGCCAAAATGAAAATATCTATTAATTCTACATTTCTGAGGCCAGGAGGAAAGTGAAATAGACCGCAGACTTCAGAGTGCAATATGAGAGTAAATGTTTTTACATGTGAGTGAGGAGCAATAAATACCTCACTCATTCAGATTATCTATCAACAATACAATTTACATTAAAGGCTGTTGCATACAGTGGTTATGAAACAGAGAATTATCATGGGAATATCAAAACTGACTCAGCTTAAATTCTTTCAGCTTACTCCATTAAAAAACTGCTTGATTTTCAAGTCCAGCAACATCTCTATGAGCTTAGAAACACATATGGATGGGTACCTTTCACATTTGAAACCATACGGTACCGATGGCCGGGACCTGGATATCAGTACCAGTAATTAATGGTACCAATTTTTGATACTTTTTTGTGTGTATGTGGTAAAAATTTCAGTTTCTAATAATAAAATATATATATTTTTTTCAATTTAACATATTTATCCTTCATTATATAAACTTGCAATGCTGTGTTCATGTCCAGCATGGAAAATCACCTACTCTTCCACTCTCTCACAGTCTCAAGGATGCATTAAGGTACCAAAACATGATACCTTTTGATTTTACATCAATTGGTACCCCTTAATTTTGACAGAATTTGGTCGGTACCAACAAAAGTACTTAACTCTGTACCCATCCCTATTAATACACACTGCATACCGCCTTCCGCTTATGAATGTAGTCTGTAGTCTGACTGTTCTGTTGAGTCTGAAGAAAATTTTGTCCAAAATTGATATCCAATATTGATATTGTTGTTGTTGTGGTTAAAAAAAAAACAAAAAAAAAAACAATCTAAGATGATTTGTAGTTCAGAGAGAAAGAGCAGTGCGAATGGGAAAAAAGGCGAGGATCAAAGGATAAAGTGCCAAGGATAAACGTGATCAAAGAAGTACATTTTGCCTGGATCAAAAATAGGAAGGGAGACATAAAAGACGAGAGTCCACTTTTCATAGGTAGCTTTTGTGTTTACATAGTTGTAGAAAACAATATCATCTGGGTCTTGACAGATTGTTCAAGATGCTGTGAAAATGCCGGCAGCCAATGAGTGTTAATGACATGTTAAAAAAAAAATGACCAACATCGGCCAATACCGATACTGATACTGATACATCATCATCCCTAGTTTTGTGGTATGTTATGCTTGTTTTCAGTTACAGAAAACCGAAGTGAAACTATCATTATCCTTTTAAATTAGTTATAAATGTTCAAAATGAGCCATAGGTACATCTTTACATTCCACAGTCCTGTTTTCATCAGAAAAAAAAATTAGAAAGGCATAAAGTTATCACTGCAGAATTAATCTTATCTGATTTTTAATCTTACCCCAAAGGATATATCCATCGTCTGTCGAAAATAAATCTGAAATGGATTGACTTTTTATTTTTACAGCTGGGGAAAAATTGCTTCCATATAATCCATGTCTGATTTGAAAAAAAGTTAAGTAAACACGTCAGTCATAACAAGAGGTGAAGCCACAGCACTTCTACCTCACAGATTATCCAACGTCAGTGTGGTTGTAATGCTGACTCATTCTAACAGGTGGCAGTAATTCACCTAAACATGAGTGCCACCCTCAATAAACAGGAAAAAAAAGAAAAAAAGCATAAGCGCAAGAGGTAACCTCTGGACTAAAACTAAGGGGCAATGCAGAAGTGCTAAAATCCGCAGTTCGTAGAGTGTCCACTTGAAGCTGGCTCCAGAAGTTCTGGAAAACAGATACACACCAAGCCAAACGAAAACGTTTTCACAGCAGAAATAAACACATTAACAGCTTGGTACAAAAAATGACTTCAGTCTAAACAGCTGATTTCTCTAATGACACACACTGTACCGGGGTGAATTTTTCTCACGCAGAAGTTTAGAAGATATTAAGATGACGAGTTTCCTCAGTCAGAGGCACAGCTTAGCACCCTGTAGCTGTTAGTGAGGCGGCTCAAAGCCCGCCTTATTTCCAACATGGCCTCTGGCAACGATTTGCCTCAAGACAATTTCAAGACCAAGTCCAGTTATCATTCAGTTAATACAATAGTTGTGAGAAACCGTATGGGAGACAGACTGGCCTAATGCATACTGAGAAATTTTCCCTAGTCAGTAGGACATCCAGGTATTTATGGCACATTGCAGATTTTGCTCTTTTTCACTAACTACATACAAAATTTCCACCAAATCAGTAGGCTCGGTTAGTAAACTAGTTGGTTTGGAAAACAGCCCATTGTGATGTTGTTTTTTTTCTTTTTCATCTTAAGCGTAATTGTAAAGATGCCAATGACTCCATACTTTGATATGTTTTGCTTTAAATTATTTATGATTTTTCTATATATATAAATCTATTGGAGGGTACAATTACAACTTTTTGAAACTGCTTCCTTTATTTAAGAATATTGACTGTAAAAAGCCAAGGACTCTAAGCTTCCTCTCTCAGCAACTATTTCATAAATGTTGTTTACAGTTACATATTTGCCTAAATTTTTCTGTGAAGCAGGAGAAATTTTCTTCTCCTCTAAATTTCCAAAGGTTATAAGTCAACTCAGAAGTCGCTGAGGACTCTAGTTTTCCAGGAAATACTTTTCAACAGGAGCACACAGATATCCAGTTCAACATTTCCTGCTCTGGCTCTGCGGCCTCTCCTCGTCTTTGATTTCTGTACCAAAGCCGCCTCTTGGCTCTTGAAGTCTTGAATCGGCTTTGGATAAGAATCTCAAAGAAGGAAGTGAACATTAATTGAGGAAATTCAGGAGTATGTCTGGACTTCCTTGAACTGTTCGATAAATCTTTAAATCTTCGATCAGGATATTGTTAGCTTGGTAAATTCAGCCCTTAGCAGCAAACAGATTGTTACAGCATTGGTCAATATCAGTGGTGACATTTTGTAGCTTTTCTAGGCAGGATTATTCCCACAGTCCTGGAGGAACAGGGGCAAGAGTAAATGTCAACAAGCTCTATTGTGCTTTTTCAGGGCATTTCTAATTAATAGCATCCTGTACGCTCCCTTATTAGCAAAAGCTCTTTCTGAGCCCGTGGAGGGCTGCACAGCTGTTTGTTGTTACAGCCAGGACACCCAGAGTCCTTCCTATGTTTATCACAGCGTGCAGCTGAAGCGAAAGCTCCATCAACATGACCCCCCATCACTGCTCGCCCCCTCCCTGAGGAGCAGTTTCCTCTTTCAGGTGTCATTGGTCACTGACAGTCTCCCTGCTCTGAAGAGGTTAAAAATAAGGGCGCACCATAAACCCCAGCCTGAACTTCAACTTCGGTGCGGGTAGGTGCCCCGAGGCATGACAGAGACAGGTTATGGGTCATGTTTACATAGCTGACGGTTATTAATCAAGTCCTCCTGGGTAACACCCGTACCTGGGAGACAAATAGAGCAGCTTCAGGGATGTTTCACAAACTGTGGACTTCATCCAAGAGTAAATAGAGGTAACATTTACAGAGAGTTAAGCTTTCCTTGAAATCAAAGAGCAAAGAAACCCACAAAGTCAAACAAACAGGGGTATTAAAAGAAGAGAGAAATATACAGAGAGGAGTCCAGCAGCTGTGGGTGGCACAGGTTTATGAGATATTTGGTGTGTGATGTATTTCTGCTGGTGTAAGCACACTTCCAAACCAGACAGCAGAGCAGTGGTTGGATATGAAAATGAGCCCACTTGGCTGAGTGGGTTTCTGAAGGCTGTTCAAGGAAAACAGTCAGGCAGCAGCAGCAGACTGCCACAAGTCCCACACATCTCCCGAGTGTGTCCTTTCTTTTAAGAAGGCTGTGGCAGCACCTGCTCCACACAATGCCACAGCTCTTGTGTGGAGGCAGATAAATGGTGTGCTGGACCCTCCTCTTCCCTCTGCTCTTGGGCGCCATGCAGGGAGCATGAAAAGGCTGGGAGATTATGTTTCCCATGGGGCCAGGCTTCAGTGGACCAGGGGTTAGAGGCATACAGAGCAGGAGTCTGCAGGCCTGCCAATAAAACAAATAGTGGGTTTTAAGCTCGCACACTGAGGACACATGTGCTCAGGGATACTTTCTAGAAATCCACAGGCTGTACAAATACAGGTTATCACATGAGTAATAGGGCGTTAAGTGAAAAGTGGCCAGAATGGGGTTTGTTTGGCTCACAGCAGGTGCGCCATGATGCTACAGTCCACGCCACCCTGGTCACAGGTTAGACTCCCTGTCACTGTTTGGTGCATGTCATCTTTCACTCCAGTCTCTCTTCAACTTGGGATGGGTACCTTTCACTTTTGAAACGATACGGTACCAATGCTCAGTACCTGACATTTGGTACTGGTACTCAGCATTATCAATTTTTGGTACTTTTTTGGCTTTATGTGGTAAAAAAATGTCAATTTATAATAAAATGTTTGTTTTTTTTCTATTTAACATATTTCTTCTTCAACATATAAACTAGCAATGCTGTGTTCATGTCCAGCAAGGAAAATCGCCTACTTTTCCTCTCCCTCACAGTCACAAGGATGCATTCAGGTACCATAACATGGTACCTTTTGATTTTACATGAATCTGTACCCGGTACTTTTGACAGAATTCAATTGGTACCTTTAAAAGTACCTAATTTGGAACCCATCACTATCTTCAACAGCCCTATCAAAGAAAGGTGAATTCCTAAAAAATAGTGTTTCACTAACAGGAAAAAAAGAAGATCAAAGATTGTTTTCAGGGAAGACAGCAAAAACTGAAATCTAATCAAGTTTTTTTTTGTCTTATTTTAAGTAAAAACTGTCTGGTTACACTTGATATGAGCCACAGTCACCTGACCAGTCCAAAAAAATGTCTCGTTTCAAGTTAATTAAAAACAAAAATGAGGACTGAATTGCTTGTAACAGGTCAAAAAAAATCTGCAAATGGAACACAAAACATTTGCTCAAAAATTTGCTAAAACTAGAATAATGTCTCAATACAAGTAACTTTCCTCTTGTTCCATTGGCATTTTTTTTACTTGTTACAAGCAATTCAGACTTCAATTTTGTCTTTAAATGATTTTAAGAACTACATTTTTCTGGGCAGGTCAGGTGAATGTGGCTCAAATTAAGTCCAAAAAGACATTTTCTACTGAAAACAAGACAAAAACACTTGATAAGATTTCAGTTTTTTGCAGTGAAGGTTTTAAATCTCCAGTCTACATCTTTCCTATGGAACAATTCAGCCACAGAGAGCTCAATGAAGCTGTTCCTCTCCTGTGTGCTTTGAAAAATACGTCCATCATTTCATGAACAAACGGATGAGTGTTTGCTCCTTCCTCCAGATGGTGGACCTTCCTCCCCCTCACCTCTTTGTGTTCCTCTTGCAGTGTTTCCTATTGTCTGACCCTTCTGGCTCGCAGAGCTCTTTACACTACAGTGACTAATTTAGACTCCTTTTACTCCTTTTAAAAAAGAAAGAAGAAAAAGAAATAACACTTTGAGATAATTCCAGCACACACAGACTTTCCTGTGCTGATCGATTCCAGTTAAAGGTGCAGCTCCCATGTGAGTCTCAGCCTCTGCTCTGTTCCGGTGAACAATCCAAAGAAATCATAGACAAGTTACGCAACAACACCCACTCATCTAGAGTTTCATACCGATGACCACATTTTATAAACTGACTTCTCCTCGGGTGGTGATGGAAAGCTAAAAGGAGATTTTGTAGCTGAGAAACCTGTAAATCAAAAAGTGAAAATTAAAATGTATAGCCAGATGCTAATAAATCATGTGTGTAATAAATAAAGTATATGGTTTGAGTTTAATGGGTCTAGCTACACTTTAAAGTATAAAATCTGAAGCAGTCTGGCTGTTAACTTGCAAAGCTGAGAAAATATAACTGTGAGCCAATCTGAGGAAACACTTGTCACTTTAGTCACACTTCTTCTGTTCTTCTGTTAACAATTTCACTTAGCAGACCCTTTTTGTCCAAAGCGACGTACAACCTGAGGAGTTTGGGGGTATGATGCATAGCTTAAGGACACCTCAACAGTGTCCTATTCCTGGGACTTGAACCAGAAACCCTCCAATTTCAAAGCCAAGTCCCTATGGACTGAGCTACAGCTTCCCACTATGAAAAAACAGAACCAGAAATGGTTTCAATAAAATATCTTAAAGCCATCATTTACAGTTTGAAACATGTCTCCAAAAAAGTTGGGACAGGGAAAACATACTATAGAAATTGTGTGTTGCTGCAAAAGAAAACAAATAGAAGAAAAAAAATAGAAGACAACTTCTTTCTAACTGCATTAATTTCTACAGATTAGTAACATGATATGATATGAAAACTGACAGACCAAGTCATGAAACAAAAGTTTCAGAGTCGACAAATCTACTACTCTGTGAGAGACTGTGTGAGCAAATCAACAATTAGGGATGTCCTGATTCGATACATGGATTGGTATCGGCGCCGATATGGCTATTTTTGAAGGATCAGGTGGCATCGGATTTTGTTGTGTGATCGGGACGATCCAGTTGTCATGTGTTTTCAGCACTGTCACGCTTTACGGCTGCTGTAAATCAAACTACGTAGCGAACATGTCTTTGTGTAGGACTACTTCCCTTTGTAAAGCGGTGATAGTTAGGACTGCACAGATCACAATTTTCTGGCCAATCACCAATCTTTAAAAAGCCTGACCTGCGGATACTGATTTGGTCCTGAGTTTTAGGTCTCAGAGCAAAAAGCAACAATGGCTGGCTGTCAGAACATCCTGGAGGTATGCAAGATCAGTTTCATACGTAAGGATGAGCTGATCACAGATCCCCCAAAATTAAGGAAATCGGCATTGATCAATCAATGCATGTCTAATGATAGTCAAACAGCACCTTGCAGCATTTATAAAGTGATTGTTCCTCAAAGAGGTACCAACAGGGCATACTTCGATACAACAAATATGATTCATCATTTTCAACAGAATCACCCAATGGGGTACAGGATTTATCAGAGAAAAGTATCGGTGTCATATCAGTTTCAGCAAGACATGTCGTGAAAAATCAGATTGGAAGTCAAAAAGTCTGTATCAGGACTTCCCTATTAACAATTTCAGATTGATTCCCCCAGGAATTTTAAAATTTGAGGATTTTTATATCTGCAGTCCATAAAATCAGTGGCAGACTCTGGAAATCTGGAGGAATCTCTTTCCTAAAGGGTCAAAGGCTGAAAACCAGCACTGGATGGCTGTGATCTTCAGACCATCCTTCTGACATAACTGTCAAGAAAATCACTGGATAACTTCTTTGGGCTTAAGGCTGATCAAGACGGAGTGGGGCAAAATGGAAAATTGTTCTGAGGTCAAAAGCTTAGTAAAAAAGCCAGTATTTGATTCAGACAGGGGGTTCCTATGAGTGCCTATGACAAAAGTAGCTACCAAAAAGCAAAACTCAGGTCATGAGCAATGAGGCTGATTCAGAAAGGCTGAAACCAACAGTTTGTCCAGTGTCTGTTTAATGCTGGCTCTGGAAGTACAGCAAACCACATAGACACCAATTCATAAATGACAAATTCTACAGCAAAAGAAAAACATGTTTGCGGCCTGGTTAAAAAAATGACTGCAGTCTGAATGGCTCATTTCTCAAACAGCACACACTGTACAGGGCACTTCTTTAAAAACTGAGCTGTTTAGGAGATAACAGGATTATAAGTTTGTCCAACAGCTCACCTGGTGGTCACCCTGTATTTGTTAGTGTGGAGGCTTAAAGCCCACCCCTTGACTTCAGAGCTTCCAATATGGCACCGACAACGACAGGCTTCAGAACTCTGTATCAAAAACAGACAGGTGATGTCACGGACACTATGTCCATTTCTTAGTCTAACTTCTGTGGGAGCTACACTTTTAGGAGGACCCTATGCCGGGAAATATTTACAGCTTTTGGAGTAACAAATGGTGCTTCAAGTATCACAACAGCATGGCTCTGTAGTAGTAGAGTCCTGGTGACTAAACTGGCCAGACTGCAGTTCCAACCGGTCATCTAGTGGCAGCAATCGGTAAATTGTGAAATGAAAAATATAACCACGAGAGCCACAGAAATCCTTTATGGGGCAAGGATGGCACAAAATTTCACTGTCCAGAAACTGGTCTTCTTGGTTTTTAAACTTTTACAGACTACTGTTTAAAAGGTAATGCAACATGGTGGTTAACATACCTGTCACAGTTTTTCTTTAAACCTAGAGTATAATTAAATATAGTTTTCATAAAACAAAACATATTGTTTTTGTACTGTATTTAGACAAATTTATGGCTTTATCAATTCCTACAACTCTAACTCTATTCTTATCATATTTTGCACAGTGTTGCAACTTTTTTGGATCTTAGCGGTTGCTGTACTTTAACAGTTACCAAATCGGTATTAGAGTGAAATCTTCTTATCAATTCTCCATTCATCCATAAGAAAAGTCTGAAGTGTTACAAAGTGTTACTTCAATAAGTAATTTCTAAGCCCCAAGGATAAAAGTACAGCTGATCGGGTCATCAGGCTCCTCGACAAACTCCTGCTTCTCTGATTTGACACTGACAGCAAGGTACCAGACAACCTGACTTCATTTTGATGCTACTTCAGATTCAGACAAACTTATAAGCTCACTGCCTCTTTAAGGAAGAAAATAAGTATTGCCCCTCAGTCTGACATGTTGTATAAAAACACCTATAGATTCCCCTCTGACCACGTCTTAAGCTGAGATGTTACTAAGCAAGCATTCAGGCTCTCACAGGGAATATTCATGGAGCTCGGTTGCTAAGATCCATAGGACGGGGGTTCCTGTGTGGCATTGTTCGCTGGAGAACAGAGAGAAAGAAGCAAGCAGAGATTGATGAGAACAGTCAGTCTGTTGAGGTCCTTGCTCAATGGAGCTTTCTCTTGACAAGTCAGAGCCTTTGTGGTGTTGAAATATTTGCCATTAGAGTATCAATAGAGGGGGGAGTGAAAAGCCCCTGGAACGCAGTCTGCATAGATTAGAGGACTTACGGGTTAAAGGAAGGGCATTGTGCTTATGAAATTTGTTATTTGGGATCACCTCAGGGCAGGTAATGGTTAATCATTCGTGTGTTCTGTGTCTTAGCTTTCATAATAACAGCATTAGGTGGATGTTAGCGTCATTTAGAAACATCTGCTACTTAAGAAAGCCAGACCTGCAGACACTGATTACATGGTAGGAGCAGAGACAACAGACACAGAGACAAATGTTTAACCAATGGCTTTGTACTTAAAAAAAAAGGCCAATGACAACCTTACTTCTAACATAATGAATAGTTCCCAACAGTAGCAGCGCTCAGGCAGAACCAGCCTGCCACACACGATGCCTGTTAAATAAACTAAATCACAACAAGTCTGAGAATTAGAATTGAAAACCACATCAAGCTTTCAAACACAGCAAAGCAGGGTTTTCCAGGCATGGAGCCAGAGCTGAACAGAGTTCATTCATTTAATTCTAGGATAAATTATAATTCATTATGGTTCCTTCTAGCCACAGAGTCTCTTTAATGCAGGTTACTGGCTGAATTAACCTGCCAAAACAAGCCCTTGTTCTCATGTGGTGATAAAGAGCCAGACACTTGTTTTGTTCAGGGTTTGACAGCTGACTGGACCTCATTAAATGAAGAGGTAATAAAAAGGCTTTGTCTAGATTATCTGCTCTCTTTCAGACTTTGAGACAGTTTCTCTTTTCTCTTTAGAGTTTTTATTTTAAAATCATATTTTTCCCCAAGTATACATTGACTTCTTTTCACTTTCTGTTATAAGAATGTGAATAATCATTTCTCTGGTGCTGTCACTGCCCTGTCTCCTGTAAACCAGCAGAAGTGGCATCCAGCAGTTGAAACGGATCTGAATATGCAAGCCATATGCTGCTGTAACTCCAACAATTACACAGTTCAATGATATGTGAGAGAAAAATAACACAAACTGTCTTTTTTCTTCTCATTATCTCAGACTGGGTGGCATCAGGCCAAGCAAGCTGCCCCCAGCCCATACATCCCTCTCCCGAGCTATGCTTTCAGCTCCTCCAGGAGAACTCCCAGGCTTTCCCAGGCCAGATGGGATACATAATCCCGCCCCCGTGTTCTGGGTCTACCCCAGGGGTCTCCTCCCAGTTGGATGTGCCAGGAAAACCTCAGAAGCCCAGGAAGTATCTTTTTCAGCTGCCACAACTACCTCAACTGGCTCCCTTTAGTGCAGAGGAGAAGCAGCTCTGCTCTGTGCTCCCTCCTGAGGTCTGGGCACCAGAGCCGGTCTCAACAGCTGAGACCAGGCACCTTTAGAGGAGACTCATTTAGGTCACCTGTTTCCATGATGTCTTTATTTTGGTTACAAATCAAAAGCTTCACCTTCAGGTTCATCCCTCTTCCTCTTCATCACAACAGTTAGGTAGAAAACCTGCAGCACTGGTGGCACTGCAACATCACAGATAAACTCATCTTATTTTCACTTTTATGTCTTCACTATTCCTGCACCATACACAAAATGTTTCATACATCCCTGGTTAAGTTTTGAATACATGGTTTGCACGGATTGTTAGTTCACCTATGAAGAACTGTCCTCAAAGAATAATGAGGTCTCTGTGTCAGACCGTAACCGTTCAGCAGAATCCTGGTTCCATTACTTAAGTGCCACCCGCATCTAAAGTTTGCTCAAAGCGATGTGATGTTGACACAGTGGAGGCTGTTTCTGGCAGGTGTAGAGTTAGTGAGCAAACACGATTCTGTGGCAGGATCATGAGTGTGCGCAACAGTTCTAGCAAAAATAGCTCTACGGCTACATCCGAGAAAATAAAGACGGTAGAAAAAAAACAGCAGCTGGAATGAGATTTACTCAGATTAAGAAGTCTTTGTCAGTTCCAGTTTAACAAGAAATTATGAAAACAAAAACACTATGACGTTTTTAAATCCTGATACCTGGGCTTTGGTTTCAGCTGATACCAATAATGAGCCATTCCAATACTAGTATTTACTTAACGTTCTCTATTTTTAATATGAAGATGTGACTGAGAATTATGCTTTGTTAATACTTTTCTAACTTTGTAAACCACACTAAAATAATGATATTATCTAAACTTACTATATGATAATTTTATGGGATAAATGTGTGGAGAGTAAATCTCTGACACTAGCAGGAATTATAATATAACTGATAAGTGAGAAATTAAACGTGTTCGTATGTGCTGATGTAGTTATCTTTCTTCATGCTTTTTTAGCTCTGCTGAGCAAAACTGATCGACCATACCAATGTTGATAGACAGAAAAGCATAGAACTAAGTTGAATAGAACTTTCCTTTGGACAGGCCTTTTGTCACCAATATCTAATCTCTTTTTTTTAAATCTGCATTGGAACTGATACCTCACATGAGAATCGTATCCCTATTTTCATGCAGGATCTATGTTCTTCCGATGGCATAAACCCCATTTCCACCAAGCAGTCTGGTATAGATCAGTACGGTCTGGTACAAGCCGGCTCGGATAAGCCTGGTCGTGTCTATGTTTCCATAACCAATGGGCATAGTGGGCGGCATGAAAGCCGGCTGCCGATAGCCGCATCAGTTAAATAACAGAGTGACGCCATAGCAGCATGACACAGTGTACCTGGCAGATAAATCCTACAAAGAAGAAAAATGGGAGATAGAGCAATGATGGGGTACACCAAGCAATGGGTCTTTGTGATTAGCATGCGGCTCTTTGATACAAAGCCCAATCAAACTTTGTTACAGAGAAGAAATACAGCCACTGTTGCACAGTATTGACCAATCAATGGTCTGCAGTGTTATAACTACACCTTTCGGGATCGAATCAGTTTAGCCTGGCACCCCAACAGAAGGGTCCCAAAAAGTGGGACAGCTCGTCTCGGTTATTTGGGGATCTGTCCTGGGATTAACCTGTGGAAACGCTGTGAAGTGCCTGGACCGAATCGAAACAGGGCTTAAGTGTCTTTAACACTCCGGGAAAAGTGTCGATGTACCAACAAGACTGGTGATAAAGAGATTAATAAGTTACTACCTTCAGTCATTTCAGAAAGAGACCATTTCTGTTGAACTATCGTGCTAATGCAGCATACCTACATAATTAATTCACAGACACTGTGAATGTTTTTTTTACAAATTTTAAATCATGATTTTCTTTTTTCGTCCAAAAATTTCTCTTTATTTTTCAAATTTTGTCCCTTCATTTCAGTATTGGTTTATGAGCTGGGTTGTAAAAAAGTTACAGCTTTTCTCCAGCAGAGGGTGATCCTATTTTTTCTAACACGCGATGTGCACAACAGTCTGTAGACATCATCCTTTAACTTTTTGCACATGGTCTGGTGTTAAATAGCAAACTTAAAGTCTGAATCTGAAATATCAAAGAATCACAATCTAAATTGAATCAGCATCCCAAAAATTGTGAAAGAATCAAATAGGGAGAAAAGCATATTGTCCCAGCTACAATTCAATCAAGTGTTTTTACCTGTAGTACAGGAGCTCTGACTCCAGCTGGACCACGTGTCTCTGCAGTGCCGGCACATGACTGGCTTTGGCCTCCAGTTCCTTCACTTTGCCCAGGCCGCTGAGCAGGGCCTGCCTGGCCTCCTCCACCTTCCTCCTCATGCCCACCTGCTCCTTTTTCAAGGCCTGGTTACACTCCTCCAGAGCAGCTACTGTCTCCTTTGAGCTCCACAGCTCCTTCTCCAGTCTCTGGTTACACAGCATAGCCTCCTCTACCTGTTGGTCTCTGGTGTTCTGCAGCAGCTCGATCTCCTGGATGAGGTTCTGCAGACCCTTCAGGTTGCTGTAGGTGCTGCTATTTAGGCTGGCGTTGCTCATACCTTTCTGAGCAGATTGTTTCTGTTGGGCAACAAAGCAGCCATCCTCTGGTTTGTGTTTGGAGTGGCTCTTCCATAGTCCTACCTGGAGAGGAGATGGGAAAGGGTCACAGTCTCCTCCAAAAACAAAATTAGACCTGCATGGTCACATCTTAGTGGAGCGCCAAAAAGGTGCACCCAATGGTCCAAGTTTAAGGTTATTCTATTAGCATATGTATTAAATCTGGGCGATAGAACACTTAAGATATACAACCGGAAACAACTGTCAAAAGAATTTCGATAGAATTCATTCAATCATGTTTTGACAGACATTTTATGAGCCAATCATATCTGGGAGAGGAGATGCAAATATGATTATTCAGCGCTTGCAGAGTGATTTATCAAATCAAATCTGAGACTGTTAGCAGTCTCTTTTTTGGGGGGGGGTCTATATTTAGCATGTTTGAAAGGCAGGTGCAAATTGGCACAGTGTTACATACAAACAGCTGTGGTCATTGTGATGCAGAGGTGCAATTAAAAACAAAAGAACAACACGGTTGGACTGTCATAAATAAAAACAGTGGAGATATATCATCCATCCAACAACGGAATTTTTGAGCTTTGATTGATTTTTAACTGGAGCTTTGTGTTTTCGCAGGTCTCCACTTGTGCGTAATGAACGTTCATCTCCTGCACTCTCTGGAGAGCGCAGGAGATGAACCTCCCTCTTCATTCATCAGTGGCTCAGTGTAAGGACAATCACCACTGAATGACCTCCAAACTGTTTCCCCGGCATTTCCGACCATTGTCAGCCTAAACACAGCACCAGCCAGCTGTTTTGTGTGCACAGCAATGGCCAAGGGTCACGGTAGAGGACGCGCACCACATTGGACTCAGTCTGTGACCCATTCATCTGATTTCTCCAACTGTATGGTTTCAAACTTCATTTTTCCGCTCTCCCAAACTCTCCATGGTGACAGCAGGTAGCACGCGCTAAATCCTCATTTAAAGAGGGCTGTTTACACCTGTAATCAATTGCGCACTCAGTCTTAGGCCATGTCCACACCTAGCCGGGTATTTGGGGAACTGCATATATCTTTATCAGTTAACCTATCATTCACTCTAAACTGCAGTTTTACGTCACTAAAAAACTATGTTTTCTGAAAACTCCAGCTAAAGTGAAGATTTCGGAAAACTCTGGGTTAATGGTTTCATGTAGACGCTGGAAAACGTGAGTTTCCAGTTCTCAAATGTCACAGCTAAATGACAGGGGCTCATTCTGATTGGCTGACACGAGTTTGACGTCTGTGAAACACTGCAAAATATTGTTTGGCGTGCCTCGAGATGCACTTATCAGCAGATTTGCCTACTGTATTTGGACAAAGTATTATTAGCAACAAACAAGGGGGGGATATTCGATTTTGAAAATGCCTACGTGTGGTCATGACCTTAGAAGATTGCCTGCAACATGCCCACTAAGAACAAAGTACAGTAGTAATATAATGTTCTTCAGTCCATCTGTCATGTTTAACCTCTGATGAAAAAAATAAACCAAGTCAAAAATAACCTTCTTATGTCTTCACAACTCACGTATGAGTAACGAGCCATTTCAGTTTGACAAAATAGTTTTTTGATTTATATTTTGTTATATATCGACATCGATTGATATGAAACAAAAAATTGTGTTTTAGGATTTTTTCTCATATCGCTACTACTTGAAAGACTAAATAACAGGGAAAATTGTACTTTTCTAACATTTAAAAAGTCAATGAGTGTTGCTTTGCATAAGCCATAGATTGCCATGAAATTTTATGAAGTTGATGACAACTGTAAAGTTAAGACTTCTTTGGTGGACTGTTGAACAACCTACCTTTTCAATGAAGTGTACCCTGAGTTTAAACATGGTAGGGGAGGGGTTAAAGCATCTTGTTTCAGAGTTTGAATTGTGTCACTGTAACATTACACAGATGAGCATCTTATGTTGCATGCACAGTTGTGGGACCACATTCTATGATCTCTCACCTGCAGAGCCAAACAGCGGGCATCACTGCTCTGTAAAGCTGCTCTCATGTCCTCTATCAACTCCCTCAAACTCGCATTTTCGTCTTCCAGTTTGGCTATCCGGTCCTCAGCTTCCTCCAGTGCCACTATCTCCTCGTAGCACTCTTTGGTGCAGGATCCGAGCCTGCAGCCGGAGGCGTGCCGTCCCTCCGAGGAGGAGCAGGAGCCCTCACTGACACCCACAGACAGCAGCTTCTCACGCCGCCTCAGAGGGCTTCTCAGGCGGATCTGAGTCTCTATGTGCTCGCTGTCTTTCCCCACCAGCATCCGGCCGTTCTCATACTGACAGCCCGCCTTTGTGCTGAAGTGTCCGCACAGTTTGGCGTGGAAGTGCCTGAAGGACAGCTCGCTGGGTAAACTGTCTCCGGAGCTTTCTGCATCCTCTGAGTCTTTGTTCAGCCCTAAAATATCACATAAAATGTTAAAATCCTCCACAGGAATTTTACCTCCACCTTGATAGTCGATGTGATGGAAAATCTCCTGCAGGTATTGATCCAGTCCTGTAGCCAAAACGATGATTTCGTTCTCCACCCCCCTGTCCAGTCCGTAGTGGTACGCCAGAGTGCTGACTATCCATTGTGTCCTGCGCGCTGGTCGGCTGTACGGATCAGAGAAGTCCTTTGCATCCATTATTTCCAATGGGCAACATCATAATTCCTCAACCCCAGCGCAGAAAGTTTGTTTCGTCTAGCGTCCTCTGCGAGTTTCGTGTTCATCCCCCTCTCTGGAAACTCCGAGCAGACTGGAGGAGCAGAAACGAGGCGTGTGTTAAAACTCAGCCCAGATTTGAATTAAGCACTGCCCCCCAAATCCAAAACCAGGGGTCCCAACCGGGCTCCAGTAACATACACACACTACAACGGTCTGTGGGTGCCGTTTGCCAGAATGTAATTGCCACCAGGTGTGTAAACTTGTGTCATTCACAGGGGTAAGACCCCGTTAAGATGTAAGATACCCAGGAGACGAATAGCCTGCTGTAGTGCAGAGGTGCAGTCTTTTTTTTCAGCTGGAGAATTTTTACAACGTGGATTTATGCATGGTTAGCAATTTTCCTTGTCCCTCATGCCATGCATTAGCCATGCAGTTTGAAGTGAAATGTTGCACAGCCCTCCCTAAAAAGATTTTTAGAGACTTATTATGGCCTTTTTTTTATTCTATTTTACCACTGTATCATTTAAGTCTGTTTAGCTTCACGTCCAAATACATCCTGCAAAAAGTACATCGCAAAATCGATTATTGGAGGTGTAGTTAAAGTTCTTTTCATTGGTTTGATGCGGAAATGACATTCACCAAAAAAAAAGAAAAAGAAAAAAAAAATCACTCCGCGTCAATTTGGCTGATGTATTTCTTAAACTTTTGCTTGCATACTGCCTTTCAAATCGCAGTAAGTCAGAAACCCCACCTGTTTTCTTTCACGGTGAGAAATTCCGATAGTAGCAGACAGCACGTGCGGGCACCAACACACCTCACTTCCTTCACAACAGCGGTTGTCATGGTGACGCGTTGCTAAAATGAAATCTAAAAGTTGTGAGGCTTAGGTTAACTTTTCTTTAATTAGCAAACGAACCTTCTGTGGGGATAAAGTGAAACATAAAACAGAGGAATGTTACCTTAAAAAAAGCAATTAAAGGGAAAAAAAAAACTTTAAAGACGTATGAAATGACAGCTGACATGAAAAGACAAGACTTTTTTCATCCACACCACTAGGAGCTGAGGTGAGTGCCAATCAATTCGTCTCCTGTTTTAAATCTGTTTTTAACACATAACTCAAAGTGTGTACAGAATGAAGATATGGGGGGCGTGACAGTAATGGGTTCAGGTGGGTGTCCTGGACATTTTTTGTGATTCCACCTTATGATCTTCTTTGCATAAACAGCAAAGCATTACCCAGCATATTATACATTTCTGAGGTCCTTAAGGTGGTTATATTAAGAAATTAACTGTGTTTTATTCTTTTTTTTTGTAAGTGTGGCCTTTAAATGTAGTTATTATTGTGTGACTATTTAGGTATTTTGGGACAGCAGCTTGGATATGATGGGTCATGTGTTTACTTCAGAAAAATTCTGTCAAACTGAATGTTTCTTGCCCTGCATTCACCACATGTATAAACAATTTTCTACTCTCCTTTGTGCTGGAATTAAATCAAGTTTAAAGAGCATTTGGACCATAGATAAGGCAAGGTGATAGAGAGGGACTCCAACATTTACTTACAGTTGTTGCTCTGCCCCCTGTTACAAATAATCTTATCATTAAAGTTTGTTCATAAACAACAACTATTAACTTCAGACTTGTTTTTTTTTTGCATCTGTTTTATTATCATTAAAGTTTGTTCATAAATAATTATGTACTTTAGAGTTGATTTTTTTTTTCTTTTTTTTTTGGGGGGGGGGGGGGGGGGGGCATCTTTGTGATTCTGTGCTAATAAAGATGTCAAGTTACTATGGTGAAAGACCATATGAATGCATCTGTATTTTGTTTCATTATATTGGTATGTACGTAGTGTCTCAAATTACCTGAAACATGGTGTACCAAATTGCCAAGGTATAAAAAAAAATAAGACAAAAAATATGGAAAATTACAAAGGAGTAAAAGTAGTGTAAGATATGGAGGACTAGTAGAAAAAAAGAGAAGAAGTAGAAGTAGTGTGAGTAATAATAGTTGCAGAAAAAATTGTTTAAATAGTGGAGTGAGCAGAGTAAGTTAAAGTCAAAGTTTTGGTATTTTAAGTAACTGTAGGAATGGTGGTAGTATCAGTGTATGAGTAAATGCTGAAAATAAATATTGTTATGATGCTAAGTTATCACTTTATGGAATAAACCGACAAATTGATACCACTTTGGTTATAGTACCTAAAGTTTATGTTTATTCATGGTTAAGTAAAGGAAAGGAAAATTTAACCTTTTCTTATTTTCTCTGCTGAACTTTAGATTATTTAAATTTGCTTTACCCTGTGTTGACTGTCTGACCCATATTCCTAGTGTTATTTCTCTTTAACACGTCTCTTGCAGTTGAATCAGACCCCATGGCAAGCATGTCAGACACAGGTCTGAGCAACTCCCAATCAGACTCTACTGAAGGGGGTGAAGATAACAGAGAAGAGGAACATGTCATTACCCCTGAGACTGATGTGTTGTCCACGGAGCATGGTTTGGAAAAGAGGTCAGACTCTACCGGGGAGATCACAACACACACAGATGACAGCTCCTATTACATCACATGGACTGTTTATATCGCCCTCGCTGTCCCAAGTGGTAAGTTTGCTGTACAGAATATGTACACAATTTACACTCTCTTCACATGCATTTAGAAATGTTCCCACTGAATGCCTAAATATTGATGTGCAAAGATTAAAAAAAAGATATTTATAAAAGAAATTTAGGGGAGGAGAATGATGTCCCTGAAAATCCAGAAAAGGATAAAAAAAATGTTGAAGAATTCACCTTCTGTTTCAGTGAAAGCTGACACAGCTCAGAGCTGCTACCATGTTGAATACAAGCTGCTACCAGGTGACACAGAGACCATGAAAGTGGATCTGGTGCTGTTTGGAGCCATGGTAAAACTGTACAAAGAATATGAGGTCAAGGTAACCATGGCGTGATGAATGATTGTGACTGTGTGTGTGTCATTAATAATCCATTAATGAATCTCCTGAATGATCTACAATATAGTCTCTACATTGACTAGAGTTACATTTAATTATGGATGACAATTTTTTCAACTAACTCTTCACAAAACAAGAAAATAAAACAGAGAAGTAAAAATATGTATGAGTTGACTTTGTTACAGATTCTCCGAACATGGCATGAAGGAGGTCAGATGTGGATTGGTCTGACCGAGGATGTCAAAGTTAGAGTCAACAGGGACATGCTGATCAGTATGGGGTCTTATAAGATGAAGATCCAGGTGTGGAACAGTATGGATAAGTTATCCAGACAGGCCCGGCTAGGCAGACTGAAAGCCCTCAAACTGTCACAGGATCAACTCCAGGATTCAGCAGACGCACATGGTACTGATCTCAGTTCAGCCATATACAACTCTGTATTGTACATATTGTGTATGCTATGAACCTTTTTTCTTAAATATGTGTCATTTTAATTCACATATTTCTTCCCTCTGAGGTGGAACAAAGTTCATGGTACGCAAAATGAGAACCGTACACCAGAACAAGTTCAAAAAGCACAAGAGTGAAACACAACTTAGCTCCAATGAAGCTGATGAGGCTGATGAGGGTTCAGAAACAGGTAAGGATTCAGAGTTTGCCTTCGTAATCTAACGTTGTGATGCTGCACTCCAGCATGTATTCGTCCTTACTTAAAAATTTTCTTCTTTCCCAAGCATCACTCTAACATACAATACACACTGATGAAAATTTATGTGATTTCTTAAACCTTTTTTACCCTTTTAGGAACAGATTTTCTCAGTTTACCATCAGACACCTCCAGCATTGAGGATATACACAAGACAGACACTGCCTCCGTTGAAATCAGCCTCGTTCATTTGTTGGCAGGTGAGTCCATCACAAATTCATGCACCATCATGTTTTAAACAAAGAGATGAATGACCGGTTCAACCACAAATCCAAAATGATAATAATATAATGTATAAAAATATATTAAAGTAATCAAAACAATGGAACTGTCCCTTCATTTAGCCTTAAGTAGGGTGAATATTAACCCTCTGGATTATAGTGGTGCAGCGTTCAGCTGTTTAAAAGTCACGTTCTCTATGGTAGAGCTGCATATCAGCCTCCAGAGTGCTCTCTGCTGCTCCTCTTTTCCTTTGAGCTTCATTCAGTGGTCAGTTGTAACTGGAAGTCATTTTTCTCTGACTCAAAAATGACCAACAGACAGACAAACTGGTGGACCCCTGTTAGCAAATATCCTGTCAACTCTTTTATTCCAAAAGAAAAATATGATGATAGACACATGTAGTCCCCTGTGGTAAATTTTGGAAAAAACAAATACATTGTTTTTCATTTCAATTTTTTTCCCTTAAAACACTTAAGGAAAGAACCTTGGCACAGGCATTCATATAATGCAGAGTGTTTTTATAGTGTGTTTATAAAGCAACTTGACGTCTAGCTTGGTGAATTATGAAATAGTTTTTTTAAGCATCTGTAGAGATATTTAACCGTACATTATAAAAGGTTGACCAAGATGCATCTCCTAGATTTTCTCAATGATCAGGGATTTAAAATTGACTGCTGAGTCCAAGTACTGGCTGTAATAAAACCAAAGCTAACCATACTTGGTCTGCCATGTTTTTAATTTCTTGTTTGAACTGGTTCATAGAATTTGCTGGGGGGGGGGGGGCAATTTGTTTTAAGTGTACATTTTATGATGTATAGTTACTCAAAGGCCCAACTGTGGCTCAGAATTGGAAACTAGAACTTGTTATAAACTCTCTGTGCATCTCATCAGATTCATGCCTTGTACAAAACTTGTCCCAATAATAATAATAATAATAATAATAATAATAATAATAATAATAATAATAATAATAATAATAATAATAATAATAATAATAATAATTATTATTATTATTATTATTATTATTATTATTGTTGTTGTTGTTGTTGTTGTTGTTGTTGTTAATAAGTAAATAGATTTAAATAAATAAATAAATAAAAGATTTTGGAGGAATGTTGAAATTTCACACTCTTGGTGAACAGTGAAAACAACACATTAATTTAGTGTTTTTTTCTGCTCACAAGGGGAGACCTCTTTCACTGACTGCTTCACACTCTGCTCAGCTGGTGTATTGGAGGTGATGTGTAACATCTCTCTGGACAGACCTTTGATATCTGACAGACTGATGGCTGAACTCAATCCTATGGTCATCACAATATTATCAGCCACTTCAATGCCCTCATCACCGGTCCCTTTCCATGTCCTACAGGTAAAACCCTTATCACTATCAAGATTCAACATTGAGTTCAAGTGTTAATCAAATTTGTGTTTACTTTTTACCAAAGGAGAGATGTGAGCCAGTTTACTGTCAGTACAAGTTTCATAACCTGGCTATGCACAAAACCTGCCATCACAAGCATGCCACCAAAATCTACTTCAGAGATGTGAATGTGATCCTGACCGGCTTAATGAGTGCCAAAGAACTCACAGAGTTCCTCTCTGGTCCACCCCTGGAAATAGAGGTTCATGATCGAGATGCAAAGTTTGAAGAACCACCAGAACCCCAAACAGTGTCTGGTCCAGGGACAGATCCTGACATCCAGCGCACTAAAGTGCAATCAAAACCGAAGACTCCAGTCATGAATTTTTATGGTGTTGCAAAGCTGAACCTCTCAGAGCTGCTGTTTGGGAAGAAAAGCTTAAAAGTGCAAATCCCAATCAGAAGCTGCCCTCCACCTCCACTGCTGCACAGAGGGAGAACTGCTCAGAAAGGGACTGTGTCAGTTTCTTCAGCAAGCAGACATCTAATGCCACAGGGCTGTTATATCGATGCCATGTCCACACTCAAAGTGGAAGTGAAGCTAGCTCATGCACTTGGTGCTGAGAATGACTGTTTCTGTGACGGACCGTTTGGACGCATCGTCTACCTCTTTGATTACAATAATTCCTCTGTCACTGCAAAACTGAGATCAGAGATCCTCAGAATCAATGCATCAGCCTTAAATCTGGGCACACGCTCACTGGAAAATACAGAAAGAGCCCTATCAGATTACATAATGAATTTCAAGCCTGATGAAAGCCCAGATCTGGACCTTGTTACAGGATTCCATGTGCAGGATAAGAGGACACACATTTTTGTTCTGGAAGGGCTGAAACAGAAAGCAGTGAAAAGACTTTGGGAGGCTGTGCCGATGAAGTAAGTCCATGAACACTATCTTGCCAAACAGACGATTAACAGTTTACAGCTGTGCTGTCTGCTCAAATAGAGACTTCCAGTTCCAGTGAGAATCCTGCAGTTTGCTCAATGTTTTGCAGGCTAAGTGGGAGTTCAGAGGAGCAGGTGATAGTTCTCTACAGCTCAGGAATGAGTTTCTTCAGGCGCCTCTATGACTCACTGGATGTGAACCTGAGTCCTGTGCTATTATCTGAGCCATTAGAGGCCATCATGAGACGGCCTCGCATATATGTTAGAGGCCGGGTCTCTCCACCATGCTTCCAAGCTTTGACAAGGTACTCATAGACAGATGGCAGTGAACTAAAAAGACCGTGATTGGGATTTTGCTGTTTTACTACAAGAAAAACAATTCATGGATTTTACAAATAGCCTATTTCAAACAAATCATGCTGTTAGGTATTTGGTCACTTTGTAGAAGTGGAACAAGACCAAAGTTATGATAATGCCTGTAAGCACAAATTAGCGGATTTTTCCTTTGTTTTTTTCCTTTGTTTTTGTTTGTATTATTTTTTAGGTTTTATGTGAGATCTGTGAAATCGAAGACAGGTTTCCAAACCGCTAACTACATACTACATATGAATGTAGAGTTTAGTATGTACTTCATACTGCATGTTACCAACTGATTTTGAACATGGTCAATAGTTAAGTTTAGTTTACTTTAGTTTACTTTAGTTTAGTTTGCCTTTATTTCATCATGTTGCTGTAAAAATACAAGTTCAATATAAAAATAAAAAAAATCTTAAAAAAATGAACAGGAGTAGAAAGAAGAAAAAGTCTTATTTTATCTGCCCCTTCAGTCACAAAATGTTAAATAAACACATGATCAGAACAAACAAAAATACTTTTGGCTGGCATGCTGTTTACCTTTGCATTATGATTTTTTTTTTTTTCACAAAAAAAAAAAAAAAAAAAAAAGGAATCCACAAAAAAGGGCAAATTTCTATCAAACAAAGGAAAAACAGAAAAAAACTAAAGCATTTTTCTACTAAAATTGTTATGTACATTTTTATATTGTATATGTATTTTTCCATTTTAAGGTTAAGAATATCTTCTGTCCCTGTATCTGTTCGATATAATGGTTTTGATATATTTTTTACTGAGTCTTTTGGTTTCTCAAGAGTCTCTGTTCAGGTTATTCCATAAAGTGACACCTTTAACTGTAATACTTCACTCCTTGAGTGTTGTTCTGACTATTGTTTTTATTAAATATATTGAATCTTTTACATTGTAAATGCTTTCTCTCTTCACAAATCAGCACTGAATGTTTGATGGTAGGAGCTTTTTATGAGCTTGTTACATAAATTGTAGTATGTTGAAATCTATTAGAACAATAAGTTTCAGACACTGTAACTCAATGCCTACACATATATATTTTTTTATACTCCATGAGTAATATATTTATATAAATAATTATTATTATATATTTAATTTCTATATTTTTTTTCTATTCATTCTCTAGGTTAAACCAGATTTGTCAAATGAGGAAACTCAAAGATGTGGTGCAGTATAACCTCTTCCCTTCAGCCGACATGATTCTCAGCATGAACAAAGAATTTGGCGTGTCTGTAGAGCAATGGAAGCAAAATGTTGAGCCCAAACCTGAGCTTGAAATCTCCACTCTGCCAGTTAAAACTAAAAGACACGCACCGCTTAACATGACCAACAGAGATTACATGAAATGGAAACACTGCAGCCAGCATTCGCCTCAAAAACAAGACTTCATCCAGGTCTGTAGGCTTATGTTACTGAGTGAAACAGTCAAACTTTTTAACAGAGGAACTTATCTATGACTTTATTTTTCAGGATAATATTAAAGTGGTTCAAGAGAAAAGTAAGAAGCTACAGAAGCCGAAGGCTGCTGTTCTGAGGATGGAGCTGAGCTCTGTCCAACCAGTTTACAACTACAGCATCCAGAGCCTCAACTCAAAGGAGCAAACCATGAAACTGATCCGCAAAGAGATGGCCAAGGTTTGATTACTGAGCTGTATAAGTAGTAAATTTAAGCAGTACACGTCCAATGAATATATTGAAATGGTACAAAGGTGATGAACAGCAAAAGGTTAATAAAAAAAGGTAAGGTTACCCAAAACTGAAAAATGATGAACACTACATAATTGCACAGAAAGGCCCTTTAACAAATCAAAGCTGTTCAACAGAAATGGAGATTGATTAAGCCTTGAAAGTTGGAGCGACCAATTCCTACAGGTGTGTCAAGTTTCCTTGATTCCTTCCAACCATCTCTGTTTGTATAATAGTACAAGGTAATTCATGCAGAAAGAGAGACAGAGCATCAGAACATTTACAGAAACAGGTCTTTACTACAGAGAAATGAAGTCAAAGAAAGTCAAGGTGAGCTCAGTGAGGAGAGTTTCCTTCAGCATCCAAAGACTCTCAGAAACTAGGACAGGAGACTCTGACAGGAAGAGGTCTGGCAGAGCCAAACCAGAACCAGATCCAGAACCAGAAGACCAGTTTCTGAGAGTCAACAGCTTCAAGCTTCACAGCTTCAAAGAGGTGGTAGTGTCTCAGTCTCAGTTTCAGTTACTGTGAAGAGAAGACTTTGAGATGCAGCTTTGACAGGTCAGACTGCAGAAAGAAAGACATCCATCACTGAGACAGAGGCAGAAAAAGAGAAAGAGGCTGGACTGGACCATCAGACACCACAGATGGACTTCTGAAGACAGGAAGATGGAGATATGAACTGTGGTCTTGGTACAGAGTGAGACGCACCCTGAACCAAAAAAAGGCAGAACTGTAAGAATTACATCAAAGAAAGCTACAAACTTTTAGAGAAACTGCTGGAACAGAGCTTGAAGAACTTTCTGAAGATTTGATTTTCATTGCAGAAGGAACAACAGTAGTGTCAAGCAGTTTGATCTGACAAAGATGGAAACTTTGATGAGTCTTAAGTTTAGAAAACATTTTGGTTTATGAAACTGACTGAAACTAATGGTGGTGCTTTTTATGTGACCGACTTAAAAGAGCATGACAGTCAGTGATAAGACTGATCACCTGTTTATGGTCATTTCGAAGGTGTGTAATTGCTGCTGCTGCTGATTAAGTGTGAGATGAAAAGATACATTTGGTTTTAAAGAGAGTCTAAGATTTTTCATTACAAGTGTTACCTACATGTGGACAGGGCAAAATCATCAAGATAGTAGATATACCAGTGAGGGTCTAAATTTAAACCAAATAAATAAATAGATAAATAAATTTAAAAAATATATAGTGATTAAACCTAAATTTTTGAAGTAGTTTTTAGTGTTTTTCAAAATTAGTATACAAAACTATAAAATTACAGAATTATTTGGATAACTTGGATTTATTTTAGGTATAAAGCCAATAATGACATACAATGTTGATTTGTAATTTTGAAATGAAGAAACACTTTTCTGCTCTCTTAAATCACAGTAAAATTGATGTAAAATGAAACTAATTATGTGTAACTAAATTTGTAGCTCATTTTATAAGGGTATAGGTCCAGACTTACAATAGAATGTTTTTAACTGAAATTTGCAGGTAAATCTTACCTTATGCAGCTGCATCCTGTTCCCTCCTCACTTATCATTGCAATAATAGTTACGCTTTAACAATAAACTGTTCTTTGATCGATGACAGATTTGTGTAAACAAAAAAACTTCCAAACAGAACACACTGCTCTTTCCTGGAAACCCTTTCCTCTCATGCATCAGTGGTGAGACCCTGCTGCACAGGGGGCACAGCATGTCTGTGCTCCACTGTGCAGACCAGCTGTCTGTGCTCCAAAACGTGGACCATGTATCCAGTGATTTTTACAGTGTGTTTTGTGTTGATAAACAAGATGTTTAATGGGCTTTGAGATATTGGTCAAATTTAAAAAAGCAGTGTAATAAAGATTACACAGCCGGTCCATGTGGTGTTGCACAGACGGCCTGGTCCCCTGAAGCAAGTACAAAACCCCATTACAACAAAAGTATTTTGCTGTAATATATATCTGACTGTAATATTTTAGGAAAAGTCTGTTAAATTATGATATCTTCCTGTAGAAATTTTAATAAAAAATTCTGTTACTGTAACATATTTTTCATTTACCTTTTATGACAGGTTTTTTATTTATGGTGTACACAAGCTTCATTATCCCATAATTTCAGTGCAATATGTATGATGGATCACCATTTATAAGACTGTCACTTTAGTCTGATTTTACAGATGATTTGTAAGCCAACCTAAGAAGAAATTATTTTCACACTCAATTTTGTGTAAAAAATCTAAATTAAGTGAGTTTGGAGGTTTAAGATAGGGTTGTTTTTTTACGGAGCAGCCTCGTGAGGATATTCATAATGTTATACACTTCTCTGCTGAAAACTTCAGGTACCAGGGCGAAGGTTTACCTACAGTCAGCAGTATCTCAGTGCCACTTTGGAGCCGGGACCACTGCCCTGTAAAACTGACTCCAGCTCCATCAACACCACCACAGCTTGGATCTCAACGATGGGCGGTGACAGGAGTGAAGGTCATCCAAAACAACCAGACGAGGCTCGAGTGGCAGAGCTCAGGAAGGTGAGATCCTCATTTTTCAGCAGTGTGGGGTTTCACAGGAAAAGGGAGGGTTGGTTTATGGGCATTCCTCGGAACCTGGCACTGGGATAACATTTTTATAACTGTTTACGTAGTCTGTCTCCTTCTCTATCACACAAAGAGCAAAAATCTCACGACTCATGATGTTACCACCACTGGTCTTTCTTCAGCTGCCCACTGAATGTTTGTTTTGGTGTCGGGGTTAATTTCACAATAATGTTCCTTCTTCTTTCAGCCTTGGAGGGAGAACATCCTTCACGCTAACATACTGAAACCCACGCTCACTCGAGATGTGTGGGCCTGGAGCAGGCGCCATGAAGACTTTCAGCTCTACAGGAAACCTCCTCCTATCTTCAGCCCATCCCCTGTCTCCATTCACCTGGCAGGTAGGCTGAGCTGCTGTTCTTCATCAGCACACTTCAAACAGCAACATCTTTTATGTCCAGGTTCCTTTGACTGTATCATGGCATGTTCCCCTTTTTTTCAATACATTACTCGCCACATGTTAACGGCCATGTCGAACAGATGTATGTGGAGTGAAGCCACTGAAGCACCAGCTGTAAACGTCAGCTTCTGGTGTCAGAATCAAAGCAAAGGCCTCTTTACAGAGTCACCTTTTTATGCTGAGGTCCAGCCAGAAAAGACGTGGAAATCCATCATAAGTCCAACAGCTGTCTTCTGTTGCTCAATGCAGGCCACATGACAGGCTGTGGGGCATGGCTGCTTTTTGGTTTTTCCATGGTTATATCCTGTACCACTGAAAAAACCCAGTGCAAAAAAAATCTTATTCAGTCATATATCTTTCTTTTCTTAGCTACATGTGCTTCTCCATGAGCGTTATTTATGGAAGAGATTCTGAGAGACATGCTGTGTCGCAGAAAGTCAGCAGGTTGACGGCCTAAAAAAGAGCAAGAAGGAAACTAAGCCAGTCAACAAAAGCCACAACAAAGCGCTCAAAATTAGATTCCAAACATTCAAAACAAAGTGCAACATCTTTTTCATGTTTAAGTGTCTCTGTTTTTCAAACCGCATCGTGTCCTGGTACGTTTTTCTCTTTTGGTGCTGTGTTTTCAAGATGTCAGAGATCACGCCTCTTAGACACCAAATGACAGAATGATTCCAATGTGCAGCATTAGATTGTATGATACTGGATCTCAAAAGAGACTATATATACAGTCGACCTGTGCCCCAGATTAAACCCAAATGATGCTGTTTGGCTCTTCTAGTCGTCTTTTCCTGACATCTTCTTAGTCCATCTTACAGAAAAAACCATAGTCCCTGAACAGAGAGCTTCCAAAGCATCAGAGGGATCTCATTGCTCAAAGGTATCAGCCAGGAGAAGGCTACAAAATACTTTCCAAGGCTGTAGATAAATCATTTAGATAAACACAATGAGGACAGTCATCACCAAGAGGAGGAAATATGGCAACAATGACTACATCACCAAGAAGTGGATGTTCCTCCGTAACTGATGAAAGGACAAGAAGAAAACTGATCAGGGAGGCAGTGAAGAGACCAACAGCAACATTAAAGGAGCTGCAGGGATTTCTGGAAGCAAGGTCTGGCTGTGTAGTTCACGTGACAACCTCCATAATCTCTATATGTCTGGGCTAAAGGGTAAGGTGCAGAGACGGAAGGAAGAAAGCCTTTTTTTTTTTTACAAACTGGCTTTTGGTAAAAAAAGAAAACAAAAAACATCTAGAGTCTCCCAAAAGCATGATGGGAAAGTGTGTTCTGTTCTTATGAAACCAAGGTTGAACTTTTTGGACATAAAAAAAAGAAAAGAAAAAAGCAGACCCACAGTAAAGCATGGTGGTGTACAGCATCATGCTCTGGGGCTGTTTGTCTTCAGCTGGAACTGGGGCCTGAGTCCAGCTCCAAATCTCAGTCATATATATATATATATATATATATATATATATATATATATATATATATATATATATATATATATATATATATATATATATATATATATATATATATATATATATATATATATGTACAAGGATATCTGCTGTAATGCACTTGTGATAATACGTGTGTGAATAAACTAAACTAAACTAAACTAAACTAAACTAAACTAAACTAAACTAAACTAAACTAAGCTAAACTAAGCTAAACTAAACTAAACTAAACTAAACTAAGCTAAGCTACACCTACCCAAAAAGACTGAGTGCTGAAATCCAATCAAAAACTGCTTCCACAAAGGCTTAGTTGAAAGGTGTGCAAGCTTAATGAAATTACTTTATTTTAGTTTTTTAGTTTTGGAGTCACTCTCCAAAACCAGCTGTGCAAAGCTTGCTTTGATCCTTGTGGGAAGTAAAATAAGGACTACTCAATAATTACAACTTAGTGAATCCACAGCACAGGATAATCCTTTCCCAGTAACAAGACAAAGAAAAATGCATACATAGGATAAAGGAAGGTATTAATACAGGACGAGTTGCAACGGTATGGATTCAGCAACTGTGATTGATCATGATGGGCATAAGGAAAGCACTGAGTGTTAGTGTCTCATTTTGATTGAATGAATCCTGATGTGTTAGTCAATCGATCCACCCAAAAAGGGAAACTAAACCATCCTTTCTGTACTTCTTAGAGATAATCTTAAGTTTTTAACCCCCACTGAATGTGCTGTTGATCCTCAGGAGACTCTCTGCATCAGGAGCAGCTCGAGGCAGACAGAATTCAGTTCAGTCGCTGGCTGAACAAGCTGCTTCCTGACGGCAGCACCAAACCACCAGGCCGCTCCCACATCCCACGGTTCAAGTGCCACATCAGAAAGTCCCACAAACTTCAGGACATACTGAAAGATGAGCCGAAGAAGTATTCATTGAGAGAACCAGGCATGATACTGAAGGTACAGTGACTCCTCTGACCAAGTATAACACCACAAACTTTTCCTTCTGACATTTACACTGTTGTGCTATTAATTTAGATTTATTCTGGTCCTCAGTTGGTATTCATGTTGAAAAAATGAAAATATAAATGTGACAACAAAAGCATAATGGATTGATCATAGGTGGATGATAAGGTGTTGTGCATTCCATAAAATAAAGAATTTGAAAAGACATAAAGGTTTTGGATTTGTTGGGGTCGCAAGCAGCACTTCACCAGACAGATCCTGTCTTTGATAGTATTTTTCTTTTCTTTTTTTAACCTCATTTATTTCTTAAACCTGGGAAAGCCATTTCTTTTGGCTGTATTCAAGACAAATATCTGTTGTTAGGAGACAATCAATGGTTTTCTCATTCATGCGCCACACTGTTATGTCCACCTACAGGGTATTTCTTAAATGGTGCTCCTAGCACCTCATGGGGTAGCCTACTGTGGAGAACTTCAGAGAGTACTTAACCTTTTTAAAATATATTTCAAATAAATACGTCATGCGTTATACCTGAAATATTGATACTATAAAAAGTATGACAACACAATGTAAATCTAGAGTGAACATATCACATGACATTACACCTTAGTCTAATTGTTGAAGACACACTACGGGTCAAAAGTTTTAGAACACCCCAATTTTTCCAGTTTCCAGGTCTGGCAGAGCCAAAGCCAAACTCGAACCAGAAGACCAGTTTCTTCTCTTTCTATTCAAGCTTCACAGCTTCAAAGAGGTGGTAGTGTCTCAGTCTCAGTTTCAGTTACTGTGAAGAGAAGACTTTGAGATGCAGCTTTGACAGGGTGAGAGGCACCCTGAACCAAAACCAGCTCTCATAGTATTCTGCAGCGCGTGATTAGTCAGGGGTTTATCCTACAGTGAGATAATGAGCCCAAACATCAGTCCGAGCTCTAGCAGAACCACTTTAAGAATAAAGAAGAAGATAATCAGCTTGAAAACATGGAGGGCACTGCTAGCACAGTCCCAGTCTGCAGACTTAAACCCTGTGGAGCTGGTCTGGGATGAACTGAATAGAAGAGTTAAAGCAAAGAAAGCTACAAATGACCAACATTTAGAGGAACTTCTGCTGGAACAGTGCTTGATTTCCATTGTAGAAAGAATACCAGGAGTGGGTACAGCTTTCAGACAAAGTTGGAAACTTTGAGTTTAGATTAAACTTTCTTTTATAAATTGATTACATGATTTATTTATTTATTTTTTGATACTTTAATTTCAGAGGTCTAGGAGACAAAAAACTGCTTCTTTTTAATAAACAAACTGGAAAAAAAAATAGGCTGTGATAAAACATTTTTATCAGTGGTGTATGTGCCTCTGTTGCTTTATGCTTTATTGACACTTCAGTATCTTTAATTTACTTTTCAATCCATCTTTTTTGCTGTCTGAGAGCTAACGTCTGTGTTTTGTTTTGCAGCCTTTCCCCCAACTGTCCGTGATGAACTTTGCAGATAAAGCAAAGGAAGGGAAGCGTGTGGCCCTGGCTCCAGGCCCCTGTGCGGACTGCAGCCTCAGCAGCAAACACAACGCCATCCCCAGACACCCCTCTGAGTACAGCAAGTACCATTACATGTCAGTTTAAGTCACAGCTTTTATTCAAAAAAGAAAAAAAGAAACAAAACAACACGCAGCAGACAGAACAGATTAACAAAAGTGTTCATACATTATCACGTCCTACGTCTTACAGAGGATTCAGTAAGCAGCATTCGTTCCTGTACAAGCGGACCGCCCTCCCTCTGACAGACCATGAGAAGAATATCTTCACTTTTCAGAAGGAAAACAAGAAGACGTGTGTACCTGATGTCCAGCCGCAAGGAATATTGTAAAATGTAGAATCTACAAAAACTGTGTAGTCTATATGAAATAGGCTTAAAGAATAAAACTAGCTTGTGCAATATTTGTTTTTAGCACTAAGCTTAATATGCACTTTGGGTTTAACTTCATATAAAGTCATTAGATCTGAAGTGATCAGGATAATACAGTTCACATAATTTAGTTAATAAAGCAGAAATCTCTCAATGCATCAGTTAAATTTACCAATCGTGTTAACAAAAGTCAGTCCGGATCGATGAGCACAGACGGCTGTGGGGACAGCTTAGAAAGTTCTTTCCAGAGGGTGAGAGCAGACGTAGGCTCTGTTCTCTAAGACCTCCCTGGCGATCTTTTTGATGTTGGCATCGTTGTTTTCAGGAGAGTCTGGAACAAATTGAGACGAGAATTACAAAACATGCCGCTTTCCTCGGTTAAATACAAAACACAACATTCTCATAAGTCTGGATCATGTCTCCGGAAAAACCTGGATTACATGTTAGTCATTAAAAAATGCATGCACGGTGTGAAAATGAAAAGCAGCAGGGGCTCTGGGTGTTGGTATGTGGGCTTTAGTGGGGAAATTCTGCAACACGTGCAAGTCTTTTGTACTTTACATGCAGTAAAAAAAGGAAAGAAAGAAAGAAAGAAAACGTGTGGCTGTTCTCAATTACCCTTTTGCATGTACTTACGCTTTTGCAACTGAGTCATCATGTAGTTGTTCTTGAAGAAAGCTTCGCTGCAGAATGTGTTTGCGAGAAGCACCTAGAAAATAAACAACCATCCGTCAGAGTGTGCAGGCATGAATCCAAACAGGAAACGGAAGATTTAATGTGACACAGGAGGCAGACGCTAGAGAAAATATCAGAATGTAATCAAACGTTAAGAGAGCAGATTACAAACAGTGATCAGCTGACAGCACAGAGCAACACAGCTGACCACAGGTAAAACTGTTAAAGCAATAAAAAAGACACAGATGTATGGTTTCTGTTGGTTCCCTTCAGGCTGTGTGTTTTACAAGAACAACCAAAGGTGGACGACTTACAGACTGACTGACTGTTTGTGGTCAGTTACGCCTGAAGCTAAACGTGCTGCCCATCTGAAGCACAGAGGACTGTTTCAAAAGAAGCTAATCCAAAGCATTTGCTGCCCTCTTTAATGTCTCTCTGTTGAGGATTATTGCGCTCTGCTTTGCTCTACTTCACTGTTTCTGATTACACACATGGACCTTCAACAGTCGGTGTTTACACTCGGTCATCCTGTGTCCTCCTTCACCTCGGCCTGCTCTCAGACACGCTGTTTTTCTCCATGAGTATGCGTGACATCTTAAAGCTGCTTTTAAGTGCTCACAGTGGACTGAAACCAGTCTAACCTACATACATATCAATGTGTGTTTAATTAGGCCTGAAAACTTTCTGATCTTAGGGAAGACGGGACATGCATCTTTAACCATGTGTTTCTCTCCATCATCAGTAGAACGTGACAGTAATGCATCAAGAAATGCAAAACCAAGCCAAATGTAGGAAGATCAGATTAGGAGATACTGATCTAAATGTTGCCACCCACTAAACTTGTTTTCTGCTGTCTGTCAATCAGCGTAAATGAAATCTGCTCTGAGGAGATCAAACAGCTGCAGCCAGCTTGATGGCAGATGTATTCGATCACATTAGTGACGAAAATGAGACTAGGTCACTTTTAAATGCAGAAATGAAAAACAATCTTTTTTATTCAAAAGGGAACATTTCTGAAGAGGAATAAAAACAGAGTCGTGTCACTGCAAAAGCCAGAGGTGTCAGATCTGTTGGGATGCTCACCAACTGCAGATTAATACAGATAAAACAGCGGAGATGCTGGTGGACCCCAGGTCAACCAGGAACCACAGTTTGGTAACCATACATGGATGTAGCACTGAGTAGATCAATTCATACAAATATCTGGGGGTTCAAATTGAGAACGACTTCAGTTAACACATACTAGTGGTAAATATCTGTGCCTAAATCTGTACGCACTTTCTCTGTCGACTCAGAGAGTTTGGTGTGTGTTGGAATATCATGTTGTTTTTCAGAAGAATTACAGAGTCTGTGTTATGGTACAGCATTACCAGCTGTTCTGGCAATCTAATGGTAAAATCAAAAACTATATGGCAGCACCTGTAACTTTCTTAGACCTTTTTGAAAAAAACAGCCTCAGATTTAAAGACCATATTCTATGTTTTTTTTAAAAAATGTAATCAGGTAGGGGGTACAGGGTTCCCCTGCGTAAACATAGGCTATGTTTACATACAGTCAGCGACCCTTTCATATTCGGAATATTAGCAATAACCCTGTTATGCACAGCCATGTAAACACCAATAAACCTTTGAAAAAAACAGAATATGCTCATATTCTGTTTAAACCCTGAAAATCACCCTTGGGTTCCTCCTTTCCTAACCTGAATATTTGGTTATGTTTATTCTTGGCTTATCAGAATATCTCCATCCAAAGGAACATAAATTTGTGTTCTGCGCATGTTCTGTACGCAAGGAATCTTGGTCTTTAGGGTACAGAAAGTCAGCTGTGCTTCTGCTGTTGTTGCTGCTGTTGCTATGGATACAGTAAGAAGAAGTGGAAATGACGCAAAATGCGTCTTGACGTTCTCCCTGCGTCAAGATATTGTCCGTATGTCGCTGTTTTGATCAGGATACCATGTAAAGAGGAATAACCCTGTTTGGTCATACATGTGAATGGGTTTTTCTGAATGTTTCAGAAACCGGGATATTGACCTTAACCCGAATACTGACTGCATGTAAACGTAGCCTTCGATACAAAGACTCGTTTGTCCCACTGTCAGTGAAGCTCATTAATGAGCAGATTGCTCAGGATGGACAGAATGATGCTGAGATTCTGGAGTGCACTTTTTGCCTGATCCTGGACACCATGTATTTTTGTTTGTTTATTATGTAATCGGTTGCTTTTTATACCAATTCTAGATGCACAAGTGGAATGTGCTGAATGTGTTGTCTGTGCAGCAGAACCTCCTGCTCCAGACAAATTTCTCCAAATGAAGACAAATAAAGACATTTTGACCTTGAGAACTGAAGCTTTTGTGACACTTTTATGAGTTAATCAAGGTCCCACGAATCTCTTTTAAAATACTGTGGTAACTTAATTATTTATTCAAAACTCTGATAAGCACCTTATTGAAGTTTTTTTAAAATCCCTTAAAATAAAAAGGGCATTGGCTGACTATAATTTTTTTCACATTTTCAAATTGTGGAACACAACTTTTTGCAAGTTAAAAGCTCTGTAAGGACTTTATAAATGATCTTTAAAAAGTCACACTTCTATATTTGCCTGATCATTACTGACGATTCAAAATGCGCCACAATCTGTCACTTCTGAAAGCGATTTCTCAGTTTCCCTGTCCAGGACGATAAACAGGAGAGAGATACAGTCCGAGCTACAGGCTAAAACAGAGGAGCCAAACTGTTTGTGCTAATGTTGGTTCCAAACCACAGTCAGCAGTTATTCTGCAGTGGTCTGTTCAAACTTGAGAGTTACAATGAAATGAAGAGTGAGGTTACGTTAGCTCTGCTTGGTGAGGTTGGAGTTGGTAGATGAGCACTGGGAGGACAAAACCAAAAATTCACTAACGTTACACATTACAGACATGTCTTAGAGCACCGGGCTGTGAGGAACTCTACATATCACTAGATTATGCTTTAAGCTGAGTTTAAAAAGTTTGATTGTTGTCACGTCTAAAAAACAGCTCTACGTAATTACCAATAAGTACATAACCCCATCATGGAAAAAGTCTTCAACAAAGATGAGTAGCGTTCAAGAGACAATCCGATTGATTTGCTTCAAGATAAACATATGACTTGGCAAGAGACAAGTCCTGACAACAGTGCTCATGGGAAACGGAGTCTTTATCCTGGAAAAACAATAGCTTTTCTGAACCGTATTCACAGAGCTTTTCATGTGTTTCAAACTCAACACATTTTTAAGAAGTGTAGAAATTTGAAAACCAGCAAACTGCATTTGACCACCCTTTAGAAATGCTATGAGCTAATGTCCACTGTAGCGGAGTGGCTGTGGCTCAGTTGTAAAATCGTTTGTCTTATTTGGGAGGTTAGGCATGATCCGATCTTGCTGTCCACATGTTGAAGTGTCTTTTAGCAGGACACACTAATCCCATACTGTTCTGCTGAGCCGGTAAGGTATGGCTGTGGGGTAAATGTAAAGCATTGTGAAAGCAAAGAGTGGTAAGAAGGCTTAAGAGGTGTTTTACAGGTCATGTACTGTTTACTAGTGGTGTCAGTTAAAAATATGATAAATATGGAGGAATTAAACTCTGGACTGGGTCATAAAAATCTTATGTCAAAATAAAATCAGAGAAATGGACTCAGTCAGAAGCAGGAACTTTCCTCCTTTGACTCTGCTGCTTCAGAGCTACATTTTCTCCTGACACCAGGCAGTTAGCGCTGTCCTCTCACCTCGTGGTCGTGGTTCCTAAGCCCAATGCTGATGGAGCGGCTGGCTCGGGACAGGACAGCTGTCATGGCGTAGAGGTTGATCAGCACATCTGCTACTCTCTTCAGGACGAGCTGCTCATCCACGATGGTCTGACAAGATCAGGAGATAGAAACAGGGAAACTTCACTGCTCGTTCATTTCCAGGCCCAGACGGGATTAAGGAGAATTCTGGTAAAGTGTGTCTCTGGTCTGCCATGAAGTAATGCCATGGTGGTGGTTGGTACCAAGAAGACTGCAAGAGTCTAACCCTCTTCTGATCTAAGGATCACTGCTTCACTCACTGCTGCTCAGGAAAGCGTTCAGATTTTGCTCTGAGGCTGGGATGAATGGCTTCCTGTGCTTGGAGGTTTTTAGGAAGAAACCGCACAGATCCGATGATTAATTCTGGGCTAATGTGTAATACCTACGGTGACTAAGTGGCTACGGTGGGAACAGGATGTCTCCTTCTCTTGACCAGTTTCTGAGACTTGAGATCAAACCAAACCTCATAAACATAAACAACTGTGGAGGGGAGTCGCCTGAATCCCAAAGCTTAGGCAACAATTTCTCAAGCACTTACAGTTGAGACTGTGCTGGAAACTTCAAGAAGCTAACAGTTTTATATATGTAGAGAGGGAAAGTGGAAAGTAAGAACGTTAAGTTTAAAAAGTTTACACAATATTATTTGTGTGACTAATCAGGTTGAAGCTGATCTCTGACAGCCTGGAGACTTTAATCGTGATGTAGTTGTCGATCCAGTTCAGACACATCAACCAAAGCCTATTTGAGTGTTTTCAAATCATTTCTAATCTGCATGGTTTAGGACTGACAGACTGAAGTCGTTTAAACACAGTTTTGAGGTCTTGCTCTTAAGAGTAAGAGGACTGCAGCGTGTTTAAGGCCCTCTGAGGACACTTCTCATGCACTGATTCACTGCATGTAAACGATACAGGAAGAGAGGATTTGGAAAGCTGATCTTTTTCCAAGGGATTTATAGCTTCTTCGGGAAAGCCATGATTACAAAAGCACAGTCCAGGAAGAAAAAGGGAACATCGAGGAGCTATGTTACAAACACTTACAACAGATCTCTAAGACGACTCCAGTTCAGAGCCGTTTGAGACGAACGGAAAACTTTGTTGAAGAAGTAACGGAAAATATTTGAGCAGGAAACTCCCACGACAATTCTACCATCTTGTAAGATCAATCAAATGTTACCTTTCCGTATCTGTAGAGCAGGTTCTCCACCGATGATCCGAAAAGGCTGATGTTCTGTTCAAGCTTCTTTGCACTTTCCTGTAAACAGAAAACTCAAGGCTGAGCCTCTTCAACAACAACATCATCATCAGTTTGATTTAAGGCTTGCAGAGAGTTTATCTGTTGAAGGCTCTTACTGCCAAGCTGGGATGCACCACTCCGTCTTTTCCCGTCAGGCCGAGGTCCACAGAGCCTCCCAATGAGGACCTCAGTTTCTTTCCTACCATCCCCAATGCCAGACCAACATTTCCTTTCTTCATCTCCCTGCAGGCAGAGCAGAGAGGACTCAGAGACAAGCTGGCTACAGATTCTACAGAAGGTGATCTTTGATTTCTAAATGTAGTTATTGATGCCAAAATGATTAAGATCTCACATCACATCAAGAAACTTAATACAGTGACAAAGTAGATGAAAAAAGGAACTGGGATGAAGCCATTTACACAGCATGTACTACTTCAGCTCACGACATAATCATGTGTGTTTTGAAAGGGGGTCGCTCAAAGTAGAAATGATCACAGCTGTGTAAATGCAAAGGGAAATGTAGCTTTGGTTGATTCAGGTTTTCTACTGTTTTGCATCAAAGAGGCAAAATTAAAAATCTAAATAAAGACTGAGGGCTGCTAGTTGCACAGTTTCCTTATATTCAAATATAAGCCCAAGTTTAAAAAACAATATGCTTTTAACACGTTCATGTCCCTACTTTATTTTCCCTGTGAGCACTTTGCCGGCGTACTGCATTCCAGTCAGAGCAACATACATCCGCAGGATTTCATTGGTCCCCTGGAAATAGAAAACACACACAGAGATTAGCAGCTCACATACAGGATGATATATCATGCTTTAACCAGCCAGAGAGTAGCAGAGTGTATAAATCAGGCCACACAGTGGTTTCTGAAACGCCCTGACAACAGAAGCACAAAGGCATGTTGACACATTTCGAGCTCAATGTTACAAAGAGTGCAAAATATAAACACTGATTGATTCTCATCTAATGACACATTAAGGAAGAAACAGTTTCAACAGCTCGTTATCTGCAGGCCTGTTGGACCCATTAATGAAACTGAAGCCTGAATCATTAACATTCCAGCTCAGAAGAGCTCACAAACTCTCTCTACATTTGACTTTTGATTACAAAGTAAAACATGCCCCCTGGTGGACACTCACAGAACTAAACTGCAAAATACATTTACTTTAAGGTAGAGTCTGCAGGATTTTCCTAAAACAAAGAAATGAAAAAGTCAACTTTTACAGGAAAAATCCAGCTCAATCGTCTCCCCCTTTACATGTGTGTCAGTGTCTGTTTCTGCCTCAACCTCCTCCTCAGCCTATATGTTGATGTTTTGGTTGAACCAGGACGTTTCTGGGTGGAGAGTAAGCGTGGTTACATCAGCCAATCACAGAGGGCCCAGTGTGCAGGTGACTTTGTGTGTTGATTGACGAGTGGAAAAAGCTATCCTTAGCGGCTAGGATAGTGGACACAGCATGGAGCAACCAAAGTGAAACAAAACAGCAAACAGATTGAGCCTTTTCCTGAACGAGGGTGAAGCTTGGCTTGACTGTCATTCGCTTTTGGGCACGGGAGCATGCATGAGACAAAGAGTGGCACGAGTTAGCTTTCTGCTAACCAGGTATGTGTCAAATACCTGTGATTAGCTTGTGCTAACATGCTATGTCAGATGCACGGCTCTTGAGTCTCTCCCAAGTAGAAACATGAGGCTACAGGTGGTTGCTGGACTAGTGAGTGTGTTCACGTAAATTTAGTTGGAGGCTGTGAGTGTGCTGCCGCTGGCACTGAGCCAAGGAGGAGGAGTCCAGTTTGAGTGTTGTTTATAAACAGGTAACAAAAACTCCTGTAGACCCTGAAAACATCATCAATCAACCAAGCCTTCTAGAAATACTAGAGAAGTTGAAGTCATTATTAGTCTGCTATTAACTTAAAATGACTTTATCTAGATAGTAGCAGTTAGATTCTGTATCTAATTAATTCAAGAGTCTTTTCTGCATCTTTTAACCCATTTAGACCAGGTGCATCATTTACATGTATATACCTTTAAGGCCAGACGCCATGTCGAGGTCTTTCAGATCATCATTTTCGAGACATGAATTATGAAATGTGCTGTGAATCATCAAAATAAACATGGGGGTGGGGTGGTGTTGTGCATGTTTTGGGATTTTTTTAAATTATTATAATCATATTGAGAGTTGCAGTTTCTTGCTTTGTTGATATATTTAAAAAATGTAAATACACATTAGAGCAAAGAAATTATGTTCGAATAAAAGCCCAAAATCTGAACTATCAAATGTTTTTTAGGGTCACTTTCCATCTGCTCCAGGGGCTGAGATATAAAGGTTTTAGTGAACTTTGACAACTCTGGATATTTTTCCAGAAAACCTTCAGGTTTTGAGAGATTGTGTATAATTTATGCTGAGGTTTTTAATAGCGTTCTAGCAGGCGTCTCGGGTCTAAATGGGTTGAACCCACAAAGCATAAATTACCTTAGTTTTTGCTTGTTGTATTTTTTAAGCTCCATAAACTGTAACAAATAGTTTCAAAATAAATCACAAAACTGTGAAGTGGAAGGAAACTTTTCTATTTCCCTAAAAGAAAAAGTCAGATCTGTGAGACTAAAGAACAGCTGGTGTGATAAGTGTAACAAATGCCCTAAATCTAGTGTTTAAATAACAGCTGGTCTACCTCAAAGATGGGCAGGATTCGACAGTCCCTGACGTAGCGCTCGTATGGGTAGTTCTTGGTATATCCCAGACCACCCAGGATCTGCAGAGCTTCACTGACACAAATCCAACCCCCTTCTGAGCTGAAAATCTGAGCAGGAGGCAGAAGATTAGTGTAAGACTTCAAAAAAATAAAATAAAATCCTTCATCTGATCAAATAATAACAACAAAGCCACCAAACCTTAACCATGGCTGCCTCTAGAGAACAGTCTGGAAGGCCCGGTCTGTCCATCATCCCTGCCGTCAGATACGCCATGCTCTCCATCACAAAGGCATTCAGGGCCATGAGCGCAAACTTCTCCTACAGTTACAGAGCAAACACAACGTTTATTTACCTCTGACCACACCAAGAGAGGGTGTTCAATCTCAAACAAGGAAGCGTTTACGTACCTGAATCATCCCAAATTCCCCCAGGCTTTTATTGAACTGCTTCCTGGTCATGGCGTACTCAGAGGTCATCTCTGCAGAAAAACACACACACACACACAGTTCATGTCAAACAGAACAAGTTTGGTAAAAGTGTTTGACACTCCATTCAGCAGTTGTAAGGACTTTTTACCAATCAGCTTTTTGATCATCCCAGCAGAGGAACTCCCCATGCTGAACCGCCCTGAGTTCAGGATGTTCATAGCGACCTGTGGACACAAAGGAAAAGTTTGGTTAACAATCAAACTTCACATAACTAAGGATGAACAGCAGAATGGAGCGTACCTTGAATCCACCTCCGACTTCTCCAATGACATTCTCTATTGGTACCGGGACGTTGTCAAAGTTCACTTCACAAGCTGAAAAGGAAAGAAGTTTTTATAAATGACTTTGTAAAAAAGGAATGAATAAAAAGAAAACTATTTTCTCTCATTTTTCTGGGACACTTTTCTCTGTCTTACTGTTGGATCCCCTAATGCCGAGTTTGTCCTCCAGCTTGCCATGAGAGATGCCCCCGAACGCTCTCTCCACGATAAACGCTGTGATCTTATCCTTCTTCTCGCCGCCCACAACGACCTCCGTCCTGGCAAACACTGTCATCACATCCGCCATGTTTCCGTTGGAAATCCAAAACTGAGAACAAAACAAAGAGATAGCAGATTATCAGAAATGATGGGGATGTTAATCTGAACCACATTTAAAGCATGAGTACTCCTAATTCTTCTGACCTTTGAGCCGTTGAGCAGGTAATGTGTCCCGTCCTCTGACAGCGTCGCACGAGTCTGAATGGAGGCAGCATCGCTCCCACTGAAAGAAGCAGAGTCAGAGTCGGTCAATGTGAAGTGGCCACAATCTATGGATGCATTCACTGTTTAATCATTTAAAGATACATGTCCTTAAATTAGACCTCCAAATGTTCCAGACGTACCCTCCAAAAGTTTTCACAAAAGAGTTCACTGTCTTAAAACAGTAAATTAAGAGTCACTTTAATTAGGCCATTTTGATATGGGGTCAGAGCAATCCCAGGCTTTAAATAAATAAATAGTAAACAAAAAAATAAATAAATAAACAAGGAGGGTAAGAGTTTTTTTAGAAAGCTGGTTTGAAGCTTTTAGTGCCAAACTTGGGCTACATAAGCTTTGATGCAGGAAACAGTTAAAATTCAAATCTAAGGTGTGATTGCTGCCTGGCTGTGTAACTGTGTGGACAAAAAAAAACACTTTTATTCACCCATTTTCCAGGGTTCATACAAAGCATAGTGCCTTCTTCTGCCACAGGAAGTGTGGGAATATAATTAGAGATGTCCCTATGAGCATATTTCCCCCTGATACTCATCCAATTTTTTGTATTTAATGTCCCTTGATACAGAATCCTAATCCAGTATCTTGGTTTGCTGAAACAAACTTTGATAACAAGCTAAGACAGTGAAGCTGCACACTTTTTTTGTTTTGTGTTTTAACAGTAATGAATAGTAAAATCTGTCTTGTGTTTATGTTAAAGTTGTCTAATCTTTTTTACATGCTCTGTTGTGTGAGGCCCCCTAAACTTGTGTTCATGCAATGCAATTCTGAGGCTGCCCTGAACACAACCCTGTGCAAGACAATGAACGTAAATATCTCACTCTAATGTGACTGTTGTGTTTTTTCTTTCATTAAAATTTTAACAATTCATCTGACCTGGACCATTCTAAAACTGGAGAGTAAAGGAATCAATCCAGTGTGCTGTGAGGCTCAGCAGTGCTAACTGGTGCAAGGCCTGATGTTTCCTCACAGGGTGAGGAGAAGGAGGTGAGGACAAAGTGCTGGTTTTCAGGTGTGAGCTAAGAAGTGACCGAATTGACCTGTCCTTCCATCCAGCGTTCCGATCAGAGGGAATACCAGAAGGCACAGTAGCATCATGCTATTCACAGACATGGCTAACGGAGCTAACACTGGACACCAACGCCACACTGGAAGAGCTTCACCTGCGGTGAGCAGACAGGATACAGGAGACAGAGACTGAACAGACTGCTGAAGAAGCTCAGTCAAGCTGCCATTTTCTATTTTCTTATGGACTTTTCTGCACTTTCTTTACACTTTCTTACTTTTTGTTTTCTTGTATTGCTGCTGTGACTGCTCCTGAATTTCCCCTCGGGGATAAATAAAGTATTTTCTATTCTACCGTGTTTAGATCAGCTCACATGTTGTCACTGACAGTGCTGTGCAGCTCTAGTGAGGCAGGATGGGAAACCAAGTTTCTGAACGGCAGGACCTACTGTGGATAACAGAGATGGCATAAACCTGTGTCCCACCTTCTTCTCAGAGCTTTTTGGACACTCTGTCTCTCTGTGGATATTTATAGGTTCCTTTAAAGTCCATAAACAGTGCAAATACATATATCTAAAAGAGTGTCCCATGTTTTTTTTTGCTTTTTTGTTCCTAGAGACTCACCACAGAATACTGTAAAGCAGATGCTTTTGCTGTAAAGTGTCTGCTGTGCTGTGCTCACGTGTTCTGTGATAAAGCTAAATGTGGCTGCTGTTCCACATCAATGTACCAAACCTCATTTTATTACTTTATCACCAATGTACTGACATATTAGCATCGGCAGCAAATTGTGCTTTATGACGGCTAACGTGAACGTTATTGATCACTCAATGATTAAAAAATGCCAGAATACACCCGACATGACACTTGACATCCCTAAATTAAAGAAACGCAAATACAGAAGTCGAACAAACAAAGTCCAGCTGATCAAAAGGCCACGACGTGATATGAAAGAAAGTAGAAACTTTTTCCTCAGTTTGTGTTTTCCTTTCTTTCTCCAAGGAGAACACTGGATTTACAGAGACAGGTCACTGTGAAGGAGACGTAAACGACGGGTCAGTGACTTTACCTTCCGGGCTCCGTGAGGCAGAAAGCTGCTATGTGTTCTCCCGAGGCCAGTTTGGGCAGATACTTCTGCTTCTGGGCCTCATTTCCTGCGATCAGAATTCCCTGGAACATCAAACATCTGTTAGCAAACCCCACACAGGAATACCCTCCAAAACCCTGATCTGCTTCCCTGATAAAGTTATCACAGACAAACACGTTCACTCCAGATAATGAGCCCAGACTTTGTGAACAGCTTCTTGTACAGCGGGGGAACATCTTATTTTACCTTGAGGCCGATGGCTTGATGTGCTGCTAGTGTTACAGCGATGGAGCCATCTAATGAGATGATCTCTGCCAGTCGTGCATACATGGTGTTGGACAATCCCAGACCACCTAGGACGAGGAACATAAAACATAAACTGGCTGTCAATTTTTGTATTACTCCTAACATGAAAGCATGTTGTTATCCTTGTGTAAAGCTGGGATTGTGTTTAACCCACATCATCAGGATAGTTCAAATTACATAGCTCCAGGTTGAGGCTTACCCAGTGGACGCAGTGTTAACGTTTAGGATTAGCTGTTGATGCTAATCTTGAAGGCAAACAGCCAACACAAAAACTACAAACTGTTAGTTTACAGTAGCTCAGTGGGAGTTGATGAAAATTTGAGGTGACACAGTGAAAAACACAACAACATTGAAGAGACTAAGCACCTATTTTTTGGCTTGGCTTGTGATCCCTTTACTTTTAATTTTGTTCTGTTCAGTTAAATTTTGATTTTTGGGTGATTTGTTTACAATGAACTGACTCAATGAGAAGTTTCAGCGCTGGAAGTGAAAGCATGTCATCACAAGGACTTAGTCTGACAGTTTCTCTTCATTTTTTGGAGTGTCTCTAATGCAGAAAGACTTTAGTTTATTTTTGAAAAATACTTAAACTCTAAAGGTTTTTAGTTTTATTTTACACTTTTGTTAATTTAAAACAAATCTAAACTCAGAGAGTTGTTTGTGTTTTATTATAGATTTAATGGCAGACTGACTGTGCTGTTTCTAATCAAAATGATCTGTCACTGTAAATTTAAATTTTACAAATCAAAAGTACTAGTAGTACAGGTACTCGATATCTTGTAACTGGTGAGTACTCAAGTTGGAGTACATGTACTGGTGTTGGTCTGATAAAAAGTGGCATGGAACATCCTTAGAAAGCCCCCACCCTGAGTTTAGGGCTGGGGACAGCAGCTTAGCCTTGCAAAAAGACTGTAAACATCTACACACAAAAACACACAAACCCATCCCTGAGGCTTGCTGAGCAGGACACTGTATCACTCCTAAAATCTGCTCAAGGAAGAGCTTCAAGGCATGTTTTTTTTTTTACGCTCACAACCTGGGTCATCAAGGACGTGTGCAGAAGGATTTGCGGCAAAAGCTCCATGTTGACTTTCTATTGCATATACAGCGTGTGTATAATATGTGTGTATTAGTGTACTTTAAAAAAAGGGTCCTAAATGCATTAAACACATCAACGCTCAGTGCTCTGAATGAATAAGAAAGTTCTTTGTTTCAGCTGCAGTCTGATGGATAGTGGTGGTTCCCATGGCTGTAAATTTTACTTCAAATGCTTGTTGTTTATTCATATTATGTCTATTCTAAATGCATTGTTCTTAACCCTGTTACACTTGATGTGTCAGCGCAGACACAACACTCTTTTAAGGACCATTACTATGCTCTTTTAGCTGATATGTGGTTTTTAGGATAATTCCATTCAGGCATTTAAGAAAGCCTGCAAATACACATAAAAGAGCCAAGAGCGCACAGAGAGAACAGAGCTGAATTCTCCTAAAAATGACAAAAAGAAGATCTTCCCAGGTTATAAAACGTCCACTGAGGTTTCTGTATGATTCTGGAACTGAAGGAGCATCTGAAAGAGCAACTTCATGTGAAAACAACAAAAAAAAAATAGATGAGATGCACTTTGGGATGGAAGAAGCTTTCTGCATCTAAATTTTACTTTAAAGCGTAATTGTTCGTGTAGATTGAGGCTTGCATTGTGTGGTGACTTTTTAGAACGGTGTACCAGGTCTCATTTGTAAAATATGTGCAAAGTTCTTTGCTGATGTTGTACAACAACATTTTTTGGAAAAGAGGAATGTCCTGTTTTTGTATTGCATATGTGTAAGTGTGTGCTGCATAGTGTGTAGAATAAAGCATGTATTTACTGTGTGATGTTAGAACAGTGTACCAAGTCTTATTCTTACTGTGTGAGCATGATTTGAGGCTTGTAGTGTGTGATATCCTCTGTAAAACAATGCACCAAGCCTCATTTGTACTGCACATTGAGCTAATTCAGCTGAATCTCTTTCTCCTTTAGTTTTACTTTCATTCTGTCTCGTGACAAGGAGCAGCCATCCTCAGGTTGTTCATGTGTGTGAGGAGAGAGAGAGAGAGGTGTGTGGATGCTGGAGATTCTGGTGATGTTGTCAGCGAGCTTTTTTATTTACAAAATAAGAGACAATGCTCCTAAATGTAGGGTTGCATACAGATTTAGGTACTCTTATAGGTACCGACTGAATTTTGTCAAAAGTACCAGGTACCGATTCACGTAAAACCAAAAGGTACCATGTTTGGGTACCTGAATGCATTCTTGTGACAGTGAGGTAGTGAAAAAGTAGGCAATTTTCCATGCTGGACGTGAACACAGAATTGCAAGGTTATATATTAAAGAATAAATATGTTGAATAGAAAAAATATATATATTTTATCCTTAAACAAATTGTTATCTTTTACCACATAAACACAAAAAAAGTACCGAAAATTGGTACTGTTGAGTGTCAGTACTGATTGCCAGGTACTGGGCATCGGTACCTTAATCGTTTCAAATGTGAAAGGCACCCATCGCTACCTAAATGTCAATGCACACATGTTTTTAATACTCAAATTCTGTTCATCTTGTAAAATTTGCTCCCAATGTTACATTTCAGTGTTTTTTCCTTAACTAAACTTCTATAATCAAATTCTGTCTTTGTGTTTTTCTTCATTTTAAACTGTTATACTCTCGTATAAACATCCAGAAAATTGGAAATAAATCCAAATATTGAAAGTTCTAAGCACTCTGGAAAAAATGGGCAAAAGCTCAGAAGTCATTTTTTGACCGTTTTAAAGTCCAAATAAGCAAAAGGAGTCCAGGCAGGCCTTTTTGAGGTTAGGTGTTGAAGAGTTAATGCTAGATGAATAGATCCTGTGGAAGATGAGTTTCCCAACTGGGAACTCTGAAAGTTCTCTAATTTAAATCTAATCTAATTTGTAATTTAAAAGAAGACAGCACTGATAAAAGCTAACAAATCTCTGGTTATCATTCAATAGTCAGATGTTTGGGAACATTTGTACGATGAGCTATCTTAATGAAGAAGCACATCTTATTTGACCTTCTTTCCTCTTGAATCTACACACAGGCCATATATAAGCCAGCTTACGTCAGTTACATGACTCAGCTATGTAACAGCCACGTGTAGCGGTTGCTGTATGCAGATTTTCACTAGTGCAACCTGCTCTTTACCTAATATGTAAATCTCCATTCAGACCACAGCGAGTAAAGTTTGGAAAGGCAAACAGCTCCAGGCCAGGTGACAATCCTCTTACCATACTCCTCAGGGACCATGATCCCAAACAGCCCCAGCTCCTTCAACCCATCCAAAGTCTCTGGGGGGATTCTGGCTTCACGGTCAATCTTTGCTGAGTCAACTGAAGTCACAACAAGAGTAAAACGCTTATTCACCAGAAATCAGCTGATAAATCAGACACAACACACTGTGACATCACCATTCCTGAGAGTAATGTCTGTTTAAAGGCGCAGATGGCTATTTTGGTTGTATTCAACCCTTTATTTATTTATTTATTTATTCCTGAGATACTTGAGATTTGTGCTCTCACCTTCCTCATTGAAGAACTTTTCCACTGGTGCAACCAGCTGGTTGATCTCACTCACTTCCTCATTCCCAATTTCTGGATAAGGGAAAACTTCAGCCTGGAGAGGAAACACATGTTTAGTACTACTATACTACACTCCCTGGTGATTACAGCTGAAAGTCAAAAGTGCTTTACTACTTCCAACCTCAGCTGCTACAACTGAGTATACATTCTAGTATAATAAATAACAACAACAGAGGGCACACAAAGAATACTTTATCCACTCTCAGTCTACACACTCAGCAGCAACTTTGCAAGCTGTCTTTCTAAATATCTAACCTATGTTTTTATAAGCTATACAGTCAGTCATCGTACAATGTTCAGCTTCAGTGATTGATTGTTATCATATAATGAAAATATAACTGAGTAAATCCATGCACTGTGACATTTTCTTTATTATAACCAGTAAAAGTAACTCTTTGCATTGGCTGTGATGAGAAACTATCTCATTACTTGACTTATTGTTGTTTTCTGATAGGAGTGGAGATATCAGAAATGTCTTACTGATAAATATAATGACTTCTTACAGAGGACTGAGGTCAGATCAAATGGAATTACAGGTGCCAGTGAAATAAAGAGGAATTATTCACTTGATATTAAAGGTCTCTTCCACAAAATTCTTCTTGAGGGTTTTAATTGATGAGAGGTTGTCATAGACGAAGCATATTAAGCTCATCAAAAACAAAGTGATGAAGTCCATTGGCATCATCAGGAAAATTCATGGGTTCATCACAAAGAATACTTTTTATACATTGTATTACAGTTTAATATATCCACATCTTAGTTACTGTAATATTGTTTGGGCAAGTACATACCCTACAAATTTAGAGAAAATATTCATTATTCAAAAGAAATTTGTCAGGTTAGCCACCTCTTCTAATTATTTATCTCCATCTGCCCCTCTATTTCAAAAGCTGAACTTATTGTCCATTTTCGATATTAATATTCTTCAATCTTGTTTATTTATTTATAAATACATCTACCACATTTGCTCCCAGAATCTTTTATGTATTTTTTTACAATTAACTCTCAGGTTCATTCGCACAATACAAGACATGCCAGTAAACTTCATACTCCCTTTTGCCGCACTTCTCAATGTCAGTTTTCCTTTACTTACAGAGCTTCATTAATTTGGAATTCATACTATCATTTAACAAAAACATCTACATCTCTGACCAATTTTAAGTTCAGACTAAAGTCGTATAAAATCCATCAAGATCCTAAAGCTTCTTTTTGTTCTCATTCATAATTCATCGATTTGCTTGTTGTCTGTTTGTCGTTGAATTATTTTGAGTTTATTTAATTGTATTGAATCTTATTTCTTTTTCTTCCTATATTTTTTATTATTAACTCTATTTGGGGAGGTATCTTTGATAAGCCCACTTTGTTTTGTTTTGTTTTTTTTTTTTGTTTTTTTTAACTCTCCTGCACTATCTTGTATTTTCTTTTCAATGCCAATGTAATCGTTTTTAATTTATGGTGCAAATAAATAAAATAAAAACAAAATAAAATATTCTCAGGCATGTGCTCTTAAAAATAGTCTCTATTCAGGATTTCAACCAAAAGTTTATCTGACATCAAAGGAGAGTATGATAAAACACATACACAAGGAACGGATTCTATACCTTCTTCTTCTTGTCTAATACTTTGGTACATTATCGTAGTATGATATTTTAACACTTCCATTTATAAGTATAAGATTACAGGCTGTATAGCTAGTCTACATTGAATTTAACCCTTTGATTGTACATAATTATTTTACCCTGTTTGTTTGCAAGTCCTTATGCTAATAATAATGCTGATATAATAATGTGATAATAACACTGTTACCCAGTAACTTGATAATGCAAATAAAAACGCACGTGGATAGAGGAATGGATAAAAGAGAAGACAATGAAAAAAAAGTATAAACACAGGGTAAACAAAGGAGTGAAAGTATTTGAGAGGATCATTTAAGGTGTGCTATGAAGTGAATTACAACTATGGAGGTACAGTAATGTGTATGATAAACACTGCAGGGTCAGTCAGATTACATTTTAAAACAATTATGACACATTTCTCAAGAAACAACAGCTTTGTCTTGTTCTATTTCAGTATGTAGAAATCAAAAAGGGGGCAAGGAGAACCAAATAGCAGCCTTAAAGGTGCAACATGTTTAGGTAGCCACCATATGTCACCGGCTTCATGTATGTGAAACCCCGGAGCTCCGTTCATTCTCAGATTGACAGCCAATATTAAAACTTTCTCTAGCTATGATTCTTCCCGTTGACATTTCATATTATCGGTCAGCAGGTCTCCGGTCACGTTATGTTTTCATGACCGATAAGGAGATGACAACAGAGGGTCATTTTACGTACGTCAGTCGGTCATTTCAGGTAACGGTCGAAATAAGCTGTCAGCTTGAACCAAGGAGGAATAGAAAGCCCCAAATATTCCCATCTACAAACACTGCCGCTCCAAACACAGGAAACATATCCACTCATCTGTTAACTTTTCTTACCTTGTTCACCTGACCCAGGAACAAATCCTTGGCATAAGCGAGGTTTCTGGAGTGTGTTTTAATCGACCTCCGCTGTTGAATTTGTAACACTTCTGCCCCAGCATGGCCGACATTACCGGAGACGAACTGCTTTAGGATTTTAGCAGACTTAGAAAACACAACGAATCTATTTACATTCATCATTCTTCTGTTGTAGACCTCTGTTTCACTCTGCCCGGGCACAGAACTACAACCTTTAACCCGTTTTCTGTCTCACACTGATGACGTAGTTACCCGGGTTGTTAGATAATACATTCAAAGACCCTCGGAAAATATATGTTTCAAGTTACCAAACCTTTACAGCTTTGTTCTACCGCTTTCAACAGCGAGGCCTACGTGTACATTTAAGAGAAAGGAAAAGAGAAAAAAATACCAAAAGAAAGTAACTGAAGTGAAAAAATACGGCGTAGGGATTTATTTAACTAAAATACACTGAAAATTTAAACAAAGAAACAAAAAAAAACTATTGCTGCCACTAGCTCGTCACATAGTATTGGAATTATTAATGTAATTAAATACCTTGTCTTGTTATGGTCTGCCTCCATTTCTGATATTAACCCCGGCAGTTCATTCGCTTATCATTTTTCCGACGGTCCCTGAATCCAACATATCAACACTAAGGAGAATGGGAGAAAACCACAAGGTGGCGCAATAGACAACGAAACTTTAAGTCCGTGGAAAATCCTCCCCTGCTTTTCTGACGACCCCTCACCTGTTTCCCTGTTTTCTGGGGTAAGAGGACACAGCCAGCTCACCTGTGACAGACCGGTTTGAGCAATGTGGATCCAGCTATGAGAATATGGATCTGTGATAGGGTATTTCAGTTGTAACTCAGTTCTTTACTGATTAAATAAAGGTTAAGTGTTTTATTATTGTTTAAGGTAAACACAAAAGTGTTTTAATTTACCTTTGTTATATTTTGATGACTATGCAATAATTCTTTATCACCTATTTTCCTTTAAAGAGAAAACCAGATTCCATTATTTGCATTTGGACTGTAATATTAAATCCTGCTTTTCAAAAAACACAGAAGAAAAACTTAAAATAATATGAATTGATTAATTTATTAATTATAATGTGAATAAATAAATAACTTCATTAATTAAAAAAAAAACTTTTTGAAAATTAAGACGCAAATTATACTTTCATCCACAGACAGAATTACAAGAAAGTATTGCTTACACAAATGTCAGACTATCAACTAAATCAAACATTCATATATTTCAGCAGAATGTTTGTGAAAATCCCATCAGTGTTAACCTTTAAAAAAATAATAAATAAAAAAAATGACATATATAAAAATGAAAAGTAATATATTCTTGTACTGGGGATGTTTAAGGAATGAAATGCATGCACCCTTTTTGCAGGTAAACATTTGGGATGAAAGGGGTTAAAGCGTTTTCTGCAGAATGAAAACCATGAATTGCTTGAAAAGCCTTCCACTCGGCTCCTCCCAGCTGCATGATGACGTCGTCCTGCTGACACTGAGGATGTGGCCCTCAAAGCTCGGCTCTATTTTTAGCTCCAATCTCAAGGGCCAACAGACAAACAGGGCAAACTGTCACTCAGACCACCTGCCACAGTCAGGCAGGCGGCCAGGAATGTTGCTTCAGCCAGGCCGAGAAAAGAATCACTGCGCTGCTGCTTTCCTTTCATCACCGTGACAACTACCAGGAGGTTTGTTTGGCTGTAACAAGGAGTTAATTTCTTTAATTAAAACTTCATAAAAGTTAAATCATTCATTTCATCACATTCTTTTAAGTTTTCTCGTTGATTTAAGAATTTTTCACATGACCTCTCCTGATATTTTTATCCAGACTGCAGCAAACCCCATTTATCAGGAAACAACCTCAACACACTTGACCTTTACGTAATGCATGTGTAATAGGAAGGGTGGTGCTGGGTGTTCACACAACACCACCCTGGATACGCTTAGTATGATGAAAAGCTATTTATACGAAAAAAGAAAAAAAAAATAATTTAAAACTAATTAAAGCTGCCATGTGAAGTGTTTTCTTCATAATAACTGGCTGTTTAGTTTGACATGAACTGCCAAATGACTCATTATAGGAAGTTGACTTTACAAAAAGCAGATCAAAGTACATTTCTCCTATCTGTAAAATTGATCAAAAGGACGGAAAACAATTTATTTCAGTATATATATGTTCAGTTGGTATTATGTCCTAATCTATTTGCAAAAAATAAAGCAGGTCAGACACACTTTGAGCAAAACCTTGTAGCCTTTGAAAGATGTGACTCACGTAAGAACTGGTCCATTTCATGTTGTCTCGATAGACTTGTTTTTTGCCCATTCTTGAGCAAAACAGCCCAAAGTGATGGTCTAGCAAAGCATTGAGGTGCACACCTGATCAAAATTTTAAGACCAGTTAAAAATGGTGGAATTTTAATTTTGCACTGTTGGATCTGAAGAAGGGTTTAAGTGGAGTTTCAAAATACAATTAGAAGAAATGAGTGCGAACAAAAAAAAATGAAGAAATTTATTGCAACAATTAAAGTGAAACAGTCTGATCATCAGCTAATCAAAAGTTTAAGACCCCAGCCTTTAAAAGACAAAACCTGAACAAAAATTTGGATTCAGTGTCATTTTCTTCAGGTTTTCACTCTGTCATGATCTCCTGATGAAAAAGGCCAAGTAGCTTTCTCTCTTTGAACAGGGTCGGTTATTGAGCTGCATCAGCAAGGCCTCTCTCTGAAACACCTGAGCAGGAGGATCTGTTTGGCTGTGTGTCAAGACACAAGACACTGCTGGTGCTTTTCCAGAGAGCAGCAAACACGGGACGCTTAAAGGTGAAGTTATTTTGTTCTCTAAGGAGAAGAAAAAATGAACTGTGACGTCCGGATGGCTTCAACGTTACTGACATGACCAGGAGATCCCACTGGAGATGTTAATGTCGGCACAGTGGAGGGGGCTCCATCATAATCTGGGGCTTTTTCCTTCAATGGTCCAATGGAGCTTCAGATTGGTCAGGGGCGTCAAACGGCGACTGGCTCTGTGGAGATGTTGCAGGGGGCCTCCTTCATGACTGAGAGCCCTGGTCTGTGTGGTAATGACTGGGTTTTTCAACAGGACAACAATGGATGCCTGACAAAGGATTTCTTCCAGAAGAATCAGTTCACTCTTTGGACCATCCTGATGTTCCTCTGATCTAAATCACTCTGAGAACATTTGGGGATGGATGGAGAGGGACGTTTACAGAAACGGACATCAGGTCCAGACTGAGGATGATCCTCCATGAAGACATCTTCACCACTTCCAGCCTCCTGGAAACACTCACTGAGTCCTTTTTGTAAACTTTGATTTTTGTTTTAGGTGGTTTTCAGGGTTTTTTTGAGCTGTGGTCTTAAACTTGTGATCAGCTGATGAACAGCCTTTTTTTTTTGTTTAACTGCTGTTGGTAATAAACTGCTTACTCATTTTTTTTTGTCTCAATTCCATTTCTTCTTTAAGAATTTTGAAACTCTACTTTAAACCTTTTTTTAAAAAAAGTTGAATTCATAGACTTTTCTTGGTATTAAAATTTTGATCAGATGTGTATTCCTGCGGTGTTGGTGGATAAACAGAAATGTAGAATCAGGAAAAAAATGACCATGCTTTGGTTGATTACTTCTCTCAATGTGGTTCCATGGCTTTGTTTTTTTTTTTTTTTTTGTGAATAGATATTAAACAGCTTTAAGATGACCAGCTAGTGACTTCAAACTTCAGCAACCATCCATTAATACAACCATGTAAAAATGCACTTCAAAAACTTCAGGATTACACCAAGAGTTTGTATTCTTTAACAAAATAAAGAGGCTCAGCCTGAACTCAGGTTTAACAGTATATCGCTTTATTTTGCGTTCTCAACATCGTCACAGTACTAGTTTTACATCAATGGGGTTTTGTCTACTTAGAAACAGAATGCATAACAAAATAAGAGCACTCCTCCCTTCCCTTTGACTTGAAAAGTGGGCTGTGAGTGTGACAGAACAGGAGATTCTCAGGAAATACGTCAGAGGTTGAGTCGACTGTGTAACAGTTAGCTGTTCGTCTCTAGATCCTATGATAATTCAGTCCTGTTGGAGGCAGAGAGAAGCAGTTGATGATTATGTAAATATCAGAGGGAGCAGGAATGCAGCTTCAATTCAACTGCAGACATTGAGTAATAATAATCATAATAATTATAATAATAATAATTTACAGACTATTTACAAAAGTTTTCTCATTCTTCTGACACACTCTGAAAACGTGTCCTCCCTTTCAAACCTTCTTCCTTGAGTTACATTAGATTTCCCCCGTGTGGAGTTTCTATTTACACTCAGCAGTTTCCTGCCATGTCTTTATACTGTACAGTGGTAATAAAGGTGAAATGCATGCCCCAGGATAAGTCTAAATGAAAAGACACTAGCAGGCCATAAATCAGCTAAATGTAAACAAGCATCAGTTCGAGAAATCAAAGCTACACTGAAAGTTGAGGGTCCGGTCAAGCCTGTTGCTCAACAGAACAACACATAAAAAAAATAAAATAAAATAAAATAAGAGGAGACATGAAAAAACAAAACAAAAACAAACGGTAGGCATTTATGGCATGCAACAGAGACACTCACATGGGACCTGGACAGGCTTTACATTACATCAGTCATCTGAAGGAGCTGGGTATCCCATAGTTTGAAGGGATGTAACTATTATAAATCATAGTTTATACATTACCACCGTCTGTGCCTTTGTTTGGTTTTTAAAAAACTTAAACCAATCAAGTTTAGGTTAGTCGTGAATCAAATAAATCGTCAGGTGGATTAGATTTGATTTGAAATGTAATACCTGAGCCATGTTGGCTGATCTGACTCTATGGGACTTTAACTACACCGGGTTTCAGAAACAGTACTGCTGTTGAATAAGGCACACTTTATAAATGTGGTTTTAACTCATGGCTTTATATTGGGTTAATGAATACTTTGCTTATAGATGAATGAAACACAAGAACAACTTTGAGGATACCTGGTTTTGCTTCTTTATCTGATGTTGGCCATCTCTGAATGAGTCTATCTAAACTAGGATGGCTCAAAAGACACTCAGAGTCAGAAACAGCACATGAACAGCTTCACTTGTCCTTGTTTAGATTATGGACTCATATTTATTGTTCAATAAGGGGTTAAAAGGTTTTTATTGACTTTTGCCAGAGGAGTAACACTAGTTATAAGCTTTTCAGGTCTAAAAGTTGTTCTGTTATCAAGTGACTTTGTCCTATTTTCATTAGAAAATGTCTTTTTATACTTAATATGAGCCACATTCACCTGACCAGTCTGGAAAAATGTCTTGTTTCCAGTTATTATAAGAAAAAAAAGAGGTCTGAATTAATTGTAACAAGTTTAAAAAAATCTGCCAATGGGACAAGAGAAAAGTACAGAAGAGGACTAGGGCCACTGGAAAAAAAAATAAAGAATATATGCTTGAAACTATAGTGTCTTAATACAAGTAACTTTCTATGGTAGAGGAAAGGGGCCACAAAAAAGAGGCCATTGTTTTTAATCCCTATTTTTTTCTGAGAGAAAAAAAGTCAAAGTCTGGCTTTTTTTTCTCAAAAAAGTAGTAAAAAAAAAAAGACAATTTTTTTTTCAGTGGCCACTATCTTTTCCATAGAAAAGTTACTTAAATTCAGTATAAAATGCCTTTTATACTTGATATGAGCCACATTCACTTGACCAGTCTGGAAAAATGTCTTGTTTTCAGTTAAGAGAAACAAGAAAAAAATACAGAAGAGGACTGGGGCCACTGGAAAAAAAATTGAAGAAAATTTGCCTTAAACTACACTGTCTCAATACATGTCACTTTTCTATGGAAGAGGAAAGGGGCTACCGTAGACAAAAAAAAAAGAAAAAGAAAAAATCAATTTTTTTTAATTCCTATTTTTTCTAAGAAAAAGTCGAAATTCTAATTTTATTTTTTCTTTTGTTTTCAGAAAAATAGTAATAAAAGAAATTGGATTTTTTTTTTCTGTGGCCCTTTTTCTTCTTCCATATAAAAGTTACTTATATAAAAACATTAATATAGTTTCAAGCAAATTTTCTAGCAAAATTTCTTGTTACTTTTTATTTGTCACAAGCAATTCAGACCTTTTTTTTTATCTTTCAATAACTGGAAACAAGACATTTTTCTGGACTGATAAGTTGAATCTAGCTCATATCAAGTGTAATAAAACAATTTTTACTTAAAATAAAACAAAAACACTTGATAAGATTTTAGACTTGGGAGTGTATTACTGATAAATTAAACACATATTTTTACTTCATTGATTAAACATTAATAACGTGTATCTAATCTTCACAACATTTATTAAGAGTGCCTTATTGAACTGAATACTTTCTCCATGCATTACAAAGTATCCTCTGCTTGACTCTAAACTGCAAACAGTCACACACGGCCCATTAGTAGAGCCAGGTGATAAACACATATATATAAGAGTTCCTTTTATTAAAGTCATAGCTGCCTGTCTATGAATCACTTTGATTTCCAGATGACAGAGTGCAACTCTCATTACACCTCCACTAAATCTCATGTGATCGCTGCAACTTCATCCAGATAAAACCACTGTTGTTGCTTAAATTCACAACTATCAAACTTTGGAGACTGATGTTGTTTTAGAATACATATTACTTAGAAAACAGCTTCTAATACATCATTACATGCACTTTTTTTTACTTTGTTGACATTCTTTATCAATTAGAAAGGTCCCGTCCTTCCAAATCCATGTGGATACTTTCAATTTACTGAAACACTGAGGAAGAAATGACAAAAGGACAGATAGGAAAGAAAGACAAAACTAACAGAACTCAGCAAACAGAACAACCACGGATTGCAATTGCTCTTTGACAAAAACGTAAATACATATTGCACATAAAAGTTAAAAAACAAAAATCCATCTCATAGTCTTTAGCAGATACAGACTAACTTCTGCCGTTGATATTTACTAAATAGAACAAGTGCTGTGTCTATCACTTTCAATAGAAAATATGCTCCAGCACAGCAGCCCCCTGCCTCCGCTCTGCACACACACCCCCAGATACTGTGCTCAGGATGGCCGGGAGGTACAGCCAGCCATCCCATAATATGTCAGAAAAGATGATTGATATAAAACTGCTCTTTGTGGTGAGTGAAGCACAAGAGCGCTACCACCATCACAGAAAGATAATTATTGATTTTTGTACTGTGGCGTCCATGTGGCGTCCATGTGGCGTCCATGTGGCTCAGAGGAAAAGTCAGCCGGAGGGAGTCAAACAGCACCGCGGGACACGCTCGCTGCTCGAGAGACGCACAATAAAACCAAAGAGGGACACAGAGGGCACACTCAGCCAGCTGAGAGCTTCCACATCAGGAGATGCTTTTACAGTCGTGTTGCTGTTTCCTCCTGCTACACACACAAAAAACACCTCCTCTTCCTCTCCCTGCTGAACAGGCCCTGCACGGTTACTGTACAACACACAGGGCATTTTATTTCCTCTGTTAGACTCTAAAAAAATAGCTACGAAAATAAAATGATGGCAGACAAGAAGCCATTACTGAAGAGAGGACGTTTCATTGTATCTGTTTGCTCAGCAGCTCGCCGTGGCTTTCTTTTCCTTACGGTAGAAGAGTCGCCTCCAAACAAAAATACATCTCTGGGCCGCCGTACACGTCTGCGTCGGCTGTCGACTTCATAAAGAGTTCTAACTCAAGGCAGCTGTATACGGTAGGTTAGGTAGTGCTCCAGCTTACTGAATGAACTAACTATAAAAAGCTTTGATTGTTTCTTAACGGTGAAACTACGCCCCCTATGTGCAAGGATAATACTGAGTTTTAATTGATGTTGTTTGTTCTGTTGTAATATAATTATAATAATAACAATTGATATTATTTTTACAAAATACTATGCACAATATACATGAAGCATTTTGTGACTAAATTATTAAATGCTTTAATAATAATTGGCACGTTTGTCACTGCTAACAGAGATATCACAGTGCACTGTGAGCTATCGCTACATTAAATACTTGAACAGTTACTGGAAGTCCGTCTAACTGTCTGTCCAGCCAAACTACCCGTTCACTATATAAACTCACTTTGTAGACATGTAGGTCAAGATTACTTTAGATTTACGTCCATTGTAAAATACTAGTAAGCAGATATTTGATCGTTTTCCGTTAATCTGTGGAGGAGGAACAGTAGCTGTGGTCTTTGTGCATGCTCTGATGGCGTCTGCTGCTCACGAAGCAGGCAGACAGGATGTGTGACGTGAAATCAAATAAAGGAGCAACAGGAGAAGTGTTTCTACTGAATATTCCTCCTCGGTTGAGGGTGTAAAGAAAATACGCTATAGGAGGCACAGGATGCGGTCCGGCTTTTCAGACCCAGACCAGCGCTGCACAGTGCTCCCCTCTCATCAGCCCAGAGCCTCGGGGTGAAATCAGAGTTCAGAGACGCCCCGTGAGTCTCACACCACCGTGCTGATGCCGCTGTGCTTGGGCTTGGTGCTGCTGGGCGCCTGGGAGGGTGCTGGCGGCGGGCCGTGGTGGTGGGCGCCGTGAGCAGCGTGGGAGGAGTGTGCCGGGTGGCTCCCGTGACTGTGCTGTGCGTGAGGCGGGTAGGGCTGCTGCTGGCCGTGAGGAGGAGGAGGAGGGAGGTACTGGTGAGGAGGGTGCTGCAAGTGGGCGGGTGGGTGGTAGTGGTGGTGGTGGTGGTAAGGCGGGGGGTTCTGGGCGATGTGGCAGAACTGGGCGTGGTGGGGGTGCATGGGGCCCGGAGCATCTGTCTCCACACGGGCTGTGTGGTGCAGGTTGGCAGGGTGGGGGGTGTGGGAGATGAGGGTGGGGTGTAAGGGCTGGGGGGTTGGGCTGGGGGACTTGACCCGCCTTGTGCCAAACAGAGATCCGAGCAGGGACGAAGAGTTGGGCAGGGACTGGCCGCTGTGGCGGGACGGGCAGTCTCGGCTGGAGGGGGTTCTCCGCCGCATGTGGGGACTGCTAATGATGGAGCCCTGGAAGACAGAGAGGACGGTCAGATCAACGCAGCAAGACGACGAGAAGAGCTCACAATGCTCCACATGAGCAGCCTGTACCACCTTCTTCCTGAATCATCCACCTGTTCTGGTTCAGGAAGCAGCTGATCTTTCTATGATGAGGCTTACACTGCCCTATGGCTGGCTCAGGTCACCTTGGACCGAGGACTCAATAAAAGCTCATCTCCCTCTGTAACACGTTCAGATACCTGAGAGGCATGTTAATAACTTCACATATGTGTCTATCTCAACCATCCAGGGTCAGGTGTTCACAGCAGGTTGATATGTATTGATAGGGATGGAACGGTTCATAAAAAAAATCCAAACCGTTTGGTCTTTCCCATTCGGCTCGGGTGCGCGTGCTTCGTGTTTTTCTTTTTTCTTTATTTTCTTGAAGTATGTAGCTCTGATCATATGCACGCGCAACTAGAGGTCAAGAAAGTGTATGTGTTGTTTACATGACGAGTGGAGAAGACAGAGATAGAGAGTGTACCTGTGGCATCCTGCTGTCTGGGAGCTCTTTATGCCCCGTTTACACTACAAAGTTTCATATGAAAATGCTAAAACGCAGAAAAAAAAAATCTGGATTCACACGGAAACGCAGATCTCCACCAAAGTAGAGTTGAGCTGATCATCTGGTATATTGGTGAATACTAAGAGCAAAAGTGGAGCAACAGACGTGCAATTTGTATAAAGACAGTCAGCAGATTCGGCAGATTGAGCAGCAAAAACACGGTGGCTCGCAACGAACGTAACAATAGTACTGTTGTACTGTTGTATGCGCTCACACGAAGCTGAGTGTGATGTCAGCGTTTCCACTGAGAATGCCGGCTTACTGTTTACACAGCAACGGTGATGGCAGCGTTTCAGAAAAGTCCCACTCTGGAGGCCATTTTCAAAAGTTTGCATTTTAGGTCGACTGAAACGCCGTTTCTGTGTAAACCGAGGCTGAAACGTGACAAAAATTTTGCGTTTCACCCTAAAACTGTTGTCGTATAAACAGCCCCTCAGATTCAGTGTAAGCTCTGATGACGGCGGTAAGAAAGTGGATAGAACCGCGACTGGGTGGTCCCAACTTAGAGACTTTTCACTATATTTAATGACTTTTCAGACCCCTCTGACGAGTTTTTTTATGAAATGTAAAAGACTTTATTTATCCCAAAGGGAAATTCAGGAATATAGACAAATATACACCCTTAACCGAGGAATTATAGATGAAGAACGGTCACTTCTGCCAGTCCCCAGCCCAGGTAAAGGAGGAGGGTTGATATTAAGACATAAAAAAACAAGAACGGACAGAGGAAAGTTATTTTGTAGTTCTCAACAAATTTATGATGTTGTGTTTTACCTGCATTCTGTCTCTTTCACCTTATTTCTCTCTCCTACAGAGTCCATGACAATTGCATGCAAATGGATTATTGTACAAATGAAACACCAGTGTCATTTAGTGGCTTTTAGTGACTTCTGGGACAGACCATAGTGATTTTCTTTACTGAGGAGCTGGCATGTTGAAACTAGCAATGTCTTATTTAGCTTTAATGATGTTTGAAATGGGAAACAGCCTCAATCTTTCAGGTTTTTCATGACAGAATGTATAAAAAATAATCTGTTAATAGTGGATTAAGGGGATATATGGTAATCTGGGGTGTTTAAAACAACAACAATGTGCACCCAACCAAACCGAAAACCGTGACTACAAAACTCTGATAAGAACCGAACCGTGGATTTTGTGAACCGTTCCATCCCTATTTATTGATAAATGTGGAGACAACTGTTGGTTTGATCTGACACCACAAATAATGCAGAAAATTGTATATTCTGCTGTGAATTGATATTTTGTTAGGATAAAATAACATTTGTAGATGGATAAAAAGATCCCAGCGCTGGTGTTGAGACAGATTCTCCACAGCTGCATCGACTCTAACAGCTTCAGCTGATCTCCACTGACTGCCTTTGTTGCCTTCCTGAAAAGCTTCTCCATTTCCTTTTCCGGTCCACTGCCTCTCTTTGTCCATCCCTCCAAACATCTCATGGTCGACTCTCTCTGATTGTTTGTGGGCTCAGTTTGCTCAGCTCATCCGAGCCTCTTGTATCTGTCAGGAGCAGACAAACTTCTTCTGACTCTCAGGACTGCCCCTTTCCTTCTCTCCTTCTCTTCGTCTGTCCGTCTCTAGTACTGCTGATGCCGATGTGAGTTCCTGTCACTGCCTCGTCCTGTTTCTAAAGTTACACTTCCCCCATTGACTTTCAAGTGCCCACACTCCTCTGCTTTTGTAGAGAAGTCTGAGGTCACAGCCTGTTTACAGAATAAACATTTGTTTGCAGAAGTATGTAACAGGTAAAAGATTCAGGTTCATTTCATGCATCATGAGTTATCTGACGTCACATATGCAAAATGTCTAAAAACACTCAAAACAGATGATTTTGTAAATACAGCATGCCTTTCAAAGCCAAGCACAACATGCAAACAACATTTAACCCCCCAGCCCCTTCATAAATGAAAGGTGATATTATGTATTCAGTTTTTTTTCAAATACTACAAACTAACTCTAATGCTTATTGAGCTGAGCCTAAATAAACTTTACTTCTAAGATGTTTATCTGCTTGATACTTAAAAAAAACTTCAGCCTTTTCCATAAGGTGTTGGAGGAGTTTTTTGATTTTCCATGTTGACTCACACAGAGATACCTTAAGCCTTTTCTTTCAGCTGTGTCTGTCTGTATGATTTCCAGAAACACTTTAACTCTTGTTGAAAATGTGATGAAACCCTCTGTCTTCTGAATGTGCAATAACTTTTTTGCATTACTGGTGCAATCTTGACAGTGGTGCTATTGTTCTGTAAATCTTTTTTGCTTCTGTTATGTCATCAATCTGTGCACATTTTGATTAGGCACATATTTATTACTGCTAAATTCTTTTGTACACATTTTTTTCTAGTTACACTTATGATATTCTATCTCTATGCAGGGTGTCCAGAAAGTCTCTTTATGGATAAAAATACAAAGGCAATTGATGAGATATTTTAATCAGATTTGTGCTAAGTACTCAGTAGTTATCAAAGTTTTTAATAGCTTTATGCTTGTGTATTTCAGGTTTCCTGTTGATAAAAGAGGTTCTGTTAAATGAACCACTAAAAAATGGTTACTCCTGAAGAAAAGGCACAATTGTGTCATGATTTACTGAAACAAAATTGGAGTTTCAGATAGAGCCCGACCAATAAATCGGTTGGGCCGATTAATCAGGCCGATTATGCCTGTCACAGATTAATCGGCATCGGCCAAAATGTAGCCGATTATAAAAATTGTAAGACTATAGAATGACGTTTTAACATCGTGTAAGTTGCTTTTTTGTGAGATAAACAGAGTTAAATGGTACTGTTATTTCACACGTCCACCATTATCTAATGGAAGACTATAATACAGTGTTTTAACGTAGTTTAAGTTGCTCATTGTGTGTTTACATTTTTAATTTTTTTTTATGCTTATTGTGTTTAAAGTTTGACTTATTTATTAAAGGTGGTTACAGTTTGACTTCTTTATTTGTTATTGTGTTTACAGCTTGTTCTTATTTATCATTGGTTTAAACTACAGTTCTTATGTTGACAGTTTTATAATCTAAGTTCCTTGTTTTAACTTTATGGTGTTCTGTCTCTGACTTGAATCATATGGGTATTATAACAATTTGTGATTATATACAGTATATATCCCGTGTATATAAATGAATTTATTATATATATCAGCTGATATATAGGATATCGGCCGATATATTGGATATCGGCTGATATATTAGATATCGGCTTTTTTTTTGCCCCCAGTGTAGGTATCGGCATCGGCCCCAAAAATCCCATATCGGTCGGGCTCTGGTTTCAAACTTAGCAGAACTACAAATCTAAGTATGGAAGAGATCTACCGTCACATTCATAAATTCATGCATGGCTCAAGAAATTTATGGAGACAGTGTTGGAGAAAGGGAGGAGTGGACGACCAGGAACTCGGAGGAAAATATCGATTATGTAAGAAAAGCCTTTCAGCATTCTCTTAAAAATTTAGTTTTCCTGTTAAATTAGTTAAAAAATCAATTTCTACTCCTCATTTTGTAACATTTTACACATTTTTTCTGTTCATTTGTTTTTGTGATTTTATTTTATTTTTTACTGTAAAGAGACTTTTTGAACACCCTGTATATTCTTATTGTATTTTCGTTTATGCCATACGCTGCCTGTCTGCTACTGTGATTCTGTAAATTTCCCTGTTGTGGGAGGAATAAAGGATGATTTTTATCATTTTCTGATAAACATTATGGATCCTGTAACTGGTTGTTAAAGGTATTAAAGATCCTAGAGTGACACACTTCTTTCAACGAATGCATTTTCAGCAGTCACCCACTAGACACAAAAGTATTACTTGTAACTTTGCCTGTTCTCCGCTACTGTAGAAACTTTATGATGCAACATGGAATGAATACATTGCACATCTGCTAAAACAATTTCCTTTTAAATAAAGTTTTTTTTTTCTTTAACATCATATTCCCTCTTAAAAATTACCACAACAAGTAAAATATAAATGTAAACCTGCGACATGTTCAAATTCACTAAACTTTAAAGTTCTAGGTACCAGAAGAAGAGGTGCACAAAAGGTTTTAAAAAAGATTGAGTATCCTTTTTCTAGTCTTTTTATGAACCCAGAAAAAACACTTCTAAGGAAGAGATCGAGCTATTTCAGCTCGTTTGTACAAATGGTTTGATTTCCTGGCCTGAGACTGTGTTCACTAATAGTCTCACTTCTCTGGCTCCAAGCGTAGCTTCTTCTGCATCAGCACATTTCTAGCTTGATGTGATAAAAAAGAAAAGGAAAGGAAAGGAACTTGTAAAGTTTTTGGATCAGAGTAAGGAAGTGGTGTGAGTCTGTCATTTCAAACTGTGTGAGGAGCATGCAGAGGCTGGAACTGACCAAACACAGCCAGCTTCACTTAAAGAGAGCGAAAAAAGACTTCAGGACATGTGAGTGTAACGTCGAGACAGAGCAGCCCAGATGTGAGTCAGGTGTACTGTTTTATGAGTCATGCTTTGTACATCGAGGGTTTCCATGTGTCAGCCACAGCACGTCATTCTCTTCAAGCCATGAGCGCATGCACAGTGACCTATGAGCTCACAACAGGACACCACCAAACAGAGTAAAACTCAGACTACGAAGAAACAAAAGACAGAGACTAGTTTGTCAGAATGTACAACATACAGTCAGAGGACAGCCCAGCATCAGGTGCATCCTACTTACTTCCATATTGCTGTCTAGTGATCCTGCACTGCTGCGTCTCCCACGCTTGCCTGCCCAGAACATGTGACATGACAGATTAGACCAGCTGACACACGTTAACGGAGCATTTTCCTGTTGTAGAGCGGGATGAGGAGCTGGTGCTATGCTAAGGTGACTAAGTGGCATATGTCTACACAGCAGAAGCAGTCTGTCGGTACAGCGGAGGGAAAAAAGCACTCACTCCTACAATCTACAACATTTCTTTATCAGTCTACATCGACTACTGGAGCAACATCTCAAGAAGACCTTCACATTGATAAAACACGCAGTCTTGCTTCATTAAAGGAGCTGTGAGGAGTTTCTGTGATCTTGAAAAAGTCTCTCTTCTAGATGTTACAGGTTATTTTGAAATGCCACTGCTTAGTTTCCTGATCAGGTTTAGCAGTACCAGATTGATTTCTGGCACCTCACCAGCTGAAAAAGTTTAGTAGTGGGAAGAGAGATCTGTGATTTTCTCGGCGGAAAACGATTAATTTCTCAGTGATGGTGGACACTGGAGCCCAAAGGCCTTTCCACACTGAGTTTGTTGTGTTTGTTTGCATTTTTAAGGTCCGAGGCCTGAGCCCGGGCGCCTTTGGCCAGGGCACTATTGTATTTTGGATCTGCAATCCGAAAAAAACATCACGCAGAGACGCCTTGCACACTAAATGTGATGCGTTTAGTTGTCCATTAATTGCAGAAATTCACAGTATGAGAAAAATGGAATCATCAAGCAGTTGATCCTGAGCAGCGGTTGTCAGTATGTTTAAGGTATGCGCACACACACATAGTTTTTATTGCCCAAAATTACAGAAAATGTGTCAGGGAATGTGAAAATGTGATGTTACAGGTAACATACGGTGTCCCTGAATAGTCAAACTACCCTTGGAAACATGCTTGGTCTACGTGAAAAAATGCAGAATTTTAGCCTGTCCGAAAAAAATTAATGAGATTGATATAAGCACGAGATCAAATTTCTTTTTTTTTAATGTGTGACTATTTCGGACAAAAATAAAACAGACTCAGTGTATAAAGACCCTGATTGTCATTTCTGTGATAGATCATGAGCTAAAGGCTAACACAGGAGCTAATCTGTTTGTGATAATGTTCAATCCTACCCACATGCAGCAGTTATTCTGCAGTGGTCTGTTCAAACCTGAGAGTAGGGATGGGTACCGTATTAGGTCCTTAAATGGGTATGGACCAAATTCTGTCAAAAGTACCGGGTATCGATACACAAAAAATCAAAAGGTACCATGTTAAGGTACCTACATACACCCTTATATAAATGTGAAGATTAAAAAATGATATTTACTATATTTGTATTTATTTATTTACATAAACACAAAAAAGTACCAAAAATTGGTACTGTTGAGTACCGATACCGATTGCTAGGTACTGTGCATTGGTACTGTATCGTTCCAAATGTAAAAGGTTCCCATCCCAACTTGAGAGTCTATCAATAAAATGAAGAGTGAGGTTACATTAGCTCTGCTTGGTGGATGACTGGCAGGACATAACCAGGATTTACCAACATTAAACATTACAGACACGTCTCAGAGCCCTGGCCTGCCAGTAGCGCTAAATATAGCCGGCTACTAAACTACGGTACCAACTGACAAAGTTTGCGTGTTGTCACAGTGAAAAGTCTTGAACATAGAAAATTGTTTCAATGCGTTCATTTCCAAAACAAACACACGCCTTGTTAAAAGTCACATCTTTACGACAGTGTGCATGAGACTCTGGGCCAAAAGGTGGCGCTGTAGTCCGATGAAAACAGATCCTCCTCACAGCACGTTTAACACATGCATGCTATTTTTGGAACACAAAGTGTCACCATCCAGAAACTCTAGTTCCTATATTTCTGGTTTCTTAATCTGAGCCAAAGCAAGACCTGGTCAAAACAACCCTTATGACATCACTGGGATACCTTCCAGGTTTTACTCAACTCCTTAAAGCTCCCTAAAACCAAAATACATCATACAACTCCTTTCAAAGGCTGAACCGTGCTCACCATGACTGCTGCACCGACCTCATCTAAACTTACTGTGCGTTCAGAGAGGATAGGGAGCTCTGTTAATTCTGTTTGACTCACTTTTACACAAATTTAATTTTACTGAGTGATGCACAAACATCCCTTAAAGGAATTAAAGGCCTCTAAAATCCAGTTTGGGCTCGGCCTGTGAAGACTTCCACTAAAATGTGTTTTGCCTCATTCAAAAAGCATCAAAAGCACGCAGCTCGATTCAGTATCCGTCATCATTTTATGAGTTTGAACCTTTTGTTGAGGTCACCGAGTGTTCGTGCAGAGGCTATTCTGAACACCCTGTCAGATTCAGCCTCACTACATTAATTCCTCTTACCACTAAGACGCTCAAATTGATCACACTGACCTACATTGCCTGCCTCCTCCCTCGCCTCTAACACAGGATTATTAGTTGATAGTCTCTAGTAAATTACACCTGCGCCCATTAGTAAATACACCCATCTCTCTCTGCTCGCTTCAGCGGCTTTATGGCTCAGGAGGTTTATTCACTGAGACACTCAGCGTGCTCAAAAGCCAACGAGTACGATGACCTCAACTTTTCTAAGTTTCCAAATCAATAAACTTTCTAAAGTATCACTCCAGGATCCAGCTGGGGAATCAACACTTTGTTTATCTAGCACAGGGATGAGGAATGAGACTACCTGGGACGTTAAGTTACCTGCGTCTGAGAGGTCACGTAAGGAGCTGCTGAGGGCGCTCCTCTTCAAACCTTCACCGATGGCGTAACTGTCATCCAGGCTTCCTCGACTCAGGTTGCCATTGCCCGTATCTTTCTTCAGCCCTGAACTCTGGGACATGCTCGGCCGTACGACCCCCTTCTGTTTTTCCAGCTCGGCTGAGAAGAAGACAGATCAACAAGGTTACCCATGAACCCAATCTTCACCTTTTTTCTGTTTATTTCGTCCGATGCAGGAGGAAAGTCTGGTGAAAAGATGAAATAAAGACATGAACTTGACTCGTGCTCTTACATTCTATCCTGTACTTCTCCATCTCTTGGACTTCAGCGATAGATTCTCGCAAATCGTCAGTGAACTTTTTGCGGTCCTGAGGATTGGGTGCGTTGAAGTTGATGAGAACTTTGATGTCTGCTCCAGGGATGGCAGACGTCAGACGGACTCCATTGGGGTAATCTGGAGCACAAAGACAGGACCTTTGATATATCACATCATATCACAGATATATTAGGGATGTTTCGACACTTTGATGACCACAAAGGGGACAGTGGACCTGAGATGAAATGCTTGTGAGATCTCTGAACTCTGTGAGACTTCTCTACATTTTAAGGCTTTGAGGCTTTAAGTGTCTGTGACAGGTTCACTTCACCCTGTGATTCACCTCGTGAAGACGATCAACCAGTAGGGGTGAATCTTTTTAATCCATTTCCTGTTCTTATAACTTTTTAAATGACCCGTCTCACATGGAGTTATTCACTCAATCTGTGGCTCCTACAGTCCACATGCTAATGTGTCTTGGAGTCCAGGGACTGTATGCAAGTCCAGTCATTACACAAACAGGACCATTAGTCTTTAGGTACTATTATGAAATGCCCCCCTTGGCTGTAATGTTAGCTGCATGCACGACTGCAAATAATCAGCCAGTTAACTAACTGCACCATGAACGTCAGACAGGTGCAGAACGCTATATGTCTGGAGAACTTCCTGAAAAACTACTGACCAACAATCTCACAGTGTTCATGCATACTTCCCATAAACAGCGATAAAAATGGAAAATGTTGTGCCTCCTAAATGTAACTTTGCTGCTGCCAATCGATCCCTAGATATCCATTCTCTTTGCACATTTCTTCTTAGGGTCCATTTATGCTCATCAATAAATCTGGATCCAGATCCGGACGGGGCTTCTTGTTCCTGCTCTGCATTCATTACGTCAGTATTCCTACACTTTTGCACAAAACTTACGGATACGGGCCAAATGGAGCAGTACTACCAAAAACCATTGGGCAGTGTTGCTGTCACTACCCAATACATAGCTTTGGAGGGTGGGCAAGAGGGTCACACCAACAGTAACATTAACTTAATTATGCTAAATATTAACCTCTTTTCCCATCATAAAATGCTCTTACTTATATATTCAATTAGCTGTTACATGTAACCAGAGGATATTAAATTGTGGAATTGTGGTGAAGGTCAAACAGGAAAATACTCCTATGTAAGCAATAAACAGTAAAAACACAAACAAACCAAAACAATCATAGCATTCGCGACCATACGGAAATGATCCACGCCTTTCTTAACAAAAGCGGCACAGTTGTATTGCGTGTGCGGCGTAAGTTATGTTTTCATCTTTATTCTAATCTATGATAAACCTCACGTGGGCCAGACCGAGATGCCCAAAGGGCCAGATGTGGCCCACGGGCCTTATTTTGCCCATGTCTGCTCTAGAGAGACATGAAGAAGAAATAACAATGGCAAAACTTTCAGGATGTACATAACGGTCTTACTGACCACCACCTCATACACCACTGCCTCCTTATTTTTGGTCTTTTACGCAAGAGCTACATTAGCAATACCTCCTCCACAGTTGCCATGTTTATTTTTGAGTTGTTATAAACTTTTGACTCCAGGCTGCCCCCTCCTGGTGGATGTATTGGTTAACAGCAATTACAACATAAAATACGTATGGAAGAATGTGATTAGTGACAATAAAATTGTTTGAAAAGGACGTTTACATTTTTGTACGTAAGGGAGGATAAAGGGGCCTTCAAACAGTACAGTACAAGCACAACATCCGCCATCTTTAAAACAGGCTAACAGGTGCAGTAATCACTTAATGCTCTGTTGGGGCGTTAACCTGGCTCATGCATACGGGTTATGGTTTTTTTATTTGTTGTTGTGGCACGGCTGGGACAAACAGTCTGTTTCCATAATAAATGGCTGGACATTCATACAGGCCCTGAACCTCACATTGACCCTGAAGTTAAATCTATAGGTGTGTGTGCTTATATTATATCACACTCAAAGCAATTTGCGTAATTCGAAAGCCAAAAAAATAACCCATCTTTAAGAATTTGTGCAATTCTCCATAAAAGGGAAAGAAATCATTCTGACTCGGAGCAGAGCCATTTCAAACAGCCATGAACACTTAAAGAGTGATCTTCAACAAGCCAGCCTGAAGTACATTGATTCCTATAGGAAGAAATCAAACAAAAGTCTCAAGGGCACTCACACTGGTTTTCAAAGAGCAGCACTTGCATCCCATAGAGAGAGAAGGACTGACGAAAGCTGTACGTCACCGAGTTCTTCTTCTTTTGGAAAATCTTAGTAACCTGTGAAAAGAGACCAGCATTCATTGTGGTTGAGACGGTTTTTCTTTTTCTTTCTCAGGAGTGTGCTCTCAACGTGCTGGAAGAGTTAACATTTGCCGTACCACGAGCAGGTCATTAAAGAGGAAGATCTCTCTCTGGTGCAGGCCCAGCTTCTGGGGTTTGTTGGGGTCGGGCACTTCAAAGAGTCTGCAGTAACACACCAGTCTGCGATGAGGGAGGGACAGCACCTGCACACACCACACAGCACAGTTTGGAGTTAGTATGTTGTCATGAAGTAGGTTTTAGTATTTAAAGAAAAATCGTCTTTGTGTACAGTGGGGAAAATAAGGATTAAACGCATCAACTTTTTCCCCATTACATTTATTTCCAAAGATGCAATTCAAACAAAATTTCTATCAGACATTGGTACTACCTCAAATAATTCTGGGCTGTATACATTTTAGCAAGGAAATGCACCATACCACCTGAAATCTGTCAGTAATTATTACTTGAATTTCCAATTAGTGCAAACCAACATCAGCTGGGCTAGAGCAAATTGATGGTCCTATAAAAAGGGTTGTTTTTTCACCAAGCAGTTAAATAAGACACACCTCATGATGGGTAAAGGCAAAGAGCTCTCTGAAGACATTCACAACCTGATTGTTGCTCAGCATCAGAATGGACCTGGTTACAGACTTATATCAAAGCACCTGAATATCCCAGTCAGCACCATTGGGGCCATTATTCACAAGTGGAAGAAGCACCACCTTACCATCAACAGGCCACACACAGGAACTCCTTGAAAGATTTCTGACCAGGGATTCAGAAAGATAGTCAGGAGAGCAGTCAACGAGCCAAGAAAGCCTTGGAGGCCGCAGGTACAATTGTTACAGAGAAAACAATAGGCAATGCACTCCACCACCATGGCCTCTAAGGACGCTCAGCCCGCAAGACTCCATTCCTCAAGAAAAAGCATGTTGAAGCTTGTTTAAAGTTTACTAAACAGCATCTTGACAAGCCTGTAGAATACTGGGAGAATGTTGTCTGTTCAGATGAGATCAAAATTGAACTTTTGGGCTGTCATACTACATACCATGTTTGGAGGAGAAATGGCACTGCACATCAGCCAAAAAACACTACACCCACAGTGAAGTTTGGAGGTGGAAGCATCATGGCATGGGGTTGTTTCTCATCTCATGGTGTTGGCAAACTTCATATAATTGACGGAGCAATGAATGGAGCCATGTATGGGGAAATTCTTAACATGAATCTGCTGCCATCCACCAGGATGATGAAGATGAGACGTGGCTGGACCTTCCAGCAGGACAACGATCCAAAGCACACGGCAAAGTAGACTCTCAAATGGTTCCAAAAAAAGAAAGCTTGTTTGAATTGCATCTTTTGAAATAAATGTGATGAGAAAAAAGTTGACACTTTCAAACTTATTTTCCCCACTGTAAATACTTCGTTCAGCTGCTGATGTACGAAAGAGAAACACTTACACAGCCGAGACCATGGTGTAAAGAGCCAATCTATGGAGAAAGAGATAAGAATGACATGTTTTAGTCTAGACATAAATCAAACTAGCGCTTATTTAAAAAGAAATACATTCAGTGAAATGTTCAAATTGAGATATTAGAAAAGTTTGAAATGGAAAACTTGTTTTATGGATCAAAGAGCAAACGTCTGTGTTCCTGGTTTGTGCCACTCTCATCATCATTTAATCTTCATGCTCCCTTGAACTCTTGTAAATTCCTGACTTCAGAGTGAGGTTAGTTTGATGAAAAGGGAATCAGTGGACCAAAGGAAAGGGTTGAGATTCAAGTAAACACCATCAAGATCATCGGGTGTGAGTCTGTTTATCTCATTTATTACAGGAAGGCTTGTCAGACGGCACATTTCTTGGCTGACACTCGGGGAAAAAGACATATTACAGTCATTCAGCGTGAAGGTCCCCGGCCCTGAAGAATTGATGTGTCATGCGGTGAGGAAAGTGGGTTCAGGTTAGGAACGCTCTTTCAGATCTGTTCATTTCTAGAGGACACTGGCTACGAATGAGGCAGGGCTCCGTGCCGCAGCTCAGAGGTACACGGGGTAATTTGGTCCTGCATGCTCCTGCTAGATTCAGCCGCTGAATGGAGAGGAAGATAAAAGTGGTCACACTCTGAGCGCAGCTGCCCAAGGGCAAACGAAAAAACGTACCGGCTTTTTTCCAACAATGAGTTTTTCCACTTTCTGAACCTGGGACACATGGTCTTCATTAGTCTTGAGCTCCCGCTTGCGAATCCTCTCGTATATCCCTACCAACATCTCTCTGGGTATGTCCTCCCCATCATCCACTCCTGGCAGAGGATGAGAGGAAAAAAAAGAGAGGAAAAGAGAAGGATTAATGATTAATTCACAGATTTGCAAGGAGCAGATGAACCCCTGAGTTTGCTTACATATTGCTGTGCAGTTCATATTTCTTTGAGCACAGACAGAAATACCCTTCAGAAGTCTCAGGGGACAAATATTATTTCTCCACTCAATACTGTACTTTAATTACCGACACTCCAATAGGCAGAGAAATGAGTTTGCCATGCCGCAAAGCCTCTGCTAATACCCTCAAAATCTGTTGAGGGCAACTAAAAAGTGCTTTGCCTCGACAGCAGAGCTTTCTTGGCCATGACCAACAAAAAAAGAATAAATACCCTATTGACACAGCAATTAATCAAGGCAAAATGCATGCACAAAACTCAATTTGAGCCGAGTATTTATCCTCCGAGCTGCACAGTAGCACTTAAAGATTAAACAGAGTCAGTTTAACGACAGGAAACGAGACCTGGAGCAGGAAGAGGGAGGACAAAGTACCTCGAAGGTTCTTGACAAAGTCCTCCAACTTCATCTTCCTCTCAGGCTTGACGTTGGGGCTGTACATGTCTGTGTTGAGGAGGATGATGGCAAAGGCCAGGATGAAGATGGTGTCGGGGTTCCTGAACTGACGCACCACTCCCGGATTGCAGATGCAGTAGCGCTGACTGCGAAGAGGACACATGAGATTTTTGGTTAGATTAACTTCTCTGTTCAGACCTTTAGTTTGATGCTGAGTGGAAGAAGAATTTTCAAGTTGGTGGAAACGTAATATTGACAAATGTTAAAATCTAGTTTATCATAATGTCTTATGACTTAAGATATGAGACACTGGATCAGTGTTAATGTCAACAAAGACTATGACGAACAATATTCTACTACGAACCTTTTTCACAGACGAAAACTAAACAAAAACTGAATAAAAAATTGGACATGATGACGAAGGCTGTGAGCAAATTTAACTGACACTTTAGCCAACGAAGAATACGAGACGAAAATGATGGAAGGGGACACAGGCCCGGAAATGAAATGTGTCATGGAAGCTTTTAACACTGTACCCAGGCTGTCTACACCAGCAGCTCTTTTTTTAATCATACACTACCGCCCATTACCTTGACGACACGTACGTGCACGCACATGTGCAACAGTTCTTGATGATCATGAGATTGAGTAAAAACCTTTGTTATTATTTAGTCCATGGTAAAAAAAGAGGATTTATACAGTAAGAAGAGCAAGGGTGGTGTTGAATAGGCGAGGGAAAAAAAAAAGAAAAACATCACAGTCTGACGCCACATGTGCCAAACTTTGTAACTTTTTCATCAGACGAGCTGCGGGATGAAAAAGAAACTCCAGATGGAGAGGATGAAACAGGTAAGGCAAGATGTGAAAAAAAAAAACTACAACACTGCCCGCAAACCACCGTCCAAGTTTTTGAATTGTGTATCGTTATAACATAACTCTACTACTTTTTCTCCTGTGTTTGTCTGGAGATCCTACATGTAACCATGGCTGCATTGTTTACATGTAAAATCAGCTGTTAGCAGCCTGTAGCATGTCAATGCTAAATGGTGTAAGGCCTGATGTTTCCCCGCAAGGTGAGGAGAAGGAGGTAAGGACAACGTGCTGGTTCTTGGTGTTGGCTAAGAAGTGACGACATGAACCTGTCCTTCCATCGTTACTGGGAACGTAAGATCTATCTCCAATAAGTTGTTCGAATAATAGTACGATGTGATGCCATTTAACTTTACAGGTAAACGTCTTTGTCTATAGCCCCTCAGCAGCAGCAGTAGTTTCACAGGAGGAGTAAGACTGAAAGACTTGAGACTAGGCCACGACTAAAACTCTTCTGGTATTAAGTCAACAAAAACTAGACTTAGACAAAAAGGTTTCAGATTATTAAAATATGCTCTAACTAAATGCTGTGATATTCAAAAGACTAAAACTAAGACTAAATCAGAGTTTGCTGCGGAAATTTACACTGCACTGGAACAACCAATTGCTCAGCCTGGCAGTGCAATTGCTACTTTTGAACACCTTTACGAAGAAGAGTGAACATTTTTGTTGGAGCTGCACACTATTGTAAAAGCAACATCAAAATACAACACAGGCTTTCACTTTGACAAGTTTACTCATAGGGGTAAAGTCACCTCTTTAAAAATGCTTTTCATGTTTGATTGCTTCTGAATGTACTTCTTGTCTTGCTTCTTATAAATTCCTGTTTTTTTTCTGTTTTTTTTTTCTTACTAACCAGTCTAAAGCTTCTTTGAGTAGCGCTCTATAAATAAAATATATTATTATTATTATTATCATCATGGTGTTTTTCAAGTCTTACAGACCATTTACAACACTTTTAAGCTGGTAGTCACATTCATCTGTTCACACAGTGATGGCAGGAGCTGTTAGTGAAGGACTGTCTGTATTAGTCAGTCTCATTTATCCACAGTCAATCTCAGCTGAACATTTTAGTTGGAGCAGTCTGGGGTTTAGAGTCTTCCCCATGGACACTTCGACATGTGACTGCAGAGTTAAGGATCAAACAACCAACCAGTGGCATGCACAGAGGGTGGCAGGGGTGTGGGGTGGTCAGTTACCCTGGGGTGCTACAGGGCTCGCTTAAGCGCCAAAACATGTGTTAAAGTGCCCTCCTGGTTGGCAAAACATACCAAACTGCCTCCTTCAGAAGCAAAAACATGTGCTCTCTTCACTAGCGCGAACTAGCATGTGCGCTTTTATTTTTCGCTCCTGCCCTTCAAAAACCTGTGCATGCAACTGCAACCAACCTTCTCCCTGAGAATCAACCAATACCGCCAAAGAATGGTTTATACTTCTGTATCGACTCTACCCTACAGCCACGCCACAGGCCCACGCAGCCTCCACACCTGAGCGGAGACCTACAGAATATTTCCTGCATGTGTAACGTTTCCTGTTTTGCTGCCATCCTGAAGAATTATCAAGCGCAGCAGTAAAGCGAGCAAACAATGAGTCTATGAGGAAGTTCAAAGACATCTACACTTGTATTACTCTCCATCGTAGAACTACAAAGATTGCCAGATAGCAGTGCTAACTTAACATCGGCATGGAGGTTCTCGAATGCATGAGGCTAAGTCATTGCTGATGTTATAAAGCTAACCCGACAAGCTTCAAGTAAGAAAAAAAAAAAACATTTTTACAACAGAGTCTTTGAAAGTGTTGTCAAGTCTTAGCTTGAGTTTCAATCATTTTGTGGCTTGATAAAAACAGGATTCACAGCTTTACAAGAGGAACTGATCTAGGCAAGTGTCAACCTAAACTGTATAACATCACATTGAAGCCTGATGTTTGGCATTTTGGCCATTACCTCTTTTAGGAATTTCACAGAAAAAGGTAAAAACACATTGTTATAACCGTGCCCTCTTTGTGGTTAGCGTGGTTGCTCAGTCACAGGTAAAAATGCCCTAACATGTCCTGTTTCACTGTCTGTTTCCATTGGAAAAACACCCTAAACCACTGACGAGTGGCTTCATTCACTGGCATTTCAAATCAAAGATCTATTTCCAACTACCTACGCTGTCTCTGCAAACCACCAGAATGAATACAGCTTTAAGATGTTGAGACTTTGCTTCACTTTAAATACCAAGAGACTCCATTTTGCACTTGTTTTTCAGTCTGTGGTGGTAAAATGATGTTCATTATGTCAGTGCTCAGCTCATAATTGACGATAAAATCAAGTTTGAATTTTCACTTCACTGATTTAATACATAAAAAATGCCCTGAGGTGGATTTATGTGAAAGTTTCTGCTCTTGTTTTCAATTAGCAGACCAATCATCATACATTTTGACTGAACATAGATATAGACAGATAGAAATGTCACCTCCAGATGATGAATTTTATAACAAAGCATCAATATTATTATTATTCTTCAGTGAAGAATAAATCGATAACCTCTCCTGTCAGTGTTTGATGTTAGCTCCTCTCTGGGTCAGGAATATCAACATCAATATTGATACTGATATTGAGCTGCCCACTATCTGAGCTGTAGTCATACAGTTCAGCAGAACAGTCAGCAGCACAGCAAGGCAGACCACTGGAGTCTGTCGATACAGCCTGCAGCCATCAGAGAGGTCAGTTAACAGCTTTCTGACTCACCATAAAGCGAGTGCATGATCATATCAGGACTGGGCTGCTCGATGATCAGTTATCGTTATCTTCCCTGTGTAGCAGTGTGGCTGCAGTGTTTACTGAGGCAGAAATGTCCTTGCTCCGTGCTGACCGAAGCTTATTCTATCAAGAGGGGTAAATAATATCCATCTAAAACTCTGAGGGAGGTTTTTCCTCAACTCTGGGACCTGATTCCTTCAAGGATAGTTTTCTGTTATCATTGAGGAAAAGAGCCATATTGACTTTAGACTAGTGGGGTCATTCCTGGGAATGTTTAAAAAAACAGTAACTTAATTTTTGACTTGAAAGGTAAAGGGGCTGTGAGAAGTTTCTAAGTGATCTTGAAAAAGTCTCCCTTCTAGATATACGCTTGATCGTAATCCACACTTTAAAATGAGATATCAGCACCAATGTAGGTTATTTCCAAATAATACCCCAAAGCTTCTTCGTAGCTTCACGACGGGCAACACTGGATTGATTTACAGCCGACCAAGTCTCTATGACAACACAATGCTAGCTAGTTTCACGCTAGTTTAGTAGTGAGAAGAGAGATCTGTGTTTTTCTCTGCTGAAAACGATTTCTGTGATTAATTTGTAGTCATGGTGGACACTGGAGCCTAACTGCCAGACAGAAAAAGGACAGAAAAGTAGAAGCTAAAGGCTAACACAGGGGCTAAGCTGCTTAGTAGATAAATGGCAGGACACAGCTAACCAGGATTCACTAGCGTTGCACATTCCAGACATGTCTTAGAGCACCGAGCTGCCAGCTGCGCTGAATATAAACAGCTACTAACTACAAACAAACTGACAGTGTTAGCTTGCTGTCACGTTAGCCCACAGATATGCTAGAGCACAGTGCTGCTAGTAGCTAGCTATGGATGTACGGTACAAACTTCTGTTTGTTGTCATGTTTCAAACAACAGCGCTAAGTAACTGTACTGATAGATATCTTGCCTTGTCGCGTTGTATCCCTTAAAACGTCCTGAACAAAGAAATTAAGATAAACACACACCTTGCTAAAAGTAATTTACGACAGTTTGTGTGTGTGAGACTCCGAGTCAGAAGGTGACGCGGGTGTGCAATTAAAACAGAACTTCCTCACAGCATCTTTAAGAATGTGCTGAAATGGTGCTAAGCTATTTAGTGCTAGGTTAGCATTTTCCTTATATTGTTGTTGTAAAATAACACATTTTCAAACCAGTAAAGATCATTCTTAGTTTGTATTCCTTAATGCAAAACCTAACTGTTACAAAAGATCACATGATTACTTTTTTTAACATCAGTTATTGAGTCTAGGTTTGGGATGAAAACCAAAAAAGTGTTAAGTTTTGGATGATTTTCTTACCTGTAGGCCTCGATCAGCCGCTCAACCTTCTGAGCTTCACCCTGAACTCTGATGTGTGCCTGAAACTTCCTGAGTGCCTCGTCCAGCTCCATACTGGAGAAGTCCATTTCATCCACCACACAGCTGGTACAGAAAAGATAGAGAAATAAAAAAGTTACTAATTATCACATTTAATAAGACAGACAAGGCTACACCTGTTGAGTACAAACCCCAAAAAACTACACTGGTGGACAAAATGTTACAACACCTGAAAAATCTGAGAGTATTGACCTTTTTTTCTCCTGATAATCCTGATAATTAAACCTGCAGATATTTGCTCTGAGCACAACAAATATAGGATGAAGTGAGTCAACTGTTTTTATTTACTTTTAACTAATACTTGGTTCACCCACCTTTTACAGCAGTTGAAGCAGCACATGTCTCTGGCAAAGTGTCGATATATTTCCTGAGAACTTCAACACTAATGTTATCCCATGACTTCCTCAATTCAAACAACTGGCTTTCCTTTGGATGTTTAACAGATCTGTCCACTCCATTTTACAACTTGATCAAATTTATTTGATGGGGCTGAGGTCTCAACTTAAACAGGGCAAGTCCATTAAATTCAATGTTCTTTTTCATGAAGCTATAAACTTCATTATAATGATCTAAAGCTCATTATGATGGCTCCATTCAATGGTTTATAGAGCATCATAACAAAGTGGTGACTTTGTAGTCATTTAATTTCTTTTATGGGTGTTTTTATGGCCAATTCAACACAATAACTGAAACCTCCTAAATGTGCAAAGTGTTCTAATAATTTTGTCCACCACTGTTTAGCAAAGCATATGTTTTAGAAAACATATGATTCATGGCACAATTTATAGAGGGATTTAGGGATGGGTACCTTTCACATTTGAAACGATACGGTACCGATGCCCAGTAGCTGGCAATCAGTACAGGTACTCAACGGTACCAGTTTTCAGTACTATTTTGTGTTTATGTGGTAAAAATATCAATTTCTTTAGTAATAAAGTTTTTTTTTATTTTTATTTTTACCATATTTACTCTTCAATATATAACCTTGCAATGCTGTGTTCATGTCCAGCATGGAAAATAACCTACTCTACCACTCCCTCACAGTCACAAGGATGCATTTAGGTACCTAAACATGGTACCATTTGATTCTACGTGAATTGGTACCTGGTACTTTTGACGTATGGAAATGGAAATATTCTTTTTAAACTTTCTGAAGCGTTGGTGGACTCTGAGGACGGGAAGCTGTGTGATGCAGGATGGGTATGAACCTCCATTTGTTGAGTTTTCTATCTATAAAATGTATTTTTCTCTCAACCACTCCTTCTCTTTCCTTCTCCTTCTTCCACTTTATAAAAACCGATCATGGAGCTCATTCGCCTCCTCTGTACTACATCAGAAACATGGCAGTGCATGATGGCAGGCCCTGTGGAAGAGGATCCATCCTATGTAGATATAAAAGGCTCAGTCTGAACCAACAAAGACAACACAACTGCCATATTAAGGGATTAAACACTAATTGGAAAAGACTTATTAATATAATAATCTATCTGACAAGTCAGCTTTGCAGAAGAAGCCGCCTGCCACAGAAATTTACAAGTTAATTAGATTTAAAACCCAAAAAGCAACAATTTGCCGCAGGATTATTTTTTCTACTTGACACAGTGATCTGAGAAATGCTCCGTACAGCTGAAGATAAGTGCACAGCACAGGGATTATTTCTATGGTGGTTAGAAAGCAACACCCACAGTGGTTTTCCCACCGTTCATTAAAAATTATTGATAGCTGCAGCTGTATTGACGTATTTTTCCGTTGTGACAATGACACTTCTTGTTTAATGATGGACCCGAGGACTTTATCTCCTCTGGAGGGCGGGCTGTGCTGCTTTCCAGAGCCGTGATGCTCTGATACCGTGCATGTCAACGTTCATTGGCGTTCTCTCAAGGAGCCCTTTAGGTACGCCCGTCAAACTGACACTGACGGACCTCTTTCCTGCCCTTATCGTCCGCTGAATCTCAATGTGCCCTGATAGAGCTGGTGTGCTTCAAGTGTGTTTCAGATTGGTCCATCCACTCTAAATGATAAAGCAGAGGTTCGATTTGAATGTCGCAAAGACTCGCCACTGAAAGACGATCTTTACGACTTCCCTGTTGGAAGAACTGAAGGATAAAAATGGGTTTGGTATGTTTATCCAAGCATCCAAGCAATTTCCTGAGAGGATTCTATTTCTGTTTACTTCCTGGATGTAACTTGAGTCATTATGTAGTACTCAGAAACTCCAAAGACTGTCTGAATAAGTTTAGATTGCAACCATATTTGTGACTAAATGAGGATTTGTGTTCCTGAAAGGCAGATAGGACAAGTTTCTCTGCCGCTGCACAGTTATCAAGTAAAGTCAAAAGCCTGTTTCAGAATATTTCAATGCACAAACGCATTAAAAGAGTTCAAACTCACTCAAGGACATCTCTGTTGAACTGCTTCTGTCTGTTTCCCAGGAACTCTCCAATCATCTGCCTACTCAAGCCTTTCCTTTGGAGCAGGAAGTGAGCCACACCCACCGGAGTGTCGGGGACAAAGTTCCTCTCGATCAGATACTGGATGCCTTTTTCTGGTTTCCTGCAGGAAAGGGGAGAAGAGCAGAGAGAAAATGGGTGAGGACAAAATCCAAATCTGTGATTATCCCACTGCACTTGTTCCCCTTGCCAAATGTGTGTCAGATGAGGGACAGGATTTAGGGAAGCAGGGAGGGGGTTGATGGAACGGGCAGAGGACAGAGAGCTCGGGAACTACTTTCCTCTTCTGTCTGATCAACCATGATTAAAAGGAACTTCATGGCCAGCTCTGGGGAAAACCAAATCCACCGTCATCTATCATTAAATGAAATCACACTGGCTGGCATGATTCACTCATCCTGAAATAGCAGAATGACTTCTAAATTTATTAGTATCTAAAGTGAAACAGACAGCTGTCATGTATCAAGAGACACCACTGTTCATTTTTCAGATTTTAATTTCAGGATGTTTCATAAAGAGAAATCCAGAAGTGATGGACTACATTTGATTTACTCTCCTGTTCCTCAGAGTGTTCACTGCAAAACAGTGGAATCTAATCAAGTGTTTTTCTCTTATTTTTGGAAAAAAAAATGGTCTGGTTAAACTTGATTTGAGCCACATTCAACTGGTATGTCCTGGAAAATGTCTTCTTCCAAGTTATTTAAAGACAAAAATGAGGTCTGAATTGCTTGTAACAAATAAAACCTAGAAAACTACTCAGGGCGCAGACCTCCATCAAGCATATTGTAATTGTCACCAACACTTTCGTCCTACTTTAATGTTATACTCCCTTTCAGCAGACTGTCAGCTACAATTAAAGTTGAAGCAGACAAGTGCTGGGAATTAGGATGACCCAGTACATATTTCATATTCTGGATCTTAGTATCCAGAATATTGGTAGGATCTGGATCATACTTTTACATCCGTCAGAAATGATGGTGACCTTGTCCTGTATTGTTTTGCAAAGCAATCCAACCATTTATGGTGGAGTTATATGGTGAAAACGGCCCTATCTCACAATGATAAAGAATCCTTTAAAAGAATCCTGGATCCAGACGGTGATCCAGATCACCTCCAAAATTTAAACACTTCTTTCTTTTCCCATTTTGAACATTTCCTGAAAATTTCATCAACAACTGTTTGTTAGTTTTCAAATTATGTTGTTCAAACATACAGACAAACTCTCTCCAAAAAACATAAACTCCTTGGCGGAGATAAAAATTTGCTGATGGAATAAGAAAAATTTCCCAGAAAATTAGCTTGAAACTAGAATAATGTCTTAATACAAGTAACTTGTCTCTTGTTCCATTGGCAGATTAATTGTTACTTGTACCAAGCGATTCAGACCTCATTTATGTCTAGAAATAACTTGAAACAAGCATTTTTCTGGACTTGTCAGGTCAACATTGGTTAATACAATCCAAAAAAGAGTTTTCGTCTTATTTTCAGTAGAAAATGTCTTTGAAGACTTAATATGAGCCTCAGTCACCTGAGCACTCCAGAAAAGTGTCTTTTTTCAATTGTTTAAAGGCAAAAATGAGGTCTGAATTGCTTGTGACAAGTTCAAAAAAATCTGCCAATGGTATATGAAAATTTGCTAGAAAAGTTGCGTTTAACTAGAATAGTGTCTGAACACAAGCAACGTTTTTCTTGTTACTTGTAGCAAGTAATTCAGACCTCATTTTGTCTTGAAATAACTTGACACTAGAATTTTTTATGGACTTGTCAGGTAACCGTGGCTCATACACTCCAAAATACTAAAATCTTATCTAGAGTTTTTGTCTTATTTTCAACAGAAAATGCCTTTTTAGAATTAACAGGAGCCACATTCACCTGACCAGTCCAGGAAAATGTCTTGTTTCAAGTTATTTTAAGACAAAAATGAGGTCTGAATTTCTGTAAAAAAAATTAAAAATGTCTGCCAATGGAACAAGAGAAAAGTTACTTGTATTGAAACAATCTAGTTTCAGCAAGCAAATTTTTTTGCAAATGTTTCTTGTTCCATTGGCAGAGTTATTGTTACTTGTACCAAGCAATTCAGATCCAATTTTTGTCTTGAAACAACTTAAAACAAAACCCTTTTCTAGACTTGTCAGGTGAACATGGCTCATTTTCAAAAATAAGACAAAATCACTTAATAAGATTTCATTTTTTATCCAGGGTGTGGCTTGGCATTAACACTTCTTTTGTAACAAAGTGGGCCTACGTACTTGTTGAAGAGGTTGAGGCCGATGCGGTAGTGCCTTTTGCGGATGATGTCGTTGCTGAATGCCGGTGAGTCCCAGCTGTTGCGGGTCTCTTTGTGGTACGTCTGCTTGCTGAGCGTCTGCTCCCTCAGGCTGTCCCTGGACGAGGACTCGGAGCTGCAGTTGATGGTGTCGTTAGAGTTGGATGTGCTGTTGATGCTGTCGTTGTCGCCATCTGAGAAATCCGACTCTGACTTGCTCTGCCGGTTGGCCGTGCCATTGATGGCCAGGTGGGCTTCCAGTTGCCGTGGCCGATGGCGGCTTCCGTCATCTTCCCTAGAAGGTCCTCTTGGTGGGAGGCCGTGGCTGATGTGTTTGGGGCTGCTCTGCTGGTTGCTGAGGGTCCGCTCGTAGGCGTTCTGTCTCTTCAAAGAGCTGCGGTCAGATCGATCGCTCAGCTCCACTGAGCTGTCGCTGGGAGGCTCGATGGTCAGGAGGGGTAAGTGGTCTACCCGCAAACGCTGCTCTTGGCACTCAAGCGAGGGTGTGCTGCGGCAGCTGGTGTCTGTGTCCCCTTTATCGTCCTTATGAGCCAGAGACCAGTAGTCCTGGGAGGAGTTGAGGGACCTCTGACGTAGGTCAGATTCAGTGCTGGAGGGCCGGTCCACTGACTGAGACAGGGGCAGAGGTGGGGACAGCTCTTCCTCGTCTATGTAAAGAGTGACATCGCTGTATGATGCCGTCATCTCGTCCACCTTGCGATGATCTGAAGCACTGTGCAAAGGTTTCATCTGGCAGCTCACCTCCCTCTCCATGTCCTGGTGACCTCTTCCCTGCTCCAGCTGGTTTTCATCCCCGTGCAGACTCCGACAGTTCAGAGCATCATCTATGGACTCAGCTAATGACTTGACCTGCCTGGAAAAGGCATCCTCTAGTTCAGTGATAGCGTCTGTAAAGTCGCTCTGTCCCGTGGGCGTCTTGGCCTGCATGCCCATCTCCCCACCATGCTCCGACTGCACCAGAGCACCGATTTTGGTGCCATCATCTGTCAGTGAGAGCTGCTTTCCCTCGAAGTAGGAGCTGTGGACTTTTTCAGGTCCTTCAAAGGAAAACTGCATTCTCATATTGGATAGGACGATCCTTCTGGACATACGGTTCTCAGACATAGAACTTCTAAGACGCTCAAAGTTCTTGTTCATCTGGTACTGGCGGAAGGCTGTCTGGATGGTTCGGGCTGCATGCCGGGTTATGAAACGCCCACCATATTTACGCTCTAGCATCTCCACCTGCAGGAGGAAAAGAAAGTCAGCGTCAACAAATGTTTCCTTCCTCTCAGAAAGTGATAACAGGTACGATGAAAACCTACAGTATTCAGGGAGTTTAAACTTGAAGTGTTATCTATCAGCTTTTCATCCGTGTGCTCATAATAATCCAAGAAGTCAAAGTTTAACCAAAGTATGAGTTAATATGTTTCTTCAGGCAGAGCTAAAGAGCTTCAAAGTGGGGATGATCACTGCTGTGAATCCAACCTTGACAAAGCCAATCATCATGTGAGCCGTAAAACTACAAACTCTGCTCTGTTTTTAAGCTCACAGAGGGTGAATGTTTGTGACATAAATTAAATCTCTGTCTTGAATATGTGCAGGGGAACAAAGGCTGCTTTGATCTGGCTACAAAGTTAGACTTACTTTGGGAGCGTGGATTAGACGGAATAAAAAATGAAGCTGCCGTCTGATCAGCTTTTATCATGGCCTTAAAACCTCAAGAAGGGTGATAGTTTTAAAAAATGAATTGAATTTAGGGTTTATTAGACTGCGATAGATGCCAGGGAAAGAGGGATCATGTTAAATCGTGTGGAATCCAATTTGACTGATAAATGGTGAAGGACCTCATAATGATGACGAGGAAGTGTTCGTGAAAGACCCATTGAAAAAACAATTAAGATGAAAAAAAGATTAAAAAGAGATGATGTATGATTATTGTTGAGGACTCAGAAAGAAAAATGTGCGACTGTAAAAAAGCGGCCAACAGCGAGCGCTGCAGTGTTTCAATATAAAGACAGGCTGAGCTCATTTAAAAGGAATGATTGCAGAGTGTCAAACTTATCATCCAGATGAGTCAAATACTTGATTCTTATCAGTCAAAACTATTTGATGATGGTTATTAATCTGAGTATTAAAAGCAAGGTTACCAAGGAAACAGCTACATCTCACCACCTGCACTTCTCATGAGTGTGACAAAACGTTACTTTCCCAAAGCCCCAGAAGACAACATGGAAGACTTTTTGACAGTAACTTAATTCTAATTAACTCACATCCTCATCAACAAGCCAGCTTTTAATGATCCTGGGAAGCAGAACGTCACTTATCACATTTCCCGCCTCATCATGGAACAGCTGAAGAAGCCTTTTGACTAGCTTAAAGAAACAGACGTCACCCATCTGTTTCTGAAACAGACTTTTGAAGCAGATCGGCTATCGCAGCCATGTCGGAAATGACAGGGGCTTCGAGTACAGCTAAAGGGCACACATCAGTCACGTGAGCTGAGCTGTGTCTCTGATTGGGTGGGCTCAAGATCTTAATATCCTCTGAACAGTGTGTGCCGATAGTAAAATAAATGATTCAGACAGGAGATGTTTTTCTAACCAGGCTGTGAATAGGTTCATTTCTGCTTTGAAAACAGCTTTTTTTTTGCTTGTTGTGTATGTGACTTCTGGTACTTCCAGAGTCAGCCTCAAGGGGGCACTTGAGAAAGAGCAGATTTTAGCACTTCAGCATTGTATTCTTAGACCGGAGGTTGCCGCTTGGTTCATTATTGCTAACACAGAGCTGTTTTCTTCTGAACATGATCATTGTGTGGTGGTCAACACCTTCCATCAGTGCCAGCTGAAGCAAAGATAGATAGCAGATAAACTACCATGGCAGGAGAGAAGAGGAGAAGTGCCGCTTGGATACGACGTCTAAGATTCTGACCCATTGACTAGTCTCTGTGACATCATCCATCTGTTCCTGATGCAGAGTAATGAAGTCAACCGTTGGCAGGAGCCATATTGGAAATGCTGGCTTAAGAGGCAGGCTTCAATCCACCACACTAACACATGCATAGTACCAGGCCTGTCAGTCAGCTAAGCTTTGCCCCTGATTGGACAAACTAATGATCTTAAAATCTTCAAAACTGCTGAGTTAGACAACAAAATCACCCTGACAGTGAGTGGTGAAATTAGCGATTCAAACGCAAGCAGTTTTTTCAAACCAGGCTGTAAACATGTTTTTATGATAGCAGAAAAGTCTGATTTTCTGGCCTGGTATGTATGTGGTTTCTGGTCTTTCTGCAGCATTTCTTCAAACTGGAAGTTGCTTCTTGTTCTGACTTTGTCCTCTGAGTGGTAATTTTTTCAGCTACTACTGATGTTTTTGTTTCAAACATGTTGCCTAAACCTCTTCAGAACATTTACCTCACCATAGGCACAGCTCAATTATTGGTTTACAACTTTTGCAGTGTCTACCTGTGGTCATCATACTGTTATCTAAAGCTAAAATATTCAATATGTGTGCTGAAACACACACCACAAATAGAGCTGCTTTGCTGCAATTTCATTTATCAGTTTATTGCCCTACATGTTTATTGAGGAAATGTTTGTCTATCAATAAAAAACAACAACTTTAAATTAGGATTTAATTATGTATCCAGACTTAATTGCACCTATGAGTTGCAGTGAACAATATCCTAGTGCTAACAATATTCTCAGCCCACCTTCGACCTCAGCGACTGTACTGCTTTTTCCTCTTGGTGCTATAAAACATCTACACCACTGTGTAAACCAGAAAGTTGCTAACTGTTGCTGCTTTTTCTATAACAGTCCTGAGTCTGGTTAAAAAAAAATCTGTAACAAATTTTTATGGCTCTTAAGGTAAATAAAAATATGGTAATAAACAGACTTTTGATCTGAGGCTCCCTGTGATACAATGTCTTAAACAGTGTTTGTGACTTTGCTTTAAATCACTGTCTCAGTGGTATGATTATGTTTCAAACACTGTGTCTAAGGAAGCAGCTCTTCCTGCTCTGTGTGTCGCCCCCCTCACCTGCTTGTCCTGGAGGTCTGATGAGAGCTCATAGCTCTCAGACAGCGAGCGGGAGCGTTTGATGGCCTCCTCCTCTGCCTGCTTGCGGAGGATGGACTGGGAGTGCTGGAGCTTTGGTCGGCGGGGCCGCTGGTGGCCCGGGAGGAAGATGTGTCCGTAGAGCTGGCTATCCAGGTGGTCGGGGCCGAGCCCGCCACTGTGGGTCACTGGGACGCAACTGTAGCCGCTGCTGGGGTCCACAGAGGCGCCCACCTCACCGCCTGGAGCATCACCTTCCACACTGTAACAGAGGAGAGCACACACAGTGCAGAGGGTTAGTCTGCTGAGTCACTCCTCTGAGGGCTGCTGTGTGGTTCAGCAGGAATCACGTGACAGATGGAAAAAGTGAACTTTGATACTCCTGCCAGGGTATAAATGTGAGGGGGAGAATTTATAGCAGCAGTTTGAGCACTGCCTGTTGTCCTGTCTCATGAGGAAATAGCTCTCACACTGTGCCACTGTGTCACTGTGCCTGTGATCTGTGATTGTTGTTCTGGGTAGAGGAGAGACCACACTATGTAGAATACATACAGGAGATTTTAACCCAATTCACAAGAGGCTGGCATTGTTAAATAATAAGGCATCAGGAAATATTCTGAGCCAAAATAAACCAATATTCAGTCACACAAGAGTGAAAACTGTGAGTCATGCACTAAACTGGTCGTATGACTTCAGCACTTAACCTTCCACACCTTTAACACATATCAGTATTAACGAGGAGATCTCTGCAGCTGCTTTTTACTTTATCATTCATCAGAGTTAACATGTTTCCTCCTGTTTTTAAAACCTTACATGAAGGTCTGATGAAACCCCAAGAATCTCATAGCTAAATGCTTGTTTTCCAAATACTCAAAGACATTACTCAATCCAGCCTCTCTTTGGTTTCTAAAGCCACGCCGGGATGACTTTGGCCAAAATAACTCTGATGATGTCATCTGCTTTTAGCGAACTCCCCCAGGTCAGACATTATGAAATAAAAGAGTGCTGGTTTTGAACATCAAGCTGTCCTGATGTTAAAAAAAAATCAGCAGGGTGGCTCTGTTAAAGCCTAAAAACCAATGTTCCTATAAAACTGATGTCAAAATGCCTAAATGTTTCAAAAAAGCATCAGTTGTTTTAACCCTTTAAGACTGACCATCGGGCAAGTCCCCCAGGACATGTTCTTACATTTTCACACATTGTAAACCCCAAAGTTCAAAGTGCTCAATTGGATTAAGCTATAAAAACTTACAATTTGTTAGTTGAAAGTCTGAGTCTTTCAGTGTTGAAACTGATGATTTCTGTGTAAATTTAACTTTTGTTTCTGTTTAAATAAGCGCAACTCAAAATCATTAGTTTCTGAGACTGCGTTTCGAACAGTGAGTGAGAAGGGGAGACAGTCGATATGAGACCCTGCTGAACTTCTAGACATGCAGCAGTGGCACAGGTTCTCTGTGCTCCACATGACACGGACTGTTGTCTGTGCTTCACAGCATGGACCAGCTGTCTGTGCTCCTCGTAGCATCCATCAGCTGTCTATGCTCCATGTGGTATGGACTGGCTGTCTACGTCAAAAATAAATAAATAAATATATCTTTTTACATTTTTAAAATTGGCTGAAATAGCATGATAGTCCAGTCACATTTCATTTATTAATATATTAACCATTTGGCACACACTGCAGAAGTCAGTAGGTACAAGACCCCGTGCCATGGAGCACAGACTATTTTGTATGCAAAAGAATGATCAATCTAGCTCCTCTAGTTTTAAATCTACCACCATTAAAAATGAATATGCAGAATGCAGCGCTAGCACTATGCTAGGCTCTACAGGGTTAAATAAGATCCTAGTGTTGAACATAAAGATGCTGTGATTAGCATTTTTTAACCTTATTTTACCCATCCAAGTTAAATAAATAAATAAATGAATATTGTATATCCACATCAAGTGTCGGCTGTAACTGAGCTCCAGATCTCAATCTCTGTGACCCATTTGTTCAGCAACTGCAGAATGAGAACAAAGATTTGTACCAAATCACAAACAGCGCCGTTGTGCATTCAAACAAACAGCATGAATCATGATTCCTCTGTGAGAAGCCAGAGCTGAGACAGCACCAGACAAGCCTGGGAGAGAGGCTTCTGATATTTACAGTGTTTCATGTCTTCTGACCTCTCAACACGCTTTATGTAAATGTCAGAAGTCACACAACAACACACAGGCTCTCATGCATCTTCAGCTGGGAGCAATTTCAGGATCCAGTGTCTTTTTCCAGGAACACTTCGTCAAACTGTCTTCGACTGCCAATCCAATCCCACTGATTAGAAGACGACATGTTCGACTTCCTGAGCCACAACTGCCTCTGTATGTGGCTCAAACCCTGCTTGGCAGGTGTTATATGTTGTGAGTGTAGTGAGTAAAGCCTGTTGTAGTTTAGTCATTGATCAGATGTTCACAGCTATGAATCATAGAGACCAGAAAACCATCAATTCATGAGGCAGGTTACAGGTCTGCTGCTGTCAGACTGCCGTCTACAGCTGCATCATAACAATCTGAGAGACACAGAGACAAAGAGAGTCTCCTGTTCCTGAGTCCAAACAATCATACACCAGCAAACCAGAGTCAGCGTCATTAGACTGTTTGTCACGAGCTGATGAATGAAGCAGGATGTCCTAATGGACCTCATTCCCTTTGGAGGGATGTGTCAAGGTTAGATCATACAGACTGCAATGATAGCTTCACTGGAGAGGAACGTGTGAGGTGAAAAGAGAAATTATATATGACGCCAATGATTACCATGTTCACTGAAGACCAGAGGGTGTCATTTGTACAAGCTTCCATTAGCCTGTATCTGCTGAAAAGTTTATTTCAGGTATCAGCAGAAAGTACGGACTCAGTTCTGCCTGTTAGGAGAGATGAATGGCAGATATTAAACTTTAATTGGCTTTTATTTGCCTAAAAGGGTAGAAACTGCACGATAGCTTATATTCAGTGCAGCTATTCACCATTTTCAGAGGACTGGTCTTAAAACAGCAGTGAAAGCTACATCTCATCCATGACTGCTCTGTTCCCAGCATATTATTCTAGTAACAGTCTATTCTCACCTACAGATAGCTGTTTTGAAAAACCTTGTTAAAGCCCAAAATGAGCAATTTCTCAGTTTAATTAAAAAATGTAATAAAACCCAAATGTAACAAGTTGTTACATCTGGGGTTTTATTACATTTTTCAAAATATTACATATTTTTAAAAAACATTTTGGGCTCAGCACTTTAGTTACATTACTGACCATGGTTGTTATTACGCTTAATGCTCTAACAGGCCATATGGAGCCTTCCATTCTAGTTTGAAGGACTCACAGCCTCTAGTCCAGTGGTTTTTAACCTGGGTTTGATCGAACCCTAGGGGTTTGGTGAGTCAGTCTTAGGGGTTCGGCGGCCTCCGCTGCAAGACACACCTGACTCATTGTGTCAATTTGTGATGAAACGCCCCGCTTGGCCATATTTTAATCCATATTAACTATGTCCAGCAAAAAAACAACAACAACAAAAAAAAGAGAAATTGCTCGGACAAATACGTACAACATGGATTGACATGTATGAGCGTCCTATCTGCATGATTTGCAATGCCAAGTTGAGCAACTCTGGTCTCGCACCAGCAAAACTAAAGGAAGTGGCACTTGCCAAGGTGAAGCCACACATATCTGAACTGGTCTCTCAAAGGCAACAGCAGAAGTCAGACTGATTTGCAGGTGTGTAATTTGTTGTAAGTTCATGCACTGTGTTGGTTGTGTTCTTGGAGCAAGGTGATGTTAATGCACGGTTCATTTTGTGCACCAGTAAAAAAAAACAAACAAACAAACAAAAAAAAAGTATACCTATGTCCTGAATTTGAATAAATTCATATTATTTTTTTCACCAATAAAGGGTTCGGTGCATGGGTAGATGAAGCTGGTGGGGTTCCGTACCTCCAACAAGGTTAAGAACCACTGGTCTAGCCCAACCCACAGACTGTGGATGCTTCTAAGAAACACTTAAAGACCTTCCTCTTTAAAGACTCTTTTACTTAAGTCTTATTGTGTGCTTATTAAAAAATATATAAATAAATAAAAATAAACTTTTTAAATTTTTCCTGTAATGCTTTAAGATTTCTCGAAAGGAAAAGTGTGTTATAAACATTGTTTGGAATAATGGCATTTTACTAACACCATTACTTTTTCCAGTAACAGGGAATCCAATTAGTTTCTACTTAAAACGTTATATGAGGTTTGTTACTATGTCTTTGACCTGGCTCACTCAGCCAGGGACAAAAAGAGGAGCTGCAAATGAAATGTGGGAAAAAGCGGCTGACACACAAGTAATTGTGACAACAATCATGCTTACATGATTTTTAACAAGGAGCTGATGCTAAAGTAAACTTTTCATCAACAAGAATCACACAGCTACCTCTGTGTGTGTCTGTGTAACCTGCAGTCAGAGAGGATCTCCTGCAGCATATTTGGATCAAACCAACTCCAGGGAGAGGGGTGGGTGCTTTCTGAGGTTTGAATGTAAGGCACAAGTCGTCGACTTGTTTTGACTTTAAGAAAATATCAGCGATGACACGACCATACTTCAAATTAAGGGGGTAATGGGGGAAAGTTACAAGTCAGGAGTGGAGCAAGAGACAGGGTTAATAGTGGGAGAATCCCTCCTAAATCAGGAATGCTGACATGTCTCTTGAACTTCTTTTTTTTTTTTTTTTTTTCAAAATTGAATGTCTTTTAAAAAAGTAACACAAGAATTACTTTTCCTAGTAACTAATTTCATTTATAAAGGTGTAATTCAGTGACTAATTAATTGCTTTTTTAAAGTAATTTTCCCAACACTGGATATAAATAAAAATGTATTATTAGTATTATTATTTGTGTCATTGAAGGAAGTGTCTTTTCTCTCCTCCATCTCCTTCTCCTGCTTCATCAACACAGTTTTGGTCGTAAAAAGTACGAATCTAATCAGACAGAAAGAGTCCTATAATTAAACTGAAGGGTGGGCTATGATACGTCCGCTCCAGGAGATGATGTGTGATTGGAAATCCATTTGTTTAGCTGAAGGCAGGCACTGTAAATGTGAAATAATGCACTCAGAGCTTTATGAAGTCTGGCTCTGAGCACGGCGACATTTGAAACATGTTATGTATTCACAAAGCTGGAGTTGTTGCAGTAAGCCTGTGAATCACAGTATTTTCAGATGAGCTGGCTCTGGTTGTGTGAGCCTGTGAGCCCCCATTAGTGTGGGCCGAGAAGGGGAAACTCTCTGTGGGTGAATATTCAATCACTGTGGAGGCAAATATAGAGTATGGATGTGACGTCATGGACGGCTGAGTCACTGCAGCTACATTCACTGAGAAGAAGGAGCGACAGAGCTGAATGTAGTATGAAGCACCCTTTAGCTTGAACGCAGCACAAAAACTCAACAAACAGTGAATCACAAGGTTAAGACACAGAGTTTGAGCCTCAAAGTAGACAAAAGTTTGGGTTAAATTCTCAGGTTTTGGGAGAAAAGACAGATTATAAAGTGGAAGCAGAGCAAAGGAGCAGATACAAGACTCTAACGTTTGTTAAATACATCAAAGGGAACAGTATCTCTTTTTCTCTGAGTGAAGGAACAAAAGAAGAAAGCTGTGAAGAGTTCCCATCTGTTACCCTGATGTTATTTCATCATAATATAATAAGAAAAAAAGCTTTAAACCTCAAGAGTTACCTTTAAAGTTTCCACTGAAGTTGACTATTTAAGGATAAAACCCCTAAAAATGACGAGAACTGTTCAGATTCAGATTCCTGCTTGATGAACCTCTACCAGACAATAATTAAAAGAAGATTAAAGAGGCATCCTGGGAATCTATCCTGCATCGTTTTAAATATTTGATTTCCCAGTTGCAAAATACATTATTTATATCTCTGGGTTCCTCGGGGAAATTTCACTTGTTTCTCGCACAGCGTCATTTGTTCCAAGATTTCAAGACAATGCTTAGTTTGTAATGAGACTGACTGAAAATAGAGGACTTTGAAGTATAAACACTTTCATTTCCATCAGTTAAAACGAGTCTGAGGGGACAGTTTTAGTGACGTACTTTGCAATTAAGATCCTGCAGATAAAGAGTGTTTGTTTGGATTACAATGTGATGCTTGTTTCTGTCACTTGAAGGTAGTTTACGCTCCTGAAAATGCGTGACAGCTACAAATACACAAGAAAATACAAAGTGCACATCATGGCAGCCTTAACTGTCATTACTGGGAAACCACTTATAAACAGAGTTAGGAAATAATGCTACTATTGTTCTTTTAACTAGTTATACAATTGATAATAAAACGTAATAATAATTTTTCAGACGTGAAACCTGTGCCAGCCAATCAGAATGAGCCCCTGTCATTGTCAGCTGTGACATCTGAGAACCTGGAACTCTGTTTCCCAGCGTCCACACAAAACCATGAAACCCGAGTTTTCCAAAGTCTTCACCTTGGCCGTAGTTTTCAGAAACATTTCAGTGACATACAACTGCGGGTTAGTGTGGATGACAGGCCAGCTACATGTGGACATGGCCTTAGTCTCTCAGCTCTGCTCACCAGAGCTTTGTTTTGGTTGATAACATGGCAGTCTGGCAGTCATGCAGCCAATCATATGTGAAGGTATGGGATTATACCATTATGCGATAGCACAGGGGGGGTCACTCAGTCAGTTACGTGTCTTGTCTCCACTCAGTGAGACAGTAGAAAGAGGTAAAAAGGAAAGTGTGTCACATCTTAATAATATGTTAATATGAGTGAGACCCGCAAATGAAGCAGCATCTGCTTTTGTTTTTGTGCAAAATATGTTTGATTTAAGCCTAAGCTGTAAAAGAACTAATGCAAAAAATGAGGCAATGATGAGGCTTTCATAAAACTAAAGGTAGACCGATATATCGGCCGGCCGATATATCGGGCCGATATTTGGACATTTGTCTCTATCGGCCGTATTTTCTTTTAAAAAGCCGATTTTTGATCCGTTGTATAAAATGACGCAATTTTTGATCAGGCACAACAAAGATGAGCACCTCAAACTTGTGGAACCACTTGGATACATTACATACTTTTGTTCAAATTAAATTAATAAGTTTAAATTTCTTTTTTGACATTTTAAGAAGATTGTGAATGTTTACTACTGCTTGTTACATTGTGTGTTTACTCAGACAAAATATTTCATTGTTTTGAAAGCTGAATAAATGTTCAAAGGACACGACTTGTTGTAATAGATTTCTTTTAGTTGCTCAGAAATTGCTGCGTTTCACAAAAATGTGATAAATATATATTTATTTAACAATCGGCCTGAATGTCAAATTGGAAAAATCGGCTATGCGTATCGGCATCGGCTGCCCAAATTTGGAAAGCATCGGCATCGGCCCCCAAGAAACCCATATCGGTCGACCTCTACATAAAACACTAAATGCAAAAGGGTTTATTAACAGACCAATCATTCATCTTAACCAGGGAAGACTAAAACATGACGCTAGAAAATTATACAAAACTAGGAGGCAAAAGAACCAGCTTTCTGAAAAGAGCCAGACTTCCCATCGCTACAGGACAAGAGCTGCAAAAATAATGGGTTGTTATTTTTTGGATTGTACTGCTCGGGATAGGGATGGGGGGAAGAAACATAAGAGATGATGATTGGCTAAGTCGGTGTTTAGGTTACAAACCTCAACGTGCCACAAACAGCCAGACAAAGGAACTAGAAGCAACAACGGTGAGTCTTGAGTGGTTTGTCGAGGTAAATCCATAACATGGACCCAGTCTCCACAATGTCTTCCGTCTGTTCATTAAACCATGAAATGAAGCCAATACGTGAACGCAGCCACACTGGATATGACGCTGGCCTTGAGCTTCCTCTCCAACAGCTACAGACAATCTTAAAATCTTCTAAACTTCTAAGTTACAAATAAATTCACCACCCGTACAGTGTGTGTCAATGGTGAAATTAGTGTTTTAGACCCAAGTTGTTTTTTGAACCAGGCTGTAAATATGCTTTTAAATGCCTAAAGGTCTGTTTTTTGGTGACTCCCGGTTTTTCTGCAGTCAGCCCCAAGAGGATTCTCCATGTACAGCAACTTTTTTTATCAATTCCGCATAGGCTTCAGTTTTCTAAACTGGATGTTGCCCATAAACTGTTTATAGAGTGGACAGCATGGCTCCGCCATTTACCATTGTATGGCTTTGAAGCCAAAAAAACCCTGTCACAGGCACAGCCATTGGTAGTTGTTGTGCAGCCAGAGTCTGCGCAGTAGAGACCGTAAAGGATTCTGGGAGAATCTGAGCAGAGCCCGGTAACAATAATTATATATATATTTTTTTTTTCCAAGAGTCTAATCATTACAAGAACGGCAGCTGCAAATCATCATTAAACATGACTTAAAACCTTGTTTTTAACCTCATATAACTAATGAAAACGGAACTTTTCAGAAAAAAAAGAGGACTGGAATTCAAAGCAGCCAAATAATATCTTCAAATCACCACATTAATCAGACATGAGAAAAATTTCTACCAGGTGTACTAATTTTTAAAGTTTGACCACAGCCCATCTGGAATGACCAAAGAGACTGATTTTTTTTACCTATACTGCAGCCAGCCACCAGGGGGAGCAGTTTTGTGGAGACTTCCTTTTTTTTGTTTTTACAGTCTATGATGAAGTCATTGGTGTTACAGACAAAAACATAAATGGGTAGAGTACATTATGTTCCAGAGAAAAACCTGCTCAAAAATCTGAATTCTTTGACATACTTGAAGTTTTTTCAAACAATTAACACAATAGATACTTTCCCTGGTGGCTAATTACATTTATGAAGGAGCATTTTGGGGAAAAAGTAACTAGTAACAATAGCTCATTACTTTTTTAAAGTAATTTGCCCAATACTGCTTATAATTCTTAGGAACTTGAGATGGTTTAATAACACTGACTTTAACAAATAAAAGAAAAGTACCAGCCTATATCTGTGATGCAACCTCCCTTTAATAATCATCACTTAATGATTTATATCTGTCACAGGAGACAACATTCAAAAGAAAAACAATATGGTCTAAATCTATCTGCATGAAGCAAGAATGATACACCTGCCAAAGTGCTCAGCTCAGTTACTCCATCTCTCTGTCAAATGTCCATTAACTTAGCCCCACAAACATTTTCAACTCATATATTCCACTACAAACGTCAGCTTTCGAGAATGAGACAAATTTACTGGAGAGACGTAGTATGAGTTGTTTTCCTGACCTCGAAGAGCTCGCAAAAAGCTGCAGAGAAAAACAGGACAACTCTTCTCTCGCAGGCTGTAAAGCACTCCCAGTGACAAGTGAATCATCTCTGATGTGTCAAACAGTTAGAGTGCCCCTTAACTCTCAAACAATGACCTCTCTGTGCCACTTCAGGGCTGCCAGCCAACAGCGCCAGATGTGGTTTGAAAACTTAACACCGCTCCAAGCAACATTCACCCAGGATTACACCCACATGAAAAGGTGTGGACCTGCTTTCTATTTTGAGTCAGACCTCAAATTCAATAGCAGAGCCCACCTCGGACTGCAGCATCCCATGATGGAGCGTTTATGGCAGGCAGGTAGAATTTTAATGCCGTGTTTGAAGTGGAAGGTAGAGCCATGGATCCAGTGAGGGGTGAAGGTCATGAGAGGACGGCTCTGTTTTTCAGCACCTCTCCTGGAGCCGCCAAGCAGCATCACCAAGTGGAGTCTGTTCTCACTGTGTCACTCCTCTGTGATGAATTAATTACTCCAACCTGCCACTCACACACACACTTACACACACACACTCAACCTGCACTCCCTGTGTCCTCTGTTTTGCAGCACGTTCGCTCTGACTGTCTCGCACGCTTTCCACGAGTGAGTAAGTCATAAAATAAATTCAATAAGTTGGAATCAGAAGTTAGAGGGGAGGAGATGAGGAGCGATAAAACTCGGGTGCATTCGCTTGCCTGACACGCAGCAGGAAAATCAACTACTGGCTCATTGATGAAGCACAAACCTTTGCTGCATCACAAATGAAGCGCACTTTATTTTCACAGAGTGTGCTCCTTGTAAATTTCATCAGCAGTTCTTCTCTGGCTCCAAGTCCTCTGCATTACCGTCAGTTCATCCAATGAGCAGAAACAGCACTTTTATAGGACGTTAACAAATGCTCCCTCAATTGATCTCTTCATGCTGACAACTGGCCCTGAATACAAGAGCAGCCACAAGTGTAATGTACCACCTTCATTATGAAACGCAACACAAGTTGAGTAAATATCACAAGAAACCAGCATGCACGCTCAAAGTGGGGCTTACCAGCTGTCTGATTCCAGCTCTAGTAAGGACTGAGTCCTGTCAGAGGCACACTGTAGACACCACATGCTGCCTACACAGTGCCCACACCATCCATGGGGCTAAACGTAACTTTCCATCCCAGCCGCACAGCCGCTCTCCTGGACTCCTCTCCGGCTCTGGCCTTCCTTCAGAGCTTCACGAGGAGGGGCCTTCGCAGGAAGAGGGAGGGAATTCCTCCAGAGGAAACTGGGTCGTGTGGCAGCGGGAGCACTGGTGCCCCTCGGATGAGGAGGGTCTTAAACTAGAGGGGGCAGTGGGTAAAAAGTCAGAACGGAAAGGGACTTAGTGCTCTCTGGTGATGCTGGTACCAGACTGGCTTTAAAAATAGAAAGAGGATCTGCGAGGCATGGGAGCAGCGTGGGAAACCCCCGGATGTACTCTTTTAGATATAGTGGAGGTACAGCTGCTGTAAAGTGAGCGTCATATTGTTGACTGTCCTAACTGTCCAAAAACCTCTGTCTCCGATGCCATACAGAGAGCTTCAGACGACACTTTCACTGCCGCAGAGCTTCAGACAGCACAGAACGAACAACAGCTGCTCGAGTTATCCTTTAAACAAACAATCAAGTTAAAAGGGAATGTTTGACTCACATCCCCTCCCATCTCTCTGCTGATGTTTAGGGTGATTTCCCCCACTCCTATTCCCAAGCTACAGCCTTAAAGCTGAGCAGTGAGGGGCCTATCCATTTCCGTATAATGACATCATTACCCAAACAATGGGTGTGTATCGAGTGGACCAAAGATGCTATCAAACCAAGGCAACCATGCAGTGTACAGTGCAGAGATAACACACACACACGCGTGGAGAGACATCTGCCTTGACTATCAGGCCAAACAATTCTTGATTCTGCACTTAAACCATTCACGCCCAAGTTTTCTTTAAGTTTTTTTAAGGATTGTAGTTCTATCAGTTGAGCCCCTCTGAATCATGTTATGTTTTTTAAAAAAATTTTGTTCTTTGTTTTAAGGAAAATATAATTTGTATGGCTGGCAACAATTGTTACCTGTGGTCACACAGCTTGTCACTGGGTCACTTAATATTATTATTATTTTTATTATTATTATTATTATTATTATTATTATTATTAATAATAATAATAATAATAATAATAATAATAATAATAATAATAATGTTATCAAAAATAATACATACAACATAGTCATAATAAATGTAAAGAAAAAAAAAAAAAGGTGGTGTGTGTGTGGGGTAGGGTTGGGGACTGGTAGGTGTGGGCATTGGCTTTGGTAAGTATTTGTCTGCCAAGAAAGTTGCATCTCATTGGTAAATTATGAGCAATGCTTCAGGTTAGTGACTAGCTATTTGCCAACTGGCAACTTCAGTTGCTACTCACAGAAATACACCCATGAACAAAAATTTTTTTATCCTAGCTACAATTTTTTGGGAGAGAGTTACTCTTGAGACTTGCAGACTTTGATATAATATGTTTTGGAGAAAATCATAAGAAATGTATGAAAATTGGATCTTTCCAGAATGATGTGCATCCACCATGTCTTCCTCCAGAAGGAGCAGGAAGCAGATGATGTCATGTGACAGGAACCACTCGGAAACTACTTCTTATATACCAAAATCTTTGTTGTCTACTGGCACAAAAGTGGAATTGGTTGCTTTAGTAACGTTGATATTTTTTTATTGTGAGTAGAAAATGACAGTGATACACCTCAGCAGCAGTTGTTGCCAGTAGGAATGGGTACTGAATTAGGTACTTTTATAGGTCCTGACTGAATTCAGTCAAAAGTACCGCGTACCAATTCACATAAAACCAAACAGTACCATTGCTAGGTACCTAAAAACATCTTTGTGACTGTGAGGAAGTGGAAGAGTAGGCAAATTTCCATGCTGGACATGAACACACCATTGCAAGGTTATGTTAAATTAAAAATCTTTTACAATTTATAATTTAACAAATTGATATTTTTTAGCACTTAAACACAAAAAAGTACTGAAAATTGGTATCGTTGAGTACCGGTACTGATTACCAGGTACCGGGCATTGGTACCGTATCATTTCAAATGTGAAAGGTACCCATCCCTAGTTGCTGGCAAAACACGTTAAACTTCTAATAAACCGTGTCTTCAGCTCATATAAGACTCAAAGAAAAGCTGCTGAATGACTCTTAAATGTGAAGATGTCTTCAGTACAGTTTACTGTAAGAATAATCAAAGACAGAGTCTCAGATCAACCCTCTAATGGGCCATTTCAGAGCTAATAAAGAGCCAAAATGTCTCCCATAAGGAGGAGACTCATGCAAAGTGCAGCAGAATTATTAACAACAGTGTGGAGTGTGTTAAAGGTTATCACCAAGGCATCAAATGTGATCACTCCCAGGGCAAGTACGACAAAAATGCAATGATGCACCAATTTGGGAGCACAGCTTTGGGAAACTCCTAAGCAGATTTTGACTAATGTGAGAAAACTATGATCAGGTGCTCAGTGAGAAGGCAAAGTATTGAGCTCTGACCCCTGAATCAATCCTTAAATCTTTTCTCCTCATCACAGATCAGTTTAAGTCGACACTAAATTCAACATCAAGCCCAGCATTAGCCAAACCAGCTGTTTCCCTTTGGCATGAATTGCAGCCGCGCTGGTGCTTAAGGTACAGATGCAGCAGTAAACACCCACTTCATCTGTTTGCATACAGAGGGGAGCTGGAGGCAGCTGCCTTTGATCAGACCTTGAGCTATTTTTATCCCTCTCATCTTTATCTTGATGGTGAAGAGCCAGACTGTACAGTAGCTACAACAGAGGGGATGTATTTTTACTCCCTCGAGTAGGGATCTGTGCCAAGAGACCTTTGAACAAAGGACGGCTCAGTGAGGGATTTATTCAACAACTGTGGATGTCCCTTTAAGTTGACACAGTTAAATTTAAAAATAGAGGATCTAAAAATGTTGTCACACTGTATCAGCATCAGCATCAGCGTATCAAACTGTTTAAACCACAGTGACCAGAGGTGATGTGAGAGGAGGAGCTCAGGCCGTGTCCGAATAAACCAAATCAGTTTGATTATGTTAATTGGCTGAAGGCAATGAATGAATGTTAATGAATTCAAAATAAAGTTATGTTAATAACACTTTTTAATTACAGACAAGTCGACAATTTAAAGATATACATCTATCAATCAGATTCTGGGTTAAAACACCGTCTTTCACCCCTCCCTTCAACAGAGCGACAGTGGCCTTTGAAGGAAAGAAGCTGCCGATAAGCTAGTACGATCCTCTATTTGTCAGGGCCTGTATGCACGTCCAGTTGTAATACAAACGGGACTGTAAGTCATAACATACCATTATGAAACGCCCCATTTGGTTGTAGCATTAGCTACATACACAACTTTCAAAAACGGGCGTATTAACTAGTTGGTAGGTGTAAGACATCATATGACCAAGGAACTTTCTTAAAAAACCCATATCCAACAAATTCAAACTATGCATGCGTACTACAAGAAAACAAAGTTTTCTGTGGGAGATATACATGTATTAGAAAATTAACAAACAGCTGTTCTCTTTGCATATTTTGTCTTAAACAGTCTTTAAAACAGCCTATCATGGCTGAGGATGGATGAGGTAATTTTTTTTTTTAACCATCGGTACAAAAGGTCTGTTTTCATGACAGCTACTAAGGAGGTGCATATGGGCCCAGGTTTCTACCACCAAAAACAGCCACTGTCTTTTTCTTTTCCTGCTAACTGATGGATATTACAGTCACTTGCTTAATACTAGCCAATAAATAGATAAATAAATAAATAAATACAAAGGTTTTGTTTTCAGATGATTATAAAATAACTAAACATACTTATGAGTATTAAATTCCAAATCACCAAAGCTGTTTGGCTAAATAGTGGGCACTGTAACAGTGGACTCAATTGTGTTCTTGCCAGTAAGCTTAGTTCCTTATTTTATTTTTTGACTTTTAAGGCACTGAATGGAAACATACATAAGTCATCTTCTCAGAGTGTGAACCAACAAGACAGCTCAGGTCTGCTCCATGTCCCTAGAGTCAGAACCACACAGTGAGTTTTGATGCTTTAAATATCTGGAACAAACATCCATAAAACATCAGTTCTGCAGAAACTCTGAGGCCATGTCCACACTTAGCCGGATATTTCCAAACAACGAATAACCCCCCTTTTGTTCATTTTTAAAAATACTTCTGTCCACACGCAGCGGGTAAATCCGCCGGTGAGTGCAGCTCGAGGCATGCCAAACCAATAATGAGCACTATTTTCCAGACGTAGAACCTGTGTCAGCCAACCAGAATGAGCCCCAGTCATTCAGAAATGACGTTTAAGAACCGAAAACTCTGTTTACCGGCATCTACACGAAACCATGAAACCGGAGTTTTACAAAATCTTCACTTTGGACAGAGTTTTTAGAAAACATCGTTATCAGTGATGTAAAACTGCAGTTTTGTGTGGACGACAGGCGTAAACGCATAAAAATATATGCGTTTTCCTAAATACCCGGCTACGTGTGGACGTGGCCTGAGTTCCTTTAGACCCAGGTTGAAGACTTTTATTTATTAATTTTTTTTAACAGCTGCTTTTTATTACATAATTCTATAAATTATAAATGATACTGATTTTTCACCCAACTCTGAGACTCTATAGCTGTAATGCTCATATTTCAAAATCAGTTCTACTATATTTTAACCTTCTGTTTTTGCTTTTTTTTTTCTTTGCCTGAACTTAAATTTATTCGTTTTATTGATTTCAAGAGTTTTTTCCAGTTTTATTTGATGACCTTTGTATTGACTGTTTTCATGCCTTGAGTCCTGATGAACTATATCAATAAGCTTGCCTTGCCTTTTTCACTTTTAGCCAAAAACCTAAATTTTCATAATGTAAAATAAATAAATAAATAAGTTATTGGGAAAAAAATATATTTTCCTGAGTGGAGAGCATTATCTGCATAAGAGTTTTTATTTTAAGATTTAATCAGCTGTCACTGTAAAAAATACCAACTTTCTCCGACTATGGCACAAACCCCAAAGCTGAACATCACTTTCTATTAATATCTCTGAGGACTTTGAGCCTCTGTGTGTAGATTTACCTGAAGAGACCAAACTGTGCTGTGCAACATACGAGCCATTATAAAGATATTTACACTTTCATAGTGACACAAAGTCATGCAAGATTGTAAAAAGTGGGACAGGGTCTTGATTGATTATCATGCTCTATGTAACATCTTTACGGGCTGAAGAACTGATGATACAGCTGACGCTTTTGGGATAGCTGAATAACTCTGACCACAGAGAAAATCCAACACCAGACGGCTCTCTTAAGTCTTCAGTTTCACACACACACACACCTGTTATGTCGTGTCTAGACACCAGAGTGGAAGCAGTGGGAACTGTGGTCCCTGTTAATCCTTCTATCAGTTGCTCCTGAGCAGGCTGCAACCAACAACTGAGATCCCCCCTGGTCTTAGATATCCGTACCTCTAGCTACAAGCTCAAACTCTCTCCTCCTCCTCCTAAATCTGTGGCAGCCAATGCCACTCCCTGTGCAGGGATACATTCAACATATTGCATGAGACTGGTTTTCATCCTGGAGGGACAAAAATAGAGCCATTGACAGACACTGCATTTTCTGCTTGGCTTGGTAAGTAAATTGACCCGTCTGTGTGAGTAGGGAGGCTGGAGACAAATGTGTCTGCACGTCCACCTCCCCAGATGCCACGCTCTGCGGCGATAAACAACAGCTCAGGTGATTAGAAACACAAAGAGCACAGCACGACATTATCTTGATGAAATTTAACACACAGAGGCACAGGAGGGACACATTTCACCTGCTTCAACTTCATCAAGTCTGGGAGAGCTTTTTGAGCTATTACTTGGCACAGAGCAGGAAAACTTGTCACTTCATGCTCCGTGTTGGTTTGAAAGTAAAGACCTGCCGCTGTGAGTCTACATCCTCCCTGAAATCAGTTATTATCACATCACATCCCTCCCTGTGATGAGGAGCTCGGTGAGTCGTTATCAACAGCAAGTAACAAGGTCAGAACCTGGACGCCAATCATCACCACATACATACGGTGTTTTCACATAATAAACCGTTCCCTGCCAGATCGCTGACTGACAGAATAAATCATCAATAATTCATCAATGTCCGTCATGTCTGGTTAAGATTTGCTGCTGACCACTGAAGGCAGGAATCATGTCTGGATTTACGATGCAGCCTGGAGTACGCTCATGCATCCTTACTCTGTGTGAGATATTCTGTCCATACAAATCAATGGTGTTTCTGAAACTGGTCTCTGAATTATTACGCCGTCGAGGTCATAATGATCAGGCATTTTTGTCCAAAATGTCCCAAGTGCTGTTGAACAGATCAATGGATTTTAACACATTTATTTCAGATGATTACATTATTTTACTTTTCACGTAGAAACAAAATGATTTCACAAAAACCAAAATCTATCAGGGTCAAAATAACTGTTGGATCACAGTGTGCAGGAGAATGTTGTAGTTACTAACAAGTTTCTGACACGTCTCCTGAAGAATCCCAGCCTGTTCTTCTTTGGTCAATCTTTCCAGCTCCTCCAGATCTGATGCTCTTCTGACATGGACCCTGGTCTTCAGTTCAGACCCCCTTACAGGTTTTCAGTGGGATTTCAAGTAAGGGCTTTGTACGGGCCGGTCAATAAGATTCACTCTGGGTTTCTGGAGCTGGTTCTTCACCAGGAGCCATGTATGTTTTGGCTAGTTGTCAGGTTGGAAGACAAAGCCGGACCCAGACCCAGATCCAGTTTTGCTGCTGACTACTTGAGCCCCCCCCCCAAAAAAAAAAAAAAAAAAAAAAAATCTCCACATATCCTTCTTTCTTCATGATTCAACCTTCAACATTTGATGGGATTCTCAGCTCTAGACCGAGCCCTGAAGTATCCCCACAGGATGTTACTCCCACCACTGTGTTTAACATTTGGTCTCATCTGACCAAAGGAGACTTTGTCTGCTTCCAGTCTGCAGAATCCAGCTCCGGATGGTCCTCAACATCTTTCAGTCTCAAGGCTTGAAGGTCTTTCTCTCTCCATCCTTTGTATAAGTGGAGTTTTTCTTGGTCTGTATCCTTCACAGCAGACCATTTCTGGGACATCAGGGCTATAGTGACGGTCTTCTTTGACGAACTGAACTGGTGTAGTTTGGTAGTTGATCTGGGCTCTTTAGAGGTACACATCTCTCTGTCTAGTGTTTTTTCCAGAGACCAGTTTGAAATCTTTGTCTCCTCCCTCTGACAGACTTGTTCTGGACTATGTTTCTCTCCCTCTTTGAAATTCTTAATGATACGTCTTACAGCACTTCTTGACATTTGGGGGCCGTTTACACGACAACAGTTTTAGGGTGAAACGCAAAAGTTTTGTTGTGTTTCAGCCTCGCGTTTACACAGAAACGGCGTTTCAGCCGACCAAAAATGCAAACTTTTGAAAACGGCCTCCACAGTGGGATTTTTCAGCATTCACCAATACATCAGATGATCGGCCCAACTCTACTTCAGTTGGAATCTCAGAAAAGATGCTTCTGGACAAGACAGTTACAGCACCACCTACAGGCCTGGCATGCTTACTACAGCGTTTTCAGTCCCTCAGCATTTCTGTGTGTGTTACTGCATTTTTTTTTACTGCGTTTTAGAGTTTTGAGATTAAATGTTGTCGTGCGAACAGGGCCTCAGAAACAATGCTGTGATGAGGACCAATTTTTTTTTTTTTTTTTTTTTTTTTTAAGTCCAGTCTGAAGTGATTTCTTCAGCTTTTATCATGATGCTTTTAGCTCCAGTGACAGCTCAAAGCCTGAGCTGAGGTTTTTATTTTGTGTGTAAAGTGGAGAACAACATTCAGTTTGAACTGGATTGACTGATTGATTCATTGATTGCAAAGTTGCAGCACATGGTTACAACACAACAGCGCTTTAAGCTTTGGCTCAATAAAAACACCAGTTCTTAAGGGGGACTTATGATCCTGACCCTGGTAGTTTTTGTAAAATAATTTTGTTTCTGTGCACAACGTAAAATAATGTAAGCATACGAAATAAAAATAGGATGTTTGGAAAAGCTGTGTTCAAAAATCATTGGTCTATTCAACAGTACTTAGACATTTTTGGAAAAAAAGTAACATCTTGAAAGTTTATCCAATAAAACATTTAGTGAGACATAATGGATTCTGACTTCTGACACAATAAAACAGTGATGACTTACCACACTGGTTCGATCCACTGTTTTGATGCGGCTCCCTAATTCATTTCTTAACATTATGTAATTTAGTAAAACCACAAACGAAAGTAGGATGTGATCAGGAAAAAAAGACCATCATGAACAGAAAAACACGTTTCCAGGGACAGATTTAGTGTCTGTAATGGACTAGAAATGAGTTTCTCTGTTTTTAAGGTTTTTATAACATGTTTACCTGGATTTTGAGCCAGAACTAAATGTACAAAAACAGACACACCAATTAAACAACCACATTTAACAAGAAATGTGGTCATAAATCCTGTTTTTCATTACGTAATGAAGCGTGCTTTTCACAAGTACGCACAGGGTACACAAACAACATGTCAGCACATCTCCAATCATCCACTGTGTTAGCATCATGTCCTGTTTACAGACACTGCAGAAAAGTTATTTGGACATGAAAACAAAGATGGAGGCAGGGACTGCCCTCACGCTGTGGCCAGAGTCCAGCTGCATCCCCCCACGCCCCAAAGCCAGCGCTGACCAGCCTGGCCCACAAGGCTGACTGTGTCTGTAAAGCTGTTTGGCTCCACTTCAACCCTGTAATCCCTGAGCTCAGAGCGCACTCACGTGTGGCTCTCAGAGCGAGATGGCGGCCCTGCCCTCTCAGCCTCGAGCCTCTCCAGCAGAGGGAGGGAAAGTGGGAAGAGGAGGATTAACTGAGCTGTCCGCCATGCAGCACATGAAGGTAGCTCCTGGTCAGGACTCAGCACACACGGATACAGACAGACTTTTAGCAGCCACATGCATCTTCACATCCTCATCCTGTGTGCACACACCATAAAGCCAGCTCGCTGCGGGGGTCAGAGGCTGGCAGATGAAAGCCCAGTTGATGTAATGTTGATAACCATATGGCAACAAATCTGCTCAATGTTTACGTTGGGCTGTGGGAGCCCCTCTGACAGAGTGCGGTTATTTAGCTTATCTCTGCTAATCCCCCCGCTGCATCTCTCCCTCCACCCTTCTCCTGAGCTGCCTACAGGCTAAACTGACACCATTACTTTACAGCTTTATAATAAGGAGAGCATAATGAGCCATCTTAGACAGAGGCCGAAGAAGCGTCAAATGACTCCTTATTTCCTCTTCATTGTTCCAATCAGGAACTGCAATAACTCCTCAAACTAAGTTAGCATAAATTTTAGAATCTGGTCATAATGGGACTTGCATTACTCATTGCAGAAGAGCAGTTCCCACACCTCTGAGGTAAGTCGGTCAAGGCTTGACCACAAATCTGGCAAGTTAGCTCTTGTGGGTGCTGCCAAAGGAAAGTATCAGAGCAGGGATTCTTCAGGGTTCATTAGGCTTTAATCTTGTTAGCTTAATTTGATGAGTTGTATGACTCATTTTCCTGGAAAAAGTGCATCCAGGAATTTAGGAGCAGGTCAAAAACTGCATTTTGGAGCGAGTGAGTCTTTCAAAGGAATTAAATCAGATACTGAAAACATCTCAACTCCTTGATGGCTGTTGTCTCCAAGGGGCAACATCTGGTTAGTAAAAATGAAGCCTATGCTGAAGTGCTGAAAGTTGCTGTTCATTGAGAATCCAATCGAGGCTGGCTGCAGAAAGACCGGAAGTCACATACACATCCAACCATAAAAACAGAGTTTTATGTCATTAAAAAGGATATTTACAGCCAAGCTCCAAAAACAGCTTGGGTCTAAAATGCTGATTTCACTATTGAAAGGAAACTCACAACCGCCGTCATATCAAATGTGGCTGTGGCCACGGATTGGCTTCATTTCACAGTATCAGGAACAGAAGGGTGACATCCCAGAGACTACATCCATGTTTTATACAGTCTATAGTTGTTGCAAATTTGCAACATACTCAGTCGGGTCTTGACAGGGTATGTCAGGACCGACAGTGGGACCTTAGTATCCCACTACTGCCTATGGATTCATATTCCAAACATATCATGAAATGTATCAAATGAACTATGTGCCACTATCTTGGTCAGAGGGAGAACTTATTACACGAAGGTATATATATATTATATGTATCCAATGACTTCTGTACAACTATTGTTTGGGCTTTATTCAAATTTACAAATCTCTACCCAATCTAGTATCTCAAAGAATGCAAAACATTTTTGTAAGGTTATAAATTAATTCAGGCAGTAAGGATTTAACAATTTTAGAACAACATTTCTGGCATGAAATAAAAAAAGAACAATGTCATCAACTTAAGAGCAGTTTGATAGGTAACATGATTGGAAGATTCTGATGAAATCTCTTTACAAAACTGTTGGAGCCAAACTCTGATACAGGATGGCAACAATCTTCAGGCCCTCAGGTGAAACTACATTAAACTACATTGTATTCCACAGTGTTGGAGAACTTGACTCCAAAACTTTAACTTGAGCTGCGTTCAGACAGAGGAGGTCTCAATTTGTATCAATTATTTCTTCTGGTAGGTGCTAACAACAGATCAGCTTTCAGGCTACAGCTGACATGTTTGTTTACCTGCATGCAAGTCTTGCTCAGCAATAGTGTTTGGCAAGACGCAAAAAAAGGTGCCACAAGGTGTATGAAGAGGTGAGTGGATGGCGATGCTAATGTGACTTCGACTGTTGATAACGTTGTCATAAGCTAGCTGCTAAATAACAGCAACATTAGCTTCTAAAGTCACTTAAACATGATCCCACAATGTTTGGTTAAGCTGTGATATGTTTTTAACTTCACAAATGAGAATCCTTCAACAGATAAGTTCAGTAACATTACATTAATAAATTCTGACTGCAGGTGCATTCTGCATGTAAAGAACATTCTGGTAAATTGGATGAAGGTTTTAAGTAGAGACTCTTTACTGAACCATCACACAGTAAAATCTAGATCAACAGACACTAATGTGAATTCGATCAAAGTGGTTTCTGCACATCTAAATTGCCCCAAAACAGTCAGTCCAAGTTTACATAGCCAAGGATCTGATGTCACACAACAGCATTCCTCATCCTAAACTCAATTTTGGCTTCATTGATCATAATAAATTATACACTAAAAGTTAGATACTTAAAGTTCGGTTGGTGAGTTCCCTGTGTCCTGCTCTTGGGACTTACAAGGACTTGGGCGAAGGCTCGACTTCGACTCCACTCAAATTTTTTAATGATATTTTTTGATGACTCAAACTTGACGCAGACTTGAGCTATGGTAACTCAACTGCAACACTGTATTTCATGACTCTAAAGTGGAAGTCACAGTATGGGCTAAAAGTCCCAGTCAAAACCCTGCACAGTTCTTCCACAAATGCAGGTTGAAGCTGAAACATGAAAGGGAGAATATTTCATGGTCTAAAAACACCAGCAGCTTCAGATGGACTGAAGAGAAATGGATAGGAGTCCAATGAATCAGAATTCTACTTAAAAAAACATACATGAACACTGCCTCCCTCAAGTTAAAGAGGAGACAGACCACTTAGCTTGTTGTAGCTAAGTGGTCTGAAAACATCACTGATGGTCTGGGAATGCTTGAGTTCTCATGGTATGGAGTAACCTTCACATCTGGTGGGTATCGTTGAGGCTGGACAGTGAACACAAGTATCAGGGCTCCATTTGCTGCCATCAAGACAATGCTTTTCCAGGGAAGGCCTTACATAATACAGAAAGAAGCTGCCAAACAACACTCTGCTTATATCACAACATTATGGCTCCGCAGTTAAGAGGCCACGTGCTAAACTGGTCCACCTGCAGTCCTGATTTATCACCCATTGAGAACATTTGGTGCATTCACAAAGTTATCTGAGGGTAAGTCTCAATGCAAAGATGTAATGACAACATATTTCTAGACTTTTTGAAGACCCTCATTTCTGAACAATCACACCCACTACACAATTCATTAGATAAAAGGAGTGGTTAAAGACATGGACCCATCCTGACAGATATACAGCATCTCAGATGGAGAAAATGAGGAATAGCACTGCATCTCACTGAAAAATCAATCAATGTCTGGGCCAGGCATAAATCAAAGTAGTGCTTGGTTTAACTTTCTGTGTTTATGCTGAACACCACAGCTGAGCTTTTATCATCCATTCCTATCTCCAGAGTTTGTTATTGTCAGGTCTGAAAGCTGTGCAGACAATCTGAGCTACCCCGATGCTATCTGATGATTCAAGACAGGAGGCATTTTTCAGATGTCCTCCACAGATACCGACTGACACTGCATCATCAGTCAGCTCAGGAAGTCACACTAACAGATTTTTCTCCATAAAATCCTCTAACAATTGACTGTCAAGTACCAGATAACACCGGAGCGGGAGCTTACATTCACAAACAGCTCAGCAGCCTTTTCACACGCAGCTGAGACGCGTCTTTCCCTCAAACAGGGCTCTGGCAGATCCTGACATGTTAAGTTTGCACTGAAAACAGATGAGAGGCTCGCGGTGACGTAGACCTGGGGCACTGCTGGATGAGCTGCTGCTTCATTAGTATTCAAACACTTTTTGCTATTCCAGGAAGACGGGCCTGCCTGAGCGTGCTCAGACTGTGTCTGAGAATGGCTGGACACTGGTGATGTGTGAATGAGGAGGTGACAAAAAACAAAAACACGAGAGGGGGGGACTAAATAAACACAACACTTAAAATTCCACTTCATCATCATCATCATCGTGGCGGAATCCTGACCTCCTTTTTTCTGTTTGCACGCCAAGTTTAAAGACACATGATCCTACTCCACTAACCAGATACCATAGCTCTATTAGAGCAACATACCACACAGTCTCAGGACGTAAGCAAATGCATCTCCTGGTATTTTTGGCCTTGTATGTTTGACATAAACAGGGATCAGAACTTACTGCGAATCTGTTCTGTCATATCCAGAAGTAAGGAGGGAGGAAATGGCTGCACTAAATGCACTGGAAGGTCTTTTCTGTTTTGATGTTTGGTGCATTAAAAATGAATGTCATGATTTGGAACAATGGCTAAAAATAGTGGACTCTGGGAGTCCATCAGGTTTGTCCTTTCCCATCCTTTTCTTTCACTGACCTTTTCCAGGCATAATGTTGATATGCATCAGATTGTAATGATTGCTGCTGTATATCTTGGAGTTCCAGCATTTGTTCTGCTGTCATCCTGTTGAACAATTTACAAACTGGAGGTTACTTTTTTACTTTCAGATTATTAAAGATATTTAACCAACACTATTTTTTTAATTTTCTGAACAAATATTAATCGTACTAAAAAATCTCAAATATTTTGAAAAACAAAAATTTTGTTTCTGTTTTGTGTGAAATCTGTTGATATGGTGCAAATCTGTGAAACTTCTACTATATAGAGGGATTATTTGTTTATTAACAATGCAAGATGTGCGCACAACTTGGGTGCAGAAGCACTGCAGAGTTTAATGGTTTGTAATCTGACGTGGAGGAGTTAACCACTAAAAAACTCATTTTGAAACTAAATATCATCTCTTAGACGGATGGGAAACGGCTCCCAGATTTTTGAAATAGCAGTGAGTGGACAGAAAAGATCAGCAAGTGGACAGATAGGTGGACAGATTTTTTATGCAGAGAAATCCGGCGTGTACCCAGAAAGCAATTTAAACACACAACTGTCACTCGATGCTCATGACTGCATTATCCGTGGACACTTATTAGATTGTGACAGACCAGGATTTAAACATGTGTCAATAAATCAGAAACCCTCCCAGACCAAAAAAAGGACAAAGACTGCTGAGTCAGAGACCCGCTTCATAATAAAAGAACCAGAAAACTACGTCCACTATGCAGATGTCACTGGTGTTTTAGTGTAAAGTGTGACCCTGTTAACTGGTGACTCTCTGATGTTAATCACCGATACTGGTCACCGGTTAGCATGGTCGCTATTAACTCCAGAACACCGGTTGCTCTGTGACTGTCAAAACTAGATAGATGTTACCTCTGTTGTATAGTATCGTTTCTAAAAACTGACCACAGAACAACCATACATGTTGATGCCGATAACAGGTTGAATTTAGTGTTTAAAAATGCTAACTCCTCTGAATGAATGAAGCTAAATTCTGCTTCTGTGGTCAAGATGTGTGCACATTTTTATGAGGACGTAGACTCATAATCCCTCAATAGAGGTGGGTGTACTGATTTTTAGTTTTGACATACAAATGCTCACATGATACTCATTGGAGGATTGTTCACTCTGATGAAGAATTTATATTAATAAGAAAATGTGAAGTAAGAGCGCACGTGTCAGTTACAAATATTATTTGGTAACTCACGCCAAAGTTTTGTACTCACACAAAACCCTGGTAGCATAATATTGAATTGGTTTATCTTTGTCATGTGACCAGAAGTGCAGCGAATCCACTGAGCTGTTTTCAGCCTGCTAGCACCAGCTCAGTCTGAAACAAGAGCTCATTGTCACTGGAGCGTGCTGTGACCTTAATATTCACCTGTGGATAAAAGTACAGTAAAGTGTCATATGTGTAGTAAAATTGTGCAATACTGCAGCAACATGAGCAACAAGATTTTCATTTCATTCTTGTGTTATTTATTATTTATATATTTTATTTTGACATTTTTAATTCATATATAATATAATATATTCATATTAATATAGAAGATTATTTGTTTTATTTCTGCATTTTAATGAATATTTGTGTTAATTATTTATCATTTGTGTGCTTTTCTAAATTTATTTAATTGTCTTTTAAGGCCATCAAAGGTTTTTCACATTAAAGCTGTTACACTAACAGTATTTGTATCTGTACTGAATAAATATGTCAAAAAAGCAAACGGTAGCGTATCCGGTCATAAAAGTGTAGTATTGCCCTACTCGACAACTTTTCATATGAACTTTCACAACATTTTTACTTCCTTACTTTAAAAACAGATATGTCTGTTTCAGAAAACATAGCTGTCACTTCCCCAAATCACTCGGGTGTTTTCAACTGTGAGAAGATGCTCAAAGACCTCCTCTTCTCTTTTACCACCTTCACACTGACATTTGGTTCTAGTTCAACATTTAGGTCCTGTTTTAGTTGGCTGTTCAAGCCTTTCTGTACATAAAGTCTAATTCTCTGAGCATTCAACCAGCACTTTACCCGTTAGGAGTCCAGGCTATAGAGTGCTTGTCAAGCTGTTGTTGGATGTCTTAACATAAGATATCACTCTGCTTTCAAAGCTGTGTTATTAGATGTAAATGCTCCAGAGTAAACAGGTAAGTGGACCTTGGACTCAGGTTTTCCTTTTCAACTACTTCTGCCAAGGTGGAGCCTGAACCATTGAGCCTAAACTCACATATCATGCAGTATGCACAGCTGTGCAGTGGGTAGCACAGCAAACCAAAGAGTTATAAAACAGTTTCCTGCTTCTTTTTGATGAGCAGAGATGTTGTCATTGGAAATCTCAAACTCTTACTGAGGGTAGTAGGTGTTCTGAGCAGCTGAACCTGAACCTTTAAATTCCCTGGCTGGCTGTGTGTGCGTCAAACACTGAGGTTGAAATGTGACTCAGGTAGGGTGGAGAACTTGGATGCTGCCAGTATTCCACATACTTCTGCTGAAACTCAAACCTTCTGTTCCAGCTTCTCCTTTTTTTTCTTCTTGTAGCAGAAACTGTTTGAACATTTTTACCCTCCAGGGGTTGAAATTAGATTTAACCAGCTCATTTGGTTAAACCACTGGATGTTTATACACACTCATATTAAATTAAAGGTAATAAAAACAGCAGATCTTCAATCATAATTATTATTATTACAGAGAAAGTCTGCTCATGCCACCACCAACAGCACAAACTCTGCTCCTTCTTTCACTGCTCATAACGTGCAAAGACTGAGGGCAGCTGGCAGCCATTGTGACTGATGGGCAGTATCCTTTATTGTCCGCTCAGAGCAGGACCATCAGGGGCGCATTATGCAGTCTGAGATCCTTTCTGAGTGGTCATGACAGGCTATGGATGTAGCTGCCCCTGCTGCTTTCAAGGGCATCTTTTTTCCCCTGCGAGAGGAGAAAGAGGGATGGGACACCTGAAGGCAGCAGCTGTACATCATCTGCTGCGAGGAAGAGGACTGAAATAATGCAGGGGGCTTAACCATCGCACAGGATAGGAGCCAAATAAACCACAAAAGTGTCATACACAAGGTAGAGACAGTAAAATGTAAAAAGAAGAGTTTCTAGGAGTAGCAAAGTGGTTGGATTCTCAATGATACAGTAAAATGAGGTGATACCAGAGGAATTAATACACAGAAGCACATGAACCTACCTCCACTGCACTGAAGATCAATGAAGCACAGCTGACTCCAGGCTTGTCTCAATCATAACCTCACTGTAACAGGAAGTTCAAGTGTCCAAACAGGCTCTGACTAAAGACCTCTCCTGTCTCACTCTGACAGACATCCAGAGGAGCATGAATCCAGCTCTGCTTGGTGTGTCTGAGGGGCACCACCCTAGCCTGGCTTTCCTCTGCCAGCTCTTGTCCCGTCACTTTTTTCTGTGGTGGAGAACACACACACTGAGTCTATTGAGGAACACACAGCCTCTATGCACGCTCATTGGCTCCCTGTGTGCTGTTAATGTTGGCGTCTGACAGCACTCCCCTCTCTGCTTTGCATGTTCGCCTGCCCTGCTGCTGGAGCTTTCACCTCTGCCAAGGAGAGCTGCAAGGCTGTGTGTGTGTGTGTGTGTGTGTGTGTGTGTGTGTGTGTGTGTGTGTGTGTGTGTGTGAGTCTGTCTCTAAGGGGAAGGGAGTGGCAGCCGGGTGTGACACACTTGATTACTCCGGCTGATTGGGGATTATTTTTGGCGGCTTCCAATTGCACCCTCCTCAAAACAAAACTCAGTGTTTTCCCCTGTGATTATCTCCTCTGATCATCTCATCCATTTCATCTGACTCTGACTACAATCTAAATCATATTTACGGCGTGAAACAGGCTGCCATGACATAACCAGGCTAAAAATGAAACTCATGACACCTTCAGCCGCTGTCTCTTCCTGTTAACTGACACTCGGGGTGAACTTTGAGGAATGGGGAAGTGTTCCTGTGAGGGACACTCCCACTGAGTTATAGTTAAATAGTAAAGCAGCAAAAATAGCTCAGTGTCTGTGACATGGTGAGCAATGAACATATCTAAGGCACAAATGATCAGGAGGGGTATGTGAAGGTTTTCGTTTTTGACTTCAAATAGAAAACCTGAGAGTCCATGACCACATGAGTCAACAACAAAACTACACCATTTGTGTAACATAAATGTCCAAACAGTAACAGAGTATCTCTACTGCTATAGCAATAATCTAGTCTGATCTAACAAAATGACCTCGGTCAAATGTGGCCTTTTTTTTAACAACTTTAACAACTACTGAACCGGTGCTGCCAGCCACTACCCACACATTATTGCTATTTCTAAGTGTCCCCCTTTGGACAGCAGAACTTTATTGGCAGGCCAAGACTTCTTAGCAGCTGCTTCCCCTGCCCTTTCTTTATTGCAGTTTCTTATGGTGATTCATAATGGCACCAAAAATACATTACCAACAGTGCACTGAAAGGTGCTCACATCCTTCCATAGGTTCCACTCCTCTTTTTTTCTTCAGAGCGACCTCAAAGTAACCAGTCAACCTTAAAAATAGGACCTGCAGGATTTCCCTCAAAAAAGCAAACAAACAACAACAAAAAAACAACAACAAAAAACAACAACAACAACAAATAAATAACTTTACATGAATGACGCTGCTCAATCAACTCTTGTGGGCCTCTATACATGTGTGTCAGTGTCTGTGTCTGCCTCAAACCCTCACCTCTGCCTGTATGTTGATGTTTTGGTTGTATTCGGATGTTTCTAGGTGGAAAGTATACATGGTTACATCAGCCAATCATAGCACCCCTGGTGCGCAAGTGACTTTGCGTGTTGATTAGTGAGCGAAGAAGCTATTAAGCGGCTACGATTGAGGACATAACGCAGAGAAAAGAACACACAACCAAAGTGAAACAAAACGGCAACAGTTAAAGCTTTTTACCAAATGAGGGTGAGGCCTGGCTCAACTTTCACTAGGTTTACTGCACTTGGAGAGCAGCTTGGTCGAAGAGTGACAAGAGTTAGCTTCCTACTGAGCAGGTATGTGACAAATGATCAGCTTGTGCTAACATGCTAAGTCAGGTGCACGGCTCTCAAGTCTCTCCCAAGTGCAAACGTAATGCTACAGGTGGTTTCTGGGCTAGTGAGTGTGTTCACGTAGTTACAGTCAGAGGCAGTGGGTGTGTGCTGCAGCTGGCACTGAGCCAAGGAGGAGGAGCCCACTTGAAATACTGTATTTACTAACAAGTAACGAAATTTCCTATAGACCCTACCTTTAACTTATGTGATGCAAAATCACAACAAATGTTTCCTCAAGTTCCTTTCCAATAACATTAGCTGGTTTAATGCAGGGGTCTCCAACATGATATACAAGAGGTACCAGTAGCTTGTAACTCCTCTCTAAGTAGCTCACCAAAGGTTTAAGAATCTAGAAAAATCTGAAAACTTGACGAGGCAAATTCATATCAAATCAAATTCATAGGTGCCCTACCCCCAAATTCTTACATTACATGATTATTTGCCAATCAGCTGTCAATCAAACAGTTGCGCTGCTATTAAGCTTGATGAGTCAATGGTGATGTAAGATACACAGCAACCATGGCCACAGCAGGTATCCATACCAACAGAGTCCTGTTTCCACCAATCACTTCGGTTTGGTTTGTAGGTATGGCACTCCTTTGGCAGCATTTCCTTTGACTAAAACCAGGACAGGTCCCTAAAATTGTTGGGGTGCCAGACATATCGCTTCGACCCTATTGGTCAAAGCACAGCCTCCTGTGCGACAGCGGCAGCTGTAATTCTCCTGATGGCACTGAGTCTTCTCTGAAACAAAGCTTGATTGCTCTTTGTAACAACAAGCCACATACCAATCATAGAGAAAATGAATTGCTGGATGTTTTCCATCCTTGCTCTTTCTTTACTGTGCAATGTTTTTCTTCTTCATTGGTTATATTTTCCCAGTACACCATGTTGTGCCGCTATGGCATTATGTTATAACATAGCTGTTGTGGCTTACACCCCGCCTATCAAGAGGGGCGCGATTGACCGTGGAAATGCAAACAGGATCAGGCTTTACCGATTTGAACCATACCCAACAATAATGATCCATACCGGATTGCTAGGTGGAAACTGGGATCAAGCAGCAGGAAACGTACCGTTTTTATAAAGATTTGTTTCACAAATTTAAATGGCAAGTGTGTCCGATCTGCAAGTGTGTCAGTCGGTAGAAAATAACAATTCAAGTTACCAGTTTAGACACTATTAAGAAGTCACTATTGGGAATTTTGGTATCTATCTGATTCTCTCACAAGCAGTATTTTGAACATGTTCAGTCACATGTTTCATGGCAACAAAATATTAAGGCTGTTTACTGTGAATAAAAAACAAAACAAAAACAAACTGACAAGACTGACAAGCACCAAACAGCACCAAGTTTGAAAGCTACTCACCAACCCTGCCACTGTTACCACCAAGAGTATAGTAAACATAACAGCAAAGGAATACTACTGGTAGTCCTCTTGATGTCTAAAAGCCCTCATATTTCTATTTTGCTAAAAGGTGTTAATGTGTGAAGTTTGGTTTCATCCCATCTGCTGCTCTCCAAACGGCTGAAAATCCACTTGGATGTGAAGAAATTCAAACTTTCCGTGTGTTATCTCTCTAGCTTCTGTTCCGCCCCAAAGGATTCTCTGCCAAGAGTTTCTGAACCATTAAACACTCGACTCTTAAACCTTCTCTGCAGCTTGATCAGAAGATTTCCTTTCAATGCTCCTATTGAGGGTAATCCTCCATCCTCCAGAAAGACTCCTCTTCCATATGTTTAACTCAACCTACAGCTTAGCTATTGCTATGTTAAATCATGCTTGGTGACACTAAATTGTAGCTCAGCCAGTAAACACTGCGTTTATATTTCAGATGTAATGTTGAGCGTTTTTCGGTCCCGTGGGTCTATGGAGCATTTGTAATTAGAGTAATCATGAGTCCCAGCTGGCAGAGCTGTCAATATTCATCTTTATGAGCAACACAAACTGCTTCACAGTTTTCCTCACACATACCAGCGTTATACAGCATCTCATCAGGGAACAGAGGGAGATCTGGGTGCATGTGAACCACACTTGCTGAGTAAGACGACTGAAGAGGAGTCCGTCTGATCAGTTCAAAGGCTTGGCCAAGCAGCACAGCGACTCAAAATGCTTAGTGTGTCTTAATTTAGCACTTGGAGCTTGTGGAGAGACCTCTGGTTGACTCTTGTTGCCCCCAGAGATCTATTTTCCTTTACTTGAACACTTCCTCTTCAGATGTGACCTGTGCTGACCTTTTGAACTTCCTCCACACATCTTCGGACAAAGGCCTGCATTCCAGTGTGCAGCGAACTCTTGTTGTCTTGTTCTACTTCTCTTCACGATGTTCCTGTCTGGGAGGAACATCCTTTAACCTCCGAATGAGACAAATCCAAACAGACAAGCGGGGTTATGTTCAGACATGCACGGTGTGAAACGAACCAAACCTCAGAATATGGTATTATCTCATGTAACAGGGTGTGAACAGAAGGTCTGCTGCTCTTCGAGGAAGCGGAGGCACGGTACTTGTGTAATAGCTTTAGCGGCTCAGTCTGCCTGGCAATGACTATCATGGTTATTTAATGGATGACAGAATCTGTGTGATACGTGTCTTATCTGTCACGTTAACCAGTGTCAGTGAGGTTAGTAATGCTGAAGGACCTCTAATGTAACACCTCAGCACAGTTAAAGGGAGGGAGCTGTTTCAATTATGTCTGGGAAAAGCTCGAAAATCCAAGCAAATTTCCATTACAGTGAAATATGATTTTGACACTCAGCAGAAGTTGATTCCCCAAAGCTAAAAGAAAAAAAGAGCCGGTTACTTAGAGAGATGGGGAGATGGAGGAGTGCAGTATTTCAAGGAAAATAACTGCTCGGCAGTCGGCTCCAGTCACTGAGGAACAGAAAGTACTTTTAGTGTCTCTGGTTGAACCATTTATCAATGGCTTTTTAACAAGGTGGGCCCCACATGGCCTTCCCAGCTATCTGTCACCCTAAGCTAGGTGTTGTGAGACAGAATGGTGCACTTTGGGAGTTTCCACACTTCTCTGGCTGTTTTTTTTTTTGAGACAACTGCAGCCAGACACTCCCCAACATTTACCAATAAACTATGTTTTTGGCAGGAGAGTTACTGGATTTCATGTCTCCTCAGGGAGTGAATTTGGCGTCTGAATATCAGCCAACCAAGCCTGACCAGACCTGCCGTGTTAATCCCCAATCACCACTCCTTACCAGGCCTCCCCTTCCCTTCCCTGAGGTTAGCTGTACACCTGAACACACCTTGATGTTTTCTTTCCATGGTCACAAGTTTTCACCAGAGTGGAATGCTTCTGAATAAGAGCCATTCATATTTCTCAGAAATAAAAGAAACGTGTAGGAACACAATTTCATGCTTTACTCAGTGTACAAGTTCATTACTCATGAGTCTTAGGGCCAATCCCAGTAGTCACTCTTTCACCTCCCCCTTCATCTACTCCCCTCAAATTAGAGGGCCAATGGAAGGGGTGACTTTTGGTGTCCCTGATCTGACATTGGTGTGGCTATTATTAGCAATAGCTAACACTATAGCAGCGTTTGCTAGATTGCTATAACACATGATTTTTAAATACAACCATCTAGGGATGGGTACTGCATTTGGTACTTTTATAGGTACCCACCTCTAGCTCTGTCAAAAGTACCAGGTACTGATTCACTTAAAGTCAAAAGGTACCATGTTTAGGTACCTAAATGCATCCTAGTGACTGTAAGGGAGTGGAAGAGTATTTTCTATGCTGCACATGAACACAGCATTACTGGGTTATATACTGAAGAATAAACATTTTCAACTGAAAATATTTTACATTTTATCATTTAAAAATTTTATATTTTTTATCATATAAACACACAAAAGTACCAAAAATTAGTACCGTTGAGTACTGATACTGATTGCCAAGTACCAGGAATCAGTACTGTATCGTTTCAATTGACTAATATTAACATAGAGTGACAAAAGGTTGGATATAGGATATAGAAAAACAATATGAGTATCCTTATTTCTGGCAGTTTCAATATCTTGGGAAATTTCTCATACTCCTTACTTGTAAGTAATGTTCCAATTTTGTCCTCATATCAAAGGCTGTGTGCCCGTTCCCCTTAACCTTGCATAGAAATGGGACACCCCTTCACTAGACATGAACTCGCAAAACCAAAGTAAGGTTTCAGTTGGGATTAGCACTTAATGAGGGCACTTTCCACCATCTTTAGGACCGTGTTGCCATTGACTGGGTCTTGCAAAGTCACCACTCAGGTGGTAATTGCCCATTGTACTGCTGATATAAATCAACAGAATTTACATTTAAAGACAAGTTAGGATTTTATTGACTTCCGGTGAAGTAGGGACTGCTGGAAATGTGCAGATTTTTCTTTCTGTCTCTTTTCTTTCTTTTTTTTTAAAAAAAGCAAATGTAATGTATTTTACTGCTACTGCACTCTTGAATGGCTTCATTATCCTTCAGTTAAAACAAATAGTCATTTTTATATTGAGGATTATTATAATGTTATTGAACCCCGTGGGTTAATCTAGCTAGCTTCCCAAACCGATAATGATCCTGAATCATTTAGGTCTTAATTTTCAGTGTAAATATAAAATTTGACCCTGTTCTGTTTATAAATTCACCATAACAATAGTTCACAGCAGATCAGATGAGTGTTGATAGTTGACGTCCAGTCCCAGGCTAGTCCGAAAAATGCTGCCATGAATATGACGGAATAATGATTCCTATGGTTAGGGATGTACTAACTCAAAATACGCCACAGGTGTTCCCGGTCTGGCTCCACTCATTAACTGCACGGGTTCAGACAGGTTTCTATTGTCATCCAGTGTCATATTACACTGGACCTGCTCTGTTGTGGTCTGACTGTGGTCACACTGGCAAACTGTACCATACTTAAGCACGCTTCAACCAGAAAGCCCAGATTGTTTGGCCAATTTGACCACAACCATGCCCTTCTTGAGTACGATTCATTTCTCTGCTTTGGCGTGTTTTGGAGAGGTGGGGTTCAGCACGGTTCATGATCCATGGTAAAGATTGCTGCAACCGCTCCTCTCAACAATCAGTTTAGAAAATGGCGAGGGTGTATCAGACCAAAACAACATATTATACAACATATTCAGCCAAAAAGTCACTAAAGTTGAAACAGTGTTCTCTATGTCTTTTTGTGCTGTGCTATGTGCTAGTTTTTGCCCGATGCCGGAGCAGTGACTCATCTGTTTAGAAAAAAAACAGATCAAACAGTCCAGAAAGTCATGCACAGAAACCACATACAAACACCCAGTGAGTTTCAAAATAAGACAAACTGTGTAAAAAACAGATCACATTTAGCTTGACTACAACAACAAACCAACACGATGAGTGCAGCCAGACCAGGAGTCAACAGGTTTGAGGTTTTACAGCCCAACATGAACCAAGAGAGGATCATCATCAGGGTGGGAATCGAAGGAATTCCTCGGTCTACCAACTCAAACTTCCTGGCAGTCCTGCAACGTGCCGGATTGAACACACAGCTGGTCTGAGCTGATGTATGAGAAAACACTCAGCCCACACATAACAGAGCCAAAATCAGACTGGATACTGATCTGGTGGATCAAGACACAGACATAAAAGTATTTCTGTATATAAACCATGATGTCTACTAATTGGCCACGTTAAGACATCATGGAATGGACAGCTTGAGCAAAAACTCATTCTCAGGATGTTCTCCCACAGTATTTATTTTCAAGGATTTGGGAAAAGTCAGAATCACCCACTGCATCCAGACAAACACTCTGCCCTGTATCCCCATCACTGATTCCCAGTTCCTCCCAGCCAATCAGCTCGACCCATGGAAGTGTTTTCTCTTGGTGGGAACTCATGGAAAGCTGTCAGCCAAGCCACAAACACCACAGGCCAGCTGACTCAAGCACAGCTTTTACCAACGGTGGAAAAAACACACGTCTCCAACTGGATTCCGTCACCATGTTCCCTCCGTTATATGACGTGTTACATAATTCAAACCATATAATGTGAAACACTTGTACAAAGAAGACTTTTTCTTAAAAAACTACCCAGCCCTGGCATCGTCTTCCTCTGCTTGGTTCAGAGTGAATAGACGGCGGAAAAGCAGCTGGGAGCTGGAGCTATAAAGCCACCAGCTGCTTTGGTCCCATGTTAAAATGATCCCCTTTAAAAATCAAACTTGTGAGCTTTAAAAAGCTTTACAGGCTGAAGTAACCTTTTAAAATCTGAACAGAGGCGTTTCAAGTCTCTGTAAATCTACAGCTTTCACCTGGAATCCCTTTCTTCTCACCTTTAAACCACAACAAGCCACAAGAGGAGTCTCCTCTGGCGTAATGACTCTGCTGAGCTGAAGATCCCCGTGTCGTAACAGAGAAACTGAAACAATATGACAAACCATTGTTCTTCAGATTGCCTGTTATGCCTGCTGACAGTAATTGGTCCAATAATTGGAAGAGACAGAGCGAACGCCAGCTGAATAATTCCCTGCAGCTTCTCCCTGCCACATGTTATGGGGGCCTTATGGCAACCTGTTGACACAATCCCAGAGTCCCACGGGGGCCAGTGCTGGGTCTGCATAAACAGAAAATATAATCTGCATCGCAAAGCGGCTGAAAAATGTATCACGTTGCTAAACACAGAGCGAGCCAGAGGACAGTGTGTCCGACTGGAGCTGCGTGTTATACTGTCTGTTACACCGTAAAAAACTGAAATCTAATCAAGTGTTTTTGTCTTATCTTAAGTAAAAATTGTCTTGTTATACTTGGTATGAGCAACATTCACATGACCAGTCCAGAAAAATGTTTTGTTTTTATTCATTTAAAGACAAAAATAAGGTCTGAACTGCATGTGACAAGTAAAAAAAAAATCTGCCAATGGAACAAGAAAAATTTTCTACAATATTTCCTTGAAACTAGAATCACATTTTAATACGAGTAACCTTTTTCTTGCTTTAATGGAAGATATTTTCAACTTGTTCAAGTGATTCAGACCTCATCTTTATCTTTGAATAACTTGAAAAAAGACGTTTTCTGGACTGGTCAGGTGAATGTGGCTTATATCAAGTCTAAAAAGACATTTTCTACTGAAAATAAGACAAAAACACTTGATAAAATTTCATTTTTTGCAGTGTTATCTTTTCCATTCACACAATACATCCCAGTTGTCATGAAGTACTTGTAAAAGAGAGAAAAGACCTTAAGGAACCAATAACAGTGTTTGAATTTGTCATGTGACCCTCTGGAGGTTGTACAAAATCCCTTTTATGTAGACTTTCTTGCAAGGCCAATTCTCTCCTCAAAACTGTCCATAACTTTTTTACCATATCTTTCTCTGTCTGAAAAAAAAAAAAAAAAAAAAAAGAAAGTAATAATAATAATAATAAATATATGTATATATGTATATATGTATATATATATATATATATATATATATATATATATATATATATATATATATATATATATATATGTTCATATTAATAGACAAGTAAGGCTTAATCTCTTAAAGTTTAATCTACTTTATTTGCTAATTAATTTAGAAAATATGTAAAAATGCAAACATTTTGGTTCACTGTCTTTGGGTTTACAAACAGTTCAAAAATAAATTTGTCATTATTGTTATTTTTTTCTCCTTCTCACACTCCTTTTGATGCTCCTTCTTTGTGGCTGTTGTGTTAGTGACTAACACAACAGCCACAGTCACACTACCATACATCAGAGGGGTCAGAACCCATACAGAGGGCCATGAGGAAACACAACATCAACACGCCAGTCAAACCACACACCAAACTCAGACAACTCATCGTCAGACCCAAGGACACCATTCACCAGGACAAAAAATGTGACGTCATATACGAAATTGCATGCCTATCATGTAATAAAACATACGTGGGGGAGACAGGGAGACCATTCAGCATACGAAAGAAGGAGCACCAAAAGGAGTGTGAGAAGGAGACAGCCAACAGACAAACAAGAACAATAAAAGAACAGGGACTCCAGGAAAATCTTAAATCAGCCATATCAGACCACTGCAAAAGAGAAAACCACATCATGGACCGGGACAATGCCAGGGTCATCCGTGCCGAAAGTAACAAATTCCATAAGTGGATCAGAGAAGCCATCGAGATAAGGAACTGCACACCAACAAAAGCAGCCTATGACACGTCACTTCACCATCACGTGACGCTTCTGTCGAATACCCCGGAAGAGGGTTGAAACTAGTAAAGCAGGTAAACAAACCTCTCTGTCTTTCAAAAAGAACCCTTCTAAAAAGAGAAGTTTGTTTCCTGAAAACCACAGATGTGACGTCTTTGGTTAAATAGTTGATGTAAAGTTGGATAAAATATGTTTAGACTCCTTGCCATTCATTTACATGGGGCGTTCCTCAATGGTACAGTGTTGCTAGCAGGCAACGTTCAGACATGAAAACTGATGAAAAATAGTTTTTTTCTTCACTTTGTATGGCATTCATTGTAAACTGTTGAAGCCATCAAGTATTATCCACATGTTTTTGAAAAAATAAATTAAAAAAAAAGTTGAAATATAAACAGAAAATCACTCAGAGAGCACAGACCTCCACCAAGCATATTGTGATTGTCACCAACACTTTAGTCCTACTTTAATGTTATACTCCCTTTCAGCAGACTGTCTGCTACAATTTGGTGTTAGTTGCAGGTTTGTACGATAATTTGTTCCTGACAGTGTTGAAATTTATAATGACCCAGTACATATTTCATATTCTGGATCTTAGTATCCAGAATATTGGCAGGATCTGGATCATACTTTTACATCTATCAGTAATTGTTGTACCCCTGTCTTGTATTGTTTTACAAAGCAATCCGAACATTTATTGTGGAGTTATATACACATATGGTGAAAACAGCCCTATCTCACAATGATAAAGAATCCTTTAAAAAAACAAAATCCTGGATCCAGACGGTGATCCAGATCACCTCCAAAATTTAAACACCTCTTCTTTGTCTTATTTTGAACATTTCCAGAAAATTTCATCAAGGTCTGTTTGTTACTTTTTGAGTTATGTTGCTCACAGACAAACAGACAAACTCTTCCAAAAACATAACCCTCTTGTCTGAGGTAATAAATAAAAAAAATATACTTATTTTTTGGAAAATTTCTTTTTTGATCTATTTTGAGGCAAAAACTCACTCAAAACATTTTTTTTTCTAACTGGCATCACTTAGCATACCATAGAGGGTTAAATGCTTTTAATGAAGAATGCTGCTAATTGCTCTGTGATGACCTTCATTTTGATATGCCAGGTATTGCTAACCACTTAGACATGCTACAAAAGCAGATGTTTACTTTACCTCGCAGACTCTTCATTTTAGCGCTCGCAAGTATTCAGCTACATAAAAGCCTGAACCCTTATTCAAACATTTCCAAAAGCTAGATTATCCACCTACGCCTTAAAAACTGAGAAACTAGACATCATTCCATCATCATCCTCTTTGTCCGTTTTCTGTCTCTGATGAGCCACAAAGAATTTACTTCTCCCAACACAAAGACGATGACTCAAATGTAAAGGATGTCGCGAGGCAGCGTTGATGAGTCATTGCTGCTGCGGTCAACCTTGGACACTTTCATTTTACAAAATGATCCTCCAGTCTCCTTGGTGTGATAATGAATGACGGGACCGGCAGAGCCAGCGAGCCTCTCTGTCCGGGGCCAGCTGAGCTTTACCTTTGATACACAACGCGCACAATGACTCATCAGACGCTTGTCACAGCTTCCTGGCTCCCCGCCGGCTCCGAACGCTGCTCCTTAAAAAAACTCCTCTGATCAGCCCATGATTTATTTAACACATGCTAATGTAGTTTGCATTTAAACAGCCTAAATGCTCCAGTGCACTTCACTTGTAGAAAAAAAAGCTCCTCCAGCAGAGATTCGGATGTGTTATCCTCCATGAAGACTATTTGCATCATCAGTTTTGTTTTGCTGAATTCGGCCAAGTTGCTGATTTGAAGCAGGCAGGAAATGTTTTGGTGAGTGTCAGACTCCGGAAAAACAAATTTCCACTTCCCTGACAGCTGCAGGATCTGAAATCATTAAAAAGGCACCGTCTGTAAACTACACAAGATCTCTCATGTGTATTAAAAAACAACAGCAGAGCTCAGCCCACTTTAATTCATAACCACAGAGGATTTCGTCATTGTAGAATTATCTGATACCAAGCAGCTTAATACTGCATAATCTACCCAACCTGAAAATCCTGCCCCTGAGGATATAAAACCAAGAACCAGTGGAAAAAATAAAAACAGATCTGGCCTCAGAGATGGAATTATATCCAACAAGATCACACAAGTCACACATAATCCTGCGCCGCGGGCTGGAGCCCCAAACTCATTATTGATGAGTTAATGTGTGCTTTGCTAAAAGCCATTAAAGTGTGTTAAGATATGTGTGAAGAAGAGAAACGCTGCGAGGCAAAGGAGTGACTCCTACAGTGACCCCTCCATCTCATTTGCAGTAATGGGGAGAGTGGCGAAGGAACCTGTCCGCTTTGTGAGAGCCGTGTTGTGCGGGTCAGCAAAGAGCAGCCGGATGTAATTAACTATTCCTGGGTCTGTTTAAAGGATCAATAGGGATTCATCACACGGCCATCCTGTGCTCAGCAAAAGAGAAGAACCAGGATGCAGCAAAAACAACAACAAAAAAGAGAACAAAAACTAACAATCGATGTCTGCTAAGCTGCTCAGAGGACACAACAGTCCAGAGGAGGGGGGGGGAGGCACAGAGACAGAGAGGACAACAACAACAACAGCAACAGTCCAGGCACTGTCTGCAAAGTTGAGCCGTCCCTTCAGCCACAGTTTGCAGCAAGCTGCTGGTGTCCTCCAGCACAAACATCAGCTGCCATGACATCAGACTACAGGAGAGAGATGAGATGAGGGAATGGTTGAAGGGTGGAGGCTGGTGGTGGTGGTGGTGGTGGGGGACATGTCAGTGCAGCTGCTGCAGTCATCTCTGCCAGACACCTGCCTGGGCGGCGGGTGTAAACAGAGTAAATGAGAGCCCGCAGCACTCCTATCACCACCTCACACAGGAGACAACAGCACAACGAACAGGCAGATGACATTACACAAACAAAAACAAAAGGGCAAAGACACGAGAAGTGAAAGCAGCAGCCCTACCAGCAGACAGAGACGGCGAGGAGCCCGGGACGCGGTCGACACTGGCAGGATGAAAGCGAGGGACCATGCTTACACATTCACCTCCAGCTCCAGAGAGAGACCAGGCCCTCTCCACCCTCCCTCTGTATCTGTGAGCCTCCCTCTCTTCCCTTTTGTCAATCTCTCCACACGACTCCCTCAGCCCCTCCCCTCTCCACTCCCTCCCTCCCTCTCGGTGGAGTTGTGTGTCCAGCCTGATGCAGCCCAGCGAGTCAATGCCTCTGCCGGCCGTGCTGCAAGGTCAAGGTCTCCCTCCGCACAGAGAAACTCAGCACACTTTGAAAGCTATCCATTCTTTTTAATGCACTCCTCTCACAGATTGGCATTTCCTCTCCTGGATGGACGTGCGGTAATAAATGAGACGAGCCGCTTTGAGTTTGTTTGCAGGGAAATGGCACGGACTTTGGCAGTGAAGTGGAAAATAAAAAGGAGGGTAAATTATGACTGTGACAAGCAGAGCACCGGTGCAGACAAAAATCAATCAGTCTTCCGAGAAAAGGTTCAGTTTCTGCTTTTCTTCTTCTCTATAAAGTCCATTAGATTGATTCTACTGAGGGATCAAAGATTGTTAAACAAATGGTGCAGATCTCATCACTTTAAATATTCTGTACAGAAGAAGCTTTTTAAGTCAAGACGTTGCACATGTCAACATCAAAATTTCAACATCCATGGTTAATTTCAACCTAACGACTCACATAGATCTTAAATCTCTGATAATGAAGTCTAATTCCACACATGTAACCTTATTTAACCCTCTGGTGCATAGTGGTGACTACAGTGTACAACAATGGTCTTTATGGGTGATCTGCACATCAGCCTCTAGAGTGCTCTCTGCTGCTCCTCTCCTCTGAGCTTCATTCAGTGGTCAGTTGTTGTAACTGCAAGTCAATTTTCTCTGACTCAAAGATGGCCACCACACTTGGTAACACATGCTGGGATATCACATCAAATTTATATTTCAAAAGAACCCTAGAGGTAAAAAATATATATACATACAATATGCAATAACGTCTTAGTAATAGTATTATTCCATTATTTCTGAACATTTCATTAAAAAAAAAAGCCATAGCGAATGATGTTTCCACTGAACTGGACATTGTGCGACACGAAGTGTATTTCCAATGCAAAGTTGAAATGTGTGAAAGAGTTTTAAAAATGTTTTTTATAACATGAAAAGAAGTAATTATTCATAGAATTACTAAAAAACACAATTTAATTCACTTTTTGCAAAAAGTTCATGCTGTTCTATGTCAAACGCTCAGACTCATGTAGTCCACTGGAGAGGATGTCAGTCACTTAATGAGAAAATCAAATATCTAACCCAGAAAAAAGAAAAACACAACAAAACAAAAACAAAAACTTTTTTGGAATGATAGAAACACTTAAAGCAAAAAAAAAAAAAAAAAAAAAAATCTAGTCTATTAAAACGTTGGTAACTGTTGGAAACATGACTGTAAAAAAATAGTCTATTCAAAAACCTGGTTGGCTTATTTATGACATTATTCAGGTTTCAGGTTTCAGGTTTTCATCCAACTCCTACCCTGGAGGGCTGAGACAGGTTTTCAGGTTTTTCTTTCCAGCCAAAAACTCCACCAACTAATTTCACTGATTGGTTTCCCTGCTTTCTGCTTCAAGAGGAGGTAATCAGTGAAATCAGTTGCTGGAGTTTTTGGTTGGAAAGAAAACCTGCAGCCTCTTGGCCCTCCATGGTAGGAGTTGGAGAACTCTGCTCTAGATATTCCCCTTCAGTCTCAGCTAGGATTGCCACTCGTTGCACAAAACACAGAATTGTCCCGTATTTCACACTCAAACATTGCGTCCTGTTTTGAATCAATATTGGGCACAATTTGTCCCGTATTTCCTAATGGCTTTGAACGCAGCACCATTCTGCCAGAATTGAACACGAGCTTGCTCTGACATGATGGAATAACAACAACAACAAATATAAAATTCTCACTTATTGATATAAAAAGTCATGTCATCACTCCACTGTAGGCCATTGGTGGTCGGGCGCCTGCACTGCCCCTGCTGCTAAGCAGGGGAGCTGTCCTTTACTTTACTGCTTTGAAGGTGTCAACCCTAGCCCCAGCTGTCAATTAGCAAACATTAGCATGGTAACATGCTAAACCAAGACGCTGAGCAAGGTTTGCATGCTAAACATTTGCACGTTAGCACGATGACACTACACATAGCTTCACTATGCTGTTAATGTGGTTTTAGACACTGGGCCCATAGCTCCCATGACCAGCAGTCACAGGTAGTCACAGGAACAGTCAGTGAGTACAAAAAGTCGTCTTGACTTGAGCCACCACTTATGAAATTCAGAACAGGGTTATAAAAGGAAGCAGACATTCAGCGCTAACTTTTCATACATTACAACTTTTGGTCTTTACTGGAGCTCCAAGCTTCCTCTTTGCTAAAAATGCTCATGTTGGTATTATACACCGTACAATCACCTACAGAAGCTTCTGAAAAACAAGTTTCAGGGACACAGGGCCTTTTTTTGGTCAGCACAGGGAGGTTAAACCAAACAAGCACAGCCAGCAGTAGTTTGTTTCCTTACAAGCAGGACCTCAGAGGACAGGACTTACTGTTGTGTCTGTAAACTGCAGCTGGCATGGAGCGGCATTAATATCCTGAGCGAGCCTTTCTATCCACCTGGGAGGAAGTCTGCCAAGGGTCGTGCCCCCTCTCTAACCCTGGCACTCACAGGACTGTTGCCTCGACAATTGGTGCAGCGTAGCAGGTCTGTGGATGGTGCCAGCAGGGACGCTGAGGGACGGAGGGTGAGAGTGGAGACTAGCTGCTGCGCTCGTACCTCTGGACCTATAGGATTACTGGTAATGGGATTTCCCACTAATGGCTCCTTCTGACAGGTGGTGTCCCCGTTTAGCTCAAGTTCAGCTTCGGCTATAAAAACATCAGTGTGGTTTAAAGCTCCCCTCTCCAGTCCGCTCTCACCAAGCTGTTTACATCGCTACTGGGAGTCTTACTTTCTAACGTGAGCACAGAAATAGCTGTGAGTGGGTCAGAAATATTTCTCTTTCTGCAAAGGAGAGCCTAGAAATCAATCTGCTGATTTTAACTTTGGGGTATTTTCATCCAACAGAAGTTTTGTTAAAGTTATTACTTTCTCCTTTTTTATTCCTTTTCAGAAAAAAAAAAAAAATTCAAATTATTTTGCCTCAAGCTGAAAAATCTTCTGTTGGTTAACACTGAGAGGAAAATAAGCCCCTTAAAGGCCCAGTCAGTAAAATTTAATGAAGCTAAGAACTAATAATATTCAACCAGGGTTCACTAACTAAACACTTTCCTTTGCTTTAAGCTGAATTTCATGATTCAGTCCGCTACTCTGAAATTAATTCAAATGGCATTATCACAGCTTTATTCACTTTCTGGTCTAAATCACTTTTTAAGGAGAATTTCAGTAATTCTTTGCCACTGCTTTAGCTTTTGGGGAAGAGTTTATAAAAGAGAATCATTGATATTAAAGATGCAAACATTAAAACAGTTTTGAATATCTTCACCCCTTCACCTTAAGGTCACCCCTTGTTGCCGTACCTCCAGTGCGTCAGGGTTTAAGTTATGAGCAACCCAAATCTGTTGTGTCGTTGCATCATTTGACACCTGCAGGCCTCAGTTTTTTTTTAAAAAAAGCAATAACACCGATCCCCAAAGGGCCCACATTAAGTCAGTGCTAAAAGCTGACTGGAGATTTAACAACATGACTATGCAAAGTGTTGTTATAAATAGGCTGTTTATTCAACGCACGTCGGGATGTTACTGAGGAAGAGGTGCCAGATATGCTTCATCAACCTGGGTGAACACATCGACTCTGTGGAGCAGCATCGTCTGAATCAGCATCACCTCTGAACTCAGTGTGAGGAGAGGGTGGAGGAGGTTTTACCATGTGAGGGCTGTGGTTCATGTTAGTGGTCAGATTTCCCTGACATGAACATGTTTTGATAAAAGTATCCTGGACTACTGTTGAAGAAAATCCTCTGTAAACTTCAAAAGTTGCATGTTGCAGCAACAGAGTCTTCAAAGAAACCAGTAACTGTGGTTCATTTAGCTCTTTAACACAGTGATTCAGCCTCAGCAATGTAATGAAGAGCAGCTGTCACTTCTCCTTACTGTTTACATACTGAACCACAAATGGTGTGATATTGGCATCCTAATGTGTTAAATGGCACTTTTTAAATGACTTGTAAACTAACAGCTTCACATAAATACACATGGTGTCTGTTTCTGTTTTATGAGCTCAACTGTTTACAGTGAAATCATGTTACACCTCAGTTACTCCATGCATTCATCTCTAGACTGATGTGATGCCAACAATCAATCAGACGATTCAAACTTATTCAAAATTCAGCAGCCAGAGTCACAGTATTATTATTTTTGTTTCCTAATCACAAAATTTTCTTTGAGTATGTTTTGCTGACCTTTCACTGTGTTTCTGTGTCTCTGTAAAGCACTTTGAATTGCCTCACTGCTGAAATGTGCTGTATAAATGAATATGCCTTGCCCAGAAACACTCCATTGTACAACTCAGGATCACCTTTAAGATCCTTTTATTGGTCTGTAAAGGACTCAGTGATTCTGCTCCCAAACATATTTCTGACCTGCTCACACACTATGACCCCACCAGGTCTCTCAGGTCATGAGGTGAAGGTCTGTTAGCCATCCCGAGAACCTAATCAAAGTCCAGAGAGGGGGGCCCATAGTCACTGTGTCCCTTCTCTCACTGACCTGAGCTCCACCACAACTAGGGTAGACCGATTATCAGCCAAGCTGATGATTGGTGCTGATATTTGGCATTTTGAGGCATATCAGCATCAGCCTGTATTTTAATCCAGGGGTCAACAGGAAGGTTATTTACAAGATTATTTTGGCTCTGTTGCAGCCTCGTCTCTCTGTCTGCAGTCCCCACTCTGTCCCCAACATTGTCCCACTTATAGTTTCATACCTGAAGTACGATGAGACAAAAACAAGTGAAAGCTCAGTTATACTGAACTTTACTTTACTTTACTTTAAGTTTTCCTTTAACTTTATAAAAAAGACAATGAGTTTAAACAAAGTTGAGTGTTGAAGTTTGTGTTATTCAAAACTTTTATGCCAATATTTTCACTTTTACTGTAAATAAATATCAGCTCCAAATATTGATTATCCACGGTGGCCGGTAGGTGTCAGCCAATTTGCAAAAGCCACAACACAACTGAAGTTAAGAGGATAGTTATCCTAATGGATACAGAAAAGTTGTGAAAGTACGTAAATAATTGTTTTCTTTTTTTTACCTTCAGCTGTGATAAATATGGCTTTAATGCTAACGTTATTGATTCATACAGCTAACTATAAGAAGATGTTTTTAAGTTGAGACAAAGCTTCATTCATCATAGCTCAGGCTAAAATAGATAAGCATTTATCTAATTTCACAACATTCCTGTGTCTGTTTGGAAAACCAAACTCTTTTAACTTTCGTTATGGCTGCACTTCTGTTGTGTTGTGACATTTGCATATGTGTTGTAGCTTTTGCGAATTGTCTGGCACCCACGAGCCGCCGTAGTTATCAGTGTCTTTGGTCGGTCCATCTCTAATCACAACTGTCTCTGTTTTTTTTTTTTTTTTTTTTTTTTTTTGTTTGTTTCTTTTTAAACTTATTTTTTATTTCAATTCACCAATGCCTACAACAATAACAGTTCCTCAATTTTTCTTTTTTGTTTACAGCTATAACTACATGTTAACTACTTTTATAAGCACAAAAATAAAAAAAAAAGATATATCGAAAAATAAATAATTAAATTAAAAAAAAACAAAAATAAATAAAATAAAAAACTGTCTCTATTTTTAAAGCCAAACTGAAAACATCTCTCTCAAGCAATCAAATAATTACTCTTTGTGCAATGTGAGTATGTGTAAACGTGTTCAATTTTTGCTTTTGTACAGTTTTGTCCTTGAAGCCTCAATGTAAAGCACACTGAGCTAACTAGACCGACTAACAAAACTTTTATTCTACTGGACTACATCAAAAGATGAGATGCAACTGACAATATTAAATAATGCTTATTTATAAGACAGTGCTTGAGGAGGTTAATCTGTGCACACTACGTGTCATACTTATTTTCACCTGCAGGGACTGAACAAGATCACATGCAAACCCTGTTGAGATGCGGGCAGCTTGAAGGTTTGGAAAAAGTATTTCAATGTCTTTCAAAGCCTAAATCCAGTGACTTTAAAACTTCATAAATGCAGGTAGAGGATGCTCCAGTAGTTGTTTAAAATATATTTTACCTGAGGGAAACTTTCAGTTAATCTGAACCCTGCAGTCATCGCTGATCTCACTCTGCTGTTCAAATTTTGACTCCAGGGCATTTTGGTTAGACTTTGTGTTGTTAACACCTTCAATAAAAATAATGTGCAGAACATCCCTGCCTCTATACCACTCCCGTACGACCTTGTCTCACCTCAGCTACAGCACTGTCTGCTAAATTCAATAATATACATGTCGTTCAGCCACCAGGGGTGCCTGGTATGGAACAGGGAGGGGCAGAAAAACAAGGGCAGCAGAGGGAGGACCGGCTGGAGGCAGGGTAAACAACAATAGCTGCAGGCGCGTCATAATGTAATGATGCTAATGAGGATAAAGCGGCTTGGTACCTTTTCTCCATAAGCCCCTGAAAGCAGGACAGCTTGTGACAGCGCAGGGATCAGCAGCACTCTTTCACACTCTGCAGCATGAAACAGTATGAGGTGGTGATGCTGGGAAGGAGGACGGAGGCCGCTCACGTCTCATCCTTCAACCATGAATAAGCATTTGAGAAGAAGTGGAGAACATTCTATCACTTTTTAGCTGAAGATAAAGATTTCCTCTGTTAGGAAAGACATAAAATCTTCATAACAGGATATTGTTCTGTCGCTAATATTCTCAGAGACGTTGCGTTCCCCCACAGATGCCATCAACTTTTACAGTTTGGCAGAGCGCTGCAGCTGAAAATTCTTCCCCGGGGTGAAATCCCATCAGCCTCGGATAAACTACACACTCTGATGACACTTCGCTACTTGTGATCAATACCTCAGACAGTCGTTAATAAGTCGCTGTGTGGGAAAATTACTCCCACATACCTCCTCTGTATGGTAACTGCTGTAGAGAGGAGGAGATCAGAGCTATCTGCTCTCAGCTGAAGAAACATCCTACAGATGGTTTTGTCTGGGAGAAGCAGGCGGATGGATGCAACAAGGAGCTTGTTGCTGCATGTCATATTCAACAAGTCCTGCATCCTGAACAGTCCAACAGCAACAAAAATAATCACTCAGAAGATTTTTGGTTTACAATTAATCATAAAAGTTTTAACATTTGGGCTGGGGGCCAGGATATCCAACAGTCAGAGACAACCTGCTCTGCCTCAGAGACACAGGCTCCATCAACATTACTGCAAGAGCGTAGCTGTGACTGAAGGAGGCTTCATGTCCACTCAGCATCATGGTTTTTTAAGGGGAATGAATACAGTGTGAGCTCTGCTGACACCAACCAGGCTGCAGAATCTGCTAAATGTGGGTGAAAGTGGTTCATAGATGACTGTGTGATCATAGCAGGCTGATTTAACCCTTGTATTGTGTTACAAAGCTGCCAATGTCTTTAGTGTTAGCCGGTCAAACTTAGCTCGTTTATGCTGAAAAACAACAGCTATAACCCAATTAGTATTCGAGTATTCTACTGAAAATCCCATTGATTAATCGAGTAATCGGATGAAATACATTTTTGTTTAGTTGAAGAGCAGTTATTTTTCTCTTTAAGAAATAGAATTTTCTGACACAGCATGTCAGTAAGAGCACTTGCTTTGATAGCTCCAAAATTTGTAAACACACTTTGACACATTTTTTGTGCCTTGTACGTCTCATCAAATGTTGCGGACCCAAACAGCACCTGTTTCGTAGAATGACCAATTAGTCTCAAAACTCCAGAAAAGAAGCTAGATTTGTTGCCAGTTGCTATTTTGTATACAAGGTAGCTTGAGGGGTCTGAAAACTCTCTTAATATGGCCTCAGCTCTATTTAAAATACCACTCTTTAATCTTTTTTAAAATTAAACGATTCCTCGAGGCGGAGAAAATTACTCGAGTAATTTTTGTAATCGAGTACCTCGAATCATTGGTGGCATCGTTTCAGCTCTAAACCCAATATTGTTTTTTCACCTCATAGCTAACTTATTATGTATTCATATCCATGTGACACTGTTTTAAATATTACATTATTTGGCACCATCGAGCTTTTATCTTACAATATACCACTCCTCTTTAATTTGAAAAAAAAAACAAACTTACTTTTAAATTTCTTATAGTGAAGATCATGGCTAATGGATAACTAATTCTAGAGCACACCCACCAAAAAGTTAGAAGTCTTATTAAGTGTTTTTGTCGTATTTTCAGTAAAAAATGTCTTGTTTTCCTTGGTATAAGCAACATTCACCTGAGCAGTCCAGAAAATATCTCGTTTCAAGTTGTTTAAAGACAAAAGTGAGGTAAAAAAAAAAAAAATCTGCCAATGGAACAAGAAAAGTTTGCTTGAAGCTAGAATAATGTCGTAATATAAGTAACTTTTCTCTTGATCCATTGGCAGATTTTTTTACTTGTTACAAGCAATTCAGACCAAGGGTGCACTGATCCAATACTGGTATCGGGTACCGGTGCCGATCCAGCCCCTCAAAGGTGGCTCGGGGTTTGGTAGGAAAGGATCGGTCCAAACTTGACACTAAGGCTAAACTATGATTTAGTCTAAAGGTATAAACTTTTACAATCAAATAATATTTTTTGTAAATTCTGAAGCATTTTTTTTAACCATACTGCTGTTAAACATTTAAACACTTATAGTTTAAATAAATATTAACTTCAGTAACTCCATATGTACTCATTTCTGTCTTTTACTGACAACATTACCAGTCTTACCCCACAGTAGAGCATGCAGGTCATAACTTAACGCTGGTATCGGATCAGGATCGGCATTGGTCGATACTCAGCAGGTATTGGTCTCTGTATCGGGACCAGAAAAGCTGGATCAGTGCATCCCTAATTCAGACCTTATTTTTGTCTTCAAACAACTTGAAATAAGACATTTTTCTAGACTGGTCTGTTGAATGTAGCTCATATTAAGTCTAAAAAGAAATTTGCTACTGAAAATAAAACAAAAGCCTTTATAAGATTTCAGTTTTTGCAGTGTATGTGTGTTTTTTTTAAGTGTGTGAGTCTGTGCGTGTGTGTATGTCTTGCACTGCTGGAGGGCAGCAGTGTAAAAAGGTGCAGCACATCATGAAAAGGAACTTCGCCGTGTCGCAGAAACTAAGCAACAACTCCGTAAGGAAAGGCAGATACTGGCACAGCACAACCACAACCCAACACCACTTTCCCCTGCCCACACTGCACAAAAATATGTGGATCCCAGATTGGCTTCTACGCCCACCTGAGGGCCCACAAGTAGTTGACCCTAGGAATATGACCGTCATACTCGCCTGGAGTGACCGCCGATGATGATGATGTCTATGTGTTGCTCACATGCATAAATCACAGTATGTGATGGTTTCAATGTGCTCCTTACATGTGTGGCAATATGGAGCCAGATCAGTGTCACAATTCACTGATGCAACATTTGTGTGTAAATTAGTGCTGCACGATTTGAGGAGGTGCAATTTGCAATTAGGTGGACAATATTGCGATTGTGATTGTGCTTGCGATTTAATAAAAAAAGTTGTGTCATGATGAGTCTACAGACTTGCTTGGTTATCATGGAGAAAAATCTGAATTGCATGTGCTGACATTGCGATTGCGATTGCGATTGCGATTGCGATTGCGATAATCGTGCAGCACTAGTGTAAATGCATCCACAAGTGTGTGAACTGATCCACAGATGTGTAAACAGATTTGCAAATATGTTACATATTTACAAATGCCAAGCATTAGTTTTTCTGTTAGGGGAGGTGCAGGTCTTTCTCCTGCTCCCCCTGATATCCACTGCCTGGTTCCTTGTGCAGGATGCTGGTGTGGGTGCGGCCTGAAGCTCTCTCATCAAACTGATAGAGGTTTGGGTTCAGGGCAGCCACTGTCATCTGTCAGTGTTTCTTGGCTCTCTGTTTTCAGTATCACTTTTTAATGGCCAAAGCTCTGACCATCAGCCCAACAGACAGTGAATCTCTTGCTCAAGTTGACTGATGCTCCTGTGGTGTGAAACTGATAACACGTCACCTGAACCCTGTTTATAGACACCAATGTTAATTTGTATTCAAAATGTATCAAATGTATCAATATCTGCAAGAAAGTTTAAGTTCATGTGGAGGAGGGGTGGCTTGGAGTCCCTTTGGTGTGTGTGTCTGTGTGTGTCCAACAAATGTCACTTTTTTTTAATGAGGCCTTCAGAATTTACCAAAATGTTGAAAATTTCTTCTCTTGTGTCAAAATAGTTGTGTCTGGCTTAGATAAAGCCTTTTTCTGATACAAAGAAGTAAATTGTACTTTTTAAAAACCGTAACTTGAAAACACAACACAATACAAGGGTTAAGGAGTCAATTTTAACTTCATGCACACTTTATTTAATCTGGTCATAAATGTGGCCTAATCTCAGTCTCAGGTGGTTAAACTGTGTAATTTTCAGAGTCATGGTGTTGATAATGAAGACAAACAGGCCTCATTGTTAAAGATGATGATGCAGAACGTGGCATCAAGGCTCAGACTTATTAGTAACAACAGATTTTACAGTTGCATGATGAAGCCCCCTGAGGCTCTGAGAGGCAGCAGATGTAATAAACTTTATGTTCCACAAAATCAGGGCCAAAGTAACAACCAGACAAAGCAGCGAATTCTCCTCGGGGCCCTAAAAGCCCCACATAAATGTCTGCGAGTCTGCCTGTATTATTTTATTTATCACACAATATCTACCAACATGATGTAGTGTTGGAATTAAATCAATACGGAGGGTTTTGGCGTCTTTCTGGTTGTTTTGATGTCCGACCAGTAGAGGGCATCATTATTCCAGACATGGGAGCTCATGATGTGCATGGAGCCAATAATCTCATCAAAACTAGGTGATAAAACAGCAGAAATTTGGCACATCTGACTCTCCCAAAAAGAACACCTGACACCTCTCGCTTCACACATGTCCTTCTCCTCAGGCGGAGGACATATTGGCTGATGTAATCCTCCAGATTGTGCTGGAAATTATAATTGGGGTGCAGAGGCTTGCGTGAGGAGGATGATGAGGAAGTGGACTTTTTTCATCTCTCTCTTGACCAAAGCATTGTCTCCTGTAATTCTGAAGTCTTCCTCTGTCTCTTCTCAAACCAATTAGATCCGAGCCTGCTGAGCGAGGGGGAGGGAAGAGGGGGGCGGGCCTTCTCCATCAGCCTGCTAACCACTCAGGGGAGCTCATTAGAGCAGCCGGCAGCCCAGAGGCTTGGTGTTGTGTTGGCCTTATACTTCTGACACCCCGTCAGTGCCGTTGTCTGCGACGCCACTAAGAGAAGGAGAGCCGGTGTGAGGATGCACGCGCTGCTTTCAACAGCACATCCTGACAGCCAGACACAGCGCCGAGGTGTCCAGAAGTGAAGTGAGACCACTGTTCTAAAAACAGCCGGCAGATGCTTCACAACACAGCCCTCTTTGAGCCGACTCCTGGATCCGCTAATTGAATCAAGGTTGTTCTTTCAAGGAATGAAGCAGCTCAGGCTGATGGTGGCAGCTAAAATCTCAGCAGACGGCATCATGAGACACTTCACACACAGCAGGTTGATTTAATCACTCCCACATCGATAGAAATAAAACAAAGCTTCAGAGAAGAGCCACTGCGTGTGCCCTAAGCAGATCCAGACTGCAGCTCTACGGCAGCCAGAATCTGAGGCGGATCCTTGACAGCGCCATCCTGAAGCTTGTGATATTAGACTGTGAAGCCAGAGCCTCCGTTCTGTTACATCACTGCTTTTGTGGAAACATTAAAGAGTGCTCTCTCATATGTGTTAACACCAGGTAGCCCACCCAATCCAGAGACACGTCTACTTCTCACAGAGGCCTTCTTCCACTTCAGGAGGAGACGTGTCCACCAGAGATAGCTGGCACAGCGAGCAGTGAAGAATGTTGTACACAGAGCTGCGTGCCACGGTGCCTACTTTGACAGAAACCCCAGTGGAGGACTACAGTAGGTGCTGGATGGGGTCCACTGAATCAGGGTGGCAGCAGACGGCAGATGTTTGTGTGCACAGGCAGAGCTGGATTTAATGAGTGTTTACTGTCGTGTGCAGAGAGATGTTTGGCACATCCTGCTGTCGGGCTGCTGAGTGGCACCTGATCAGGATTTCCAGACATTATTCACGAGATGAAGGATGAATCTGTTTCATTACAACCTATTACTGCTGTTCTTTGTCCCCTGAATGAGAAAACCAAGCCCTCGTGTTAGCCTCAAACACTGAAAAAACTTACTTCCTGGTAACCTATGCAAAACCTTCTGTACTTTTCAGCAATATAAAATGGGTATAAAAACTTTTCACACCTACCATCATTTAAAGAACCTCAGATCAACCCCAAATGACACTGTTTGGCTATATTAGTCACCCTTTCCTGACATCGTCTTAGTCCATCTTACAGAAAAAGCCATGGTGCAACACAGTGAAGACAGTCATCATCAAGAGGAGGAAATATGGCAACAGTGACTACATCACCAATAAGTAGAGATGGGTATCTTTCACATTTGAAATGATACAGTACCTATGTCTGGTACCTGGCAATCAGTACCGGTACTCAAAGGTACCAATTTTTGGTACTTTCTTGTGTTTATGTGGCAAAAAAATATGAATTTGTTTAATAATAAAATATATGAAAAAATAATCAAACAAATTTATTCTTCAATATATAACCTTGCAATGCTGCGTTCACGACCAGCATGAAAAACCGACTTCTCTTCCACTCATTCACAGTCACAAGGATGCATTTAAGTACAAACATGGTACCTTTTGGTTTTACGTGAGTCGGTACCCAGTACTTTTGACAGAATCTGGTCAGTACCTATAAAAGTATTTAATTCGGTACCCATCCCTACCAAGAAGTGGACATCCCTCCAAAACCGGTGAAAAGACAAGAACAAAACTGGTCAGGGAGGCCGTGAAGAGGCTGACAGCAACATTAAAGGAGCTGCAGGGATTTCTGGAAGCAAGGACTGGCTGTGAAGTTCATGTGACAACAACCTCCGTATTCTTCATATGTTAGGGCTATGGGGTAGGGTGGAGAGACGGGAGGAAGGAAGGAAGCCTTTTCTTACAAAGACAAACTTCCAAACTCGGCTACATAGCGAAAACACATCCAAAGTCTACCAAAAGCATAATGGGAAAAATTTGTTCTGGTCTGATTAAACCAAGGTTGAACATTTTGGCCATAGTTCCAAAAAACAACACTGCACATCAGAAAAACATCAGACCCATAGTGAAGCATGGTGGTGTATGGCATCATGCTCTGGGGCTGTTTGTCTTCAGCTGGTGGCGGGAACTATGACCAGTTACAAATCCCAGTCAATTTTGGCACAAAACCTTCAGGTTTCTGTTAGAAAGATCATCTTTCAGTATGACAACCACCCTGACCAGCAAAAGAATGACTTTACCAGAAGATTCAGGTTTTGGAAATGACCCAGCCAGATCCCAGACCAGAATCCGGTAGAAAACCTGTGCCTGATCCGAAGAGAGAGGGCTGTGCCCTATCTGACAGATTTAGAGCATTTTTGTAAAGAAAAGTGGTTCAAATATCACCAAGTCCAGATGTGCCACACTGTTAGACACCCCAGCAAAAAAGACAGAGCTGGGAAAAATCAAAAACTGCTTCTACAAAAGATTAGTTGAAGGGTGTGCACACTTATGCAAACACATTATTTTAGCTTTTTATTTCTACTCTCCTGCTTAAAAATTTAACTTTGTTTTTCAGTTGAGATGTTCAAGTTAGAGGTCACATTAAAGTTGAGAAAAATTTAAATGATAAATCTTGGTCTCATTTTTACATCACAAAACCTCTAATTCTAACAAGGCTGTGTAGACTCTACATATCCATGAATTATATATTGAATTATACATTGTGAGGTTATGTTGTGTTTGTTTGGGAAAACAGCTCAGAAACTACAAGGGGTGTTCAAACACACAGGGATCTGGGTGTGAGCGGTATTCATCAAATCAAAGAAAACAGGACAGGAGTGTTTTATACCGGGCTCTCGTCTCACCTTGTTGGGATTCTGTTTCTCATAATCACCAGCTAACAATACAATATCCATCACTTAGTAAATCACATAATTACAGTAAACCTGGCAAAAGAACATAAGGTCTTTTATGTCTGTTTATGGTAAAAATCAAAATCACAATTATTAAACTTTCTACCTCGATTTCAGTGAATTCACAATTATCCCACTCTCAACTCAGTTTATTCTGTAGTTTTGACACGAGTAATTGGAATGAAAATTCACAGATGAACATTAATTGAAGCAATGGAAGTGCTAGGCGCCGCCTTGTTGGCTATGCCTTTTGCAGCAGCTCTCTCTTCTTTGTCCGTTTCTTGTAATTTTTTCATCTTTTTTTTTTTGTTGTAATTTTCATATTTGGAGTGGGTCGTTACTTTGTATGGCTCATTTGTTGGTCATGGACACCAAACTTTTTGTGGCTTCAGTGATATTTTCACTACTTTTCTCCTGTGTTTGTCTGGAGATCCTACATGTAACCATGGCTGCATTGTTTACATGTGAACTCAGCTGTTAGCAGCCTGTAGCATGTCAATGCTAACTGGTGTAAGGCCTGATGTCTTCCCACAAGGTGAGGAGAAAGAGGTGAGGACGACATGCTGGTTCTCAGGTGTGAGCTAAGAAGTGATGACATGGACCTGTCCTTCCATCCATCGTTATTGGGAACGTAAGATCTATCTCCAATAAGATGGACGAGCTAGCTTTGCTAACCCAGCAACAGACAGGATCTAGGAGACAGAGACTGAACAGACTGCTGAAGAAGCTCAGTCCTGGACCCTGTGGAGGTGGAGACTGGCTGAACTGGAGAATGATGGACAAGCTGTCATCATCTATTTTCTTATGAACCTTTTTGCACTTTCTATACACTTTCTTACTTTTGTTTTCTTGATTGCTGCTGTGACTTCAATTTCATTGTACTTTTTACAATGACAAAGTTCTATTCTTCTTCTTCTAAAACACACAAACAAAAAAAAAAAAAATCAAATTTAGCGAGGGAATGGCAATGTGGGAATAATCAAAATAATAGACATGGCAGTTATACTAAAGTTAGAAGCTCTGATTGTCGGTTTTGATTATTTTTCGATTGATCGCCCAGCCCTAGTGGTAAGTATATAATAGCAGGAAATGAAGGCACGTCTTAAGCATTGTTTTCAGCTTTAAATAGACCAGAAATATAAGATTAGTGGTCTAAAAGCTTTGATACAGCAGAGTCACTTTTGAGACTTAAGCACTCACCTTCACATTTTCTGTCCAGCCTATCTGCCCTCTCTGACATGTCTGTCATTGCAGCTTATCAAACACACACACACACACACGCGCAGGCAGCCATAAATCCTACCAGCTGGTGTTTATTTACAACATTTCAAACAGCACATGTCAGACCTGGGCACAGATAGAGGCGAGCATCACCAAACAATCTGCTAGATGCTCTGAAAACTGTCGACATTTCTTCAGGTGAGGGAACGATAAGCTCGTACAGTCAGGTATTAGACAAATCGATGGCATGCCCTGCCACACAAACACACAAACACACAGAACAAACAGCTTTTGACCACCTCAGGAAGAAAAACGCTGCTCCACTTCACGTGTGATTAGTCATCGCTAAACCCTTCTGATGTATTTTCTTTGATGGAAACAAACTGATGGCAGCTTTCTTATCAAACAGTGAGAAACTATTAGAAACTGCAGAGCTAAGAAGTCACTTAACAGCAAGCAAAGAATTGTTTTGATGGAGGAAGAGCGTCTTCAAAGGGAGCTCATATTGATACGGCATGAGAGCTCATTTCTGCTCCTCCACTCTTGTCGCTCTGACACGATGGAGGGAATCAGATGAAAGCTGCCGGCACAAAGGAGAAACACAACGCTGTGATTGTTAGAGGGAATCAGAAGAAGTCTGCAAACCAGAACGGAGAGGAGGAATCAGTCGGGTACAGGGCTGTTAAAATAAAGCAGATGATGTCAATGACAGGGAAAAGCCAGGGAGAGTCATCCTGCCCCTGATGTCCGTCATCATTTCAGCTGTATGGGCCATCTACGATGAATTCTTAATACACCAGACATCTCTCCTGTGTCATCAAATACTTCATCAAAACCCATAAAGAGACACCTCTGTGCAGAGAATCTGAGGGAAGGAGTGGCTGCGCCTGCAAAATGACCCGATAAACATGCAAAGACACACTTATGAGGATATTATTCACGTCCCTGACGTTTATCTGCACCTGGATCACACAGCTCCTCCATCAAAAGCAATACATACGAATCTGCATATGAGTCCCAGTCTCTAAATCTGTGCCACACCCACTGAGCGGCATTAAAAGCTAATCAGATGTTGAAAGGCATTTCATTACGGCCAGAGGAAGACAGATTGGTGTGTGGGGACCACTGGCTGTGCAGCGGCTCTGCCCAGTAATTACCAGTGGTCGACCACCTGCCCCCCAATCACACAGCCATCTCATGCTGCTCATAAAACATGCTTTCACACAGCTGTGGACTCACACCTAATGGCTCAATTTACTGCTATGAACCACTCTTTGCAGTATTTATACAGACATTATTCACATCCTTATAAGAGGAAAGGAAGTCATTTGGTGAGGGCTAATCACCCGTTAACCTCCGATTTAGGGGGATCAAGGTTGCTCTCTGTGTTTCAAAAAAAGGTAGGGAACAAAGCAAGAGCTGGCACAACCAGGCCACTTGGCAGTCATATTCAGGAAGCCAGAGACGTGAATCACCCAGCCACGCAGTTACTCTCAGCTTTAGAGAGCTTCAAGAGTCTGACTTTATTGTTTAGTTTTACAGCTACAGCTTTACCACCAGAGGAAGAGGCAGAGCTGAGCATGGGAGCTTTATCAAACGCTCCTCAAACTTATATGGCGGCAACACATGAAGAATTAAATCTGGGAAATACTTGGTGGACAAAGTAGAACATTGACAAAATAATATTCTGATGAGCTGACACTGATCTGTTAGCTAACATGGTTGTTACTTTAGCATCTGGCTAATGGCTTCATGCGCTGCCCTCAAGAGGCCCAAAGAAAATCAATAAATTAATGCAGCTTTAAGTAACAGTGGTATGACATATGGATCACTTTACTTAATGTGAAAGGACAGGTTTTTTTTTCAAGCCTGCAAAACCTTCATGGTTGTATTGTGTTGTAACGGTGGACACTGGAGCTGGACTGTCAAAAAAAAGGCGGTCAGGGCAGAAGAAGCTAAACAGGAGAGGGATAGAGCTTAGCCAAAAACACGGGCTAAGCTATTTGTGCTAATGTTTATTCCAACCCACAGTCAGCAGTTATTCTGCAGTGGTCTGTTCAAACTTGAGAGTCTATCAATAAAATGAAGAGTGAGGTTATGTTAGCTCTGATTGGTAGATGACTGGCAGGACATAACCAGGATTTACTAACATTACACATTACAGACATGTCTACGAGCACCGTGCTGTGAGTCACACTAAACAGATAATATGCTCAACTTCAGGACACTAAACTACAAACTAAGTTTACAAAGTTTACTTGTTGTCAAGTTTCAAGCGATAGCGCACCGCATTGCATGCTGGGAAAAGTTGCCTCAAACAAGTTAAAGTAGTGTTAAGAGGAAGAACTGCTCTTCATTTATTTTCTTCAAAACAAACGCACACCTTAGTAAATGTCACTTCTCACCGTCTCACGACAGTGGGTGAGAGTGCTCATGGGAAACTGAGTCTTTTTCCCGGAAAAACACTAGCTTTTCCAGAAAGTCCTCACAGCCCTTTTAAAACAAACCAACCAACCAACAAACAAACAAACAAACAAACAAAAAACACACACATTGGTTTAAGCTACTGAGGAAAATGATAAAAACAAGCTAAAAAAAAGTTTTTGCTAATGGTTACTCTTGAATAATCCTGAGCCATTTGAAACTCTTTCCACAGATCTTCAATTTCAAGGATCCGCTTTTTATACTCAGTTTATAAGGATTGGAAAATTTATCTTAAGAAAAAACAAATAAATAAATAATAATAAAAAATTGATAATAATAATAATAATAATAATAATAATAATAATAATAATAATAATAATAATAAAAATATTATTATTATTATTATTATTATTATTATTATTATTGTATGAAGTTATAATAGTAATAATAATAATAATAATAATAATAATAATAATAATAATAATAATAATAATTATTATTATTATTATTATTATTATTACTATTATAACTTCATTTTATCCATCTACATTTTTACTTTTACAGATCAAGACAATTGAACAGAGACAAGGTAGGGAGCAGTAGGGGGGAAGATGTGCAGAAAATTGGACAAGGACAACAGCCTCTGTACATGGTGCAAAGCCAATGGCATCCTAAACATTTACCTACTTGAAAATAATCTTCAGTGACACTGGCACAGAGGTCACTGCTTGAATGATCTCATTAGTTAGCATAAATTTGAAGATAACACAATAATTGAATACAACAACAAACCTACTTTAGTCAAATCATCCAGGAAGTTTGATGTTCATCAAATTTATCTATGCCTCATACTTCACCAAGTGTGAAAAACATGGGAAACTTTGAATGTTGTGTTCTCCATCATTTCACTCTAAGATTGTGGCAAACAGTGCAAGTGCAGGTATTTTAACTCCACGCAGAGACTGAGACAATCACTCAGCACACTGACTCCCATCATTTGCATAAGTGCAAATTGACTGAGACAATTTCACTTTCGCTGTAGAGATTTATGTTCCATGTATGTACCAGAGTGGCCTGTGAAACATGTAATTACCGTGTTTGTGTGTGCATTAGCACAAGTGCAGTATGCACGGAGCAATTTCATAATAACTCTCATCCATCCAATCATACACACACACACACACACCCACACACACACACCCCTCCTCTGCTGGTTCCCCCCCTCCCTCCCCATTTGAAGTCACTCCCCCCGCCCCTCCACCCTCTAATTTCCTGCGCATTAATTATGACATTGAAAATAAAGGAAAGTGTTCAATGGGGAGGAATTGCAAATGAGTAGGAATTGATTGGGCCTTCTCTTGTTCTAATTGATTGCAGGCTTCAGCCCCGAATAATGAAAGAGGAAGAAGAGGAGGGGGCAAAGGAGCCAGGAGGAGAATCAATGTTTGTGAGAGGGGTTCAATCTCGTGCTGGTTGAGGGGCTCAGTGAAGCCCCTGGTGGCCATTGACAGAAATGCATGTACTAAATGTTATCTCAACATGTACAGTCATTCTTTTTAGGAAAACAAGGACAAATTTAGAATGCTATGATGATAGATTTTGTAAAACACAGAGACTGGACTGCAATGAGCTCAGGTCAGGCAAAAACAATGCTATAAGAGCTCAACGCCTATTTCTAAGAAACATTTTCTTACAAGCTAAATAATGTATATACCCTGCTTAATGCTAAAACAACAACCACACTATCTCTGCCCAGAGAATACACCTCGAGCACTTGGTTCTTTTCTTCTTCCCTCTTATCTCCAGATTCCCGCTGTGTTGCCAAGGTTAACACAACACTGTTGTTGCTAGCAGCAAAAAGAACCAAAGCAGCTGTGTGTATACACTTAGCCTGGTTTTCATGTAAATTCATAACGAGTTCTGATTATGCATCTCTAAAATCAAAGCTACAGCACCACAGAGAGATACGACCATACTCTATTGATTACACAAGCCTTTGTGGTGGTGTATAATAAAACATCAGTGAGCAGGTTAATGAAAATCAAGTGGTTTTTCAGCCACACGGCATCATTTTTATGACTTGCTTCCTGTTTACCTCCAAACTAATTCACAAGCAGTGTGACTTATTGACATAATATTCCACTATCAGTCTGTCATACTGTGCTGCAGTGCAGAAGAGTTGGTGCCATCCAGATTTACCGTGGTGTTTATGCCTCTTCAGTTTCCATGGTAATTTTCTCAATAACCCTGCACTCATTGAGCTTATTAGCGGGGATATGGAAATGCATCAGCTGGTATCATGCCGATTTCTGTGCTTCCGTTCCCAGGGATTTCTTAACATGTTTGAGATGAAGTTTAAAATGCCTCAGTCTGTGATGCACTGGTCCAGCAGAGGCAGTAGGAGGATAGAAGGAGAACAAGACGTCTAAAGGAGAGTCAGAAAAACTTGTTGGTGCTCAAGTTTTCAAAATTAATCTCTCTATGGCGTACAGAGGATTTTTTCAGATAGCTGTTTTTAAAAACTGAGCTCATCACAAAGATTACTGCTTCATTCCTCACAATATTATCACTTACATCTGAACTGTGAGTGAGAAAGTGGAGTACTTAATGACAAAAGACATTCATTTACATGTCATCACAACCAACTGGCTCATCTCGTGGTATAAATAACAAGTGACACACTTCTTGGCCTAGCCACACAATGACCACAAATGCATTTAATGGAATAATTTAGTAGGCTAAAGGTAGGGTCAGCAGGAGTTTTTGTTACTTGTTAGTAAACACAACATTCAAACTGGGCTCAGTGCCAGCTGCAGCGCACACCCACTGCCTCAGACCGAAGCTACGTGAACACACTCACTAGCCCAGAAACCACCTGTAGCTGAGCGATGCACCCGACTTGGCATGTTAGCACAAGTGAATCGGGGGTATTTGACACATACCTGGTTAGCAGAAAGCTAACTCATGTTGCTTTGTCCCATGCAACAGTGAGTAAAAGTCGAGCCAAGCTTCACCTTCGTCCAGTAAAAAGCTTTGTCTGTTTGGCACTTTTGTTTCACTTTGGTTGTGTTTTTTTTTTGTTCCGTGCTACACCTTTTATTGAAGATGCTCTGAATAGCTTCTTCCACTCGCCATCATCAACACGCTAAGTCACTTACGCACTGGGCGCTCCATGATTGTCTGATGTAGCCACGCTTACTCTCTACCCACAAACGTCTCAATACAACCAAAACATCAGCATAGGGGCTGAAGAGGGGGGGTTTGAGGCAGACACAGACACTGACACACATGTATAGAGGCTGATGGGAGATGATTGAGCAAGATTATTCCTTTAAAAATTGACATTTTGTTTTAAGGAAGATCCTCCAGACCCTACTTTAAACCAGTTTGCAGTCCCGGATATTGAAAACATTTTATTATCCGAATCTGACCCTGCGAGTTTGTCTGTCACTTAGATCTTAAGGTCAGTTTTTAGATCCAGTTAAATATTGGGCTTCTAAAAGTTAAAAATCACAGACAAATATGCTAAGATATAAAAGAAGGATGAACAAATTATAAACAAAAAACTCGGCTAAAGTTGGGTTTATTCCCACCGCGCTACTGATGGCTAGGGATGGGTTCTGTTCACATATGAAACGATACAGTACACCCGGTACCTGGTAATCGGTACCAGTTTTTGGAACTTTTTTGTGTTTATGTGGTAAAAACTATCAATTTGATAATAATAAAGTATAAAAAATGTTCAGTTTAACAAATCTATTCTTCGATATATAACCTTGTAATGCTGCGTTCATGCCAAGCATGGACAATTGCCTACTCTTCCACTCCCTCACAGTCAACAGGATGCATTTAGGTACCTAAATATGGTACCACTTGATTTTACGTGAATCGGTATCTGGTACTTTTGGCAGAATTTGGTCAGTACCTATAAAAGTACCTAATCCAGTAGCCACCCCTACTGGTGGCTGCATTGATTTCCTTGCAGACGTTGTCTTTCTGACTCTATTCAAAGCCACTTTTGAGGCTGCTGAACAACAAAGTGCCAATTCTCTTTACTTCTGTAACTCTGGTGTTTGTAATGTGTCCCTCCATGGGTCCCTGTGTAGAGGCACTTAGTTTTTTAGCTGCCAGATTTATCAATACCTTATCATACGTATGCTGTGATTGGGCCATGTACCCAAGTTTCATAAATCACGCCTGAATGTTGCCGTGAGCTTGTCACTACACCAAAATAGGCACCAATTTCCCCACACTCTTTAAGTGTGGGGGCTGCAAAAGCTTGAGTGGAATAACCAGATGAAATGTGTTACTGGTGACCCACTAACAGTCAACTTTGCCAACCTTTCACGTTTACTAACATGATTGTCTTTGCTTTGGCTGTGCAGCTCTATACTAATACAATTAAACCTTAGCAGCAAAAGGAAATCCTGAGAGAAGAGAAAAACAGCCTGTGATGGACGAGTTAGCAGACTGCCAAGCATTGAGATGACAGAGTTATGAGATGACACAACAACATTAGATGAGCTGATCTTTGAGTTAACATCAGGCAAACAAACCTTTTGTTTGGTAGACTTTCAGTGACCCCTGTGTCTGCTCTTTATACCAAATGGCTTAAAAATTAGAAGCAGTTTAGAGAACCACAAACTCTTGCAACAGCTCAGCGAAAAACGCCATAAAAACAATATTTCAACCTCAGGAGCACACTGTTTTGATTTTAAGACAGACGGAGCATTTCAAAACAATCTCAAATGGGGAAAATACCATCCTGTGTTTCCTTCCACAAACCCTCAGCTTGACTTTCCTCTGAGTGTTTTTGTGTTCTTGTGAAGAGCACACAGAGTGTGACCAGCCAGATGTTGGCAGCGGTGCACGGCCTGTTCGATGCCGGGCTAATGATGGAACACTAATTCTCAAAATCTAAATGTACAAAGCCTGAGGTGGCACACAACCTGAGGAAGAAATAATGGATCTTCTGCTGTGAGAGTGGGGACGCCTTTTTGGAAGAGGAAGGTCAGGAGGAATTAGCCCGTGGTTATAATTTAGATCCAGCGAGCACTGCTGTGTCTAATCCTTCAGAGTGCCATTAGCAGGTGGCACATTGGTGTTATCAGAGTCAGGATAGAGTGAAGGTGGAGTCAGGCTTAGAGTACCACACAGGGCAGCCAAGCCTGGACCTGAGGTACCCCCTGGACCACTGACAGCCCAGGGTCACAGCCCAGCCCGTGAGATAGAGCGGTCTGCACTCAGGGCCGCTGCGCCCATTAATCTTGGATGAGCTGGGCCTTATTGAAATGCATACAAGATGGAGGGGGACCCCAGGTGGTAGATGCGTCCCTGACTGCCCCCATCCACTGTCCGGTCATTATTGACCAAGCCACGGGTCAGCACTGATGCTGGACAAGGCCCATTACGGTGTGTGACAGTGATTAAAAAGGACTCAGAGTGGAGCAGTCCACTAAGCTACAATGACATGAAAGTTATTAGGGAGACATTTATTCATCGTTACGGCAATTTGAATCCATCGCAATCCCATCCAAGCGTGGACTGAAAGCAATAAACGAGATAATATTTCCGTCAAACTGGAACATTACGCCTTAATCTCCTCTTACTATAACAATGAAGGTGGACTTTAAATCCTGCCATCCTGGATTGTGAGTTCAAAAAAACACAAAAAGAATAAAACAGAAACCTCCAGAGAGTTTTAAATTACAGGTGGAAATAAGACACGACTTTGCTTAAATATTAATAACAGCTGATTACAAAACTGGCATTCAGTCAGACAACAATCAGCATTAAGCTCTACCTTCTGCCTTCTGGCTTTTATCCTCAGGGTTTAAATTCTCCAAAAGTAAGCAAAAAAAGAATCAAGGGGAAAAAAGGAGACACTGACAGATCGAGTCTCTGAGAGCAGATGGGACTTTTAATGCCCGTTTGTCTGCTCCTCTCTCTGCGTCCCTGCAGACACAGTCAAGGTATATTAGCTTTTACATAACAGGAGCAGATCTGACAAGGATAATCAGGATGAAAAGAATTCCATACATACTAAAGACCAAAAGTGTGAAATTTGCCAGGGACTGGCTGCTGAGATAAAGTGACCTTGTAATCAATTGAACACAGATGCTCGACTCTTTGACGGATGTCCCGACACGGGGCAGAGTGAAACTCAGCGTGTGGTTTTGAAACACGGATAAGAATCGAAAACCAGTTCCTGTTGGGAATCGATAAGAAATGTTTGAATCTATTGATATCATTAGCCTTTGTGCTTAACGATTCCCTTATCCATTCTTTACATAATGCCGGAGTTGTTGGACTTTACGTTGACCAGTCTGCTGAAGCTATCGTAGCTTAGCAATAAAATAACATTTTCCCCCCCAAAAACTGAGGATTTTCAGCTTGAAGTTTTACTGAACACGCAACAAAATGAACATTATTCGCTCTCAGTAGATTCCTATTCAATACATTCGACTGGTATAAATCTCCTTATGTACCAAAAACGATAAAAACAAAATGGCGCTAGCTTGTTGTTTACATAAAATTGCGTTGGAAATTACATTGATATGTTAGCGGTCAGCATACGTTGATATAACTTAGACTTCAGGATAGAATTTCAACTTTCATCACAGAAACAAATCACAGTCACTCTTTGTAATAAATACAGAAAACTCCAAATGTCAAAATACTCACAGGTAAACAAAATAAAAATTATGTGTAGACTCATGTCTGGCTTCATAACTACAACAAGGTTCCAAACAACTTAGAATATTGCTATAACTACTTCCAGACACTAGATGGCCTACTTGAGTCAATAATAATTCAAAACAGTAGATCAGCGTCACATGACCTGCAATTTTTACTTATTTTTGTACATTTACTTCCAGAGATATCCAGATCCTGGGACCAATTACACATTTATTCACCTACAGTGACTCTGATTTGAACACTTTGTTTCTGTAACGACTAATCTAATGTGTAACTTTTTCCAAACCAGTATCAGATTAAAGTTACTTATCCAAGTCACTGTGTGATACTATTTTTTCATTGTTTTTATTAAAAAAAAAAAAATCTATAAGCTTATTTTTTGAGTCTCCAGAAGTGGCGGAAGTCACGTGTTCATCTGGCTTGTCAGCATGTGGACAACTCACGTGTAGCAGCCAGCGACACTAACGTAAACAACAGAGGCGGAGAGGAGAGATGTGCTTTCTCTAGTTGGAAACACAGTCACTGTTTTGAGTTTGTTTCAGCTAAAGATGATAATATTAAGGTTCGTTGTTCACTCTGTGCTGGCAGTTTGCTTAAGATCCCTTACTGTAACATTTTGGAATCTATCAGAGAGAGAGCGGCGCACTGCGGCCATAAGCGCTGGAGGAGTTGTTTGACTTTTACCTGGGGAAAGGTGAGTCCCGTCTTTCACTGTAACTCCCTGTATTTCATGAGCTGAACCCTCTGTTTAGCACAAATACATCCGTTGAGGAGTAGAGCAACATAACATAGGCTGACAAGCAGGGGCGTGCCCAGACTTTTTAGACTGGGGTGCCCCGAGCAGGGTACATGAGCCCACACTCCAGCAACATTTATTTTTGCTTATTGTATTACACATACAGGATCAACAGACGGCAGCTTTGATCAAAAAAGGAACTGATATAAACCAAAGTAGACTAAAACAAATCATTTAAAAAGAAAATAATTTAAATCTCAAATTAAACTGAACAGTGCTGTAGTGCACCAAAAATAGTGCTGTAAAATCTTTCTGTAGTTGTATTTTAAAATTCAAAATGTACAAAATAATATTTTTGTTTGTAAAGTAAATATCACACAACTACTATTAATCTCTGCATATTCCTTTAAAACAAAGCATGTAGACTCATATTACTATTCATTTTAATCCCAATCGCACAGTTTTGCCAAATCCTGCAGCTGCTGAATGTAACTAATAAAGTAAGTTACTTTTTAAATTGAGTATTCAATAATGTAACTTAGTTACTTTTCAAAGGAGTAATCAGTAATCTGATTACTTTTTCAAGGTAACTGTGGCAACACTGTTCATATATAAACTCTTTTTAATGTTGCTGACCCAAAAAGCCTGCACAACTACTTTTTGTACACAGAATATTCACAGGAGGGATTGATAAGAGACTCAATAAAGAATCGGATTGATAAGCAGAATTGATAAGAGCACTGGTATCGATAAAATCGTATCAATGCCATCACTATTTTAAATATCGTTCATATGTTTTAGAAGCAGGAGCAAGTCGACGTCTAAAATTATCAGTGTTTCTTGCATAACCTGCCCAGCTGACGATCAGTGAAGAACACATGCACTCACCACACGTCCTCAGCTCCCCCCTCGCAGCTCTGTTTGCCCCTGTGCTGTGTTTGAAAGTGTCTCTGCCCCCTGTTTGTGCGCCTCAGGTGTGCAGCAGCAGCAGGACTCTTCGGCTCTTCTCCTCTCTACAGCGGAGAGGGAGGTGCCGTCATAGAGCCACGCTCAGACAGCTGATTAACTGCTCTGCTTACACGAGACACACAGGCCTTTTAATTCTACGCCCTGCTGGAGTGTTCAGCAGGAATGACTTCACCTTTAAAGCACAGCCTTGTTGGCAGGCCAGAACCAGTCTCGTCTCTACTTTACAGCACAGAGGGCACTCTGCAGCAGATCTGCATAAAACTCACCACACATCTGCTAAGTCTGCTCGCCCGCTAGGAAAATCTGCGGCGGTGGAATGTTCGATGAGGCTCCAGAAGATCTGATGTTGACTTTGACGGAGATACTGTACTTCCTGTCTTCAGGGCAGACCAAAAGACACGCAGGTCACCTCGAACTGGCAGCTCCAACTCCAGTCTGAGTCCCCGGGTTGAATAAATAATACCCTTTGCTTCTCAGGCTCGCAGTGGAAATGGCCAGATCGGGTTCCCTGGCCTCTACTGTTTCACTGGCAAACCTTTTTAAAGGGCCTGCACACGGCTGTGGAAACATGCAGTCTGCTAGGAGCTGAAACTGAGCATGAGCCAGCCTTAAAGGAGGATTTATTACAAAACAGCTCCAGCAAAGCAGGTTAAAACATTCCCAGCAGATTCACCCTCACAGACAGACAGACGGGCAGATGGGGTTGGTATGTGGTCGAGCATTAGCGGAGAGAAAAAACAGAGCGTCGGGGTCAGAGGAGCGCGGGGCCTTCATGTGAGCCGAGCAGAGCGATTGAGCTATGACTCACGTCTTCAGGAATGTACGGCAGGCAGAGTACACCGCCGTCTTCTCCTGTTCAGAGAGGAGTGCTCTCAAAGGGTCAATCTGTCAGTCTGCACACAAACACGGTGTGAGGCCTTGGGTGTGTGGAGGACGGGGCGCAGCAGCCTGATTCTGCCTGTGTGGGATGAAGCTGATAGTTACACCGCTTTGGATTCTTAAAGAGATGTTTCTGAAAGTGTGTGTTTCTATGCTCGTCACTGACTTAAAGGCTCAAAACCTTCATCTGGTTTTATTCTGTTATTATATTCCAACACAAAAAGGAACAGAAAGCTGATTGATTGGTGAAAACAACATAAAAAGAGTTTGTGAACGTGAGAAGCTTTGACTGAAGTCATTTATTTAGCTGCTATCAATGAAACCCATTTAGTCTCCTTTCCACAAACTCTCTTCCTGCTTTTAGCCCTCTTTATCTTGCTGTTTTAGCTTTGTCAGACCACTAAATACCTCAAAAGAAAGAAAAGAAAGCTGTTTTTAGCTGCAACATAGTGTCTTAGTGCATGAAAACTACCCTACAAGCACCAAACAAGGAAGAAAAGTTGATTTGGCAAGGATGATGGAGGAAAAAATCAGGTGATTCAGAATGAAGAGTCATCAATAACATGTTACTCGTGGTGTGTTGAAGGTCCAAAATAATTGTGTTTAACTTTTTAATCATGCACTGTTTTATTTCAGTTCTGGCACAACTGCAGGAATGCCTTACAACAGAGGGTCCCAAACCTAACTATGCCAAAGCCCCCTAAACAGCGTTTGATTCAGGCTGGGGACTCACTTTGGAAACAGAAAAAGATTTAAAAAATGTTAAAAAAAAAAAAAAAAAAAAAAAAAGAGCAACTTTTACAACACATTTTCTTACTTTTGTTCATTTTTCAAAATTAATTACATTTGTTTAATACAAGACACAAAAGTCAGACTCACAGAAGGTTGTTGCAAAAGGGAAAAGGCATTTCATGGCTCCGTCAGTAAAGGTAGTATTCTTTTCTGACATGTAGCCAGTAGTTACAGAAAGAGCCTCAAAGTTCAGTTTAGTTTTTTTAGATAGCTTTATAACAGATGCAAACTGCCAGGTCAACACAGATTATGACATCACCATGCCAAAGTTGCATCTGCCACACAAAGTGTGGTTAGGTACAAATGGAAACTTGAGAATCTGACGATCATGGCGCTTTACCTGTTGTATGTTCTGAAAAAATGGTTATCAAAATTAAAAAAATGAAATGAAATAAAACAATTATAATAATAATAAGATCCTATTTTTCTCTTCACTCTGATTTCCTGAGGCCCCCCTGGCCCCCCAGGGGGCCGTGGCCCCCACTTTGAAAAACACTAAACTATTATACGAGTGATCTCTTCTTGAAAATCAGGAGCGCTGTTCTTTAGAGGGACATAGTGTTTTAGTTTGATGTATATAGGGCCTTTTGCTTTAACAAAACTCTTGTTTGAATCAGAGAGGCTCTCTAATGTCCTTTATCATAAACCACAAGTATATAAGTGTGATATATTAGTATGCAAGTCTTATCAAACTTGGATCATGGGCAAGAAAAGTGACCAGAGTAAAGAGGAACAGAATCAAATAGTCAAAAAAACTGTAGAATGAAAAAGAAGAATCTAAAAATTATATGGTAGAAGAAAGTGCAGCGTTAGCTCCAAATCATAAAAATACATCCAAAAAAGTCAGGATGATGGGTGAAACCCAGGCTAAAAATCAGCTTGTTGAACACTAGCACGCTGAGAACAGAAGAAAATCAGAAGAGAGGTTTCCAAAGAGGTCTTTTGGATGTAGGGCACTAAGACGTGTAACAAAGGTCTGAAAGGCAAAGACAAGACCTCTTCTAAAGAAAATACAAAATGTACACAAAGATCTTTGAGCAGGATTGTCTGAGCCAATTCAAGGCTTCCACAGAGCTGGTGGACCAGCGCAGGTCCATGATGGAGGACTACCGTCGCTACAGATAGACAGCACAGCAGATCTAGAAAGTGTTGAACTAGACAGCAACATGGATGACTGATTGAGATTTTTTTAATCAACGAAGAAATCTTCTTTACGATATATGAAAGACGACGGTATTTAAAATAAGCATACTAAAGCTTCGTCCTTTCTCTAAGTCGTGGTTTCAGATTACTGTGGTGTAACAGCAGCATTTAACAGACTGACAGACCTTAAAGTGAATTCATTTCTAAGTCAAGCTACTGATAAGAATATATGCTTTGAGTTGTTAAGGTGGACTGTTAACGTTTCAAAGTGCAAAATAATGAAAATTAAAACTTTAAAATTTGACTGATAGTGATTAACTATTGAAACTTTGCAATTAGCTGTTATTTGGAAAATGCAATTAACAGCCCTGTACAGACCCAAACCAAGCTGTCAGACACTGACTGAGGTAGTGAAAACTGGACATAGGTAGACATGCCCTCTGAATGTGTGACCTCTGTTTGCCAACACAATATTGTTGCCATTGTTACTGGGCTTTACAGCGACACAGAGAGTGGACAGTGACACGACACCATAAATACAGACAAGGCTCATTTAAGCTATCCATTTAAAAATACCACACGTCTGACTCCAGCCTCCAGCTCCTGACTACATGAGTGAGTGACTCTGTGGTGGTTTTTAGCAGAGCAGACAGAAGGGACACCACGCCAAGAGGAAAAACCATGTAAATGTGGCGTTCATGAGAAATCGGCAGAGACGGAAAAAGTGTGATGGCCAAGTTACACAAGATGTGTGTGTGTGTGTGTGTGTGAGTGTAGCAGACAGGGATCAGTAATTCAATAAAATGACTGGACTTGCTGAGAGGAAGGAACATTGCTGTGTTGAAGCAGGGACTCCAGGCTGTGGCCGGCCGTCCCATGGAGACTGGAATTACAGACCATAGGAGTTTATGAATGGTGATTGGCTACTGCTGACTCAGGCTGCTCTCACCACAACAGCCACTAATTTTAGCCTTTCTGTGGTGAAATCACTGTGTGGAACCATTAATGCTTTAACCCGTCCCCAACGGCATCTTTCATGGCCTGAATCAACTGGCATCCTGTCCTCGGTGACACAGATTGAGCAGTTTGTTGTTCAACTCTACATGGAAGAAGAAGTGTTGCACAGGCATCTTTGAAAAGCATGAGCTCTCGCTGGGAGATGAGGATACATGTTTCATTAAAAATGACGCTGAAAGCTTTGCTTTAATAAGCTAAATCACCAGCAGAGCTCTGGCATATGTGAGTCATACTCTGTGAGTCAAAAACTGCTTCCCCTGTGAATCAATAAACTAGTTTTTGCCATTAAGACATCTCTTGAAACAAAGGAACATTTGCGTTTTGTTGGCTGGACTGGTCCAAACGGGAAAACATGCAAACAATAGTGAAAGGACAGCCATATGCTAATAATTATCAAAGTCACACATCTGATGACGAAACAACCTCCTGCAGAGGAAAATCTGGCATGAAGTTACACAAATATCCAAAACAGACTGGATCTGCTTGAGTCTTAAGGATGCTATGAGGAGGATATGTTTTAATTGGACTGCCTTGCCAAATTCTGGCCTGGAGTCTCCACACACTGTCATAAATTACTTTTAGCTAAGTGTGTTTGTTTTGGAATTAAATGGAGATCAGGTAAAAAAAAAAATCTTTGTTCAAGACAACTTTTTACTGAATACAGTGCATTGAGGTAAGGTATTTTTTGCTATGGAAACAAAGCAAATGTTGTAGTAGCTGGCTATATGTAGTGCTATCGGCAGCCCAGTGCTCTGACGTAACTGTAGGCCTCGAGGAATCATTCAATTTAAAAAAAGATCAAAGAGTGGTATTTCAAATAAAGCTGACGCCATATTTAGAGAGTTTTCAGACCCCTCGAGCCACCTCTTTTTCAAAATAGCGACTAGCAACAAATCTAGCTTCTTTTCTGGAGTTTGGAGACTGATATGAAAGCATGTATTGATCTGCATCAGCGGCTTGTATCTCATATCTCATCAGATTGCACGGAACTTGGAATTTATCACCCAAAGTCACTTGATTTTACACTTGCTTGAAAAAAAAATTCATTTGAAAAATAACTGCTATTTAACTTATCAAAAATGTGTTTTATCTGATTACTCGATTAATCGATGGAATTTTCAGTAGAATACTCGAATAACAAAATATTTGATAGCTGCAGCCCTAGTCAGTTTGTAAGTAGTTTAGTAGCTGTTTATATTGAGCGCAGCTGGCAGCCCGGTCCTCTGAGACATGTCCATAATGTGTAACGTTAGTACACATAGAGAAAAAAATCGAAAAATTGGTATATCGGGATTTTTTGTTTGGCAATATCAAAATAGGAATTCTATGTCATTTTTTTTTTTTTGTCAAACTAAAATTCTTCATTTTAGTCTTTGTTTATAAACTAGATAGGAAAAAAGTTACCACTTTTCTCCAGCAGAGGGTGAAATGTTCCTCTATGACTCATGTGATGTGCATTTTATGGGACAGTATGGCTTCTGATATAGTCTGTAGTCATTATTAGCATCATTTAACTTTTTCACATTGTCTGGTGTTAAAAAAGCAAACCAGAAATCGCAAAAATTGTAAATAACGAAGAATTGCAATTACCATATTTTCTGGACTATAAGTCGGTGCCATTTTTGTTAAGCCCTTCTCAGTTGTTTTTAAAAGTTACAGCCAATGTTGAAATTATCAACACAGGCCTAGAGCGCCCTCTTGCGGTTTAGTGTGAAAATAATGTTAATAATTTCACACATAAGTTGCTCCAGAGTATAAGGCCCACCCCCAGCCAAACTATGAAAAAAAACGCGACTTTTAGTCCGGAAAATACGGTAAATTGAATCGGCACCCCAAAAATTGTAATTGATCTGAATCTCAAGAAAAGCATATCAGGGTTATGTCCTGCCAGTCATCTACCAAGCAGAGCTAACATAACCTCACTCTTCATTTCATTGATAGACTCTCAAGTTTGAACAGACCACTGCAGAATAAATGCTGACTGTGGGTTGGAATCAACATTAGCATAAACAGTTTAGCTTCTGTGTTAGCCTTTAGTTCGTGCTCTATCTCTCTCCTGTTTATCTTTCTTCTGCTCTTCTGTTCTTTTTCTGTCTGACAGTTAGGCTCCAGTGTCCACCATCACTACAAAATTAGTCAAAATCAGCAGCACTTTGTGGTGCGTGGTGTCGGAAAGCTAAGAAGTAGCAATTTAAAATAGCCTGTAACCTGTGATATTAGCGCTGATAACCTCATATTAAGGTGGGGATTACAATCAGGCATGTAAAAGGGAGACTTTTTCAAGATCACGTTCAAACTCTTCACAGCCCCTTTAAACCAAACTATTGAGAAACTATTCAGAACTGGTGGTTAAAGCTGGAAGTTAAACAGATTTCTCAGTATTCAAGGTCAGTAGTGGTTCCCACCTCAGATCTAGCACACAGTCCAAATATAAGTGTCCTCCCAGCACATGGACCAGTGTACAGCTCATGCACTCTCATGCTGACAGGATCCCCTACCTTATCGTCCTCACTGAAATGCAGTACTTCCACATTAGATTCCACATGGCCCTGACATCGTCTTAAGATTTGGTTTTGTGAAGCTCTTTGACAGGAGGCTGACAGTCATACGAGACCCAAATGTTTCTGAAGAGTCTGCATGAGAGAGGAGCAGCAGTCCTCCTACCAGCACCCACCCATGCCACTCCTTCCCTCTCCTTCACTTCACCACAAAACATGCACCAGTCCTGAGGAAAAATGACTAATTCTCCCTCCTGGAGGTTGGGTTACATCAGTCACTACTTCTTTCCAGTTCCCCTTTCCCCTCCTTTTGCTCAGCTTTCAGAAAAGTAGACACAGAAAGATGTCCTGTCTGAAACCAGAGGACCATTACCAAGTAAGGCCAGCTGCTGAGTGAGTGAACCAGACAGAGTAAAATCCCTCCTTGCTCCGGTGTGAAACGCCAGCGCATGTTCGCATTCCAGCAGCCGGCTGCTGCCCCTTCCTCTGCAGCCTATCACTGACTGCTGCCACGCACTCCCCCTAAATCATCTCTGCTGCTCTGCACAGGGCACTCACTCATTTCTGTTTTACTGTACCTCTACTGTACCATCACGTCCTCTCCTGTAAGCCCATAACACACAGAGTCCAACCTGGAGGATACAAAGCTCTGCTCAGAGTGTGCCAGGCTGTGTTTGATGCGTCACTTGCCAACTGTTTCAAAACACTGCAGGAGAACAAAATATCACAGGCAGAGGATTAAAGCCACTTTGTTGAGTCAGCAGAATGAAATTCAAAGTAAAGGTGCAGTTAACTTGGGAGATGTGAAATAAGTGATGCGTGTGGAAAAAAGGAAAGGAAGAAGAGAAAAAAGAACTGGTGGGTGAAGCAGGCTGTGGTTAGGTGTTGGATGTGAACAGCTGACAGCTGTGCAGCCTCAAGATCCTCTGCTACAAGCAAAGAAACAAAGTGAAGGGAGTGAGATGGTGTGTAATGTTACATAACAGACACATATGAAGAACATACATGTGGAGCAATGAAGGATGTTGTTGCCTCGTTGTGTCCACTGTGGCCTGCTGTCAGTGAGCCATATTTATGTTTACATACAGAAAATTCACTTATTGTAAATCACTTTTCTAATCCAGCTGTTCTCATTATTCCATAAATGATACTCTAGGCGCTTGTACATCTTCAATGTTAACGCAACCAGTAGGATCTGTTTGTTACATGTGAAATATTTAAGTATTTAATGTGATAGTTTGGGATTAAAAATCTGAGTCTGTAGGATAAACTTTAAGAATATTAGCGGAAAATTTAATTAGCATCATTTCATTAGTGGACTCGTATCTGGCAAAACAGTTTGCTGAGAGATTGAACATCTCCAGAAGGTTACGGCCACAAGCCATCACCTAATACACAACACAGCACCAGGTGTGAGTAAATAGAAAAAATAGAAACCAACCAACCAACATAAACATCAGATTTGTAACGTAATTCAACTAAACTGAATATGAAGCACAACACGGATCATAAGAAAGACATGAAGTCTAGTTCATCAATGAGTCCCATAGTAGCCAGTGTTCGGAGGGTGTGAATAAAGGTGCTGTTCACCTGTTTTGGTGAACTGTTTCTTATGAGTGTGTGGGGTTTTAATATTGAATAGAATAGATCTTTATTGTCATTGTAATAAGTACAACGAAATTGAAGTCACAGAAGCAATCAAGAAAACAAAAGTAAGAAAGTGTATAGAAAGAGCAAAAAGGTCCATAAGAAAATAGATGATGACAGCTTGTCCATCATTCTCCAGTTCAGCCAGTCTCCACCTCCACAGGGTCCAGGACTGAGCTTCTTCAGCAGTCTGTTCAGTCTCTGTCTCCTGGATCCTGTCTGCTCACAGCAGGTGAAGCTCTTCCAATGTGGCGTTGGTGTCTGGTGTTAGCTCCATTAGCCATGTCTGTGAATAGCATGATGCTACTCTGCCCTCTGGTATTCCCTCTGTTGCTGGATTAGCACAGCTAGCTTGTCCATCTTATTGGAGATAGATCTTACATTCCCAGTAACAATGATGGATGGAAGGACAGGTTTGTGTCGTCACTTCTTAGCTCACACCTGAGAACCAGAACATTGTCCTCAAAAAACCTCCTTCTCCTCACCTTGTGGAAAGACATCAGGCCTCGCACCAGTTAGCATTGACATGCTACAGGCTGCTAACAGCTGAGTTCACATGTAAACAATGCAGCTATGGGCACACGTGGGATCTCCAGACAAACACAGGAGAAAAAGTAGTAAAAATATCACTGAAGCCACAAAATGTTTGGTGTCCATGACCAACAAATGAGCCATACAAAGTAATGATCCACTCCAAATACAAAGATAACAAAAAAGAGACAAAAAATTACAAGAAATGGACAAAGTAGAGAGAGCTGCTGCAAAGGCAGCCATAGCCGACAGGGCGGTGCCTAGCAACTATATATTGTTATATTGTTGTATAACAAAGTAATTTCTTAATAAGATATCACGCTATAAGTAAAGAGGCAATGTTTTGAATAATGTGGCTAGAGGTTTTTAAAACCATTAAAAAGCTTCAAAATAGTAGTTCTTAAAAAGTAAGAAGTATAAATGAATGAAGACATTTATATGGTAGATACTTGTTTTTGATTTGCAATATTTATAGAGCTGTAACACATTTAAACTGTTTTAACTGGTTGATGACTCCACCGCAGTCAGCAAAGTCCACAATGTGAAGTTTTTATGCACATGTGTAGCTCTTCTAGTACTTTATGTTTCTGCCACGTTGAGTGTTCAATCCCGCTAGCTTCCCCAACAGTCAGTCTGTGTTCAACGTTCAGAGTTATGAGGTAGACAGGCAGACTGAGAAAGTCACTAGCTGCTAGTTGACCTGCATTTGGTTTTATGGTGAGTGTAAATATTGATGTGTCTATTATTTCTCTTGATCATCACCGTACTAAGGAAACTTGACTTCCTCCACCCCCTGCATCTTGGATAAGTTTTAATAATACCAGGACAAACTAAATGTCCAAACAAACTTTGGCTGTCTGTAAAGGATACGCTGACACGCAGTAATGCAAATCCTTACACTGAGCATGTGAGCAGCCGGCCTTTGTTATTCTAGATGTTTAAGAATAGCTGAGTATTTCACTCCCTGTTGGCCTCTGTGGCCTTCCTCTGAGCAGCTGCTCAACCTCTCTCTCTGTCTCTATACGTCCGCCTGTCTGGCACTCTTTGGCACTTACTCTCATGACATGCTACGCTATTAGCAGTCAGAAAGGCTACACTAAATGACCTGGCACTACATCACAGAGCTGGAAGAGTTCAGGTTTATTGACACCAATAAGCCAAGGCGTTCACTTTCCAAAAACGGTCCATGCTGGGGTCAAAGACATTCAAAACTATCACTGTAAGTCACACTTATGCAATCTTGGAAACTGGTTGATTGTTTGTGACAGTATTCTCTATTTTTCTCATCCTCCTTATAAATTGTGTGTTGTAGTTTTTGTCTTCAAAGTATAATTCAGTTCTTGCTCCAGTGTTGCTTTTCTGAATGTACAGAGAGAGATTATTACTTAAAACTAATATGGATAACCACCAGCTGCAGACATGACCTCCTTTGAATTAACCCTTTGACACATCAATTATGTAGGCCTGTGTCAAGATTTTTTCCTTACATAATTTTATTCATGGGCATGAAAAAAAAAGGTTAATAAACTTTTTATTTATTTTTTTCACCAAATATTTGATTTTTAAAGTTACAGACATTTCCTCTTCGTTGGACTACATGGACCTAAGCCTTCAACATAAAACAGAATGAACTTAATGTTAAATGACTAAATTGGGTGTTTATTTTTTTTATAAACTAAATTTGATCATTTTTCTTTTGGACATTGTTCATAGTTGTCATTGGTCAAAGTTGTTTTCTTCATTATTGTTGTTCTTTGTTTTATTGTTGATTGCTCTCTTATGTTTTGAAAAACATTGTAACACATTTTCAAACGTTCTAATTTTGTGTTAATATGTACTTGTAGAGATACAGTACTGATACCCCATGCCTCGTAGTTGCTATCAGTACTCAATGGTAGTGGTTTTTGGTAATTTTGTGTGTTTATGTGGTAATAAATTTTAATTTGTTTAATATTAAAATGTCAGATTTTTTTTAAACACATCTATATAATAGATAATATCAATTATAATAATATGAAATAATTAAAATAATTGTAATTTAATAATTACAACATATATTACTATTAAGTAATAATAATTAAAATATCAATTATTAATAAAATATCAATATAATATCAATTTTGTTGTATTTGTTGCAATGACAAATGAAGTTCTATTCTATTCTATTCTGTTCTATTCTATTCTATTCTATTCTATTCTATTCTATACTATCCTTAATATATAAACTTGCAATGCTGTGTTCATGTCCAGCAGGGAAATGACCAACTCTTCCACTCCCTCACAGTCATAAGGATACGTTTAGGTACCTAAACATGGTACCTTTTGATTTTACTTGAATTGATACTCGGTAGGAGTCAGGGAAAGTTGACTTGCAGTGACAAGAACTGACTACTGGATGAAGCTCAAAGTTATGATGGCCAGTTGTAGTCAGATGATTTACAAAGGCCACAACACAACGGAAGTTAAAAGAGGTCAGTTATTTCAACAGACACAGAAAATTTGTGAAGTTAAGTAAACACTTGTTTTCTTTTTTACCTCAGCTATGATAAATAAAGCATCATGGGGGTCTCACGTTGCGATATCCTTCATAGTTCTTATATTTCTATATTTACCAGTAAAATGTCATCTTGTGTTTAGCTTTATGATTCAGTCATCTCATTATGTTAGCATTATAGCTATATTTATCATAACTGGACTTAAAAAAGAAACATTCAATTACTTACTTTCATAACTTTGGAATAACCAACCTCTTAACTTCTGTTGTGTTGTTGCTTTTGCAAATCATCTGACACCTACAGGCCACCGTACAAAGACGTGGAGCTGCAGAGACTGCTCAGGCTGATATGCAGTTCCACCATGGAGACCAATGTATCTGAGCACTGCAGAGACCACTGTGAGTCAAAGGTTTTAAGCCACTCTTGTTGCGAAAAATGATGCAGCAGGTCGTTGGTGTTTCTTTTCAAATATTTTAGATTCAGTGTTACAAGTATTTTTATTATCTGAATCCTGAAACTTAACCTCACTTTGAATCATTTCTTCCTCTTTCATCAGACTGGATACATGAGTTTTACATAAATTTAATCTCTCTTTTTTTTAACAGCATTAAATTGTCAGTAAAAGGATTTGATAAGATTCTGTTGCACTGGAAGTAGTGTTTGTGGCGTTCCCTGTTCATTATTGTTTCCTGCAGTTAAAACCTCCTCTGTTTATCCTGAACACACTGAAACAAAAAGGTCAAGCTTGGCTGAAATGTGGTGAAATATAATTACTACTTATTTCAAGCCGGTCAGCAGAAGGTCCGTCAGTGTCACGCTGCAGCACAGAACAGGCTCAAGTTTACAGCAGCCGCCGCAGCATGTTGCAACAGCCCAGTTGTAGACATCCACACAGCAGATTGATTTGACAGGGACCTCAGACTTTGATGTTTCCATTTCACGGCACAAAGAAAATCACAGAGTAGCTGATACCACTCTGACCGCTACAAGGCGTATCTGCCACAGAGCAGCGCAGAGTGGGCCGAGCACCCTGCAGCACTCGGTGTGAACAAGCTGCTGGCAGAATATCACAAAGCTCATTGTCAGAGGACCAACTCATTCACAAGCCTGTGCACAGTTAGAGCCAATAAATGAATGAAATTACCACTCTTATTAAGATGCCACAGTCTGTCTGACACAACGGTTCACACCAAACAATCCTCCAGACCCAGCTACTACTGCACCTCATGTGCCTGCTGCATGAAACCCAAATTAAGGCACCATTTCTTGCTGGTGTGGATCCTGAAAGCCTCTGGACATTTATCTGAATTTTATCTGCATGTGCAAAGACTGATGGGAAGAGTCTGAGAAAGCCTGGACCTGCTTCAAGCCAGCAGAAAAGCTTTGATGTTCCTGTTTGGTCCTCAGCGGAGACTACTCCCTGAAGCCCACAATGAGAGAGGAATATTAAAGGCCATGGCTCTATCTGTTAAGTTCAGATAAAAACGCTGTAATCAGATGAATCCTTGATGAAAAAGGGCAAAGCCCTGATCTTTGTGCTGGGGATTGAAATGCATAAAGGAGCCACTTTTATGTGCAATTATTCTGTCAAGAGTTAGTGGTGGTACACAGGGGGGCTGGGGTCACGTCTGCTCCAGGAAACGAGGATGAGGAGGAAATGTGAGGTAGAATGGATGTGAATGATGAAAGCTGGGGCTGTTTGTCCTCAGAGCTGATGAACTACTGTGTTTAGACAGTTCGATGTGGGCCACTGACCCGAAACAATGGATCAGGTAGAGCTCTATCAGAGAGGTTTTTTTCTTTCTCCTCGCAGCGCTACCCCCAGCTCTGCTCGGGAAACCGTCACACGTCCTCCTCAAGGCCTGCCACTACAATAGCCATTATTGTCAAGCCCAGCTATTATCACGCAGGTAAATCCATTAGCAGACACACGCCAGGGGAGGACGGGTTACTAATAGGGTCACTGATCAGATGTAGTCAAGAGGAAAACAGATCTGTCACAGCAAAAAGATAAATAAATCAGAGATGTTTTAACACAGACAGTACATCTCTACTACAAATAAAAAAAAAACACGTTTCCTGACTTGAGTGTTTTGTCGCTTAGAGGGTTTTTAGATCTTTCTTCATTTGCATCCAGTTTGAAAAATCCTTGCAACAACGCTGCGCTATCTATGGACTGAGATTTGTGCCACTAGAAAGTAAATTTCAATATTTTTATTGAATTTGAAAAGTATGGTCTGGAATTGAATTCAATGTTATAAAAGTGAATGTATTTGCTATGCTATGTAATGGCCAGCTGGTTTTACCTTAACTTTCGCCACAACGCCAAACTTCAGACTATACCTGTGTGTGTGTGTGTGTGTGTGTGTGTGTGTGTGTGTGTGTGTGTGTGTGTGTGTGTGTGTGTGTGTGTGTGTGTGTGTGTGTGTGTGTCTGTTTGTGTGTGTGTATGTGTGTTCCTCTCTCTCTCTGCCCCCCCCCCCCCTCTCTATACTTCTCTCTCCCACTCTCTCTCCTCTATCTGTCTCCCTCTAACCCCAACACAGTCTCCTCAGACGTCTGTCTAACATGAGTCTGGTTCTGTCCGAGGTTTCTGCCTGTTAAAGGGAAGTTTTTCCTTACCATTGTAACTTGCTAAAAAACTTGCTAAAGTCCTGTACTCATGGTGGATTAAGATAAGATAAGACTCCTTATCTTGTCTTGATGTTGGGTTTCTGCTGATAAATTTTTATCAACATTTATGGGTCTGGCCCTGTAAATGTTTTTGTAAAGTGTCTTGAGATAACGTCTGTTATGATTTGGCGCTTTACAAATAAAGATTGATTGATTGATTGATTTATCAAAACAAAATTCAAGTCAACTGTAGAATTTCAATAGATAGATCCTACCAATAGACTTTATTAAGCCAAGGGGAAATGTGTGATTAATCATCACTGTTCACAAAATAGACGTGATTAACTTGATCTTTTTTTTTTTATCACTTGGCAGCACTAATTTAAATTCTTCATCAGTCTTTATTGATAAGCTGGGTTGGGAAAAAGTTGAGATGTCAGATCCCCTGGAAAATCCCAAAATCTGACTCACATTTGATGTGCTTTTTTGGGGAAAAATATGGCTCCTGATATCATCTGTAGACATCATCATCATTCAACTTTTTCACACAGTCTGTGGTTAAAAAAAGCAAACTACATATAGCAAGTATCAGAAATAACAAATCAAATCCCCAAGAATGGTAAAAGAATCAAATTGGGAGAAAAGCATCCCATCCCAGCGCTATCAAATTTAATTTCCAAATCAATATACATTAACTCAAATTCAGTTTCTAGTGACATGAACCTAAGCCACCCCTGCATAATGAAGATGGTCAGAATGTTGTTTGTGATGAACTCAGCCTGAAGTAATGACACTTAAATAATTTAACACCAAGTTCTGACTCATTTCTGTGAATAACAAATCAACCTGACCTCTGTCTGATGAGCTAAATTAAACATCAGGCATTGATTTCTCTGACCGTGACTAAAGTATTAGCTTAAACCAACACAACAAACACTGTTTGAAATCAAGTTGAATGGATTCATAGCACGGCTAATAAACCTGATAAAGCCAAAACAACAGGATTCAAATTTCTCATTAGACCATATTTGATCACCACCTCAGAAAAAAAACAATAAAAACAGAGGTTATGTATTTAATAAAAGCACCCCTGATGTTTGTGTTTTAATTTGACTGGGTAACTTCCTGAGACAAGTTAAAGAATCTGATGCTGTTCAGTGCAGATCTGCTGAATGCAGTCATATTAACGCTGTTTATTATCCGCAAACACCAGAAGGAAGCTGAGCTGCTTTATAACTTTGTGAAATTGGACCGCTCAAAGTGTGTGAAAAGTTACAGAACACAGCACGGCTCCTGCTGCTGATTTTCCAGTTGAAGAAACCAAACACCATTACGAGCACATCTGTCCTTTGTGTACAAACTTCACACTGACCCAAGCACCGAGCTGGATCTGATGGCTGTCTGGCTGTCAGAAAAACCCAGAGCCTAAAAGCTAATGAACACTTTCCAAATCCTACACGCTAAAGTTTGGCTCATCTTCAGGCTTAATGAGATGGGTCTTCACCGTCCAATCACAGGCTGGTATTTAAATGAAACACACACGCCTGTTAAGCCGTGCAGTGGGGGACGTTTTTGTCTTCCCCATGAGACGTGGCTGTGTGGAACAGAGGGTGGGGGAGGGGTGGGCTCATGAATAAATATGTCCAGGAGATGTGTGACAATCCACTCTGAGAGATGCTCCTCTTCATTTAATATATTCTCTTTTTTGATTACCATTCTGAGAACCCCACCAAGAGTTTGCTCTCTTCAACTGGACCCATGGGTGCCTTTCTCATCCCGGAGAGGAAATCAGACAGGCTGAAAGATAATTTGCTTTTTGGATCTGTTTTTGAGTGTGTTATTGTTCTGGGCTTTAAAATCACACTTGCTGCAGTATCACTGGTTTTTGATGATGGGATTGACACATGAGGTTGTTTTTTGGATTACAATGAATAGATTGAAGGCTCTTGGATTACATTATTACTAAGTGTTAATCCATCAAAGTTAATTTTGCTACTTTTCTTCACCAAACACTCATATCTGTGTCTTTGCTGTCTTTGGTTTATTTGTTTGTTTTTGTTCATCTTGTGGAAATAACAGGTTTTCTTTAAACTTGCATGAGTAAATCCAAACATTTTCCTCCTTGGATAACATAAATTAATCTAAGACAGTGTTTTTTTCTATAATAGTATCTATCCCCAAAGACAAAGTATAACATGAGCCATAGCCCTAGGAGCGAGATGCTCATAATGGGATGTCACAGAAAAAAACTGTCTTATTTATTTATTTTTCTACTATTTTGTTATATTTTAATGTATTATTATATATTTTAAGCATATTAACTGTCATATTTTTATAGAAAAAAAAACACCTTTTAAAGAAACAAACCCACTCACTCTTTTGTTTCATTATTTCAGTGTTTATACCTAAAGCTAATTACGTAAAAAAAACCCAGAGAGAATGTGTATCATGGCCCAAAGAAAGTTTTGCATGACTGTGCACCCTGGGACCAGAGCTTTGACAACAACATAGCCAACATCGACCTGCTGGAGTGAGCTGTCCAAAAAGTGGCCAGAGAGTCCTTTGAAAATGACTCTTTAAGTTGCCTTCTACTAATGAAAGATTGCACTTACATAAAAAAACAACACTTTAAAGACACAGATATAAACATAGGAAGATCCTCCATCCATGTTATTGAGTTAATGACGTTAACTGCCTTAAATTTCTCAAACTGAAACAAAATTAGAGTTTTATTTTTTTTTCTTGAGGAGAAAGCCTGACTTAGTTGTTGTGTTGCCTTTCTTTTCTTCTCCTGTTTTTTCAGACTTAAACACAGAGAAAGTTCTAAACATAAATGTACCTGTATATTCTATTTACTATGTTTTTAAACCAGTGATTTTTTGTAGTTTACTCAAGATCTTTACTAATTTATTGTCTTTTTACATGATAAAATACTATTTTTCTCAGGATAAGAAGTTGATTCTCTCAGTATTTTAACTTGTTTTTGTTAGCGCTGTGTGATAAAGATCAGTTCTTCTGATTTTCTTGAAGGGAGAATGCATATTTCTTCATGTTATTTATTCATTTGATTTATTCATATAGGAACAATGTACAATATTTAAAATAAATGCTGCCTTTTGATGCACTGTACCAGAGTTAGCTTAAAGCTAAGTTATCTGTAGTAATCAGGTCATTCTCTTTCAATCTGGATAGAAGAAGCTAAAGTACAGACATGGTGACAGGTCAGACAACTACATGCTAAGAGTAGCTGGTTTTTATGACGGATGGGTTCCTTTCACATTTGAACAGATACGGTATCAACGCCTGGTACCTAGCAATCAGTATTGGTACTCAACGGTACCAATTTTCTGTACTTTTTTGTGTGTTTATGTCGTAAAAAATATCATTTTTTAAATGATAAAATATATATTTTCTCAATTTAACACATATATTCTTCAATATATAACTTTGCAATGCTGTGTTCATGTCTAGCATAGAAAATCCCCTACTCTTCCACTACTTCACAGTCACAAGGATGCATTTAAGTACCTGAACATGGAACCTTTTGGATTTACCTGAATTGGTGCCAGGTACTTTAGACAGAATTTGGTCGGTACCTAACCTAGTTGTTATTGCAGAATGATCATTTACTGGAATTTTGCAGAAACATGGGCTAAAATAATGTATGTTTGATTTTTTTTTTCCTTTCACACACAGCAGAGTTCACCATCCAGAAAACTTTTCACACTGGTCTGACTTTGATGAGTAAAATCTGTATTGTGCAACTTTCAACTGTAATAAACTATTATTTAATCAATGTAAGTCCAATTCTCAGGTGTGAACACAGAAAATCTAATCATGAAGCATGCTCGTTCAGCCCTCAAGCGTCACACACACACACAGACACGGTGCAACAATAACACTGCTGGACAGCAGAGCACGTGCCGCCTCATGCTGCTGGGCTAATAACAGTGAGTGGGCCCACACACAATGGACTGAATACTGAGCTGCAGCTTGTCAGGGACAAACCACCACAAAGGCTCTCCCATTCAGACGGGTTGACCTTCCTGACACGTGGGCCTCCAGTCTCACCTCAGACCCTCTTAACACAGGGGTAAAAGGAAGAGCAGAGAGGCCGTGGGTGCCGAGTGTCAATCACTCACGTCTGCTTTAAACATGACATTTTACGACACAAGGGAGGAGAAGCAGTCTGTTCATCCTGAGGAGCAAAAGCCTGCTCAACAAATTCCCACGGAGCTAACGCACAGCACTGGATGCATTCATGAATTCTAACAAGGTCCAAAATGTTGGTTATGTAGAAGCACTTTAAGGCTCGTGGAGGAAAAAAACACAAACACACAGCACCTTACCTTTTATAGAAACCATTCAGAGGCTGCAGACAGAGGAACTGCCAGTAATCCAAACAAAAAGCTTTGAACTTCAACATTTTGTCAGCCGGTTACAAAGGCTTAGATTAAAAATGTCATTGTACTCTGAGTCCGTAGAGAGAAAAAAATAGCTTGTCTAAAAAGAATTGTTTGCATTTGAAAGAACAAAGCAAATCCTTTAGAGTTCAGACAGCATGAAAACAGCACACCACATGGTACAGTCCCATCTCAGCATCTGCCAGTGTGGATCTGGGCCACAGGAAGGGGGCTGAACCTGCATCCCTCGCATCCCTCTGCTCCTTTTGTTAAAGCAGATCAGTCCTGTGCATCCAGTAAAAACAGCACTCCCAGCTCAGTGACAGAGACATCAGCCACCAGACGTCAGGGCTTCTTCTGGAGTTGTTGGACCAAGTGTTTGTCCTGGGACAACCTTCTCCTTCTCCTCCTTCACGCTCACCCGCTCAGTCAATAAGAGAGGAGGTTCCTGTCTCCATCATCGCTGCTGCTCAGAGTTAAGTTACAGCTGCTCCTATTGTTTAAGCAGGCCACACTGACAAGGTCTGACTCTGCTGCGCCTCGCCGGGCCAACAAAGCACACAAAGGCCTCCCCCGGTGGCCGTATCAATTAGGGTTTATCAGATGCTGCGCAGCTCCTGCTAGCCCGGGCCGCTCGCAGACCAGCTAATCAGCAGCAGCACATGGTGCACAGAGGGGCGAAGCCGGCACCCATGAGAGCCAACCCTGCACACGCACAGCAAGCACGCACAAAGCCTGGGCTGGTTGCCAGGACGACCTAAAGCGCAGCTATAAGACAAAGATGGCCCCTTGATGTGATCCCTGCTGATTGGTCAGGGTGGAGAGCGGAGGACACCAAGCCTGGACTTCTGTTAATAATAAAAATCAAAAACTCATGTGATACTTGTTCAAATCTTGCAGCATGGAGTGAAACTTGTGGTTACAGATGCAAAAATGAATAAATGATGAATATAGAAACACAGTTCATCAATAGTTTATGACTACATATGTTCCACACAGTTAAAAGCTGTGCAACAAATCAAAATGTGGAAGACTTTGTGCAGATTTAAGGTGAAAAAAAAGAAAACAGTGAAACCTCAGGAGCAGACTTGAGTGATATTTAAAAAAAAATGCTTTAACTTGACAGATATTAAAGTGATAACCGTTACGCTGTGGTCACTCTGTTTAACACACAGATCACTGCGGGATGTGTGTCGCCACCTTGTACTGTGATGATTCAGCTCTCAGAAACACCCTGCCAGAGATGTCGAAGCGGAGGCTGGCAGTGATAAGAGCACCGCTCCAGCTTTCAGCTCGGGCTCCGTCAGCTTGCAGCGCTACGGAGCGGGCCAGTTGGGGAGCTGTGTGAAGCGATACGGCAATTATTCAGCCTGGCACTCGGCTTTGAAGTGAGAACAGACAGCATTTTGTAAAAGGCTGCAAGTCATGAAAACAGCAGGGGGAGAGTATCGAACGGTGCTCAGTGAGATGATGCAGCAGACCGACACACAGGACTCATCTCTTTCTATATGTTAGAGAGCTGAATCATTGGATTAGAGAGCTAAAGTAATGACTCTGAAGCTGTGTAATCCTGCAGTAATTAACTGGGTTCTTTATTAAATAAATACAAGCTGTCGCATTGATTAAAATGCTAAAGAAGCTCTACTTTCCTCTCTTCACATCGAGGGATCCAAAAGAGAAAGATAAAAACGAAGCATCAAAGTCACAGCAGGAGGGTAGAGATACCTTTTAATCTGAAGGATATACAAAACTTGGCTGTAGGTTGGAGAAGAATCACAGTTATCAGTACACTGAAGGATGTTATGTTCTAAAATACAGTATCTGTCAAAGAGATAAAGTGTTGGAAATATTCACATCAGAGTTCATGTGAGGACAGACACAAAACAACACTTAAAGAAGTGAAGACATCTTTCTGCTCTGTGTTTGTTTAATGCTTCTTCAGCAAACTAAGAGTTTCTTAATCAGACGCCTGTTTGTGTCAATTTTTTCTGACTTTTCCTCATGGAAAAATAAACAAAGATTATCAAACATATGTTTGGGTTTGATAACTACAGACAAAGCCGTCGTGTTACATAGAGCCTATGGTGACTTTTTGAAGGGCAGGGGCAAAAACAAAAAAACGCATGTTTTGTTTTCACGTGTGTTTTTTGCCATCCAAGAGCACACTTTGCCGTCCCATTACCAACATTTGTTCACAAGGGGGGACAATCGCGCCCCCTCTGCCCCCCCTTTGTGCACACCACTGGTCCTTCTGTATACCTTCAATGCCATCCACAACCTCCATATCTGTCTGACCTCCTCCACGTTGCCCGCTCCCTCAGATCCTCCTCATCCACCCACCTCACTGTGCCCTCTGCCCGCCTCAGCACCATGGGGAGCAGGGCCTTCAGTCGCTCTGCTCCCCAGCTCTGGAACTCTCTTCCGCCAGACCTCTGCAACCTGACCTCTCTGTCTCTTTTCAAGTCCAAACTCAAAACTCACCTGTTCAGGACTGCATACCGCACTTGACAATCACCTACCGCCACTCTCCACCAGTCCTTCTCTGTTTGTGCTTTTTCTATTGTTGGTTTTTATCATTATTGTTGATGTTATTTTTACTGTTTATTTTATTGTGGTTGTTTTTAATCTTGTTCAGCGTCTTTGAGTGTCCTGAAAGACGCTTTTAAATAAAATGCATTATTATGATTATTACTGGTAAGCAACCTCCCTGCTCTGGCTTACTTGCAATAGCTTTTTCCCTGGCTTCATCATCAAATTCAACAAAGCCCTTGGAGAAACAAGGAGAAAATCTTGCTTTAGCTTCATAGTGAAGAGAAGTAACTAAGATTGTTTAAACTACAACAGTCAATGTGAGGAAAGAAAATGCTATTTAAAAACTAAAGGTATAACTTAATTGTTTTTATTCTGTTGCTAAATGATGATCTGTTAGGAGTAAAACAGCTCAAAGCTTGGGGAAATATGTGTATCACTAAGCAAATGGGGATTTCCTTTCATTAAAATTTAACTTTTTGATTTATTTTCATTTTAATTTAATTGTCTATAGTTGTTCTTGCGCGGTTCTGTTCTACTTGTTCCTCTAACTAAAAGAAAGTAAAAGATGTAATTAAGTCAAAAGTCAGATCAAAGATCTTGTAAGTATGATCTGGTTTTGACACACTTTGTTTTATTTTGAAGGTGACTGGGGGTTTTAAGGAGGCACTACTTCCTGTCCCGCTCGTTCTGCTTTTTGTAAATTGACGTGTCACAGCTCCTGCATCCACACCCAGAGCTAACCTTGCCCCGTCTTGGTAGGCAGTGTGTAAGCCGGAAGCTGTGTCATTAAAATAATAGCGTGACACAGTGTTCCCTGCCAATGAATCCAACCAAGAAGAAAAATGTGACACAGTAAACAAAGAGCAATGATGGAAGACATCCATTCACTTCTTTGTGATTGCCATGTGGCAGAGAAAGCTCTGTTTCTTTACTACCGCTGTTGATCAGGAAGTGACGATTCTTTCGACCAATCAACAGACTGCGGTGTTTCTAGCTCCACTTTCTGGGGTCAGATCAGTATTTCTGGTCCCTAAACAGGAGGGTACCAAAAAGTGGGAAGGTATGGGTTGGTAACTTTTAGTCAAAGGAAACGCCACAAAATGCGTGGCATACCGAGACAAACAAAACTAGTCTGCTTTGTGGAAACGAGGCTATTGACAGTCTCAGTTTAGCAGTAAGGCTGAAGCTCAGTGTCCAGTAAAGATGTTGGTTTAAAGCAAAAATGCTGAACTGATCAGTCCTTGACCCAGAGCGGCTAAATCTGTGAATATCTTTCCCACTTAACTGAGGTTAGCTATGAAAACACTTTGTGATGAGTGTCCTCACTCATGTGTGAGCCAATGTCAACTTGTAAAAATGTCCCTCAGTGGGTGGAGCTTTGTATGTTTTACAGTATTTCCCTTTTTTGTCATGTAAATTTCTAGACCCCCTTGTACTCCTTACAATGATAAAAGTCAGGACAGCTGACCTCTGGTTCTTAAGCTTTCTGCGTTGTAGAATCAGTTGAGGGTGCTTGTCTTCCACTTAATAATGTGCAAATTTAGACAGATTAGCATCTTCTGTAACCACTGATTTTCTATACCTGTATAAACTTTGTATTGTTATAAAATCCAATTTGTAAAACATAAAACACTTGGTCTTCTGAACTCCTCGTAAATTTCATTAACGCAGATCACTAAAAATGTGTCATTTCACACACTAAGCGAAAATAACCAGCTCCATCTCCCTTGAATTCCCTCAGCATTTAAAAGTGATTTCTCTTTCCTCTTTTTATTGCCACTAAGGGGCAGGTCATGGACTAGGCCACACATGTCCTCCAGTCTCATTAAGGACCAGTGGAAAGGCCTCCCTTTGTCCCGGTGACACTCTGAGGGGGGCATCTTATTCAGAAAGGGAAGCAGCACATTATTGAGCAGACGGCCGAGGCAAATTGGAGACCATCCATCATGAGCTTTAAGAGGCAGAGGTTTGCTCACACACACACAGAGAGCCATGGACGTCTTCAATCCTAAAAATGGTCTAAAAACCCCAGAGATGTTTCATGGCATGTCACGGCTAACACTCGTAATTGGCATCTTGTAACATCTATCAAGCTACAGTGGTCGGTGGAGCTGTTTTGTCGGCCGTGCCAGGTGCAGCTCCTCTGTGGTACCCAGCTGTGGGCTGCAGCCAAATGAGCTGGAAGAAAGCTTTATGGTAATAACTGCAGAATCCATTTGGCATCTGGGGAGAGCCAGGCCCTTCAAACCAGCTGAGCTTTACTTTTCACTCAAAAGCTTCACAAGGAGAAAGTCCAGCGATCAAAACACCTGAAAGCACGACCGGTAAACCAAACAGCAGCACGATGACAGAGCTGGTTCGTATTGTAACAGAGTAAAGATGAAACATGGAGACTCCAGTCGCTGCGATCTGATTTTAAGTGTAACTTAAAAGACTTTCAAGCTTTGACTCCTCTGGGTTCATGAATCTGTCCTCCTCCTCGTCCTCCTCCTCCTCCTCCTTCTCTGAGGAGCGGGTACAGACTGTGTGGTTGAAGTCCAATCAGCTCTTGGCAGCATGAGGTTTGCTCTTATCTCAGACAAACAGTCTTAACACTCCAACATTTTGCCTGAATCGTCTTATGCCAGAGACGTGTGCTGCTGTAACTGCTGTAAAAGGTGGATAATCCAAATATTAAAGCTAAAAGTAGATAAAAACAGATGGACTCACTTTATCTCATATTTGTGGTGCTCGGAGCAAACATCTGCATGTTTAATGAGCAGGATTTGGAGACAAAAAAAAGTCTCCAGATCTGTCAGGTGTTCCTACAGTTTTAGCCACCACTGTATGTAGCGTTCATCTCAACACTTGAGGTGTGAAAAAATATTAATACAGTGCCGCCCTGTTATTGTGGCCCTGTTGTTGTGGCCCTGTGTTGTCTCTTTTTTGTCATCTCTGCATTTGGAGTGGATCATTACTTTGTGTGATTCATCTGTTGGTCATGGACACCAAACTGGTTTTGTCTTCAGTGATATTTTTTACTATCTTTGCTCCTGTGTTTGTCTGGAAATCCTACATGTAACCATGGCTGCATTGTTTACGTGTGAGATCAGCTGTCAGCAGCCTGTAGCATGTCAGTGCTAACTGGTGCAAGGCCTGATGTCTCCCACAAGGTGAGGAGGTGTGAGCTAAGAATTGACGACATGGACCTGTCCTTCCATCCTTCGTTATTGGGAACGTAAGATCTATCTCCAATAAGATGGACGAGCTAGCCGTGCTAACCCAGCAACAGAGGGAATACAGAAGGCCGATTAGCATCATGCTATTCACAGACATGGCTGACGGAGCTAACATCAGACACCAACGCCACGTTGGAAGAGCTTCACCTGTTGTGAGCAGACAGGATCCAGGAGACAGAGACTGAACAGACTGCTGAAGAAGCTCAGTCCTGGACCCTGTGGAGGTGGAGGCTGGCTGAACTGGACAATGATGGACAAGCTGTCAGCATCTATTTTCTTATGGACCTTTTTGCACTTTCTATACACTTTCTTACTTTTGTCTTATTGATTGCTACTAAGACTCCTCCTGAATTTACCCTTGAGGATAAAAACAGTGTTTTCTATTCTATTCTATTCTATTCTATTCTATTCTATTCTATTCTATTCTATTCTATTTTATTCTAATCTATTATGTTATATTATATTTCTATATTGCGATATTTTGACCTGGGATAAAATATCAATATTTTAAAAGAAATAAAAATTAATATTTTAGGTGAGTTGGAAGTACGATATGTCTTCTCCTCCACTGCAGTAGATGGCACCAAAGAGCTACTACACTGTATATTGCCCATAAACTGTACGACAAATATAAGCAAAGTTTATTCAAAATATTATATTCCTTAACTTGATGATGTGGGTTTTTGATGCTGTAAAAATCAATGTTTTCTCTCTGTTCTTGGGTCAGTTAGTTAAAAATCACATTAAGTTTAATTTTTACAGTGTAGTAGACTGATAAAATAATTATCATAGTCTTGTGCAATATTGGATTTTTTATGAGTAACATTGGTGACACCAAGTGACATTTATCAGTTTCACCAACTGACCACGTCTTTTAACCAATAATTGTTTGCAGGATTAGTTTAATGTCACAGTAGTTTAAGGGGCAAACTTGACTTTATGTTTTCAAGTTAAGTGTTTGTATGAAACACTGCATCTGACTTTATTTAATACATCACAATATTGTGACATCTTGATGTTATGTGTTGCATATTTTATCCTGAGGTTTTTGCCAATACACATCCCTACTCAACACATCACAGAAAATACAAACAGTGGCTAGTCCTGTTTGCAAATATCTCCCCTCTCACCTCGGCATCTTAGAAAACAAAATCATTAAAAAAAATGGTGGTTTGTATTTCCTCGAGAAACCAGCTGAGGCAACAAACCTCCACCAGCGGCGAAACTGTTCTGCTGATTCAGTTGGCAGAACAGATCCCATTATCTTGTTTATCCTCATGGAAATTTAACAGTTTAGCATGTGACCTACATTTCCTCAACAAAATTCAGGTCTCAGGCAGGCTGAGGAAACAGCTTTCTGTGGAGTTGAGAGGGAATTTGCATGATATGATCAAGATAAGAGTTTGATGCCGTGCTCCCTCTGGATTCGAGGCGAAGCTTCGCAGGCGTCACTGAGCGAGAGGCGAAGACACATCGGGGCCATTATGAGAGGGCGGCACCTCAACCTGACCTGCTCTGCTCCGAGTTCATTAAAGGCCTCATTTTCCTGCATCACATGGTGTTTCTTGTCAGATATCTGTGTGTTCCTGCCTCACCTGCTCCGCCTGGACGCTGTGTTCATTCCCTACCAAGAAAAAAAAGGAGCTTCCCCCGCAGAGATAGCAGTGAGTGATAAACGTCTGACCCAGCTCTTATCATCGCCTCTACAGCTCCGCAAACCAATGAAGATGGCCCATGGCGTCTCTGCTTGGTCTTAACAGCCCCCATGAGCCCGCTGCCGCCCAGGGGGACCGCCGCCTGTGTAATTGCAGCTATTGTGAGGGCCACGAGGAGCCAGCTGAGGTCTGAGCGGGAGTGATGAGTGGAGAGGGGAGGAGGGCTGGTAAATCATGTCTTCACGTGGCTGGCTGAAGACACTGATTGATGGCTATCATCCTCAGCCTTAGCCCTGGTTCAGAGATGGATTGATCTTTTCCCCCAGACCAATCTGACTGACGCCGCAGAGCTGGAGGTGAGTCTCCCTAAAGGCTTTTTCAGCCACTCTTGACATTACTGGAAGGTGAAAAGCTGTCACTGGAGCGAGCTGCCAATTAAGAAAAAGCTGTTAACCAACAATCAATGACACATTTTATAAAGGGAAGGCAAATTAAGTATCATCTATAGCTGCCAACAGCTAATGTACTTACACAAAAAGTGCTAACAAGGCCTAAATCTGAGTTATTTGATTATTCTTTGTGATTTTATGTTTTTTGTTTTTCATCTAGTTTGTTGATTAGTCATCCTAATGGATAGAAATGTAAAATCTGTGATAATCTTTTCCTAACGTCTCAACAGGAAGTAAAGTAATGACACCTTTGAACTACACACCAAAGAAGAAGAACTTATTTGCTGTTTAAAATAATCTGATGGGAATTAAAAAGCTCGTATTGCGACGGCCTTTAACCTTTAACTTGACCCCTTGAAACAGTCATTAGTGAAACTCTCTGAATCAGTGACTGGATCAGGGTCAACAGATCCGTTTGAGCCGTGATAACACAGTCAAAGTCTGAGGCCGCTCTCTTCCAGTCAGAGCTTATTTCAGGGAGGGTAAGCAGCTCTCTGCTTCATCTTCATCAACCACTGCATCCCCCCGCTCCTCTGGACGGAGGACTGATGCGCTCAGCGGGACACGTGTGTGAAGCCTTACAGCTGTGCTCCCTCTAGTGGACTCCTGCCCTAAAGACTGACTCTGGTGAGGAAACACTCCAGCAGAGGTGCGGTCACACTCGACAGAGAGATTTACTTCATTAAAGCCTCATTGAGATGTCAGAGCTCGACAGCAGGGCTGACATTAATTACTTTAACTTCTAATTGAGCGCTGTGAAAGATCAGGCAGTCAGAGATATCACAGGGTTTCTGTTACTGAGGGTGTTTGTGACAGCAACAACAAACTGAACCAGCAGAGAAAGCTAAACAATCAATCAATCAATCAATCAATCAATCAATCAATCAATCAATCAATCAATCAATCAGTCCTTATAAAGAAACAAAGTTCTTCAGACAGATAGTGTCAAAAAACTAAGCTTAGGTACATCCCAGATTGTCAGATGGGGACACACACACACACACATGGGGCGCTGATTGTAAAGTTGCACACACTGCAAAAAACCACATTTCACCACATTTAGCTCTAAAATATCACTTTTTCCTGCAAATTTAGAGAAACATTTGTAAAATATATTTGTCAAATATTGTAAATAAATGTTGAATGTTTTATCTAAATGTTAAATGCTATCTATAAATGTTATAAATAAATGTCCTGATGCTAAATATTTAGGTATGTTTATAAACGCTGAGCATATTGAGCTTATACTAAATATTTATCAAATAATTATAAATCTTAAGCAAACTAGAGCCAGACTGATATGGGATTTTTGGGGCCGATTCTGATAGCGATACTGGGGGCAAAAAAAGACGATATCCAATATATCGACCGATATCCGATACATCGGCTGATATATATAATAAATTCATTGATATACACAGGATATGTACTGTATTATAATGCCCATATGATTCAAGGCGGAGACAGAACATTATTAAATTAAAACAAGAAACTAATTATAAAACTGTCAACATAAGAACTGTAGTGTTAACCAATGATAAATGAGAACAAGCTGTAAACACAATAATAAACAAAGAAGTCAAACTTTGAACACAGTAAGTAGAAGAAAAAAATAAAAATGTAAACACACAATGAACAACTTACACAACATCAGAACACGGTATTATAGTCTTACATTAGATAATGGTGGACGTGTGAAATAACTGTACCATTTATCTCTGTTTATCTCTCAAAGAAGCAACTAACACAACGTTAAAACGCCATTCTATAGTCTTACATAATGATGGATGGAGGGGGTGGGCACTCGGGCAGTGTGTAGCCCAACAGAAGTGACAGAATCTCCACGGAGCAAATTATTTTTATAGTTGGCTACATTTTGGCCAATGTTGTTTAATCGGTGAAAGGCATAATCGCCCTGATTAATCGGCCCGACCCATTAATCGGTCGGGCTCTAAAGCAAACATTTCTGAATCTTGGGCAAAGATTGCCTCTGGCTTCAAGACTGTACAACTGTGAAAGGTGAAGCCACGCTGTCCACTCTGTACACAGTCTATGTGCCCAACAGCTGATTCTGCCACTGACTCTTGTTAAGTGTTGCCTGGTTGATTGGATGACTGAAGTTTGAGAAAGACATAAAGGCACCAATGTAGTTATTTAAAAAACAGGAGACCCCAAAAAGCCTGGCTCCTCCTCCTCTTCCTCATGCTGACCACCACCCTGTTCACACACTGTTGTTGAATGGCATCCCATTCTTCACTGAACATGTGATCACATGTAATCAAGCATGGCTGTGTTGGTCACTCGTTCCCAAACTGATCCATGAGTGTTCAGTGGGGTTGAGGTCAGGACGGTTGGAAAGTCTTTCCATCAACTCCACTCCAAAATCCATGAAGAAGTCTTGAAGAAACCCTGCTCTATGAGGGCAAGCGATGTCATCTTAGAGGAGGGTGGTTTGTGTTTGACTTATCTGGGCAGAGAGCTGTCAGAGCTACTGTTTTGACAACCTTAACAGAAAACCTGTAGAGGACGGCCCTTGGTTCCTAAATGCTGACTGGGTCGGGGAAGTCTTCTTTTGGTGTCATCTTCTTTGGACACCTAGCTCGCAGCCTGTTTCTGACACATCTGTTATGAGCTTTCACTGCAAAGACGATACAAGGGCTCACTCCAAAAAATACAGCAACTTTGTTTTGTTGGGAACACCAGGCTGAAGTTGCTGTACCCCACAAGTCTCATCTAAAACAGTTAAACTGTGCTGACGATGCTCAGAGGTGCTGCTAATCAGGTGAATAACAGCAGAATACACACATTCCAGAGGCTTCTGATTGTTAAATGATTCGATTGGCGCCAATATGTCTTCTACAGACTGCAATCATCTAATCCATCAGACAACACCAAACAAAAGTCAGAGACAGAATCAGCTGATCAACAATAGCAAATTTTTCATACTCGCCTCTGCCGTTCATCCCACAAATACATGTTCCTTACAAATGTGTTACCATTTATAATGATAAAAAAAACAGGCTATTTAACAGTGTAAGACTTTATGCCAGGGAGCATTGTTACAACAAAGAAACAATCTACCAAACACTCATGCTTTTACTTTTCCTGCAAGGTTGATGATCCAGTATGCCATTAATCTTTAAGTGTCCCTATGAGCAACAAGTGCTGTCTCTATCCTTCAGGCCTACAACTGTGAGTTCATTAAACGAGTAAAGCAGACCCACATGCTTCACTCACTCAGGTGTTTTATGTCAGCCTGACACTGAGAGGATTTTTATTAGATCAACAGGAGATATTAAACCAAACTGTGAAGAGAAAAAAATGATTTGGAGTCATGTTGATATTACACTCATGTGTCTGTTGACCCCATGTTCTTTATATTAGTAACCTCTGAATGAAGACTGGAGGATCTGTTGGTCTCAGTTTGACCGTTTATTGGTCACGTGCAAAAATCAGCGCTGGTCCCTCTGACAGAGGGTCACCTCCTGCAACCTCTGGAAGAAAGAGCACACATATAGAGTATATTTCACCCTTATCTTACGGGCTGGAAAAAAACGACAACCCAGACAAAGAGTTGGGGTGCATCCGAATAGTCCTTTTTTCGATAAGGAACCTTCCTAACTGAGAAAATAACCCAGAAGCATTTAAGCGTCCGCCATGATAAGTGCTGTTTGAATTCTCCAAAAGTTAAGGAAAGGAAGGTTGTTGCTTCCTTTAACATCTCCTTTTGCTTAGGAAACACCGGACCATCCTTTTCAAAAGGAAAGGAGAAGAAAACGCCCCATAATGCCTTGCGGTACCTGTCATGTATAAATATGGCTCCTGCCGAAATTTTACAGAAAATTACGATGGAGAAGGGATGGAAATTATGTGAGTACTGTTGCTTTTCTAACATTTACCATGATGTGTCTGCCTGAATGTGTTTATTGTGTTCACGATGTATGAATGTCAAAAAGATTTATAACCCGAAACGTTTGGTTGCAATTCCAAACTGAAACAATGAATCACTAGTGATAGAAGTAATAATGTTTATTAAAATCAATAAAAGAAGGACAAATGAGGACTCAAATATAACAAATTCAATGTTCATAATGACATATGTGAATGAAACAGGGGGTGTAGTGTTTCTGACAATCTGCTGTATTATCCAAGACAGTCCTCTTGTGTTATCAGGCTTCAGACTGTCAACATTAATAGATGCTCTCACGAACCTCACAGCTGTGAGCAGGAAACACACACTACATGACCAAAGACAAAACACCACTTAGGGATGGGTACCAAATTAGGTACTTTTAAAGGTACTGACCGAATTCTGTCAAAAGTACCAGGTACCGATTCACGTAAAATCAAAAGGTACCATGTGTAGGTACCCAAATGCATACTTGTGACTGTGAGGGAGTGGAAGAGTAGGCAATTTTCCATGCTGGACATAATCACAGCATTGCAAGTTTATATATTGAAGAATAAATGTGTCAAATTGATAAAGGGTATATGTTTTGTTTCCAAAGAAATTGATTTATTTTACTACATAAACACAGAAAAGTACCAAAAATTGGTACCGTTGAGTACCAATACCAATTGCCAGGTACTGGGCATTGGTACTGTATCCGTAAGGTTATATATTGAAGAATAAATGTGTCAAATTGAAAAAAAAAAATCATGTTTTATTTTTGAAGCAATTGGGATTTTTACTACATAAACACAAAAAAGTACCAAAAATCGGTACCGTTAAGTACCGGTACCGATTGCCAGGTACTGGGCATCTGTACTGTATCGCTTCAAATGTAAAAGTTACCCATCCCTAATACCATCACAGGTAAATCCTCTGATCATGGATCGTTAATGTTAACCGGTGAAGACACCAAATGACCCTGTGAGATAAGGCAGAGGACAAATGCGCTTCTTGTAGTTCATTTTCGGAACATTGTAGTTCATTGTGGCTTACCTACGTCACAAGTAATTGTTGTCACATAAATATGACATCAAAGTGAAAGTGCAGTCAAATTCCTCTTTGGCCGCAGTTCTCCCTTCCTCTCATCTTTTCCCCTACTTCCCTTGACCCTGTGACGTTTTTTTATTGGGGTTAAGGTAAAGTGGATAGGAAAGGCCTTAAGAAGGACTATTCGAATACACCCTTGGTCTTTAATGCAACTGTCTTCTATTGGCCAAACTGTAAACATGTGTGCGCCAAGAGACACGTCTCTTCAGAAAATGTGTGTGTAAGTATGTGATTTTTTCAGACATGTATCTAGGAAGGAGAAAGAAAAGAGGAGGGGTGAAAGGGTGACAAGGATGAACCAGGCTGTTCTCTTTATCTGTAGAACGACCTTGCCTCTGCGTAGTGAAAACATCTACACTCAAACTTGCAAGACAAACTGAGTGAATACAGAACCTTGCGAAGCAAACTGTGTGAACTCAGTGGCATTACATAAAATCTATAGTACACAAAAAATTATAATACACATGCCTAAGGATATGATAAGTCCAAGAAGAAAATGCTTGTCACGTGTATCTTAGTGTCCTCCATCTTTGAGACTGCATTTTAACATAAAAATAAATAATCATCAAGAGTGGAACTCTGACACAACTATTGAGAGAGAAAAATGTTTGATTCAACATCTGAACCATACAGGACTCAGGACAAACACTGTCCATTGTCCATTTGTTGGAGCAAAGGTAGCACTTAGTCCATACTGGGCACTGCTCCAAACAATGCTTCAAGTTAATCCATATAACACTCTTTCTTCTCATTCACTTACATTTACTACCTCTGACCAGATGGAGTTTTTGTGTTTAAGCCAAATGGGATTACTGAGAAGTATTTCACATGAGACGGTCCCCTGTGTAGATTCCTCTGAATGGTCAAAAAGGGTTTGTGACTTTACTGTTACAGAGTGTTTTTGTGTCTGCAGGGGATAAGCACATTATGAGACCTTTTAGCTCTGCAGTTATCTTTGACTTCAATCCTGATCAAAGCGGTGATTGATTAAACAGCAGAGTGATAGAAACCAAACACCCTTGCTCCTCTTTCAAGCTGCTTGTGTCTCCTCATTTAGAGTTCTCAGAGGGAACTATGATGCAGAAACACAGCCCCGCTCAGCCCAGAGGTTAGTGTTATAAAGCAGGCCTAATGAGTGTTTTTGTTAACCTGCCTCATTTCTTCTTCATCATCATCACCAGCCTCTGTGTGAGGCTCTTTATTTGTTTTGAAGCACCCTCATGAAAGGCTGTAGTGGGTACAGTAGCGCAGTCAGAAGATGACAGGAGCAGTGTGTCTCCCCTGACATTTGGCTTCACCTTTCATCTTGTTTGTGGCGTCGCTAACACACTTGCCACTCAGAGCGACTTCAAAGCAAATGCAATGAAGGCAATAAAACAGTGAAAATATGCCGAAGGCTAGTGAAGCTCTGCTGAAGACAAAACTTTCTGGTTTGTTCTCAGCCTCTTGTCAATGAAACGCCTCGCAAACCTTCAAGGTATTGTACGGTGTGCAGCCTTGAAGTATCAAAGCGCGTCATATGCAGCAGTGAAAGGTAACACTGAACCTCCTTATCCTGCTCTCATGCACCTTGATGCTGCATTAAGTACTCGACCGTACTTACTATTTACTTTGCGTGACTCTTACCAAGGAGTGTTTGTTTTGAAGCAAATGAATGAAGAGAAAATCTTTATCAACTCTACAGCTCTTTGTTTTTCAAGGATGCAAAACAACAAGGAAATGGATTTATTTATTGTTGTGTAGCTATGCCTGGGACGCCAGTCAATTAATCAATAACTCATACGATAAATGAAATAAACTTGGGCTGTCCAACAATCTTTGTCTCCGTGGGGAGGCGAGGCTGCTAGCATCAGGCTAGCATAAACACAATGCAGGCAACACAGGTTAACTTGGTGGAAATTAGGAGGAAAAAAGGTGATCGTAAAGGCACCACCATTGCGCAGCCAGAGTGTGTGCAATAGGGACTGTAAGGAACTCAGAGAGTATCTGAGTGGAGCCAGTAGACAAAAATCTAAATTTTTTTAAAACCTTTTGAGAGTGTAATCTGCTCTTGGCTCACCCTGCCAACATATTTTACAATCCCTGAAAAAATTACACAAGAACAGCAGCTGTCAATCATCGTTAAAGCCTTGTTTATAGCCTCTAATAAGTAAGAAAAACAAAACTTTTCAGAAAAAAGAGGACTTGAACACAAGGCCGCCAAATAATATCTTCAAATCACCACAACAACTGGAGGTGAGAAACATTTCTATGCCGTATACTAGGGCTGGGGGTAAACGATTATTTTTAAAACGATTAATGGGGCGGTTATTTTCTCGATTAGTGGACTAATCTAACGATTGATAGGACGATTAGTCTAACGATTATTTTTCTGTTGTTCAATTATTTCAAAACCATAATGTATCCCAAATAAATGCCAAAACAATCTCTCTCATAACAGCTAATTAAACAACACTGTTTTGCACAGCAAAATGCAAAATATAGAATAAAATAAAAAAAAATAAAAAGGCCAGTCTGTTTACTCTTACAGTCCAATAGGGCTGCAACTAACAATTATTTGTAAAGTTGACTAATCTATTGATTGTTTTTTGGATTAGTCGATTAATCTCGGTTATATTGTGTTTCAACCTAATTTGGCCTTTAAAGTGTGCCGACCTTTTACATTCAATCTGTGTGTTGCATTTTCACTGCATTTACCCAGAGTTAGGTTCTCACCCGTGATTGGTCAGCCCTGTGTCACGTTTGTTTGTTTGTTTGTCTGTATTTCATTCATGATGACATAAAAAATATAAGTACTTTACAAAAAAAAAATAAATAAAAAAAAAACTTCTCAAAATGAATGAAGCAGGTAACAGGGAAATGAATTTGGTCGCAGTGTTGGACAGACCGCTTATTAGTGACTTTGGGTTGTTTTCTAATGTTAAATTTGCTTATTGGGGCTTTGCTCTCTGTATGATCCCGTCTGACTCTCTCCCAGCTCTCCATGACAACGTGTTAAGTTTCGTTTTTCAACATGCGCTATTTTGCTCATGCGCACTTTGCCCCTCCTTCTCCCCGCTGAGTGTTACCAGTGCAGTGTAAGCTCGAGAGTGAGAGCTCCCCCAGATAAATGCCCTCTCTTTTCAAAAGTTAGGGGACTTTTGACACTAGTTTGCGACTCAGATCCTGAAAAACTGTCGGTCACAGAGAGTGAAGGAGACTCTCTAAATCACGTTATCAGACGCTAAACTCCGGGAGCTGTCAGGCACAGGGCTCTCTGGGAGTGGAGATTTTTTCTCATCAATATTCCTCACGTATGAACTTAGTAGTTAGTATCCACTAACACAGCACCTCATGCTGTGAACTGAAGTTACAAATGAGTAGTACCCCCTGGTATTTGATTTCACCATGTGACAATGACAATAAAAACAATAATACCATGCGTCGACCATTAACATTTGCATCGATTAATTTTTATCGTCGTTGTAGTCGATCATGTTGACTAATCGTTGCAGCCCTACCGTATACTAATTTTTAAACTTTGACCACAGCCCATCTGGAATGACTGGAGAGACTGAGTTTTTGACCTATACTGCAGCCAGCCACCAGAGAGAGCAGTTTTTGTGGCGACCTCACGTCAAGCTGAGCAAAATGGGGTCTATTTTTTTTTTTTTTTTTTTTTTTTTTTCAATCTTTGGTTTGGCATTGACAAAGATTTGGCAAATTTTCTATAGGTTCATCTCTTATTCTCAGCTCTGCTGCTCATCACACTAATGCATGTTCTCTACAAATGTGGTACCATGTACAAGGAAATAAACAGGCTCTCCAAAGGTAGAAAGGTAAAGGTACAAAGAAATAATCTAAGAAAAAAACAGGTTTCCTAATTTTTGTGCTAAGTGGTTAAAAATATTAGAACATGGGCATTTCTTAACTACAAAACTGAAGACTCTCTTCTCTGTAACTTCATACAAACTGGAACTCCATGACTCCACAATCTGGATGAAAAGAAATCCTCATTAAGCTCAACTCAAAGGAAGTGCCAGTACCATGTCATTTTCTGCCAGCCCCAGAATAAAAAGAATCTGTTTGTGTCTCAGCAGCTCTGAAGAGGCTTAAATCATTTTTGATTGGTCGTCAATATCCGTATCATGCAGAAAATTAAGAAAACAGTTGAAAGACAACCATTATAATTTGAGTAATGCAATAATAAAGTCTTTATTTCATTTTCATTGCATCTTTTACTTCTCATTCTTCCCCACTAACGCAGCAGCTTCTCTACCTGAGGTGGTCTGTGCTGCGTTGGTGTGCAGATGGACTTTTCAGGGTTAGCTGCTCAACAGGAGGAATATGTGAGGACACAAGCATGTTTGTCTGCAAATCAATTTGTTTCAGGCAGATTTATGAGTGTGATGAGGATTTGAATCCATTTTAATCTCCAACAAATCCTGGTCAGTCAGCGGGCAGATACAGCACATATAAACACCGGCTTCATTTTGTCTCATGTGTTTTGTAAACAAATCTATTTCCCAAGGCGTTCACTGCTCAGAATGAAATCTGTGATGTTTACTGCAACCAACGTCTCACCCCTGAAGGGAAAGAAAGTACGGTACAGTTGAGTTTCCAAATGTGAAGTTACCACGGCATTTATGCAAAGCAGTGTATGCACACAGTAACCTTTGTAACATTAATATATAATTTGGCCTTTTAGAGGCTTGAACTTGCAAAGCATCAGTGAACAGCCAACTCAGAAGCCCCAAATGTCAGCCACCAGCACCTGAGTGCAGCATCACAGCCCGTGATTATCAAACCCCCTCTGAGAGGAGCTGCAAAATCTAATCAAGCAGAGGTCTCACTCCCCGCAAAATAACAAAACTCAAAACAGTGAGACGTCAAATGTCAGAATGCTTTATCCAATACCCTCTGCTCAAGTAAATACAGAAACGTTCAGCCTCAAGTTAGACTCAACTTAAGCTTTTCGATAGAAGTTTTATTTCTCTCGACATTAACAAATGATGATGAACATGACTACAACTTTTTCAACTGCTTTCACTGTTGTGCAGCATTAACCACAGTTTTCTAAGACAGCTTCAGGCTTATTGTTGCCAAAGTGATCCTCATATTTGTTGCAAATTAACTTCTTTGTGGTTTTAAGAAACCCACATTTAGTGAAAAATGAATCTGACTGTGAAAATTTGATTTCACCTCTGATTTAACATTTTTTTCTGTTTGATACTTTCAGCTACAATCATGAAACCTAGTCAACAAGGAGATTTCACTCTCAAATTTAAGGGGAAATTTTGGTCTAATAAAATATAAAAGGTAAAAAATAACCAAACCGTCTCTGATTTTGTTTTCTATTTAAAGATGCTATGAGGAGGATCTGTTGGTTGCTGCCTTGCCACCTTGTGGCCTGGAGTCTCACAAAGACTGTCGTAGTTTTTTTAGCAAGGCGTATTTGTTTTGGATCTCAACAAATTTTCTTTGTTTAGGACAACTTTTTACTGAAGACAACGCACAAAGGTGAGGTATTTATCAGTACAGTAATGTAGAGCAAAGGTTTGAAACATGACATCAAGCAAACGTTGTAGTAGCCAGCTATATGTGGTCCTATCGGCAGCCCGGTGCTTCGATTTATCTGTAGGCTAACAAGACAACAAGTAAACACTGTCAGTTTGTAAGTAGTTTGGTAGCTGTCTATATTTAGCTCAGCTGGCAGCCTGGTGCTCTGAGACGTGTGTAATGTGTAACATTGGTAAGTCATGGTCATGTCCTGCCAGTCATCTACCAATCAGAGCTAACGTAACCTCACTCTTCATTTTATTGATTGACTCTCAAGTTTGAACAGACCACTGCAGAATAACTGCTGACTGTGGGTTGGAATGAACATAATCACAAACAGTTTAGCCCCTGTGTTAGCCTTTAGCTCAGGCTGTTTCACTCCCCTGTTTTTCTTTCTTCTGCTCTTCTGTCCTTTTTCTGGCTGACAGTTAGGCTTCAGTGTCCACCATCACTACAAAATTAATCACAGAAATCGTTTTCAGCAGAGAAAAACTCAGATCTCTCTTGTCACTACTAAACTCCATCAGTGTGGTGTTGTCATAGAGACCTAGATGTGCCGTCAATCAGTCCAGACCTGCTTGACCTGATTGCGAGTCAATTTGACCCCATTCAATGTTCATCATTCAAAAAATGATAGCTGCCGTTTTTCCCTTGTATGTTTCATGACTTTTCCTAATTTTATGGGGACAGATGATTAAGCCAAATTATAAAGCATGTTTTTGTTGTTGTTGTTGTTGTTGTTGTTGTTGTTGTTTTCTTTTCTTTTTTGTGTGCTGGACACACCAATTGATGTTCCTCTGGGGTCAATTTGAGCCTAAGCTGTTTCTGTAAAACTTGTCTGTGAGTTTGACCTAATATCTCCACACCTGCAGGTGCAGAGTTGATACTTTTGAGCTGATACAAAACAGGAGACTGGGGAAAAATCACTACTTCCACAAGAACTTTGATACTTCTTGAGGTGTGGGCTAACATGATATGGTTTGTTCCACCCACAATGATTCTGAACCAGCGTGACCTGTTCGCAATTCAGGGAATACGTCTGGTCTGAGCCTACACACACACTCACTCTCTGCACATCCTGTGTATGGTAGTGCAGACTGTAGGCATGAAGAACTGCTCCATGTTCTGAATATCTGATTTTCTGTTTACAACTGGGTGAATTTGACGTCAAACATGTTAACTCTTCATTGCCAGATGTATAAAATTTCATACATGAGTTTGAAAGACCTCTATCTCCTTAAAAATCTGTTGAAAATAAATAAATGAATACATCAATAAAATGTATTCTACCCCCCTGGAGGATAATCACTCCAGCATAGGCAGCTGAAGTTTTATTTTTTCATTTTTACTTTATTTTTTTTCAGTGGATTTCTTAAAATAGTTCATAAACATCTCAGTTCAAAACAAACAGACAAAAAAAAAAGGTAGAAATCTGGCTATCTGGCTATTTTTTTGATGAGTCAGGCTTTAGAGGGTTAACATCTGTACCCCAAATCAGAAAAGATGTGGATGAGAGATTTTTAAGATTTACATGCTCTAAAGATGATAGTTTAACCTGATGGTGGCGCTACAGGACAGGTCAGATTGTTACCAAAATCATTATAGTTCATACTCTTGTGGTTATTAATGTTGTTAGTAAATTTGAGAAGATTTGTATGAAAACTTTTCAAGATACATTGATTCTACTTTACAAGGTTTGGCCTGATGTTGGCGCTAGAGAACAGGTCTTCTCATTGATGGGTGTCATTATCAAGGGGTGATTTAAGTATTCAAAGGATGAACAAAAAGCCTATGATAAAGAACTTGGTCAACAACTTTATGTAAATCATTTTCTGGAGGAAAATATCCCAGGGGTCAAACTGACCCCAAGGCTGAGACTGAATGTGAGGGTTACACATAAGATACACATGAAGTAAATTCTTTCATAAGAGATCAGTGATTTTCTATCAAAGAGGAAAGTACAAAAAATGCACAGCAAGTTTGTGGTGAAGCATAAAAAAGGAAAAAAAAAAACTTATAAATAAATATATAAAAGCCTTATGTATCAAATTATTCTGTGCATGTAAGCACAGCCAAAAAATGGCAGCTCCAGCCTGACTGCAGGGCCTCCAGGGACCGGATCACTCCAGTCATGAGATGTGTGTGGTGTTCAGGTACATGGAGTGCATTTAGCATGGCAACACCAGCTGCCAGAACCGGTCTCCATGCAGATTTATGGGAACGTGAGACGGCTTTGATCTCTGATACTCTCTGCTGTGCTCTGCAGGGCTGCCATGAAAGAGACTTTACAATTAGATCAATTCAACACAAACAGCGGTGGCAGGGGAGCCAATAAAAAGCCTGATCTATTTATGGCTACTTCACGCAGATGACAACACTTATATGAGGTTACTCTTAATTAGCTGGAATGTCTCTGCTTTTACCTCTCATCTGTCAGTTTCCAGCTGTAATTACTCCTGCCAACTAACCTGCCGTGCCCTCCAATGCAGCAGCGCTCTAATATCAGCATTTCCACCAACAACAGCAACGCCGCCGCACACGAAACACACACAAATCTGCCTTTACATCACACTGAGGCTGAAGCTGCAGACTAATTTGAGCTCTTTGCGTCGGTTTATGGAACACTGAAACATCAGTGAGGAGCTGACCTGCATTTACAGCTGCATTAACACTCATGATTTAATGTCTTTTCCCTCAACAGGTTAGAGCTCTTTGACACTGTCATCATTCAAGATGTAAAGGTGCACAGAGAGCCGTACAGCAAACTTTAACAAGAGAAGCTCCTTAAAAATTCAGAGTCCATTTTATTAAAGACAAAGGGCAGACATTTCCCTTTGTGGGAACAGTAAACTGGGAAGTCAGGGTCTTGTTGGGAACCTGCTGACCCAGGATTTTCCAATAAAGTCCAATCAATCAGCGAGGACCACAGCGGTGCAACCCTAGCTGCTTTATTTGATATTGCTGTCATGGCCGGTGATGTATGTGGCTTTATTAGGCTCCTGTATGTACTCACAGAGGGATGACAGACTGTAAGATTAATGTAAATGCCTTTATCAACCACATCCCCACTGTTCACTGTCTGACAGCACAGCCTCTCAATAATTAACAGCTATCTGAAACCTAATTGCTGAACACTTCTTGGAAAGGTCTTTACACATTAATTACTTCATCACGTTGTTTGGGAACATGTTTTAGAACTGCTTACTCCAATGGCGCCAAATGATTAATGTGGTCTGAGATGACGAAGTGACTGCAACAAGAGAACTTTTTGGATTTCCTCATTATGCTTTTACCAGCCATCAAAAGCCTCTGCTAGTTTCAGCAAAAAATAAAAATAAAATAAAATAACTCCAGTAGAGCCTCTTTGTGACCTGCCCAGGATCTGACAGCAGACTGAGCACAAAACAAACCACCTTTCTTGAGGAGTTAAGAGCAAATAGTAGACTCTTGTGAAGTGATTAGAGTATTTTCACATAGGAATAATAAAAGTACTCTGTCTGGTATCAAGTAGCTATGATGGCGTATTGGGGCCAGTAAAGAAATTAAATAGATAAATAAATTTTGCGAGAAAAAAATCGCAGCTCCTTGTTGCTGTGACCAACTCGAAAGTATAATCTAATGAGGCTGTTAATTCAGTCCATCTTGCAGTAAAGTACAAAACAACCTACACATTGGAAGCCACATATAAATCTTTAAGAAATCGGAATTTATTGGTCTATAAATTCGTAAAGTTGCGACTTTATATACTAGTAAGTTTTTGAGTTCAATAAGTCGCAAACTCGTGACTTAACAAACTCGAAAATTTTTACGTTTTTATCTTGAAAATTTTGAGTTTAATATTTCTATTTTTTTTTAAGTGGCCCTAATACACTGTCATAAGTAGCATATGCTCTGACATACACTAATTCCCTGTAAACCACTGATCATAACATCTACAGCAAGTACACTATTGGTCAAAAGTTTCGAACACCCCGATTTTCCAGTTTTTTATTGATTTTCAATGAGTTTAAGTCTAATGATAGTTTGAAATGGCTCAAAACTAAGTGGTGAACTACTAGAGGTTAAGAAAAAAGGTAAGGTTACCCAAGATTGAAAAATAATGGACATTTTATATTTATACAGAAGCTCCCTTTAACAACTTAAAGCTGTTCTGCAGCAATGGAGGTTGATCAAGCCTTGAAAGTTGGAGCTACCAGTTTCCACAGGTGTCCCACGTTTTCTTGATTCCTTCCAACCTGAATTTCCCTTTGGGATAAATAAAGTATTTTTCATTTCATTCATTTCATTTCAACCATCTGTGTGTTTAAAAAACGAGAGCTGAAAGTAAAAGGAGTACCCTCCCACTCTGAAAAACTGGTTGGACATTGTGGAAAGACTGCACAACATGGAGATCTTTATACATAATTTGAGACTTCAACAATCTATTTGTCAAAAAAATGGAAAAAGTGGATGGACTTTAAAACCCACTTGAAAGACTGAGGAGAATGGACTATTTACAAGGAGGCTACATGAACTTTTGTTAACTGACACCAAGTTGTCGTATAACATGTTCTTTTGTTGTAACCTCATAAAAAAAAGCAATTGAAATACAAGTACAAAAAAAAAAGTAGAGCCGAACACACTGTGGTACCAGACCCTCCTGGTGAGCGTTACTGAACAGTATTCAGGGTTTCCTTCAGGATTTTTGAGTTAAATGATAACACGTATCTGTAAACACTGATAAATGATCAATGTAAGTGCGGAATCAATTTTCCCCAGTAAACGAGAGTCAATCTGTCAACTCACACTGGATCCGTTTTGTGCAATCTGTCTTCTCTAACCAGAAACTACCTAAAAACACCCAGCGACTTTCAAAATAAAACAGTACGTGTCAAAATCAGTTCGTCTTTAGCTTGACAACAATAAATGGGCAGGGGCAGACCAGGGGTCAACGGGTTTGAGGTTTCTACAGCCCAATATGAATGAAGAGAGACTTATCAATGGAGTGTGAAGCATGGGAACTCCTCGGTCTGTGACTCCAGCTGTCTGTCAGTCATGTGGCTGGCTTGACTGACCACACAGCTGGTGTAAGTTGAAAAACCCAGTCCAGGTGCAACAGAATGCAGACAGACTGCAGAGGCGATATGAGCGCACAACCACAATAAGATCCTACCATTAGTGTGAATTTTGATTGCATGTTCAAGAGCCCTGTGAAGTATAATTTACAATGGAAACACGCAAAAAAGAGCATAATTCTGAAGGCATGGCAGCTTTTGTTTGGCGTTTAAATGTAGTAAAATCCCAGGTATTGTTCTGCAGAAAGTTGTTTAATGCTCTAAAAATGATCAGGAAAAGGTAACTCATGCAGAAAGAGAGACAGAGCATCAGAACATTTACAGAAACAGATCTTTACTACAGAGAAATGAAGTCAAAGAAAGTCAAGGTGAGCTCAGTGAGGAGAGTTTCCTTCAGCATCCAAAGACACTCACAAACTGGAACTGGAGACTCTGACGGGCAGAGCCAAACCAGAACCAGAACCAGAAGACCAGTTTCTGAGAGTCAACAGCTTCAAGCTTCACAGCTTCAAAGAGGTGGTAGTGTCTCAGTCTCAGTTTCAGTTACTGTGAAGAGAAGACTTTGAGATGGAGCTTTGACAGGTCAGACTGCAGAAAGAAAGACATCCATCACTGAGACAGAGGCAGAAGAAGAACCAGAGGCTGGACTGGACCATCAGACACCACCAATGGACTACTGAAGAAAGCAATGGACAACTTTTGACCAGTTGTGTGAATGTAAATCCTTTAAAAACCATTACTTCTTGAACTTATCCTCAATAAGTTTCAGATGCGATAAAACAGTTTTACTTCATTAAATAAAAGGCATTTATTCACACAAGCTTGTAACAAATTAAAAAAAGAAAGATCTACATGTAACTTCTCCAAAGTGTCTCAAACACAGGACCTCAGCTCCTCAGTCAGTGAATGGACTCCCAACAAGCTTGTCAGAAGAGAAGGAGAGAATCCCCAAATCTGATTTGCACACTGTCTTATTTCACTACAGATTGGATTAGTTCGAGATTGTTCTGCCTAGAAAGAGCAAAATGGATGAAGAGCAGATTACAGCCTGTCAAATCTTCCATAATTCTCCAAAAACTTTGATTCGCCATGGCCTGAGAAAGAGCTGAACCCATTTCTGGCATCTTTGGTGAATTTGGAAGTCGGCCTACAGTCATTATTAGCAGTTGCACTCTTTTCATGCCAGCTCAATGAGCCACATGTCTCCATGAGGGATAGAGCAATTGACACGTCCTAATCTGAAAAATATCTGCTCCAGAGATTTTTTAAAGGGGCAGAATATCAGGCCGCTGGGTTTGGCTTGACAGACCAATAGCTACATTCAAAAACAGCAGCAAGAAGTCAAACCAGGTCTCAGAAAGACACGCTGTCACGCTGCTTGTGTTTTTCTGCTGACTGTGTGATCAGTCGAGGCACTTTAGAAAGCCCAGCATGGAAACACAGACCCACTGGCGACCTTGAGCAGGTCACATGATCAGCCATCACAGTCGATCCTCTGCTCTGAACAAGCCCCGGCTCTTCAGCTCTGCCCTGACTGGGGAGAGGAGGGGCCCTGGGTAATATGATGAAAACCCTGCTTAGCACAGACCAGCCCTGGGTGGAACAGATGGAAGCTCCTTCCTTCTTATGCAATCTAGCGCTAGTGAGGCAGAAAACATGATGCTGATGTGACTCTCTGGATGTCAGAGGAAATAAAAAGCCTAATGAAAGTCCTCGTTCTAAGATATGGGCTTTGTGGATGGTTGACGCAGTGAGCAGCAAGAGGTCAACATGTCTGGACTCTTCATCCTCTGCCTCAGGCTGAGACTGAAGCTGCACATTACTGTGAGGCCTTATCACAGACTCATTTGTCAAATGTGTGCAACATTTATCACATTTAGCCGGATGCAGGACTATAAATTCAATACTAGAGGAAGCGTGGAGTCTGTCTTGAATGCGTGACATAGTCCAGATGTTCTGTGGTTCCCTCATTAGTTAGAGATGGGTACCTGTACTTGAGTACGTGCAGTTGACCCCATTAATGGAGTAACATTTTTTCTCTTGTGCACCTGTGCAAGCGCTACTTTTAGCAACTTAACTTGCATACACAAACACACACACCGTTACATGTGTGGCCCAGCTTTTTGTCTTCATCTAACAAATATACCAGGTAGGAAGATAAAAGAATGGGACAGAATAGAAGATACTTTTTAATCCCTAAGGGGAAATTCAGGGGGAGTCACAGACAAGACAACAAAAGTAAGAAAGTGTACAAAAAGCGCAAAAAGGTCCATAAGAAAACAGATGACGACAGCTTGTCCACCACTCTCCATTCAGCCAGTCTCTGTTGCTGGGTTAGCACAGCTAGCTCGTACATCTTATTGGAGATAGATCTTTAGTTCCCAATAACGATGGATGGAAGGACAGGTCCATGTCCTCACTTCTTAGCTCACACCTGAGAAGCAGCATGTCATTCTCACCTCCTTCTCCTCACCTTGTAGGCCTGTTTCACCTTGCACCAGTTAGCATCGACATGCTACAGGCTGCTAACAGCTGAGTTCACATGTAAACACTGCAGCCATGGTTACATGTAGGATCTCCAGACAAACACAGGAGAAAAAATTGTAAAAATATCACTAAAGACAAAACCAGTTTGGTGTCCATGACCACACAAAGTAATAACCTACTCTAAATGTAAAAATGACAAATAAGAGATGAAACAAAATCACAAGAAATAGACAAAGAAGAGAGAGCTGCTGCAACAGGCAGCCACGACGGGCGGTTCCTAGCTTAGCCGCTAAAACAACTGTTCAACGGCAGCTATGGCAACCATCTAAGAACATATTTCTACACCGAAAGCAAAAGAAAAACAGTTGCAAAACCGTCTTCTACATCTGCAACATATAGTGCTTGACAAAAACAATGAAGTTAATGTGCAGTGACAGATATATGGCGCTAAACTTGCAAACCATAGCAATACTAGATCAATGCTTAACCACATGCGCTCAAAGCACAAGTAGAAAACAGCTGAAACAGGAAGTCTTGCATCACATCACTTGCTAGCCATGTTAGCACATGTCACTGTGATGAAACCCTGCTGATGACCAAAATGGTAACCAGAGATATGCTTCCATTAAGGCCCTGTTTAGATGACAACTTTTCATCTGCGTTTACACAGAAACGCTGAGGGACTGAAAATGCTGTAGTAAGCATGCCAGGCCTGTGGATGGCGCTATAACTGTCTGTTAACTGTCCAGAAGTGGATTTTTGGAGATCTTCACTGAAGTAGAGCTGGGCTAATCACCTGGTGTATTGGTGAATGCTAAGAGCAGAGGTGGAGCAACAGATGCATATTTTGGTAAAAGACAGTCAGCTGATTCAGCAGATTGAGCAGCACAAGCACAACACGGTATACCATGATGAACGTAACAACGGTACTGTTGTACTGTTTGTATGCATGCACAAAGCGTAGCATGACGTCAGCGTTTCCACTGAGCACGCAAGCCTCCATGGAAACTGTGTCGGCAGCGTTTCAGAAAAGTTCCACTCTGGAGGCCGTTTTCAAAAGTTTGCGTTTTAGGTCGACGAAAACCCTGTTTCCCTGTAAACAAGAGGCCGAAATGCAACAATACTTCAGCGTTTAAGCGTGTAAGCGGACTTTAAGTTTACTGGAAGGTGAAGGATTCAGAGAGCTGATAGTGTTTTTTCAAGCTGGAGTACAAGCCACTACCACAGAAAACAACATGTATGAGAGTGGAAAATGATATGTGTGTGAAGTCTTAAATTCAGGTCAAGGATGTCTGTGTCCAAAAGACCCTTTTTTTTGTTTATGGTAAAAATAAAAATAATCTGCAAGACATTAGGCTCTAATTTCATAGACCAGGTGCAAGCGCAGGCGCACCTGCCCTACGCCAGCCTTTGCTGCGCGGACAGGGTGTGACCGGCACACTTTGCAAGTTTCCTGCAGTGCCAAGAGGGACGCACTCAAAGCGCAGAGGAGCGCAGAGCTGCGCAGAGCTGCGCGCCCACGCCTCCCTCCACGCAAATGGCAGAGAGGGAGGAGAAAGGCCATGAGTGGGTTTAACACAGCCGAGCGCTGTTTTCACCAATCAAATGAGCGCCTCCCCTCGCCTTTTAATGCGCTGCGGCCGAGGCGCAGCGTCTGATTGGTCTGACTGATCCCTGCCACCAAATTACAGCTGCAGAGGGTGCGCTCCGCTTTGTGCTGAGAATAAACTAGGTTGGAGCTGGCGAGCTTTCAGCGCACTTTCTGCACTGTTTTTGGCACAAAATTGTCACTGCGCCAACATGAATCTGCTGACACCTCCCCTTGGTGCGCCGTCACACCCATCTCTGCGCAGACGGTCTACCAAATTTCCAAATTGGCAGCACATGGTGGTGCGCCGCACAAAATTAACACTGCGCGGGGTGCGCCAGGCTTGTGCCCCCTGCGCTGCACCATGAAATTAGAGCGCTATGTGTTTTCCTTAATTTTATATCAAGAGTAATACAATACAAGGATTACTGTAAATGCCCATTTCCCTCATGAACGGTGATGAAATTAACAAGTCTCATGAAGCAGCAATTCACATATTTTGGAGTAATCACATCTAAATATTTCAGTTAGGTAATCTATGAATGCACATTGTCTCCTTCCACCCTGTAACAGCAGCTGTCAAACATTTCATTTCGTTTATGCCTGTTAATGCAAAATCATCCCTTTAGCCACTCTGCGTTTTCAACCAGCAGCCTGGTGACTCTGAGAAGCTACAATCTAAGGCTCCAAATTGACAAAATCGAGGGATTAAACAGGCTAGGAGAAAGGGGACACGGCGGTGAAAGGCTTTGAATAATAAACTTCTGGGAAAGAGGGAGAAAATAGCCTGCCTTCTTCAGACCCCCTTTCTAAAAATAGCTCAGCTGCTGTGACATCATCAGCGCTACGCAAGTACTGTTCACCTTTCACTTCTGCGGGTGCAGAGAAGTCTGTGGAGCCTGTTTCAGCCAGGGGTAGCATCTCTGCTGGTCTGAGCTGACACCATGATGACTTTACTAAAACACACTCACATACATACAGCAGTTCAGGTACTAAAGCAGCTTGTTTCCTCTCACAGTTTCTGTAAACTCTCTTTATCCCTCGTTTATAAAAACAGCAGAAATCAAGCAAACACAGTAACTTGAAGAAGTGCTTTCTCATCAATCACGCTGTCTTTTTACAGACATGGAAAGTTTTTGTATCACACTCTAAGACCACCACCTCATCCCCTTAAATCCCCCAGCATGCAACATTTACACAAGTACTTACAAGTGATGGTGTCGCCTGTGAGTCATGGCTGGGCTGGGATCCTCTCCGTCTGGTCTGGGGGAACAGGAAAGAAGAAAGCTGAGGCAAATACTGACTTACAGCATATGCATTGTAAAGCTCTCACCTATTCACACATACACACACCCTGACACACACATACATACGCACACTCCCTGACTTGCCATGCTGCTCACTCAGGCTTGGTCACAGTTGGGAAGACGCCTCACGTACAGCAGCCTCATGATGTAACCAGCGCCACACATCTCATTAGCAGCAGTCAAAGCCCACTCTCTCCTGCATTTAACCTACTTAATCTATATTCATGTAAACACTCACACACACACACGACTGCTGCATATCCATTAAGACTACTTTATCCAATCTGGATGGTCAATATCTATTAGTGCCTGCAGGCAGGACTGGACTATACACAGTGTATGCAGGATGTAAAGGAACTTGTGCTCTGTCATTTTGGTTTATTTGATACACTGTGAATGCTTTCATGTTTTTGTTTTTAAATGACTAAATATGTGGTGTAAAAAGTTCAATCAACTCCTTGAATGTTGAAATGAAAACACTTATAATCTGAAATAATCTGTCTGTATGTGTCTCACGTCTGCGCTACTAACTGCATGTCTGCTCTCACGTGTTTGCAGAGCCAGGGTGTAAACCAAGGAGGATTATCTCACTGTAAGGGTCCTACGTAACACACCAGCAGCAGCTTACTATACCACCGAGGAGGGGGATTGGTCTGATGGTCTCTATGGTAACCACTGACTGCGTTGAGGGCAGGTCCACAGAGGAAAAGTCACAGGGGGAATCAAAGCCTTTCTGTGCTCCTCATCCAGAGCTGATGATGCCTCTGCAGCTAATGTGCCCATGTACAAATCACCGTGCAGGTTCAGGCCCTGATCAGGTTTGAAGCAGAGAGGCTGTTCTGGTGAATTTGGTGTAAGAGTTTAAAATGAGAGGAGGACACTTAAAGCTGGCTGTAAGAGCTCCTCTACACTCAGATACTGTAGGGTGCTTAGACTGAAAACCCTGTCAGCCTGAACAACTACCTCTTTACCATCTTTCAAAACTGACTTCTCATCATCAGGTACTAAACCACTTGGAAACAAGGCATGAGCACTTCACCAAAGGAGGGCTTTGCCTTTCTAGGTTATTACATATGGAAGAATTTGGTGAACTTAACCTTTAAAGCTCCTGTGGAGAGTTTTTGGGTGGTTTCTAAATGGACTGAAGTCGATACAGTGAAACCATAGATAACAAAATATTAGGGATACTCCCAAAATTCGCCCACTGAAAATTTTTGTCCGAAAATAACCCAAAAATGCATTTTCAGTTTTCTGCTGAAAGACTTTTATCACTGGAACAAACAGTATCGTGTGATGGTGTGAGAAGAAAACCCCAGACAGTACACTCTTGTCTGTATAAGGACCAACATTGTGGATGTATTTCAATATATCCGAGAAAGACCCATAAAAAGTGTGCAATGTGTGCACTAGAAATGATCAAGGCCGCAGTAGATGAGGAGAACCAACTTTGAGACGAAGAAGTGCCCAGCGCTGGAAAAGAAGAGCAGAGCGCAGAAAAAATGGGGCATCTCTGAACCAGATGAGGGCGTAGCCCTGTTGTAATCAGGTCTATTTATCTTAATTACATGATGGGATGGTCACATGGTTACAACTCTGCTCTCTGAATTTGTGCACGGCAGAGCTCCACTCCCAATGCATACACATACACAAAAACACCTGAGTGCACACCAAGCGGTAACCTCTGGTCTAAGAATATGAGACAATGCTGAATTGCTAAAATCTGCTGTTTCTCGAGTGCTTGCTTGAGGCAGGCTCTGGAAGAACCGGAAGTCACATACACACCAAGCCAAAAAAAAGCCATTTTCAAAGCAGAAATTAACATAGCCTACTTACAGCCTGGTTCAAAAACATCTCCTGTCTGAGTCAATAATTTTACTATTGGCACACACTGTACTGGGGTGAGTTTTTTTCTAACTCGGCCGTTCAGAGGATATCAAGATCGCAAGCTCGCCCAATCAGAGGCAAAGCTCAGGGTCATGTGACTGACAGGCGCCCTGGCACTGTACGCGAAGCCCTTGCCACTACCAATGTAACCGCTCCCAAAGTTTTCTTCTGGTACAGCTCAGCCACGCCCCAACTGATGTTTGACAGGTGCTTATTCTTATCTTGCCCCAACAAACTCTTCATTTACCATCAAGCACCGTGAAAAACTAAAGCAAAATAAAACAGCGACGTAAGAAACATATTTCAAAATAAACCTTAACAAAATGTAGGCTACATATTTAAACAAAAAACAATTACATACCATGTGCACCTTCTGACCCCAAATGTAGGAGTTGTTATAATCCTTATGTCGTCTCAATCTTCTCAAAACTGTATCCCACTATGGACAAACTAGAGCAGCCCATGCACCTCTCCCAATTAATCGTGAACATTGCATGACACTACCCATGTCAATACGCTGTTTCACCAGCAGGTGTCAGAAAAGGACAAAACAAGGTGCACACATCTGAAAACAAATATTGCTACAGATATAGAAACAAAGGTACATACAGAACCCATCTCTGTGAGACAGCTACAACCAATATGGCCGCTTTAGCCGATATGCTTCATTTTCCGTTTCAGAAACAGACGGCGGGTGATGTCAGGGAGACTACGTCCATGTTTTATACAGACTATGGTGCACACACACACACACACACACACACACACACACACACACACACACACACACACACACACACACACACACACACACACACACACACACACACACAAACACAAGCAGAGAGAGAGAGAGAGATTAGCACACTCCATATTGTGGACAGAGAGCCTGGAAAAATATAATAAAATAGCTTATTAATTAATTAATTAATAATTGACATAATCGTTTCTTTCTTAGTTTTGGTTTTTGGCCTTGGTTTCCTCATTTTCAGTCTTCTACCTGCTAACTGTGACATGCTCACACACTCATGCACCACCTGAGCTAATATGCTAAGTTCAGAGTGTGCCAACACATGCAGATGATAGCACAGCAGAAAAAAAAGTCTTATGTTCGCCTGACTATGAGGAAATTTTTTTAAGCCTTTACATTATTATTACATAGACAAGTACATTATCCCTTATCAGTGTTGGGAATAATGGTGTTAAATATTCCTATTTCAAGTGTTATACCGTTGTTAATGTTACTGACAGTATTATGTTGCGCGTTTCTATGTATCCAACCTGGCTCGGAACTATCATGTTGACATGTCTTTAACAAAGAGCTGATGCTAAAATAAACTTTTTAGTAACAAATATCACACAGCTACCTGTGTGTGTCTGTGTAACCTGCAGTCAGAGAGGATCTCCTGCAGCGTCTTTGGATCAAACTAACAACAGAAAGAGGGGTGGATGCTTTTTGAGGTTTGAATGTAAGACTACTTGTTTTGACTTAAAAAATATCCCAGATGACATAACCTGACTGCAAAATAAAGGGGGAATCTGGAGAAATTGCAAAGAGTGGCGCGAGAGACATGGTTAAAAAGCTGGGGAACCCCTCCTAAATGGAGAGTGTTGGCAGGTCTATCTGACCTGGCTCACTCAGCCAGACACAGGTCAGGAGCTGCATGTTTAATATGTGTGAGTCCAGAGTGGTCAGTTGGGTTAACACTGGTGTTTTCAGGATGGAAGTAAACAGACACCACTTCAATGTCATAAAATGTAAAAGACAAGAACATGTCCCAAAGCAAAACTTGCCCCAAAAGTTATTTCTGTTGCAAAATTGAAGATTTTTGAAAAAAAAGTAACACAATAATTACTTTCCCTAATAACTAGTTATATTTATGAAAGAATCATTTAGTCACTAATTCAATTACTTTTTGTGGAAAGTAATAAGTAACTATAATTAATTACTTTTTCAAAGAAATTTGCCCAACACTGTCCCTTATTGACTCCCCATCAATCAACTCTACCTGCTATGCGAAATCAACGGTGACCAGACAGGTATGACCTTTGTAGCTCTTTGAGGATAGATTATGTTTGACCAAAGTTATTAAAGCATTAAATTTCCTACTGTCTACTAAAAGCAGAAAATTTAAACAGTGTAACACAAAGCTCCATATCGTGTAGTAAAGAGGCTTTAACAAAGGGTATTTTTAAGTCACCTTAAAAATAAAAGGGAAGAAGAGAAATTCAGTTGAATGACACAACAGTGCTGTTGGAGCATGTTGGAGAAAATGGGGTCAAACATTCCCTTTGTCGGCTCTGACACGACCTGCTCTTTTTTCTCCCCAGGAAATGTGAAAGATGTGATGTATAGCCTCCTGGAAGATGTATGCTCCAATCAGAGGCAGAGGACGGCAGGGTTGAATCAACCGTGCCATGGTGTGATGATAAAGGCTTAAAAAAGCCAAGGGGCGGGGAGATGGCTTAAGAACAACATAAAGAAATGTGCCACCGCTCAGCAGACGTGTCAACTGCTGAATATTCTTTGCATGCATCAAACTCGGCTTCACATTCCTCACAAGAATACAATCTGTGCTGAAACAGTTGAACCTCTTTGACATGACAAGAGACGAGGCAAAAGGAAGCACCGAAACATCAATCACAGGCGAGAGCTTTACAGCAGTTGTCATGACAATAGTGATGGGTGAAGGCGAAGATCCTCTGCTTCCCTTCTCTGGAGACTCGCTGACATTCAGTCCAACTCCACTTAGACACAAACAGCAGACATCACTGCCATCACCGCAAACGCGACCAATCCAGACTGGAAAAGTTTCTCATCTGTTCACAGCCTGGAAGAAACGTACAGGGGGCGAGTTTGTCAGTTTGACGAATAGTGCTGGATCGGTCACTGCGTGCAGGAGCTGCATGATGTGGATCTGATTTGTTAAACCCCCTTCCTCGACAGCAGGGGATGCACAAACCCCTCAGGGGACCATCATCCTGCTACCACACTACAAACATCATGCATCTTTGGAGACTTGTGGACCGCAGACACACTGACAGCCGCGTCTCTGGTCTGATTCATCATCAGGAACTATTCTCTGGGGAACAATGCAGCATTAAGCGACTTTGTCTGATGTGTGCTTAAAGAGCCCACGGCTGCTTGCCAGTGTCAAAAAGGAGCCTGAGGGCTCCAAGGCTGAGGAGGCCATTATCAATGTGGACTGGTCTGGAGCTCCACTGTTGCCTTCTAGATTGAGATCCTTCCAGTCATCAGGGACATGAGGCATCACAACAACAACTCCCATGATTGGACTGAAAGAAGGGCTGTCAAGATAACAAGACTCTTCGTTCATACAAACAGTACGGCACATCCTCAGAGATCCTGAACAAATATTTTGGTTCTTACACATCCAAACCAAGGGTCTGCAACCTGCAGCTCTGGAGCCTCATGCAGCTCTTTGACTCCTTTGCAGTGGCTCCTTGTAGCTTTGAAAAAAATACTGATATAAAGAATTTATTTTCTTACAGAGAGTATTGATTATTAAAGACAATGACACTAAATAAAATCAGGTGTTAGCATTTTGTTGAACTAGATATTCATCACCTGTCAGCAAAGCCTGCCACCGCCCTACTTCCCCTCCCACATCAACAGCTCACCAACTTTCCATGCACCTGTGGCATACCTCAAGTTTAACACCCCTGGTAAGATAACTAAATCTACAAAAAGACTAATCTGGAAGAAAATACAGTTTTTGATTCTATGTGGATGGATTCATTCAACTGCCAATATGCCAACTTAATAAACAGGCTTGATATGTGGCAAGAAATTAGCAAACAACAGAAATAAGTTGAGCAATATTATAGATATATGTTGTCAAATTCAAGTTTTCTTTCAAAAATTCTTGTATTTTTTGCCCATTTTTGCAATTTCTTTTATTTTCTTCATTTTTAATTTTTTTCTATTTTTTCAAATTTTATTTTTTTTTTTTTTAAAGATTTTTTGCACATATTTAGATTTTTTTTTGCAAATTCATCAAAAAAAAATTATTTTTCAAAATAACTTGTCATTTTGATAATTGTTCACTAGATTTTACCAATGTGTAGAATGTCATACACTTATTTAGTTTTGACTGTGGAGATAAAGCTGACTTTTTTGGCTCCAGAATGTCTTCAGTCAAGGTGAGCTGAGGCAAAATGGCTCTAATGAAAATAAAGACTGCAGACCCTTGATCCAATACCTTGATCCAAAAGAGAAACCATGTCTTCTTTGCATTGAAATCAGGGAAACTGAGGTTTAGATTTGGGTCATTCTTCCAAAGAAAACAGAAGACACTGGTTCCAATTTTGCCAAAAGTATTAGATTGTATTTACATTAAAAAGGCTATTAAAGGACCATTACGCTGCTCCTGCCCAAACATGACGAACGATAACTGCTTACAGCTTGTTGTAGACATCATGATTTGCTGAACCCTTTTCTAACTCATTAAATTCCAGTTTTCATTGGCTTCAACAGCAATTACTATTGCACATCTAATAAGGAGTCAGTGTTATTAGATAAAACATTATTTTCAACAAGCCTTTCTGTATATTTCTAGTTAGTTAATAGGTGAGGCAGGTGCAAAGCTCAGGTTAGATCAGAAGGTGTTACCAGGAGATGTTCTCCTAGATGTCTTAAATGGCTTTCAACAAACATTCATGACCTCACTAATTCATACACCCTGGTTACAGCTCTGGTTGTGTGTTTGCAATAGGCTTTGTCTGAAATGTGCAATGCAGCTACAGTAGCATCATGATGGACCAGAGTCATTTGTTGTTGTTTTTTTTTGTTTTGTTTTTGTTTTGTGAACATTAGCATTTCAGTGTATAGTTTGTGTTGTCATTTGGAAAATTAGTTTGGGTTCATTTGATATCCTTCATTCTCATTTGGTTCAGTATATCAGAGAAATTTGTACAGATCAAAGCCATTTTCACACATTGCCCTGTCTGCCCCCATGAGTTCAGGGGATTCCCACAGTTTAATGGAAAAAGGCTTTTATTTTTTATTTTTTTGGTTGTTGACAAAACTCAATATGCCAGAGGTCCAAACAACATACTTATTTTTCCTGGGGCCTGTGACGTTGTTAAGACAGCTCTGGCACATATAACATGAATGATCGAAGAATAATTTCATCTCTAAGGTAGAAAAAACTCAGAATCACAGCAACAAAAAGTGAAAGTTTCATCATCTGTACCAGAGATGTATTTACAACAACACAGGCCCTGGGCAAATTTGTACACTGGGGCCCCTTGGGTACAGACTTTTATCAACAACCAAAATAAATAAATAAATAAAAACTTTTTCATCAATCATTATTTATTCATTTAACTATTTCTTAAACTCTGTGTCACAAATAATGAAAACAATCAGTGAGAGATGTTTTACTGCTCCTCTGTTTCTTCCTTAAGGGGATTTCTCGACTGCTTCTAATCCTTGGCTATGAGCCTAATGATCCATTATGTAACAGGCTTGTATGGAGGGTCCGGTTTATGGTGGGCTCTGCTGGACTTGTATGCTGCTCTTCTACCAGTCAGGTCTGCTTCCAGTCAATGGTTAGAGCTTTGATGTGGAACAAGAAATAAAACTGTACATCACATTTTTTAAAACACAACAAAACACCTGGGTTAACACATTTTTACACTTTCATTGAGGCTATTTCATTTTACTATGGTCTTTAAAAAAAAAACAAAAAAACACTTGAATACATGTCTTCATCTACCCTGCAACAGAGGATCTTAATGAAAGGACGAGAGAAGGCGGAGATTTATTCCTCTTTATGTATCTGTAGATCTTCTGGAGTCAAATTGTAGTGGTATAGACTAAAAAGCAGGCATTAGGGCCTGGAGGCACAGGCACTTTCTCCATCACAGAAAAAAAAAAGCCCTGAGCTGACATCAACAACAAAACACAAACACGTCACTCCTGCATCTGCACTGCCCTGCTCGCAGTCAGGAGAAGACGAGATGCAGGATGGTGAAGAGGCTGTGAAGAGGCAATTCAATCACAAGATTTGTTAGTGCCGTACACGACGTGGCAGCTTATTGTGCGTGGGTTCTGTGTGACGAAAGTCATTTAGTAGATTGTCTCATTGGTTTGCTAATCACTGCCATGCAAGAGAAGCAGCAGCACAGACGGGAGAGTGATTGAGCGGCAGCGTGTGTGTGAGTGTGTGAGTGTTTGTGGGGGATTATAAGGAAAGTTGTTTAAAAAGCCGCTCCCATGGCTGTGGTCACTGTCTCCCTCCTCAGGCTGGACAGCTTCATATCTGTGACAGCAGTTTGGATAAACTTCTCCTGCTGTGCAGAAACTTCAGCTTATTAGAGTCTTTTAAAATCAATGAATACTGACTGAAAATGATTCTTTCAGAGCAGGACAGGAGCTGGTTTCACATGTGAAAAACTTTGATTTTTGTCAATCTTTGCTGCTTCTGTGGACATCTCAATAGATTTCCTGTCTTAGCTCAATCAAGTCCTACACATCAGTGTCTGCAGATGTTATAATCTTTAATTCACCAGCATTTAAAGGGCATATTGCAGGTTAAAGACACCTGGTAAGAAATTGTTGGAAAATAACTTAAAAATAATGTCCTGGAAGAAATTCCTAAATTAATAAACCACAGGGTGTCCTGGAGAATTTCTAGTACAATTTTTTTTCTTCTGGTTGAAGAACATCTGGTTGAATCTCTGACAATCTCTGTTTACGTCTGTCACCAGGGGCCAGGCTAGGAGCTGCTGCTGCTGCCAGTGAAGCTGCAGTTGTCTGAGGGGACAGCAGCTGCGTCAGTCTCACTCGATGGTATACTAACTCCATTGAGTCTGACAAAGTAGACTGGATGTTCTGTTAAGCTAGTATTTCTGCATCCATCTATCCAAACTTATGTGAATCATCTTAATGGATGGGCAAATTAAAGATGCTATGAGGACGATCTGTTTAAATCTGAGGTAAGGTATTTAGTTCAGTTACATTGTGCTACGATTTGGAATGTGTCATCAAGCAAACGTTGTAGCAGGCGGCCATATTTAGCGCTATTTAGCTCCAACATATGTGTAGGCTAACGAGACAAAAAGTAAACACTGTCAGTTTGTATGTAGTTTTGTAGCTGTTTATATTTATCTCAGCTGGCAGCCCGGTGCTTTAAGACATGTCTGTAATGTGTAACGTTAGTGAACCCTGGTTATGTCCTGCCAGTCATCTACCAAGCAGAGCTAACGTAACCTCACTCTTCATTTTATTGATAGACTCCCAAGTTTGAACAGACCACTGCAGAATAACTGCTGACTGTGGGTTGGAATGAACATTAGCAAAAACAGTGTAGCCTCGGTGTTGTAGAGTGATACAGCTCAAGCTAAAGGCTAATTAGCCTTTGGCTCAGGCTGTTAAGTTAAGAAATAGCAATTTTTAATAACCTGTAACCAGCAATATTGGCGCTGATAATCTTATTTCAAAGTGTGGGTTACAACCAGGCATATATCTAGAAGGGAGACTTTTTCAAAATCACGTTCAAACTCCTCACAGGAATATGAATATGAAGTATAGCGAATGTATTTGGAAAGTTATTAAGAGATTTAGGGGGTATTTAGGGTAAAAAACTGACTTACGGGGATTACAAAGTGTTGTAACATTGGAACTCATTAGTAACTCAAATTTGACTCAAAATACCCAATCCCACTCATGACAACCTGTTATTCACATTGGCTCAAAGTGTAGTAAGGGGACACGAGTCCCCTTTGCTATGTCATATGACGCAATGTTAAAATGAGCAACTTAAACATCTATACTAACGACAGACACTTCTTCCTCTGAATTTGTGCCTTTTTGTTGAATAACATAACATCAGGGCTGCACGGTGACGCAATGGTTAGCGCTGCAGCCCCACAGCAAGAAGGTCACAGGTTTGTTTCCCAGCTGTGTGGAGTTTGCATGTTCTCCCTGTGCATGTGTGGGTTCTCCCCTGGTCCTCCAGCTTCCTCCTACAGTCCAAAAACAGGCTAAATTGCCCAGGGGGGTATTCCACGAAGCTGGCTAAAGAAGGCTGGGCTATCGCCGGTAAGCGTGGCTTGAATAAGCTGCCACTTCAATCTTAGCTGCAACTTGTTCCACTAACGAGGCTCAGCTGATTTTCAGAGACCCTTATCCAAGCCAGGCTGATCCAAGCTGCGGCTAAGCGCGCGTCCGGGGTAGATAAAAAGCCCTGACGTGTCGATTGTCGAAATGACCAAATCGTGTCAAAACCGAGAGCGGAGAGACGCTTCCCTCAGCGGAGAAAAAACTCCTCATGGAGTCGTATGATGGCTACAAAGTGAAAATCACATAAAAGGGTGACACGGTGGCAATTAATAAAGCCAGAGAAGCTGGTTCAAGAATATCATGCTTATGTGTCAAATCAACACTGACTGTTTCTGCTGAGTTTGATGACCCTTCTTTCTTCTCACCCTAAAGCTCCTCACACTGCTGTGGCCCAGAGGAGATTGATCTTGGTTAAATTAAAGCTGTTCATATATATAGGCCTATATACTTCATGGGGTGATGTTTCATCAAACACTGACTAAAACAGCAGAAAAAGACATGTAGATGAGATGTCATTTTTTTTATTAGAGATGATTCAGCTGTCAGATGAGATGTGTCAGTGATACAGTGCCCTATATTTAAATAAGGAGGAAGACACAAAGTTATGTCACCATGTGGAATCACCTTTACATTATCATCATGATCAGAACGGACCGCCGGTAAAGGAAGGTATTTCTATGGAAAATTGTGGCTGTTGTCACCTTTTATATCATAAGACAATTTGTGCCTTTATTCTGTTATATGTTGACTGTACTTTGAGGGTGACAGAAGAAAGAAAATCAGATCATTTTAAATAGTTACCACTGGTGGGATCGAACCCGTGCTGCAAGTAAAACATGGATCAGCGTGCATCTGCGTCCTGCTCTCTAACCTCTCAGCCACCAACATTCCTGTGTTGCAACAGACAGTCTACTATCTGACATGTCTTGATTCACGGTTATTCCAGTCTAGTATAACTGGGGTGGTTCACCTGTCAAAGGATCACGCAGGTGTCCCAAGGCAAGCTCAGGGAGGACGGAAACCTCCCGTGGAGCTGAAGGACAAAAGCTCGCTTGATCTTGATTTTCAGTATGAATACGGACCGTGAAAGCGGGGCCTCACGATCCTTCTGACTTTTTGGGTTTTAAGCAGGTGTCAGAAAAGTTACCAAAAGGTCTCAGCTTATGTTTCTGAACAAGAACATCAAATATTACAGGTATAGATTAATTTAATGTGACACCTGCAGTTCACAAGGCGTCTTTCAGAAGCCTGTCAGACCTTCTCTGAGATGCAGCTAAGGTAAGCCTGATGTTTAGCCTGACCGGGACCAGGCTAGTCGCACTGGCTAATTTATCATGGTTACCAAGCCACGCTGGCCCTAAGCCTCGTTTGTGGAACTCTCCCTAAAGTTAGCGAGGCTAACCCAAATAAGCCAGGCTTTGAGCTAAGCCAGCTTCGTGGAAAACCCCCTCAGGTGTGAGTGTGTGAATGGTTGTCTGTCTGTGTCTGGCTGACTGACTGGTGTCCAGTCCAGGGTGTGTCCCGCCTCTCGCCCAATGACAGCTGGGATAGGCTCCAGCCACCTGTGGCCCCGAACAGGATAAGTGGTTCAGAAAATAAATGAATGAACATAAAATCAAAGATTGACTTATTCCTCTGCCATTATCAGACAATATTAAGAGTTAATCTACAAAAAATGAACCTTCAATATGCTTTTTAAAGTTGAAGGATTAGCTGATTTCTACTTCCAGCATTATTAAGCAAAGTCAAAAGGAAAGCAGTGCAGTTCAGAGGAAGAAGAGATGCATCAGTTTCAGTGAGACTATCTGATTGCTGACGATGCACAAAGCTGGCCAACAGGCCGGTTTCATCTGTTTCTGGTTAACTGAGTTACTGTTTTCTCTTGCTGGGCTCCTGCGGTGAGCTGCTTCACACAGAAACACTTTTCCTGTAATGACCACATCAGAAACATTCATCGGTCAAACAGGATTCAAACATGTCTTACAGGCTGCATGTTTTCCATGTGCAGCAGCAGCTGAATGTGCAGCCTCTGGCTTTCAGTAGATTAATCCCAGCAGCCTGATCCTTCACTATAACTGATATTTTTAGAGGGAATGACGGCGTGATTTCCATAATGGTAATATGGTGTTCTTACAAATGCATTGTTGTCCCTGTGTGTGTGTTTGTGTGTGTGAAACATCCTAAAGCCAGCTTGTTTTCAGACCAACAGAGGGCAGTGTGTTTTCACCCACTGAGCTCTGTCCCACACGTCCCTCTGGACCTTTGCTTCAGAGCAGAAGGACAGAGTGGACACGTTGTTAATCTCAAATCTACTTCCATCATGGCTGGCTGTAGGCTGCAGGCACACCTGAATAATTCATAGACAGTGTCCAAGCACAGGGACAACCCTGTAGTGAAGTGCCCCTAAACCTGCAGCCCTCACCTCCAATCTCATCCTACAAATCCAAAACTTGCTTGATCCTTTATTGAGTTTCTGTGTTTCATCCTCAGCTTGTGTTCTCGCCGACTGTTATCTCTCCAACCGGCCGGGTGTTCGATCGGGAGCCGCTCGCTGTGTGATGTCTTCGCCTCAGTGAAGGTCTGAGTATTTTGGGAAACACAAGATCCATTCCCTGGCTCAAAAATACCTCATCCCTCCCTTCAGAGGCATGGTGACAGACAGGTTCAGATACTGAGCTGCAGCCAAACAGTTTGTCATGCTATTAAATCCAGTGCCTCTGCTCGGTGCTGTGTGATTTAAAGTATGTTTGCTCTGATACAGTAGACTCCTGTTATGAGTGAAATATCAGCTGAGATGTAACCACATGTCTTTAATGTGGGTGTCAACATTAATCATCAGCTTATATAAGCTCAAAGCTTTTTGTTGTTTAGGATAAAACTGCAACAGTTGAGGAAGAAAACAGCACAGAAGCATTTCTTTACCACATTACTTCAGTTTTCATGTTCTTCCTGGTGTAAACACTAAACTGCTTGCTGTTATCGACCAAACTGCTGATTACACACACTTTCACACAACTTTGTAAAGCAAATAGACTTTAATATGCATGAGCAGAAACCCTCTTGCTAGTTTATTAAATTGTCACTGCCAGTAGAGATGTAAACCTTCAGTGAAGCGTGACTGATCAAATGAACATGAACACTAATGTATGCCAGAGGAGGATGGCACAAGATGTGCACTCACTAATGACATGAAAAAAAAAAAGAAAAGTCAAGGATACCTGGAATAAAAAACCCCACGGGACAAAACGTGTCACTCTGATCCGTGTGAAGCTTAATGTTGCATGGACCAAAGACAACGAGGAGGGTTAGTGTGCATTAGCTTCTAAAATAAGATAAATAGATCATCAATTACTTGTCCCATAACAGATAAATTTACAGAATTAGAGCAGAAATCAATAAAATATATAAAAAGAATAAAAAAAAGTGATATAATACAATGAGTTTAACCTAGAAAAAAATATGTGTACAGGACTGTTTAAAGTTCATGTGAGGAGTTTGAAAGTGATCTGCTACTTCTTAGTCTCGCGATCGGGTTGACTAGGACTGAACTGACGCACTCCATCTTGGTCTCTATGGCAACACCACGCCGGCTTGCAAAGTTTAAAGTTTAAAGTTTGGTTTTAGTGAGAAGAGAGATCTGTGTTTTTCTCTGCTGAAAACAATTTCTGTGATTAATTTTGTAGTGATGGTGGACACTGGAGTTTAACTGTCAGACAGAAAAAAGACAGAAGTGTAAAGGAATGTTAGCCTTCAAATATGTTGGAGCACCGAGCTGACGACAGCGCTACATACAGTCCGCTACTTTGCTAAATGCTGCCCTGTTGGTTGTGGCTGCCTGTTGCAGTAGCTCTCTCTTCTTTGTCCATTTCTTGTTGTTTTTTTCATCTCTTTTTGTCATCTGTATTTGGAGTAGGTCATTTGTTGGTCATGGAAACCAAACTGGTTTTGTCTTCAGCGATATTTTTACTACTTTTTCTCCTGTGTTTGTCTGGAGATCCTACATGTAACCATGGCTGCATTGTTTACATGTGAACTCAGCTGTTAGCAGCCTGTAGTATGTCAATGCTAACTGGTGCAAGGCCTGATGTTTCCGCACGAGGTGAGGAGAAGGAGGTGAGGACGACATGCTGGTTCTCAGGTGTGAGCTAAGAAGTGACGACATTGACCTGTTCTTCCATCCATCGTTATTGGGAACGTAGATCTATCTCCAAGATGGACAAGCTAGCTGTGCTAACCCAGCAACAGAGGGAATACCAGGCAGAGTAGCATCATGCTATTCACAGACATGGCTAACAGAGCTAACATCAGACATCAACGCCACATTGGAAGAGCTTCACCTGCTGTGAGCAGACAGGATCCAGGAGACAGAGACTGAACAGACTGCTGAAGAAGCTCAGTCCTGGACCCTGTGGAGGTGGAGGCTGGCTGAACTAGAGGATGATAAACAAGCTGTCATCATCTATTTTCTTATGGACCGTTTTGCACTTTCTATACACTTTCTTACTTTAGTTTTCTTGATTGCTGCTGTGACTCCTGAATTTCCCCTCAAGGATAAATAAAGTATTTTGTATTCTATTCTATTTCTACTACAATGTTTGCTTGATGTCACTTTTCAAACTGTAGCGCTACGTAACTGTGCTGATAAATACCTTACCTTGGTGCTCTGGTTCGGCAAGTGAACAAATAATTTTTTTTTCAATCCAATCTCCATTTAATTCCAAAACAAACACACACCTTGCTAAAAGTAATTTACGACAGTGTGTGAGACTCTAGGCCCAATGGTGGCAAGGCAGTCCAATTAGATAGATCCTTCTCATAGCATTGTAAACCAAAAAAATAAGTAAAGAACCAATATACAAGTCTGAAATGTGACCAGACTTAAAACTTTAAGATAAAAAGTCTCCTCTCCAACAGGGGCAACAGCTTGGCCATCATTTTCCCATCAGCCTCCACCTCTACAGGGTCCACAGGGTTTGGAGTACAGCCCAGGACTAAGCTGGTCTTCTTCGCCAGTCAGTTCAGCCTCATTCTCATGTATGCTGTCCTCCTACAGAGAGTGAAATCCTTCCTCTGTGGAGTTGGTGTCTGGTGTTAGCTCTGTTAGCCATGTCTGTGAATAGCATGATGCTACTCTTCCCTCTGGTAGCCCTCTGCTGCTGGGTTAGCATGGCTAGCTCGTATATCTTGTAGGAGTTAGATCTTAAGTTCTACAAAATGTTGGAGGAAAAGACAGGTCAATATCGTCTCTACTTGCTCATACCGCAGCACCACATCGTCCTTGCCTTCTTCTCCTCAGCTAGCTGGGAACACTCTGGGCCTTACACCAGTTAACATGGCCATGCTACACGCTGCTGATTGATCTAGTGTGTAAACAATGCACACATGAATGCACATGTTTTTGGTCCTTTAAAGGAGAATCATTTCATTTTCAAGCAAAATTCACAATATTTTTTCATGATGGTGATACTTTTTAATCACTTGGCTTGTTCTTGTGCCAAGTTATAAACATGAACTCGATTTCTTTTACTTGAATATATTCACGGTTGCTGCTTTTCTTTACTATCCAAACTCTTGGAGTAAATAAAGTAACAACCCCTACAGGAGTCAGGATAAGTTAGTTTGAGGCTGCACTCTACTTTAAAATATGAAAAAAATAATAATGATAAATCAGAGAGGGCAGAAATTAGTCAGCCTAATTATTTTGTCCATTAAACACATATCTTTGACCGTTCAACTCATTATCCTACATCAACTTCTCATTAACTTCAAGATTCTTGGTTCTAATTTGCCATTCCTCGTTACTTGACGAGTGAATACATCAGATTCTTTTCCATACAGTCAAAGAAAGTTAAAGTGCTCATATTCAGTAATATATGCAGTCCTCTGACAGGCTGCTGACAGCGCTGTCAGCCTAAAAGTCAATTAGAGCGGACAGCAGTCGAACAGGTTTTAGCTAGCATGGTCTACTTTAGAAGTGGTCTTGCTCCTCCTCTGACAGTCATCAAGAAAGAGGAGAGCAACACAGCAGGCAGCAGACTGGAACAGCAGACTGGAACTGTCCTGATTCACACAGTCTGGGGTCATACTGCCCTTCCTCTACACAGCACCTCTCTGCTTTCTGTTGTTTGTGGTCTGACTGAGGCCCCGTTTGGACAGTTTGTTGACATCCATGTTTTAATCCATGTAAATCATCTTTTGTGGAGGCTATAGAGAGAATGGCGCATCTGTAAGTAAAAACATAAATACCAGGAGTCAATTATAACCTGTTTGGCTGCCCATGCAGACACTTGGCACACACAGAAGCTCTGTCAAACAGATGTATTTGGCTGCTCAAACAAGAGCCTGGTTGGCATTTTTTCCAGCAGGAGGGAGAATGAGCCAGATTCACGGATTGAGAGATGAATATATCTCATGACAGCATTACTGGCCGTCCTCACCAGAGACAAAGCTGTGCTGTCTGTGTTCAGCGGGACTTTCCAGAGTCCCAACAAACCATTTTGGGAGGTACAAGCCGTCTCTTGGACAATTTTTTTTTTTGCTTTAAGTTGAGGGCCAAGTGAAGTTACGAATCAGCTTCAGATACTCCAGTGCTAGTAGGTGCAGCTGACAGTTGAAGTGTGCTTGCAGTTATTCTGCAAAACTTTCAGCCTTTATTCAAAATTGCAGCTGGGTGTGCAAAGGCACTATTTAATATATTTAATATTTGGCTTTTGCCCCAGCCCCTTTTATTGGGTCTTTTTATGTCCTTATATATAGTTGTTTTATGAATTTATACATTTTATTTTTTCAATTTTTTATTATTGTTTCTGGCATTTTATTGTTGAAGTACTTTGGTATGCCACTGGTTGTTTTAAATGTGCAATATAAATAAAACTGACATTGACATTAATAATGTCTAGCTTATTTCAAAACTATTTTGAAAAGGGGGATGAAACAGAGCTTAGGGGAAAGCTTTTCATAAAAAACTTGCAGATGAAAGTGAGGATAAGGTCACCAAAAGGGCCAAAATCAGTTAACAACATTCAGTTTTTCAGTTCAGCCTTTTTCCTCCACCTCCATCACCATCTTCAAGTCGTCTCCAAGGTAAATACTGGACATTATATTCTAGTTTATTCGAGTACATACTATCATATTGTGGTTTTATACATTATTTGCTATTTATATGTACATATTTCTTCTTAAAAAAGCATGTAACAAAAGAAAAAGTGGTATTGTTTGGGGGTCTGGAACGCATTCATAGCATTTCCATTAATTTCAATGGTGAAAACCAATTTGACATACAAGTAATCTAAGATACGAACCATGTCACAGGGAACAAATCAAACTCGTACGTGGAGGCAAAACTGTATCCTGTTAAACACAAATTGAAAACCATGCATTTTCTGTGTTGATGTTGATGTTATCTGACAAAACTTTGACTGATTATAAAACGTGTTTTCTTTTTTTTTTGTGGAAAATAGTGTGAAAGAGGGGTGTCACCCTTAGGGATGGAAATTGATCAGATTTTATTGATACCAATGCCCTAATCAATTCTGCTTATCAATCAGATTCTGTGTCGATTCCCTTCAAATTCCTCTAATGAATTTTCTCTGTACATAAAAATAGATTCACAGGTTTTCCTGCTTGACAACATTACACTGAGTTCATATGTGAATAAATATGTAATTGGTCTCTGGATCTGGATATCTCTGGGCGCAAATATACATAAATAAATTTAAAAAAAGTAGGCCATCTAGTGTCTCAAAGTGGTTATAGCAGTATTCTAAGTTGTTTGGAACCTTGCACAAGTCTGCACGTTAAGTATTTTGACATTTGCAGTTCTCAGTATTTTTACAAATAGTAACTGTGATATGTTTCTTTGATAAAAGATGAAATAATATTCTGAAGCCAAAGTAACCACTTGCATATCAGTGCAATTTCCCATATATGTTTGCATCAAGATAGTGCTACTTTGTTTAGACCTTTTTTGGTAAATAAGGAGATTTATACCATGTTGAATGTATTGAATTGTATTGCATATTGAATTGTGAAAGAGTAATGTACATTTCTTTGTGACTTTAGTTCTTCAGTAAAATTTCCAGCTGAATATCCTGAACCGGAAAGGCAGCTAACTGCTAAGCTGAGATGGCCGCGGCAGACGTAAGGGTCTCACATAGTGTAAAGAATTGATAAGGAAATTGTTACCTACAAAGGCTAATGATATCAATGGATTGAAACATTTCTTATTGATTCTCAACAGGAACCAGTTTTCGATTCCCATCCCTAGTCACCCTATAATTAGGGTCTAACCATTGACACAAGCTGATAGTTGAGATGAGAAATAGAGAGGTGATTGTCCAGAGCAAAGTGGGCCAATGTTGGGTGAGTTAGCCGAAAACTTTGGCGGAGTTATGGCGCTAATGTTAAGATGATGATGGTCAATGCAGCAGAGACGTTAAACAGCTGTCAGGCAGACAAAAAAAAAAAAATGGAGTTACCGAGTGTAATGTCCAAAGATCGTATGTCCAAAAGGATGGTCTGAAAAATGTAAAACTGTAACCGTAAAAGAAAAGCTCATCGTGGTCCTAAATGTGGACGTTACCAATCAGCTGATCAGAGGGTGTCACTGGGTTTGTCACTGAGAAATGTTACAAAGGCCTGCCCATAACCAAAACTGTCATCAGAATTACATTTGAAACACAGATCTTGGTAATTGTATTTAGAGCCAAAAATGAAAGCAGTCTCTTATTATAATTTCAATGATTTTCCCAGAGTTTCAATAAAAATACTTTTTTAAACAAAGTAAAGTTTGGTTGTCAGTTTTTTTTAAAGATTGGTCTTATAATCAGGTCGTCCTGAATTTGGGTCAATACAGTATTTCTTGTTGCAACTTAATGAAGGCCAAGAGTAGAGATTTTCTTAGTGCACCAGAAAATATAAATGAACTCAGATTTAATGAGAACCCTCATTCAGTTCAGTCTGTTCAGTTCAGTATGCTTGACTCTGCACTTAAGTGGAACAGCTGCCTTCACATCCAGAAATGTGTTGTTTCAGGTTTCCTCTCATAACCTTTGTTGAATAAAATGGGAAATTAATATTTGATTAAAATTGTGACCCCCTCCATCTCCTTCACAGACCAAGTGGCTCCTTCTTTCCATTGGTGCATTAAGCCATCGCCTCGACCCTTACTATGAACACATTATTACCATATCCTGTTGCTGTCATGTCACAGCCAGACAACATTGTAATGATGATTAAAATGATACTAATCGAAATAGCAAATGGCAGCCATTATCATTACAGTTAATTATCTCTCATTCTGGTGCAGGGTAAGTGTGACAGGGAGCCGTGGCAGCCAAGTGAACAAAGAGCGGAGCAATAACCTGGGTCAAAAGAACGGAGGCTGGGACTCTGCAGGAGGCCCATCTGAATATTTCCCTCTGATTCTCTCAGCTGGGGGTGTACAGTGAGACACTGTGATCTGATTCAACTTCAGCAGCTCGGTCCTAACAGTGTTCTGAAATACTTTGAAGTAAAAGATGCTTACAGCCCCGATGAGACTTGTTTATTTCACATTTTGCAAAGCGAAAACAAACTTTCCAGAAACAAAGAACACAGAGAGAAGTGTTCATCACAGAAGCTGGTGGCAGGGAGGAGATATCAATAACAAGTGTGACGAGAGGAGACAGGGAATCTGCTGGTAGCATGTTTAACATGTTTACATTGATCACACAACAGATTTTACAGCCGCAAATCGAATCACAAAGGAACAACTCTCAAGGTGAAAAGCAACAACAGATACATCTTGAGAGAATCTAATCCAATTTGGCCTTGACTCCTGATCTCCCACGAAGACTCCCTGGCTCTCAGCGAGTCCTGGTGGAAGATGGAAAGCTTTGTTGCTTGTGTAGTAACCCTGTCAAACTATCAATCTAGCCTTGGACCCTGTGTGGCCCCGGCTTCGTTCTCTTGTGAATGGCTGAGGGTGGAGCTCAGGGAGGAAAGGCAGTGTGTGTTTTTCATTGCTGCAATCCACTGATGAATCTGGCTCTATCCTCTTATACATGGACTCTGAACTGAGTGAACTGAGTGAACTGGAGGTGATGGTTAAATGTAAGCATGGCAGCCTGGTGTGATGTCTTCTTTTAATCAGTTCAAACCAAAAATGCTTGTGAAAGAGTTTACAGGTGTGTAATTTTTCTGCCATTTGCTGGTACGCCTGGCTACGCAGGGTTAATTCTAAAGCCGGGTTTGGCACCATTCATTGAGAAGAGTTGTGGTTCTTTAAACACTAAATTAAAACTGGGAGCAGCGTAAAAAAATGGCTGGTTGTTCTGTGGTCAACTGTTAGAAATGCTACCATATCATTGAGTCAACTTCTATTGAGTTCTGACCGTTGCAGAGCTACCAGTGTTTTGGAGCAAAGACCATGCTAACTGCTAACTCTAAGCTAAACGTTTCAGTGATTTTCATAGACTGCATAAAACATAGCCTCTGTGACTTCACCCGTCTGTTCCTGAAACTGTGAAATGATTTGGTGCTAATTGATATGAAGCTAGCTGTGAGTTTCCTTTTGAACAGCTACAGGGCGCCTGTCAGTCACATGAGCTGAACTGTGTCTCTGAGTGGACAATCAAACCATTCCAATAACTTCTTAATCACTGAGTTAGAATAAAATTCACTCCCCGTACAGTGTGCCAACAGCAAAATAAGCATTTCAGACCCAAGTTGAATTTGAACCAGGCTGTAAACATGTTTTTAATGCTGTAAAAGTCTGTTTTTTGGCTGGGTGTGTACGTGACTTCTGGTATTTCTGCAGCCAGCCTCAAGCAAATTCTCTCTATGAACAGCGGCTTTAAGCACTTCATAGGCTTCATTTTTCTAAACCGGATGTTCCCTCTTGGTGATTGTCGGCTGACAGTCACCAGTTAACAGGGTCACACTTTACACTGAAACACCAGTGACATCTGCAACTGTTATTAAATGTGTCTTCTTTACACAACCTCAGGTAGCCAGGTTTGACTGCAAAGAAATAATTTTAACTGCTGATATCCTAAATCCAAATTTTACTTTGTCTATTCAATGAAAAAGTTGGTTTTGGGCTGAGGTTACGACCAACAATGGACTCAATAGGGAGAATGAACAACAAGTGAACCTCTAAGATATGATTATCAGAAACAGATTTCATGTTCAAAGTAAAACTACTGTACATTATCAAACTACTAACCAGCCTTATTAGTATTCTCAACATACAAATTTGTTGATATTCCTATAGTTTTGGTGCAGTTCTCTGTCTGACTCCTTTATTTTAACCCAGGTCTTAGCGATCTGTGTGGTCATCTTTGGTTTTAGGGGGTTTCTGGTTTATTGACATGTCTTTATATTTCACAGTCTGATAAGTGTCCATGGATAATGCATCATAAGCATCGACTGACTTGTTGTTTAAACTCCTCGGGTACACGCTGGATTTCTCCACTAAAAACGTCTGCCCACTTGTTCATGTTTTCCATCCACTCACTGATTTCTCACCAATCTGTTAGTTGTTTACTATCCGTCAAATTGGTGTTATTTAAGTGAGAAATGCATTTTTTTTTTTGGAGGTCAACACCTTCAAATCGCTTGAGCAACCATTGTACTCCACAGCACTTCTGTTGCCTAAATGTGAGCCTGCTCATAGGAATGACATCACTGTTTGCATACTCTGAACTAGTCTATAGAGGCCCAACAGCTTCCACTCACAAGCTTCACCTTATTCAAGGTTTACCTGTCAGTTTTTGGTAGGAATAATAAGCCCTTTTTACTTATGTAAATATCAGTAAGTCATTTTCTCAAAGATAACAGGAGGAACAAGAGTGTAATTTTTGCATCACATGAAGTTGTGCTGTGCTACGCTTCAACAAAAAGCCTGTTGTGTGCTTCCAGGGTGAGCAGCTAAGCCTCAGAAACAGTCATAAACAGCTGCACTGTGGTTATTGTCGATCAGAAATTGAGGATATACAAGCACAAAAAACATCTCAGAGCTCTTAAAGTATTATAAAAAAAAAGAAAAACAGAAAAAAAAACTAAAATTTATTCCTTATAATCTCCATTTCCAGAGACTTGTTGTGCAGACAATGAGAGCGTCTTCTTTGCAGGCTGAATCTCTCCTCAAACAAAAAGAGGTCACACTGAATGCATAACACATCAGCTGCTGTGGATCAAAACTACTGATTTGTAACTAGGCTAATGAATGCACAACATGAGAAACTGTTTCCCTCTGAACCTTACGCTACACGTCAGAGCTGAGAGTGAACCAAACACAAAATGATTTCAAGTTTCTTTCTGTGTGCTCAAACAGAAACACACCACTCTGACTGGCTATTCATTTTATGCCCAGCTAAACAAGACCGTAAACATTGTTATAAACCATAAGTCATCAGAGCTTTTTTAAATCTCAATGAATTGACTGTAATCAGAAATTACAGAGGACAGACTTCTTTTTTTATAACACCAATAAAAGGGACAGACAAGTGAAGTCTCTTATTAAAACCATCTTTTAAAGGAATTGACTTCTACACCCACCAGACTCTTTATTAGCTACACCTGTTCAGCTGCTCGTTAACTCAAATATTAAATCAACCAATCACATGGCAGCATTACTCAATACATTTTATCATAAAGGCGATCTGCTGGAGTTGAAACTGAGCAACAGGATGGAGAAGAAAGGTGATTCAAGAGACTCTGAACGTGACATGGCTGTTGGTCTGAGTTACCTAAGATTTAAACCCACAACCATCTCTAGGGTTTACAGAGAATACCCCCTTGTTGATGCCAGAGGTCAGAGGAGAATGGACAGACTGGTTGGAGCTGATAGAAAGACAACAGTAACTCAAATAACCACTGGTTACAACCGAGGTCTGCAGAAGAGCATCGCTGAACGCACAACACGTCCAACCTTGAGGCAGATGGGCTACAGCAGCAGAAGACCACACCGGGTGACCCTCCTGTCAGCTAAGAACAGGAAACTGAGGCTACAATTCACACAGCAACACCAAAACTGGACAATAGAAGATTGGAAAAACGTTGCCTGGTCTGATGAGTCTGGATTTCTGCTCCACATTCAGATGGTAGGGTCAGAATTTGGCGTCAACAACATGAAAGCATGGATCCATCCTGCCTTGTATCAATGGTTCAGGCTGCTGCTGGTGGTGTAATGGTGTGGGGGATATTTTCTTGGCTCACTTTGGGCCCCTTAGTACCAACTGAGCATGGTTTAAAGTCCACAGCCTACCTGAGTATTGTTGCTGACCAATAGACTGTATAATAAATGAACGTAGTCACCCTGACATCACCTGTCTGTGCCCGAAATGGAAATTTAAAGCAAATTGGAAATGGGGAAGGATTTAAAGCTGCATTTCCACCGAGCAGACCGGTTGGGTTCAACTCAGTACGGTGCACATTTTGTGGCGTTTCCACTGACTTATCCCGGGACAGGTCCCAAATAACTGAGCCATCCCACTTTTAGGGACCCTTCCGTATGGGTGCCAGACTGAAAGGTGGAAGGTGGAGCTACAACACTGCGGACTTTTGATTGGTTGGGAGAATGGTCACTTACCCCGCGACAGCTGCTGCATTTTTCGTGGCGGCACACAGACTTCTCTGAAACAAAGCTTCAATGCACTTTGTATCAAAGAGCTACATGCCAATCACAGAGAGGATGAAATGCTGCATGTCTTCCACCGTTGCTCTTTGTTTACTGTGTTGTGTTTTTCTTCTTTGTTGGTTTTAGTAGCGAGGTAAACTGTGTTGCGCTGCTACAGCGTTATGCTATTGCTTAACAGCTGCGGCCTCGGCATCCGCCTACCACGAGAGGGCACAGTTTGCTGTGGAAACGCAAACGGGATCAGGCTTAACTGTGCCAAATCGTACTGAAACAAACCGGACTGCCTGGTTGAAATGCGGCCTAAGATTTAACTCAAAGGGTGCCCTTCATTCTCATGACCTAAGCTGTGCCTCTGATTTAGTTAACTCACGATCTCAGTATCCTCTAAACTGCTGAGTAAAAAAAACGTCCCCCCCCGTGCAGTGTGTGCTGATAGTAAAATTAGCGATTCAGACGGGAGGCGTTTATTGTGCCAGGCTGTAAATAGGTCAATTTCTGCTCTGAAAACTGTTTTTTTCTGTTTGGTCTGTTTCTTAGAACTTCCTCATTGTCTTGTATTTTTTGACTTGAGGCCGCTGCTTGTGCTGACCATGTCCATGCCTTTCTGAGCACAGTGTACCCATCTTCTGATGGCTACTTCCAGCAGGATAACGCTCCATGTCATAAAGCTGGAATCATCTCAGACTGGTTTCTTCAACATGACAATGAGTTCCCTGTACTCAAATGGCCTCCACAGTCACCAGATCTCAGGCCCCGTTCACAGGACGCCGAAAACGGTCGATTCCGCAAACATTTCGTTGCGTTTTGGCCTTCCGTTTAGATGAGACCACGTTGTGTTTTCAGTGAAAATGCAGTCTTTTGAAAACGCTCCCCAGAGTGGAAAGATCTAAATCCGCTCCTCCATCCAGCTTCGTGTAAACTCAGAGCAGAGCGTTTCAGGGTGAAACGCTGACGTCACCGCATGCACTCGCAGTTTCAGGTGAAGGCTGCGCGCTCAGCCACATTTCCAGTTGAGCCATTCCGGTCCAGTAGGTGGCGGTAATGCGTGGCATGGTTAGATTGCCGACCGTCTCACACAACAAAACGGCAGAAAAAGAAAGAACAGAAGAGGAGACTTCTCCTCCTGGAGTCGTATGAACGCGGATCGTTTTCACACCGTCCTCATGTAAACGAGGGGGGCTTTTGGAAACGCAAAGGAAGAATCGTTGCGGGAGTCTCCGTGTAAACGAAGCCTCTATCCAATAGAGCACCTTTGGGATGTGGTGGAACGGGAGATTCTCATCATGGATGTTCAGCCGATGAATTTGCAGCAACTGCGTCATGCTATTCAAATATTTGGACCTCAGACTGAGATAACTCTTAAAAAATGCCATAACACCACCTCTAAAACAACATGCAATTTGTTGTTACAATACCATCACTTATTATTGGTGGTTACAGCACTGTTGTAGCCTAATATTCAGCTCCTATCAGAGCACCATCTCAAGCTGAAGTGTGTTGGTTGTAATTTGCTTTATGGGTAACGAGATCAAAATATATTTGTGACATTTGTCATCAGACTTTTGAAACCAGGTGAAGTACTTTTCATAAGAATTGACAGGTGATCTCGCTGAAGACAAACCATTCTTGCACATTTTTTGGAGCTGAACTCTGAAACAGGCTAAATTTTATGTCTCCGGAGCCTTGGTCTGATAGAGTTCCTGACTTTGTAGTCACACCCTGTCCAGGAGCCACATGCCTATCCTGACAGGGTGGTAAATGTGATATTTATATTACCTTCTCACACATACACTATAAACACTTACTCGCACACACACAAACGAACACACACAGAGCCCCTCAGCCTCGCAGCCGTGCCTCTGTACCTGCTGAACACTTCACACTTAATCCTGCTGAGCCCAGTCTGCAGCAATGAAGCTCAACGTCTGTCAGGAGATGGTTTAAGGAACTCAAAGTTTTTTCTTTTTAAGATGAAGATGCCAGCACACCGAGTTTCAAGCTCTGCCTTCAGTTCACGACTGCAACGCCGATCAACATTCTCATGCTGACATTTCCCCCCTCCTTCAGCTGGGTACTGAAGACAGGATTACACATGTTATAGAATTAGAGTCACACAGAAATCCAATTTTTGGTTGAGGAGATGAATGGATCTGCTTCTTTCCCCGGCTATGCAAATGAGTCAGTGCACTATAGAAATCCAACACTACATCCTCTGCATTCAGTGCGTAAAAGTGGAGCAAATGAAAGCTGTGGTGATGAGAAAAGAAGATGACAGCTGATAAAGAGAGCATGCGTCACTTTCAGCAGCAGCAGCAGCGGCGGCACAGCAGCAGAGCAGAACTGATCGCTTTCCTCCTCAGTCTTCATTTGCAGTGAACATGAAACCAGCTGTCAAACTGCAGGCAAGATTTCTTAGCCTAAATGTGACACTTAGCGGTGGATCTTCTGATTTATGCATCAGGTTGAACTAAAATTTCCCTCTAAACCTGCTTAAAATGAAACATATTCACAACAAAACCAGGAACTAAAAAGATACTTGGCAGAAAGACAGACAGACAGTAGGATGAGAGGATCCAAGACATCAGATTTTAAACTGCACGTCCTAATCTTTGAAGTACAAACACATTGAAACACATTCTTTAGAGTTTCTCTAATCGCTAAACAACCACAAACACTTCAACTTGTATTAACATATTTTTTTAACAATTTATGACTCTGTGGTTTGAACAGCTCATCCCATTTTGACACAAGAGCTCACCTACATATCCCGTCCTCTGTGTGAGTCCAGCTGCTGAATCATCCTGAATAAGTTTTGCACAATCGGACAAAGTGTGTCTAAAACCCCACCTGTTTCATTGCCTCCATTATAATAACACTTTGGTCAGGAACACACTCATTGTGGATTTTAACTGTTAACTGCCAAATAGAATAACAGTTATAGTTGGCATTATAGGTTCTGCTTTTCAGAGTACTCCCTGAGTTCGACAAACAGCTTGTCTTGGCCTTCAAGGGAAAACATTGCAAAATCTCCCTAAACCACTGAGCCAACACCAAGCTGGGAAATGTTAGAAAAGCTCATTAATAAAAATATTTTTGGAGTATGCCTGGCATGGACTGTGCATATACCATGTACCAGAGTCCTGCACAGGTCCAATTTTCAAGATTCGCCCCGCCCCGACCCGGAGACGTACAAACCCGCACCGAACCACAAACCCGTGCATCAGCCTGATTAGTACAGCAACCCGATCCGACCCGTTGAAACACCACCCTCAGCCCGACCAGCAGCCTTATTTGAAGTTATCATTTTGGGTCATATTGTCTGAAAATTTAACGGTATATCGCCAAAGTTCAGATGCCAGTGAGTAAACAATGCACCTGAATGAAGCAACTCTTCCAATAAAAGCCTGACTTCAGCTCCATCATCAACCCTTTGTGATCTTCTCACATACAACTGTAAAATCACTTCTTTTTTTTTTTCACGTTTAATGCTTTTAAACTTTTAATCTCTTAAAAGGACCTTTACATGTGTTATAGTAGACTTACTTTTTGTCAAGACTTAAGCGACGCTCAGCAGGTATGAGCCGTGATCATGTCACAACCATGGATGTATTATAAGAACTGGATGGCGTGGCTATATGGTCACAGCCTTACAACAAGCTTACATCTTATGTTTTTATTTTATTGTATTTATAATTATTTTATATTAATTTTGATGTGTCAAACTAAAATCCCGACCCGCATGTTTTTTTTTCCACCCAGATCCGAACCTGGGAAAAAAAAAAAGTTTTTAAAAAACCACCCGCAAATTAGCTGTTTTTCGTGGGTACCGAGGACTCTGCTATGTACTGACTGTATATTAAGGATTGGTACTGACTTAGGTACTTTTATAGGTACCGACAGAATTCTGCAAAAGTAGTGAGTACCAATTCACATAAAATCAAAAGGTACCATGTTATGGTACATAAACACATCCTTGTGACTGTGTGTAGTGGAAGAGTAGGTGATTTTCCATGCTGGACATGAACACAGTCTTGCAGGAATTTATACGAAAGAACAAATATGTCAAATTGAAAGAACTTTATACTTTATTGTTAAACAAATTGATATTTTTTACCACATAAACACAAAAAAAGGTACCGAAAATTGGTACCGATTGCGAGGTACCGGGCATCGATACCATATCGTTTCAAATGTGAAAGGTACCCATCCCTACTGTAAATACAGTGGACAGCATGGCTTCCCCATTTACCATTGAACGTCTTTGAAGCCAAAATACCCCATCACAGGCGCAGCCATTGGTAGCAGTTGTGCAGATAGAGTCTGCGCAGTAGAGACTTTGAGAGAATCTAAGTGGAGCCGAGTGACAAAAATTATAATTAAATTTTCTTTAGAAAGTTTCATCTACCCACACACACACACACACACATATTTTACAGTCCCCCCAAAAAATACATACTAATGGTAGCTGTCAGTCATCATTAAACAACCTTGTTTTTAACCTCCAATAACTAATGAAAACAAAACTTTTCAGAAAAAAAGAGGACTTGAATACAAGACAGCCAAATGGTATCTTCAAATCACCACTACAATCGGACGCAAGAAACATTTCTACAAGGTGTATTAATTTTTTAAAGTTTGACCACAGCTGATCTGGAATGACTGGGGAGACAGATTTTTTTTTTACCTATACTGCAGCCAGCCACCAGGGGGAGCAGTTTTTGTGGCGACCTCGCTTTAAGTGGAGCAAGGGACGTCCATATTTTTACAGTCTATGGCACAATGATGCAACTAATGAAGTCGTTCTGCGGTTATATTGTTTGTTAATCCAGTTTGATATGTTACAGCAAGCCCGCTGTAGACCCTTGGGTAAGAGGCAAGCCTGCATTTTTAAAGGCGCTGTATCAGGAAAAGCTAGTGTTTGTCAAAGCTAGTGTTTGTCAGGGAAAAAGACTACGATTCCCACTGGCACTAGCGCTCAACTGTGGTGAGGACGGAGTCTTACCAAGGTGTATATTTGTTATGAAGCAAAAAAATTGAGAACAAATCTTTTGAAAACAACTGTAGCACTACTCACAGCCTGGTGCTCTGAGACTTTTCTGCAACGTGTAACGTTAATGAATCCTGGTTATGCTCTAGCAGTGCTTATCTACCAACTCCAACCTATCACTCATCTGTTTAGCTTTCTTCTGCTCTTACATCCTTTTTTTTTTTTTTTTGACAATTTAGCTCCTGTGTCAACCATTACTACAGAATAAGATCTTTTTCACTGCTAAACTTTGTCAGCTAGGAGGGTGCCGTCGCAGTGATTTCTTTGTGCTGTAAATAAATCCGGTCCTGGGAAACTGTGAAATAACATTAGACATCACTTAGCTTGGCGCTTATAATCTCATCATTGATTAGGGTGAGGCATATATATATATATATATATATATATATATATATATATATATATATATATATATATATATATATATATATATATATATTAGAGGTAGACCGATATATCGGCCGGCCGATATATCGGGCCGATATTTGGACATTTGTCTCTAACGGCCATCGGCCGTATTTCTTTTAAAAAGCCGATTTTTGATCCGTTGTATAAAATGACGCAATTTTTGATCAGGCACAAAAAAGATGAGCACCTCAAACTTGTGGAACCACTTGGATACATTACATACTTTTGTTCAAATTATATTAATAAGTTTAAATTTCTTTTTTGACATTTTAAGAAGAGTGTGAATGTTTACTACTGCTTGTTACATTGTGTGTTTACTCAGACAAAATATCTCATTGTTTTAAAAGCTGAAAAAATGTTCAGAGGACTGGACATGACTTGTTGTAAGAGATTTCTTTTAGTTGCTCAGAAATTGCTGCGTTTCACAAAAATGTGATAAATATATATTTATTTAACAATCGGCCTGAATATCAAATTGGAAAAATCGGCTATGCATATCGGCATCGGCTGCCCAAATTTGGAAAGCATTGACATCGGTATCAACCCCCTAAAAAACCCATATCGGTCGACCTCTAATATATATATATACATATATATATATATATATATATATATATATATATATATATATATATATATATATATATATATATATATATATATATATATGAGACATTTTCATGATCACTTGGAAATTCCACAGAAGGACAAATCAATAATTCTCTGAGTTAACAGCAAGCATGCTGTGGACTGAGTAAAAATGTGTAAGATGCAAGCATGCATCCTAAAGAGGTCATCCTGGAGTTAAGTGATATGTTATTCAAATCTATGCATTACATCTATACATTCTGCTGCAGGTCCCACTCTGGTGTCCTGAGATGCAGGCCTGCATCCTAAAGAGATCATTTTGTGGTATTAGCATAGCAAACCCAGCCCTCCTCTTCTGATTCAAAGATTTCAATGTAATGCCTGTGTCAAACCATGAACTTTAACTAACAGCTTTCTGTGCCGAACTGGTCTCCTTCACTCTGTGGTGAGCTGAGGAAGAGTTGAGGGTGAGGTGTGAGTAGCACAGGTGTAGCAGGGGTCAGTTAGAGTGAAGACGTGTTCAAATACACCATCCTGTGGTCAGAAAGAGCTGTTATTGGTTGAGTTGGGTTGTAATAAATTATTCAGACATCAGCCTGTCAGCTGATGAAATAAAAGCTGGGCGCATAACTTCCATGTCCTACTTGAAATTACACAAGCTTTATACAATTTAGCCTTCAAGCAAGTTATAAATGTTGACATCCTTATGACTTTAATTTCCCTTTAAAGAAAATGGCAAGACTACTTTTTAACCTTCTTCTCACTCTGCAATCATATAGCCTATCAGCATACAGTATTTTTCACCATCTGACAAAGAGGATTGATTTATACCACTCTGGGCTTTGGTGCCAACTTTTCAGAAACTCCAGCACAACCAGCAGTCACACAAACAAATCCCAGCCTGTAGACACATTATCCCATGCTGCATTTACGTCATTTCATGGGTCATTACATCGTTTGGAATGGCACCTATTCATCTGCTATGAGCACCAGTAGGTCTCAGTTTGACAGCAGACATATAGAGGCATATCTCAGCAGTATGAGCATGAAGAGGAAACCTGTTTTCTTCAGTAATTATAATACTTTAGTCTGCATAAATAACATCCTGATTGAAAAAGGTTAAGAGTAAATATTCAAACTTCGCAGGCCTATCCTCAGGAGGAGAGGTTTGCAGTTGGATTTTTTAACAGATGAATCATTTCTGACTCATTACAGGAGGTTGAGCAGCACATCATCAAGAAGAATTTATCACTAAAGAAGACACGTTTGATCCAGAAGCATTTGTTAGGACTGGTTAACACTTTACATGGCAGAAAAGTCCAGACCTTCCGGAACAGATGCTTCATTTCTCTGTAGACTCTCATTGTTTTGACTTGCTGACAAACTGTTCTGCTGAGACTCTTAATATTAGATCAGATTAAACTCACAAAGCCACATTCTGACTGAACCAAATTTAAATGGCTGATTGCTAAAAGGTACAGTCAACAAGGTTCGCTTACAAAAAATGAATGTCAACTTTTACAGGAATGATCCTGCTCAGTCCTCTCCTACAGGCCACTATGCAGTTTACAGTTTTATTTAGCAGAAGCTTTTGTCCAAAGCGACATACAACACAAGCAAGAATTTAGACAGAAGGAAAACCTAGTTAGTGCGACAATTTGGCTGCAGGTGCTGCCATTAAGTGCAAGTTTTTTTTTTTTTTCTTTTTTTTTTTTTTTGGGGGGGGGGGGGGGGGGGGGGGGGGGGTACAACAATCAACAAGCCGACAAACCATAATTAATTGCTTCAACAAAATATACCTCAATCTTCAACAAAATTCAGTAATAGAGCTAAAAAATCATAAGAGCTGAGTCTTAGACCTACTGACTCATCTTCCCCCTGAGGGCAAAGAGGAGAAGTGTCAGATTATGGGCACAAGTGTTCCCTGAACAGATGCGTTTTCAGACATCTCTGTAGAAAGCAGAAAGGGACTCTGCGGATTGTATAGAGTTTGGTAACTCATTCCACCATTTGGGCACAACAGAGGAGAAGAGTCTGGCTTGTGATTTGGAGCCGCGCTGGGCTGGGAGCACCAGGCCTCTTTCACAAGCAGAGCGTAGTGGGCGAGAGGGAGTGTAAACCCAGATGAGGGACCCCAGGTAGGCAGGAGCTGTTCTTGTCAATGTTTTGTAAGAAGAGTTCTGAATTTGATGTCAGTATTTGCGTTTGCCCAGGACCCTCTCCTCTGCCTGTATATTGATGTTTCGGTTGTATTGGGAAGTTTGTGGGCGGAGACTAGGGATGGGTACCTTTCACGTTTAAAACGATATAGTACCGATGCCCGGTACCTGGCAGTCAGTATCGATACTCAACTGTACCAAATTTTGGTACATTTTGTGCTTATGTGGTAAAAAAAAATGTTAATTTGTTTGTTGATAAAACGTTCTTTTTTTTTAAATTTAACATGTTCCTCCTTCAATATATAACCTTTTAATTCTGTGTTCATGTCCAGCATGGAAAATCACCTACTCTTCCACTCCCTCACAGTCACAAGGATGCATTTAGGTACCTAAACATGGTACCTTTTGATTTTTTTGTGAATCCGTACCCAGTGCTTTTGACAGAATTTGGTCAGTGCCTATACAAGTACCTATTTCGATACCCATCCCTAGCGCAGAGTAGTTGTGGTTGCACAAGTGACTTTGCGTGTTGATAACAGTGAGTGGAAGAAGCTTTCCCGAGTGGCTACGCTAATGGGCGTAGCACAGAGAAAGAAAAACACAACCAAAGTAAAACAAAACACCAAACAGGTAAAGCTTTTTCTTAAATGAGGATGGCTCGACTTTCACTTGCTTTCAGGAACTTGGAGAGCAGCACAGGACAACAAGTAATGCCAGGTAGCTTTCTGCAAACCAGGTATGTGTCAAATACCTCTGATTAGCTTGTGCTAACATGCTGGGCCAGGTGCACATAAACAACATAGTTATTATGTTCAACAGTTAGAACATATTATGTTTTTAAAAATATATTTTCCTTAAAGATAAGAACACTTGATAAAACTATGATCATCGATGTTTAAAGACTGATAACTGAAAAGTAGGAAAAGAACTGATACATGTCAGCTGATCAAGAGGAACAGGTAAAGAAAAAAAAAAACGTGAAACAGGCTCAACGTTAAAGAGCAGTGCTTTAAACAGACCTCTAGCTTCATGTTGGAATTATCTTCAGAATTAAACTTATTTTCTAGTTCATAAATTGTTTAAATTAGAAAGTGGAGTATAACTTTTAACTTTGGCTCAACCATTCCCACGTTCAGCTGTCTTCTTCGAGGACTGCACTGATTATCTCACTGATTTAACTTGACTTTTTTTTCCACCTTCATCCTTGAACGCTTGCACTGCCTTCAACGTTTCTCCTCTGTAACCATGGCTACAACTGATCAACTATCCTGAAAGGGCAGTGATGGAGGTTTTTAATCACCCTTGGCACATGGGCTCGAGGCATTCACGCAGCCTCTGCATCAATTTAAAGCACAGAGATGAAGTTTGACCCTGCACTGTAGCCCACACTCTGGCTACATTTACATTTCAACTCTTTTACATATTTTCTCTGTAAATGTTGGATTAGATGTGTTTGCGTTACACAGCTTGTGGATGTGGTTGGGTGTTAGCACACCCGTGCAGCTTATGTCCTGCACATACACTGCCCACAAAGTAACCAAGGCTGACATTTCAGCACGCCAATATAAAGCTCAGGCAGAGTGTTGAAGTTGCTGGAGTTTAACGTGCTTTGCTTCAGAGACATCTTTGAGTGTGACAGTGGTTGATGTTGAAAAGAGCGAGCAGCAGCACTTTAATTCTCTGCAGAGATATGGTACTTCAGTACCTGAGTGGTGTGCGTCTGCAGTCTATAGGGTCCCTCTATGAATGATTCAAACACAGACAAATATAGGCTCTCTATGTGCCCGTATATGAAGCATTTACAAAAACAAAGACGCACCACTAAGGTGAAGAGGTGAGTTCTTCACACAGGGATCTCAAACCAAAGCAAGAATGTATCAGACAGTATCAGCTGTCCACAAGCCCCTCTGTGTCTTAAAGCCTTCGGCTGTGTTTTATTTTCACACCTTTAATACCTATAGACTCATAAAAGTGAGTATTACAATCACTGGATGTTAAGTGCACTTTGTCTGGTCCTGTGAACACCCAAACTCATGTCTAAGCTTTAACTCTTCATGTCACATTCACTCATTCATATGTTGGTAGAGGGCGGCATGTGAGGCCCACACCTTCAGATTATCATCTAATCCAAGGGTCTTCAACCTGCAGCTCTGGAGCCTCATGCAGCTCTTTGACACCTCTGCAGTGACTCCCTGTAACTTTACATTTTTTTATTAAACTAAAAAATTTTTTTTTTCTTGCACAGGGCACTGATAATTAAAATCATCGACACCAGAAAAAACAAACAAACAAACAAAAAGCAAACAAACAACAACAACAAAAAAAGTAACATTTTGTTGAACTAAACATTCATCACAAGCAAAATACTCAACCACGAGAGGGCAACTTTTGGAAATTTTTGTAAATTCCAAAAATTTCAAACAATTTTGACAATTTTTTAAAATTTCACAATTGTTTGGAATTTTTGCCAAATTATCAAATTTTCCTTTTTACATTTTCATCAAATTTTTGAAATTTAAAAAACTTCAAAAACTTTTGGCATACTTTTTAGATAAGGATTTTTTGTATAAATTTTTTAAAATTACATTTAAAAAATGTTAGATGTCTCTAATTACAAAAGATTTTGAAATCTTTTGTAATTAGAGACTCTCTTTTTTGTGTTGCATTTTTGGAAACTTGAAATTTCTGTCTTTTAATTTTTGCAATCTTTATGTTTTATTAATTTTGACTTTTTTACGTATTCGTTTTTTAGTGTTGCAAATGTTGCTTTTAATGTAAGAAAAGTAAAAGAAATAAGACATCACTTGTAGAATTTTGTAAATTAAATGTAACTTATTGTTTAGTTAATTATTCACCAGATTTTTACTATGCATATAATTTTATAGACTGTATTGTCTTTATTGCAAAGATAAACTAGATTTTGTGGCTCTGGAATAACTTTAATCCGGGGGAGCTGAAGCAAAATGGCTCCTGTGAAAGTAAAGGTTGCACACCCCGATCTAATCTCATTCACACACACTGCGGGCTGTGCCACGGGGGAGCAAGGTACAGCCCGGTATCTTAAGACTACAGAATGTGGAGAGCTCCAGACGTCCTGCAGATCTTTCATTTGAGAGACAAACTACTCGACCACCGCTGACAGCCCCCCCCCCCAATCGCCACTCAAGCTACAAGAGGTCAGCCAGAGACCAGCTAATGCAGCCCTGACATCTTTCCCCGAGCAAAAATGAGGCACAATTACATGTGACAGGTGCACTCATGTCTTTTTAAGTTCACACTCAGAGTTTTTTTCGTTTCCAAACTCAGCCCAGTGGTGACTAATGATGACTCTGCCAAGGGCAGGTTTAAGAAACTTTAATTTCATGTTAACTTTGTGGACAAAGCTGGATGTCTTATCCCTTTCCTGATCCTCTTCATGTCTTGTCAGTTATGTTAAGTTTCTCCTTTTTTCATCAGCCTTGTCTTTCATGTTTATCTTGTCAGGTTTTGTTCTGTAGTCACGTCTCTCCTCTCTTTTTAGGTCACGCCATGTCAGTCACGTATTAAAGTCTGTGTTTTTCCCCTGTCCTGTGTTTTGTCTTGTCACCTTGTTCTGTTACCAAGTTTTGTCAGCCTTGCTGTGAATTTCATGTCATGCATCTGTGTCTTCCCTGCTAGTCTCCTGGTCCTCCATGTCAATCCTGACCTCTACATGCATTTATAGATTGATTTTCTAGGTTTCAGGACTATTTAGCCATGTTTTATTTTGGTAATTTAATAATATTCTGTACCTTCTCCAAATATTTTCATTGATCCAACAGATTCGATCCAGAAGAACAGGACCACATCTATATTTTGCAAAGAGCACAGGAGAAATTAAGAGTCAGATCAAAAATCTTTCTCAAGTACGACATCTTTCAACGAGATTGTTATGTGTTGAGTCACGCAACAGAAAAATACAGCAAGAGGGCCTTCGAGGTTTGATAGTGAACAAGATGTGACAGTGCCATTGGAAACTGCTGTTCAGGTTCTTTTCTGTGCAGCTGCAGGAAGTTTTATGGGTCTTCAGGTAAAAGAAAAGGGCATCGGGCACCGTGCTGTGAAGTAAAACCTTTGTAGACTCTCAGCAGTCAAAGAAACGGTGGACAGAATCTCAAGTCTACATTTTCTGTGAAATGCTTCCCTGAGTGTAGCTTTGCTGTAGACTTCTGCTGTTCGAGAGCCAAACTATCTCAGCATCTCTCAGAGTTAAATATTTTGTAAGAGAAAAAAACATTTTGACAGAGGAAATTTCACTCACTATTTTAAGGGCTTTTGACATGACATTTTCATTGGCACCTTGGCTGACAAGTGGCACAAACTGACTGCTTAAATTTGAGCTAAAATGACAGATAAAGTGGATAAATAAATTCAATGTAATGAATTTAGATAAAAAATAACCTAATCTAAACCTAACCCGGGTATTGAGCCTTTTAAAGGAGTTTTACTGTCCCCCAGTTAACCCCATGGTAGTTGTACATGATTCCCAGCTCAGAAAAAGCTCCATCATTACTCTCATTACTGGTATTTCAGAAAAAAAAAAAAAAAAAAAAAAAAAAACTTTTTTGGCATCTGTCTGAAAGACTTTGCTATAGCTGTTTCTTCCCAAACCTCCTTTCCTCTGATTGGACAGCCCACTTGAGGCCTACTGGGGGCAGAGCTAAGGGCAGACCTTGGTGATTAAGGCTCACCTTTTTACCACAATACGGACTAGTTATGATCCCATCATTTTAGCAATTCTGGGGAAGATCTGGGTTCGTATACACATCTAGTAATTACACAAATGGGACCATAAGTCCAAACATTCCGCTATGTAACCATCCATTTGGCTGTAGCATTAGCAGCATGCACAACTGCCAAAAATCAACCAATTTACTACTAAGTGCAGCATGAGAGTGGAGCAGCTGCAGGACGTCACATGTTTGGGAAACTTTCTGAAAAACCCATTTCCAAGAAATGCAGTTTTACAATTTATAATTTCACCATGCAGACATTTTTGTCCGAAGCAACTTTCAACATTGAGCAGTTGGGGATATGGTGCCTTGCTCAAGGGCACTCCGACAGCGCTAAGGAAACTATACCAACACCTCATCAGCTATCAGCCCAATTCCAAATCTTGGTCCATACCTAGATTTCAACCAGCGACCTTACAGTTACAAACCCACATCCCCATGGACTGGCCTACTACTGCCCCATGAGTCATACTGTGTACAAACACTCAGTACGTTTACATGCAGCTTCAGAAATCGGACTATCAGTTTAGTCAGCACAAGATCGGACTAATGAAATGCTTGTAAACAGCTTAGATAGACTGAGGACAGGCTAAGCACAGCTCGATTGACACACCAAGATAATGAGATTACTATTGGACCTCGGCAAGTCTTGGTAAACCTCTGTTTTCAGCCAGAAGTGGAAGCAGATGAACATGATAACAGGGGTCGCTGTGCTCAAACAGTCTATGGCTCCTACATATAAACACAAGCTGCATCCATCTCGGCCATCATGGATAGAATGTTGTTTATTGTTTGGGTGACCCAAAACCAATTTGATACGCACACAGCTTCACTTATCAAAAAAAGGACACAGCGCCACCTATTGAAGCGGAGTAAAACGTTCTCAGCCAGTCTAAGTCCAATTCTCTTTTCTGCCTGTGGAAACACAGACAAGACTAGATCCCCTGCTGTGTCTTTAAGATCGAGCTTTGTCTGTTATCAGATCATTACGTGTGTGTGAACGTACTGAGTGATTGACATGAAGAGCAGTAATGGTTTTTCTGAAAAAGCAAAAGAACAAAAAGGACATTTTCTGCGGAAGAACCCATATTTTGTCTTAAACAGTAACACCATCAGCTGTCTTTAAAACAGCCAAACAAGTGGGGTACTCCTGCTGTTTGTTTGTAATGTTGGGATCTGCCAACGTTAAATTTAACGGTCTTTTGTGCCACGGCCACACTGGACACAAATTCGCAAAGACTCGAGTCGAGATTAAATTCAAAGTCAATGCAAAGACACGTTTGGATGCAGATTCGCCCTGGGCGGCACGTTAGATGTGTTTGGCGCGGCAGTTATGGAGCATCCAGCTCGTTTGGGGCGTCAAACGCCTCTACGCTCTAGTTGAAAATATTGAACTTTCGACGCAAATTCATGTGAGGCTGTGCCCCGGCAGCCAATCAGGGATGATGTCATTGATTTGATGACGTATAGGTCATCAAATCAGTGAGTCCGACTGTGTTTTTCTCAGTGGAGTTTTGTCGTAAAAGATGGAAGAACCTCAGGGACACCAACCTGAAAGAAAGGAGGAAGGAGCAGGAAAAAAGGAGCAGGGCAGCGGCAAAGCCAGGGAAAAGATGTAAGTTCTCTGCGGTCCTCTCTTTCCTTAACCCCTTCATTATCCCTAGGGAGACCTCTGGTAACATGATTCACCCCTCAGCTTGTCAAAGTAGTCCAGGGTCCAGCCTAGGGTGTTATGCACATTCAACTTTGCCAATTTGCATCCGGTGTGGCGGCGGCATCAGGGCGTTAACCTGGCTAATTGATTTTTCCCCACTGTTAGTAGAAATGGTCCGTTTCATCGCTGATGGTTGATCGTACTTTCGGATCCTGGTGAAGATCCGTTCAGCTCTTGTTCTTTCTTTTTTACAATGGACAGATTTCAGAAGTTTACGCACCAATTCAGGGATTTCAACAACATATGAATAAGTAGCGCTTCATGAATGTACACATTCAGCATGGACATCCAGCATTGTTACATTATATTTATGCTGTTTTGTGAATATTGATAAGATGGGTAAAATGTTCCACTAAAAGCAAAAACAAAGCTTGAGCAACCAAAGCTACTGGTTTAGGTCTTGAAATATGAGTCCGTTTTTTTGGACTTAAATGTCTCAGTGTGAGGGACGAGGAATTATCCTGTTAGTCGTTGTAGAACATATATCATCCGTGTTGAGGAGTGAAGAGAGGAAATGAGTTTATACTCTGAATAAATTCAAACCAGGCTTCTGTGGATTTAACTTACAAGAGAGAAAAAAAAAAAAAAAGGAATAAAGGCCATCTTACATAAGCGTATGCATAACTACTCTGAGATTTGGGACATCTCCAAAAAGAGGCAATTATCAAATCATAACAATCATTTTATAAGCGTGCATCTCCAAAATCTAATTCTGTGCTTTGCTGAGCCATATCCAGACGGGGAGAAGTGGAACTTTCTCATTTGAATTAAAAAGATACATTATCAAATCAGCAAACAGCGGGGATTGTTAAATGGAGGCTGGAGATATATGAATATGTTTAGAGCGGCAGACAAAGTATGAGAGAAAGTATGCCAACCATCTCCCACGCTATCCACTGTGGCCTTGTTGTGGCCCGCGCTCTCATTACTATGCTGGCCTTCTCAAACAAGCAAACCCTATGCATCAGCAGCAAGGAGAATAAAAGCTGTCTATTGCATATTGTATAGTGCAGCTATTTGCAGAACAATTACTGAAGTCCGCCTCTGGCTGAGAAGTAAAAGAAAATGTTTATACATCCAACTCCAGTGAGAGAAAGTGAGTTAAAACAGAAGAAATAAATGATCTTGACTCTTGACCTGACCGTTAACCAGCGTATTCACAGAGTGGAGGAGGATTACTGCCATCTGCGAGTAGACCTGGATTTAAATCATCCACTTCCTACACAAATGGAACGACTGCTCACATATTCCAAACATGCATCACAGCTTACTGGTGTTGCTTGGTGTCACGATTGCTTGGTGACTCTGTAATTTCCCAGGTGGCTGTGCGAGCCATTTGTTTAAACGGCTCTAACAAAAGTGTAGTCTACTGCTAGATTCTTCCACCACGTATCTCAGTTATGATCTACAACAGTCAGGTGTTACTTCACCCTAAGGTGACCCTGTGGGGCCAACAAAAAGCCCACATATTGACTCATATAAAACAGAAAACGGCTTAACCATTAAATGTTTGTCAGAGCTAATTTTGAATTGTGTTTTATTGAAATGTTTTGAAGTCAGTTCAATCTGGCTGGGTCATCTCACAAATTGACTGAGGGATGCTGTGCTTGAAGTAACTATTTTTTTTGACAGTAAGGCTTCTAAACCAGGGATCCCAAACCTGTGCCATGGAGGGCCAAGAGGTTGCAGGTTTTCTTTCCAACCAAAAACTCCACCAGCTGATTTCACTAATTACCTCACCTTCAAGCAGAAAGCAAGGGAGTAATCAGTGAAATCAGCTGGTGGAGTTTTGGGTTGGAAAGAAAACCTGCAGCCTTTTGGCCCTCCAAGGCACTGATTTGAGATCCCTGTTCTTAACCAATCAGCTTTCAGCAAGTAGGAAAGAGAAAACTCACTTTGGACTTGTGGACTACTTTTGACAGAATCTTCAAAGAATAAGCTTGGATTTTTCAATATATTATATTAACCAACACATTACTTAAAGGAATTGTGTAGCTTGATGCAAGGGAAAAAAAAATCATTTAAGGGTCAAATCAGTTTTAGAAAACATGCTTTCCCAGATGCGGGAGTTGTGACTTTATGGTAAACTTCAGAATGGAGGAATATCTCAAGGTGAAGTTATGCTACTTTGACTGATTTCAGTTCAGTTGAGAAGTTGGACAGGTTCCCATTGGTACTAAAGTGTGATTTCCAGAGGGAGAAAAACATGAAACACTTGTTTTACAATTGTTGGAATAAATCAGTGGCGGCTCCTGGTCAGTCAAGGAGAGGAAGCTCATTTTTTTCCCAGCCTACGTCATAAATCTGTTTATTTATTTAAACATAAATTCTATCCTCTGTGTCAGTTTGCTAGCAGCTGGAGCTGCTACGTGAGACTACGACAGGCTGTAAGTGAGAGTGACAGGGGGAAAAGATCCACAGCTGTAGCTGTAGCTGCTTATTGGTGAAAAGAGAGAGAATCTTTAAACACAACGCTCGTTGTTTTTAAGAAAGGTAAACTCGCTGGGGATCATTAAAGCCTCCAGATTAGTCCAGAACAACTGAATGTAGAACTGAGAAGATGCTCTGGTGGAGGGTTATATTTCAAGATCGCTGATTGGCTCATTTCACTGTCAATCAAAAAGAGATTCGGCCTCAGACAGATCATCCAATCATCATGCAGAAGCCCAGTGTCCAGGGCAGCCCACTGCCTCATAGACCCCCAGAGATGCTGAGCATCCAATGGGCGGGACAAAGCCCAGCGTTTATCCAATGGCCGTCCAGTTTCCACAGTGGAACAACCCACTCTACGCTTCCCCGCTGAAGTCAGAAGACGCTCAGCGTCCGACTGTGTTAAAGCGCTGAGACACTGCGGGGATGAATGAGAAGGAGGTGGAGCCAGTTACCTGTGATAGGAGCTGATTCTGAACAAAAGATGAAGGAATTCTAGCGCAGATTTTGTCAATGAATTGTACACACAGCAGAACATATCACCACTTTTTGAGGACATGTTAGGGGAAGCTGAGCTTCCCTTGCAGTCTTAGCGCCATCGCCACTGGTATACATGTATTATTATGTATGTGGTACTTTTAAAATAAGTTGGCATTTCAACCATTTGGTAGAGGTCTCAAAATATTGTAGGGTTTTAAAAATATTTACCTTTTTGGGGCAGGGGCTGAAAGTTTCATTTTCTATACAGTGCCAGATCACAGCAAGAGCAATTTAGAGTTACCTCTCTCATAAACCAGGTCCATACCTTGTTTTTTTAAATTTAACAGACTATTCTATTCATATAATTTACATGATTGGACATTGTTGTGTTTACATTTCTCCTCCCGCACATGGCAAAGCACCTCACAGCGCTTTCTCCGGTATCAGTGCTCGATATTTGGAGGATTGGAAAATATCAAATTTAGTTACGTGATCAGGACCAACCCAGTTTTCACATGTTTTCAGCACCATCACGCTACTTCTCTTTGGAAAGTAGTGAAAGTAAAATAGTGTCTTGCAACATTTGTAGAATGTTGAGAATGTAGAGAAGTTATCGGTATCGGAACGGTATTGGCAAAACATAACATGAAAAAATTGGATTGGAAGTCAAATGATCTGTAGTGGGACTTCCCTCATAGAAAATAATGCAGTGAACATAAAAGGATTAAAAAGGCATTCATTGTTTACACGCAGTAAATTCAATCAATTGAATAAACCCAATGCTAAATTAACATATACACAAAATCCCCTCAGGAGAGGCAGCAGGGCAGCAATCCCTAAATCAAACACACGAGCTCTCAAAGGCAGAGGACCAGGTGAACCTCGTTACTAATTAGAGGCCTCACCTGGAAACACACACGAGGAGACGAGGCACACAGAAACACACAACAAAGAAAACAGCAGCTGTAACAAGGGAGAGTGCATCACACACACAGATAAAAGTGGAAACAGCTGGCACATGTGTTTACCTACATGCACTGTTCTGTTCTGTTCAGCAGCTCCTGCCAGTGTAACAAGATGCGTTTCAAGCAAGGTATGCTTTCAAATATTATTTATTAATTGCAAGAAAGAGCAATGTGCAATGTGCAATGTGTAAAATTACCATCAAGGATGAGAAAAAACTTGAGAAAAGCTGGTTATATTGATTATGTTACGCCAAGCTGATGCTAATATTTGCAGCCAAAGAAGGTTGAAGATGTTTGATTTGTTAAAAATCTGCATAAATGAGTGGAAAACTGATCTGCTGCAGACATCCTTCAATGCATCTATAAATCCTCACCACATCAGTCGTGCGCATATTTCCTCTGACTGAAGTGAATTTTAATAGAAAGATCAATAAATGATGCATGGATATGTTTTTTTTTTTCTGTAAGAAAATGCATTTTTCAGATGCAGCAGAAGTCAAACACATTCACTACGCAACATTAGTCCACGGCCTTCAGCACAAAGTTACAGTGTTATGTACACTGATGGTATGACTGATCAATAGATCTCATATGCATCAAACAGGAGGGGACTGTGGGTGGTTTGTGCAAATGTTTATCTAGTTTAGCCTTCAGACACAGGAAAAAACAGCTGCACATACATTCAGAGAGCTCATTTTTACACTTATTTATGAAATAAGATCAAGGCTGTTCTTGGTCTCTGTTGATCTCTGCTAAATTTTTTATTTTATCATCTCGTTTCTCATTTTTATTAATTAGCAAAACACTCAGAGAGTACAGAGCTCCACCAAGCATATTGTGAATGTCACGCATCACTTTAGTCCTACTTTAATGTTATACTCCCTTTCAGCTAGTGATGTGCGGCTCGATACTGAAATACTGATACTTCCAATACTTGCTCTCTGGGTTCTAAAATTGATTCTAAAACCAGAATATTGATACTTTTGATACTTAAGTCATTTGAGGTCCTGTAAATCATGAACGGGAACACAGTGAAAAGTCACCAAACTGTTGAGACAGTTTTTAATGACAAGCCGTTGGTCAGGAACAACTTCTGCCTGGCTAAGTGCATAATGTGTAAGTGCAGCTGCACGCTGCTCAGTCTGTCACTCACTCAGTCTGATTCTATGGTCTGCAGTTTTACAGGATAGAATGACAAAGTGCAAAAGAAGTCATTCGTGGAGCTATTTCAGCTTCACAAACAAGCCAAGACGCTGTTTGTGATATTTTAAGACAAAACATCAGGACTTGTGACAACACAGTAAACTGCATTTAACACCTCAGTTTGAATCACAACCAAGAATACGAGTTTTTATGATGGGGCGAACAGAGGAGGAGAGCGCAGCATCAGGTGCTGCTAGACGTCTCTGATACCCCTTTTCCACCAGTGCTTGTTCGGTGTTAGTGCTAGTGCTTAGTCGGTTCAAATTACGTTCTTTCCAAGAACCAGTTTTGTTTTCCATTGGCAAAGAGCCACGATGGTGCCACGTCACTGCTTCACCAAAAACATCGTATGTAACCACTCAGGGCAGAGGGGGTGGAGGCTGCAGACACATGGCATGGGAGACGGCAGAAAGTTTGCGCTGGGAGCACTTACAACTAGGCAGAGATTAATTTTACATTAGTTGTTTCCGATTTCACCTCCAGTTTAAGTTATGAATGCGTAAACACCAGTAAAACAACAGACAACTCACTCAACAGCTTTCTCTTTAGAGAATGATAATAAACATGAGACTGTTTAGTCTGTTTGATAAATGACAAGGTAAAGATCTGATCTATAAGACAGGAAAGGGATATGGGCTTTAATTTTGCCTCCATCTCAAATCATGAATGAGGAAACTCCAACAAAATAATGGACAGCTGGCCCAGCAGCTTTCCTTTTTAACATGGGCTGTTTTTCACATTGATTGGTCACTGAAGCCTCGCCTCAGGCTCCCCATGTAGTCAGTGCTTAGTCGGTGCTCAGCTTTGGCCCAGCAAAGAGTTGGTGCTTCTTTGTAGGTGAAGACACAAAGAACCAGTGCTTAGCCAGGTTTGTTTTGTTTTGAGTTTGTTTAAAGTAATAATATGTTTATCAAGGAGATAATTTAACAATGGCAAAAAAAGCCGAGATTAATACCCGTAAGGCTTCCTAAAGAATTGGTCATTTAAAGTGGATTACAAACACCGGGTGTCGGTAAATAACAGAACAATTGAAATAAAACAGTCACGGTCACTTAAAAAAATATACACTAAAAAGTATTGATAGAAAAAACAAAAACAAATCAACCTATTAAAAAAATTTCCATAATAATTTACAACCTGTCTTTTTTTTTTGAACTTTTGAATAAATAATTTAAAATGTATGTATTGACAAACTTGTTCAATTATTGTGGCATTTATTTGTTAATGAAATATTGTTCTGGCAATGCCAACATATTGATATGGTTTGAGACGCACTATTTTTTTTGAAGATTTTCCAGATATATTACAAGTATTTTCACAAACTATTGGTATTGGATCTGTATTGCCGATACCAGTCTGAACTAGTATCGAACATCACTACTTTCAGCAGACTGTCTGCTACAATTTGGTGTTAGCTGCAGGTTTGTATGATAATTTGTTCTTGACAGTGTTGAAAATGATGATGACCCAGTACATATTTCATATTCCAGATCTTAGTACCCAGAATATTGCCAGGATGTGGATCATACTTTAACATCTGTCAGAAATTTGGTGACCTTGTCTTGTATTGTTGTGCAAAGCAATCCAACCATTTATGGTGGAGTTATATACACATATGGTGAAAACAGCCCTATCTCCCAATGATAAAGAATCATTTAAAAAAAAAAACCTGGATCCAGGCAGTGATCCAGATCACCACCAAAATTTAATCACTTCTTCCTTGTCATATTTTGAACATTTCATGAAAATTTCATCAAGATACGTTCATTAGTTTTTGAGTTACTGTTGTTCACACACAGACAAACTCTCCCAAAACACAACCTCCTTAATGGAGGTAATCAAATGAACCGCATGTCCCTGCTGTATCAACATCAAAGCATGACTGAGTGTGAGTCCTGTGCAGAGCAGGGGCTGCAAACGTGATGCTGCATGGGGGCGGTCAGTGATTAACTGATTACAACCACACCAGATAATCTGACTGATGCCATTTTAGGCCACTACCCCCTTTGGCATGAACTAACCTCCAGAGTGGTGGCAGAGGCATGGATCAATTAGCCCTTGCATATATTATCACGCTGAAAAAAAGAGGAAACAATGCTCAAACATGTGGTGTTAAACACTTAAAATCTGTTTCAGAAGAAATAAAAAAAGACCAATTCCTGCTCTCCAGCTGTGTGCGCAGTGTATCATGCCTACTGTGTGTGTGTATATGAGTGTGTATGAGTGTGTAGGCGGGGGGTGTATGTTGTTTTCCCATAGGCACCAGAGGGGTAAACCATCAATCTATCAATTACAGCTTGGCGCAGCCCCCCTTTTCCTCCCCCAGGGCCCAGCAAGGCACACTTTAGCGCCGCTCTCCCGAAGATCTGAGATGGATGTAGCACACAGAGAGCTGCTGCTTTTAAACTCCTGTGAATGGAGGCGGGTGGAGCAGGAGCTCAGTAGCTTCAGTGCATCAATATGCAAAAGCTAAAGCAGCTGCTTAACACCAATTACAGAGATATTAGCCCTGTGGCTAAGAAGAAAAAAGACATGCATGTTCCTTTTTCTGTCCCTTTGAGGAACACGTCGTGTTGGAAACAAAGACTTGTTTTAATATGCTGGGGTTCAGGTACCTCTGATGAAGCCTCATTATTATTCCCACTTATTTTCCCAAAACTGTGTGTCGACTCCATCAGGGGCGAGCATCTGAATGGTAATTTTTTAGCAAAGATCCTCGATGGTTTCTCAGTTTTTCAGCCGTAGCCACATTACGTCTGGGTGCCAGGCGGTGGCGTCCTGCCTTTGGAAGGCCCGTGAAGCTCAGTGTGACTGGGGAATGAGTTGGATGCCTTCCAGTAACTTGCCAGCTGTCTCTCCCCGCCATCATCCACTAATCCGTGTGGCTGAAGGGACACACACTACCGCTCTTTCTCCCCCTGGGTGAAGGAACGAGTGCCGTCCTTTGTGAGTGCTCCCCCCTGGTTAAGGAGCCGGGGTAAAATCCAGCTATCAAGTTGAGTGGCTGCAGGCGTGCATGGTGAGTAAGCAAAGGAGAGGAGGAGGAAGAGGGACAGAGGGCGAGTGGCATCATTCCAGGTCCAGAAAGTTGCATAACATGCAGAGAAATAGATTTGGTATTGTACAACATCACGGGTAAATCTCATGGTAATCACTTTTATTCAGGACTCAGGGTTTATGGTCGAAGGAAATTGCTTCTGTCATCTGGGGGTGAGGTTGTACCTCATACAGAACAGCCACAAAGGCTGCCATCAAGTGGTAATTGACCTATGGCCAAGTCCCGCCCTCAAAGGCAACGAGCCAATCACAGCACTCAGATAGCCTCCCCATATACTCAGGCATTCTCGTCCATTAAAATACATTATGGAAAGTCAGTTTTCCTTTGGTTTTATCAGGTTTTGAGTTTAATTATGGTCAAACAGTGTTCATGAGGCACATTCAACTCTAAAAAAAAGAGGCATCCCAAGGAGCTGGATGATGAGGTGTATTCTCTGTCCTTTCATAAGCCACATCTCCACAGTGTCTTCTTTGGATAAAGTTGTGCAGTAGACAAAAGCAGAAACCTCCAGTCTGAGTATATGACACAATGCTGAAGTGCTAAAATCTGCTGTTTCTGTGTCCTCTTGAGGCTGGCTCCAGAAGTACAGGAAGTCACATACACACCAAGCCAAAAAAAGCTGTTTTCATAGCATATTTACAGCCTGATTCAAAACACGTCTCTTGTCTGAGTTGCTAATTTTACTATCAGCACACACTGTACGGAGGGTGAATTTTTTTTCTAATCTGGTGGTTAAAGCTATGGGCTACAGTTTGAAGCTAGGTAATTATTATTAACACCGTTTTGAGGTCGTTATGGTCCGATGGTCTGATTTACACAATATAAAAGCTAAAAAGAATGAAATAAATCAGTACATTCAGTACAGCAGCTGCAAAACGGCTTAATAACTGACCAATCTGAACCACCCTTTCCCTCATTTCAGATTTGTGCGTTAGTCCATCCAATCCCCTGTCTCCCTCGCTTCGCACCGTCATGCCCATGGTCCCACCTCGTCTGTCCCCACTACCCCTCTCACGTCAGCTAGCTGCTCAGCTACTGAAAGCGTCATTGAGCCAGAGAAGACCGAAACCAGGAAGCTGTTACTGTTACCCTCCACAGGGAAGGGAAGAAAACAAAAAAGTTTCAAGGAAACGGCTGAAGCAAGGAAGAATTATTAGCGATACAGGTGCCAACAGAGACTGAATATTGGAGAAATGTACGACCGGTGGAAAAAGCTGCAGAGGGATTTGGTACTGAAGACTGACGCTGAGACAGCTGAGTTTCTGTTGAACAGGTAATGACTTTGTTTACTACAGTGGGAGATGTCAGCTGAATAACTCAGTCTCAGTCTGTGCTTTTACTGGCTAATGACTGAACGCTGCTGGTCGGACCGGGTCGGCTCTGTCAATAGATTTTAGCATAAGTTAGCCACGCATCTTTAGCATTGTAAACTGAGCTGGTGAAGACACGCCGAGAAAGGTAAAGCCTCGCCCACAGACGGCTCTGCTCTGATCAGCTGGCAGTGGAAACGCCAGACCTGCTTCGCCGGCTGATTTATGGTTTTGATCGCGCCGGTCCAATTGAAAAAGCTACCACGGTGTGTTACAAGGAGGATGACTGTCTTGTTTGTCACATTTTCTGCCGGCCGGCTTTTTGGTCTGTCGGAGGGGGCGTGTTGTTAGGAGGCGGAGAAGGGCGATATGAGCTGGGGTACGGGATCTTGGAACACGGAGGGGAGGGGTGAGTGAGGCTGCGTTTTTCAAATGTGTCTCATCAGCCAAACTGGGTTTCAGATCGTAGACCATAGCTCTAAGAGGATAGCAAGATCGCAAGCTTGCCCAATCAGAGGTACAGCTCATGTCACATGACTGACGAGAACCCTATAGCTGTACTCGAAGCCCCCATCACTACCAACATGGCCGCAATAGCTGATTAACTTCAAAAATCTGTTTCAGAAACAGACAGGTGACATTGGGGAGGCTACGTCCATTAATTATTCAGTCTATGAGTAGACCACAGCATCAACCTAGCATGAATAAGATTAGCAAGGATTAGCAAAGTCTAGGCATGTTTTAAGGTGAGCTGACATCACATTTGAGGCAACATATTGTCACTCTGCTGTAAAGAAATATCATAACACTAAAACCACTACTGCAGTCTGACAAACAGTTTGGGGTTTTTACTACCGTTAGCTAAAGTTAGCCTAACGCTAGCTCCTAGCTGTGTTTTCCATCATGTCCCTTTGTTTGCTGGGACTTCATTGGCCTGTTTTGTTCTAGTTTTTAGTCTTTGGCGACCGTGCAGCATTGTTAGCTGTTGTCCAAAGGGTTCTAGTTAAGCTAACGTTAGCCTCTGGAGCTAAGCTTCATTAGCTTATCTGTAATAGCCGAGATAACAAAGGTTGGCAAACATTTTACTGAACGATTTAATGCAAATACTGTAGCTCCAAGCTCACAGACATACACTCTTGGTAAAGTTGGTAAAAAGGATGTTACATTTTTGATATTCTGAGCCAAAAACTGTAACTTCAGTACGCCTTAGATGCAGTTTATTGTGTTTGATCTGGAACCTGTAGATTTTGTCTTGTAACTGAAGCTTTTCATTGACATTCACAACAGTAAAATATCCTTCCAATGTGTAGTTTAGACACATTTGGTGACTTCTAGATGAGATGTGATCTTTCTGTCTCCAAAAATAATTAATAGCATTCTTTGAAATGTCTTTTACTGCCATAGTACCTGTCACTGAATGTTCACTGTTTGAGTGGGAGGGGGCGTGGTTTAGCCATAGGTCAATTAGCAGCTGCTAAGAAATTACAATTCTTCTTTTTCACCTGTGTCTTTATAAAGCTGTGTAACCTAGGGGACAGTAACGGCTACATGGGGCTGAAACAGAAGTGGCTGAAAATTAGTGTCAGCCAGAAAGACAAGAACAAGAACAGGATGGAGTACAGAAGGTTCAGGGATCTATCCAGGAAAATTAAACCATCTCGACACCCAGAAGACAAAAATTATGCTCTAAAAAAAGGAGGCGGATGGAGCCGTTCAGCCTTGTGAAAAAGGTCATCCGGGCAGCAGTTGGGTCTCATGTCAGATTTCATATTCCAAATCTTGTTCAGATGGAGAAAAAAAAAAAGGTTGCTGTACTTTAATTCACAAAGTGCTGCGATGTGTTAAATTACTCCCATGTCAGGATATAACAGCCCTTCACAGTGCGACACACGCCCTTGTCATTAGGAAAGGCTCGGAGTGAAACCAGACACCTTCAGTGAGCAGGAGGGAAGTGTGTGTTTATGTGTACAACTGTGTGTGTGGAGGGATGGGGTCAAGCTGCTCAGGAACTTCTGCACCCTTTTCCTCCCTTTGATAACCTCTCCATCACTGATTCCTCAACAGAAACCAACGACTGTTTCCCATGGCGCTCACACAGTGTATCTGTGAGAACTCGTCATACAGCTACAGTCGGCGGCACCGCCTCCATACCGCCGCAGCCAGCCAAGCATAACCTGTATGTGTTTTAATAGGTGGAGGTCGACCTTTAGTCACAAAGGGTAGACAGCAGAGCTGCATCTGTGATACCATTAACCCTGGATTAACTGATGAACTTATCCACATTGATTTACTTTAATGCCGCCTGTTTCTCTTGGCTGCACCCAGGGCACCAATCAAGCACCGAGCTTTTATTTGCACACACACACACAGACGATTCCTCCACAACACCTGCCTCCACCTCAGGCTCGCTTGATATCAGACAGAGCTGTCAACTCATTACCCTCCAGCCAAGTTGGTGGAGCAAGCAGATTCAAAGGTTTTGACCCAGGCAAACCTCAGGCATCTGCTGCCGGATGAGCAGACAGTCAGCTGTGTGCGGACGGCTTCGGGCAGAACGTGAAGCTTTGCATTCAGGGGCATTTAGAGTTCACAGGTCAGAGTCACTTCATGATGCATCATCCATGAAATATCAACTTTAATACGCATAGAGAAAAAATGTTTCTGCACATGTGCTGTCTTTCTCTGTGCTATAATGTAACTACACGTACCCCCTGGAGTGATGTGCAGATGCTAAAAATATAGCTTTAGAAATCTGTAAAGGTCACCTTAGAATCCACTTTTGTTATTTTCTTTAGCAAATAAAGAAAAAACAGTTTTGCAAAAAAAAAAAAAAATGCAGGTAACATTTGTAAGGCTGACAATGAAATAAAAAACATTCCAACTGTTAAAACAAAGACAGAAAGTAAAGAAGTTACACCTCCCTTTCGTCTTCACAGTAACATTTCAGAGGTTGCAGATGTGATGCCGGATATAACACTAGTGTACTTAGTTCAGTTAAATAAAAAGCTGTATTTACTAAGCTGAATAAAAACACCCTTTTCCATGAAGACCTTTGTTTGTTCATGCTTTTAGCTTTTCTGAGAAGTGCTGTAAGCCATGCTGGGTGGGATCCTGGTGTTTGAAAAAGAGGCAGGAGAAGCAAAGTAAAGCATTAGCGTCAGTACAAGCCATTAGCCGAGGTCATGCCTAGGTCAGACAACATGTTGGAAGCATCATTCTAGCTCAATCAGCAGACATAGGGTGTCTAGACCTGCAAAATCAATGGTTTTATCCTGTGTACTGTGTCGTAGTGAACAACATAAACACACAAAAAGGGGACGTGAAGGAGGGACGATAAGGTTTACGATGAGGTGAGACTGAGGGAAAGTTTGTCCAGCTTTTGCAACAACTTCACTACCTTCATGGAGAATCAATCATCAGGTAAAATAGAAATGTTGGAAAGAAATAACTGAGAAGCTTTTAGCATTTTCAGGTGTGATTTCTTTCTTTCAGACTCATCACGTTTGCTTATGATGATTGGTCGGGGACCATTGTTAAGTCTGCCATGTCGGTTGGTAAAGTTATGGTATAGATTTCTGTCAGCGTGTTCTCCCAACCTGACATGGAAACCTTTGTAACTGACATATTGTATAGTCAGCTCCTTGAAAACCAAGGGTAATCTCCTCCGTTAAGCATTGGAGAAGTGTTTTAACTTTCCAGATGAGAAAACTGACTTTTTTCTACATCTGTTGGTCACGTTCTCTGTGACTCCTTCCATAAACTTTCGTGTCAAGTTTAACGGCTCACTTCTGCACTTGTACTTTAATTTAAAATGACACTGCTTGCTATTTATGTCATAATTACCCTAAGAGGACTTCCAAGGTGAACTTGAAAAAGTGTCACTTTTACATGCATGGCCATAATTCATGAGCTAAAAAAGGATTATCAGAGCAGAAATATATGATTTAGAAATGCTATTTCTCAGTTTACTTGTTCAGGTCATCCAGGACAGGATTGATTTACCACATGTAGAGACATCTGTGTTTTTCTCTGATAAAATGACTCTTTTGGATTAATTTTGTGGTGATGGTGGACACTGGAGCTTGACTATCAAAAGGAGAAGTAGGTCAGTGCAGAAGAAAGCTAAAGAGAAGAATGATAGACCATAGGCTAAAACACGGGCTGAGCTGTATGTGATAATGTTCATTCCAACCCACAGTCAGCAGTTATTCTGCAGTGGTCTGTTCAAACTTGAGAGTCTATTAATAAAATGAAGAGTGAGGTTACGTTAGCTCTGATAGGTAGATGACTGGCAGGACATAACCAGGATTTACTAACATTACACATTACAGACATGTCTTAGAGCACTGGGCAGTAAGGAACACTGACTATTGTTGGTTACTAAAGTTTACTTGTTGTCATGTTTTAAACAATAGCTCTATGTAACTACAAATCAATACATCAATTCATCGCTTTGCACCCTGGGAAAAGTTGTTTTGCACAAATAAAAGTAGTGTTTAAAGGTGCCGTAGGCAGGATTACCCAGGTAAGATGGTGATTTGAAAACCAGCACAGCACCTCCCGTCCTATGTTCTCTGACATCACGCCCTTACACAAGTTTAGCCCCTCCCACAAGAACGTGCGCAAATGCGACACAGTATCAAAACACTCTGCACTCAAAGGCTTCACCAATCAGGATAGAGCCTCAGGGGCTCTTCTGATTGGTCAAAGATACCTGGAGCGGTCGAGAATCCTTGTCAGCTCATAACAGAGACAGATGGAAATGCTGCGACCTCGTGGTAGTGCAATTATACTACACTCATAAAGGGTAATCAATGGATACTCTGACATTTAATCCAAAGAAAACACACAAAAATTATCATTGACTAGCTAAATCCTGTCTACGGCACCTTTAAAAGATGACCTGCTAAGTGCACAGAAGGCCTAGTAGTCTAGATTGCACTGCATGAGGTTTCCCCCCTGAGCAGGTGGCCCAGGTTTGAATCCAGCCAGCTTTACCACAGGTCATTCCCATAGCGTGTGAAGAAAAATGGACGTCATTTTGCTCAGTTCAATGGGGGTCCCAACAAAAAGTGCTTTCCTTAGTGGGTGGCTGCAGTATAAGGCAAAACTCTGTCTCCCCTGTCATTCCGGATCAGCTGTGGTGAAACTTTAAAAATAATCACACCTTAACAAAATGTTTCTTACATCTACTCCAGATAGTCCCAACAGCACCTTAGGATGTGGCCACACTGGCAATCCGTACCATGCTTAAGCGTGGTTCAGCCCTAAAGTCCAGTTCATTCGGCCAAAGTAACCGCAACAATGCCGTGCTTGAGCACAATTCTTTTCTCTGCTTCACTTTGCTGACTCTGACCCTGAGATTGCACTTCGTGTAAATAGACGCTTCATGATGAAATTGGCGAGCCTTGCATGTGCCTTTAGTCTGGTTCATATTGGAGTAGTGTGATTACTGCGTCCGTAAATCAAAGAGACACAGCCCTTTTGCTGGTTCTATTTAATTCATTTGAGAGACTAATAGTGCCATAAACGCTGGGAAACAGAGGGGAATCAATGCATACACGCAACTTATAAGAAGAGTAAATGCAGACTATCAGATCTATATGGTCTGTACAGCTGGTACATATTTTATAACAATCCAAATTTTTTCTCCAAAGTTGAGGTTAAAAAAAAAAGTTTACAAAAGAAGGTAAGATTTTGTTATGGTCAATTTCAACTATTTTTCTTTCTGAACCTTAAACTTGAAAAAAGAGCAGAAACAGCTCTCTGTGATTAACAGACCAAATCTACTCACAGGTAGAAATAAAGTTACCTGAAGCTGAACCACAGTACTTCTGGTGCACATGATGCTGTTACTGCTGCTGAGGAAGAGAAGAGCTGCAGTTTATCTTTCTCTTTCCCATGAATGCAGCTTTACTCTGCCTCAGGCCAGAAGTGATGATTAATGTATGTGGAGATCTCAATCTCCAACTCAGTATGTATTTCAAGCCTGAAAAAGTCAATTTCGATGTACCCAACAGGGACCTGAAGCGTTCCAAATGATACAGTAGCTATCTTAATGACAAAGTTAAGAGGATGTTTATTGTTGATAAGAACATTTATGGGCTAAATATAAGGCTAAGTGCTATCTCCTGTGAGTATCTGCTGGAAATAAAAAGCCATAAGGACCTGATTTAGTTTCTCTACAGTTCAGTTTGTTCATGACGTCTAGTCCTGCAGTTTCCCACAGCACAAACACCTCACACTATAGGATCTTGATACAGAGATTACTTCATCCATCTCCACCTTCACACAAACACACACTTAGACATCACTTAAAAACTCCATTAAAGCAATCAGACTACCTTCTGAGACAAGCTGTTGAGTCCTTAAATCTCAGCAAAGAACAAGCAAAAGCACAGACTTTCCAAGACGCACTGACTCTCAGATGCCATTAGATATTAGATCTCCTCCTGTATTCACTGCTGAGAATCACTTAAAGCCATGCTTAATCGAGGAACAATTTCATCTAGCGGAAAGGAAACATGAGAAACGCTGGGTGACTTCAAATCGAAAGCACTTTACCAAGGCATCCTGGCGTGTTCTGTCTCAGAGAATAACACCAAACATTTCAGTCCTTGATAAGACAAAAAGTCATTCGCCACTTTCAACGGCCCTGACTTTCTGGAGCGTGCTGCGGATCTGTTGTCATGTTTTCTCCCCACAGAGTATAAAATATGGCCATTCCTCTTTCTGGGGAAGTATTTTAACCTTCACAGCTCCACAACAGCTCGGCTAATGGACAGAAATTTTATTCTAAAACAGCAGCTCCCAAGGGGACTCCTCCCACTTCTATTTACATAACTGATTGTGGGCAAAACCAAGCTCTTGATATTTTTATTATAGTGTTTCATAAACTTCTGTTTATGATGGTCCCATAGTGGGCCAAAGGAATGAAGATGGGGTTGAAAGATGAGTGAACTGTTGAGATTTTAACATTAGCTCTAGCGTATTGTCAATAGGGACAGGTACCGATTAAGGTACTTTTATAGGTACTGACAGTATTCTGACAAATATACTGGGTTTCGATTCGTGTAAAATTCAAAAGGTACCACATCTACCTAAACACATCCTTGTGACTAAGAGGGACTGGAAGAGAAGGTGATTTTACATACTGGACATGAAAACAGCATTGCAAGGTTACATATTGAGGAATAAATGTGTCAAATTGAAACAAAATTATATATTTCCTTTTAAACAAATCAATATTTTTTACCACATAAACACAAAAAAAGTACTGAAATTGGAATCATTTAGTACCAATACTTTTTATCAGGTACCAGGCATCTGTACCTAATCATTTCAAATGTGAAAGGTACCCATCCCTAATTGGAAGGGGCACTATATTCCTCTATAAATGTGAAATCACATTTTTTAACTGGCAGTAATTTCTAAGGGTGGTATCACCAGTTGCCCCATGATACGATTCTACCTCGATACTTGAGTCACGATATTATTGAGATTTTGTGTTATGCCGCTACTGCAATACAATATATTGTGATATTTTGAAATGTATCACTTTTCAACAGGAAATGAACAAACTTGATCAATATGTGTCTTATTTTATAACAATAATTAATTCTTTTTAATTTAAAAAAGCAAAGACTGATCATCTCTTCAAATAAATCCTAGCATAAAGATTTCATGTTACTAACAGCGATTGTTTGTATTGTAGACTAGTCCAGCTAATTGGAACACAAACACAAATGGAAACTGTCTAGATAAACTTATACCTACGAGCACTGGCTGCTTTTTCTGCAGTTATATCTTTACATTACTTTCGCCATCCTTCAAAAATGCAATCTCTGAGTGGTGGCGGATGAGGTGATGGCTCCAAACACAAGAGCTTGCAATACTAACCCAGCAACAGAGGGAATACCGGAGGGCAGAGTAGCATCATGCTAGCTGCATTCACAGCTAACAAAGCCAACATCAAACACCAACACCACATTGGAAGAACTTCACCTGCTGTGAGCAGACAGGAAACAGGAGACAGAGACTGAACAGACTGCTGACTGGTATATCTCGGGTATTAATAAACTGTACAAAATTTTTGTATGTCTTTATAAAACATTTGCATCAAATCCTTCTATATTTCAGGGTACGTATATGTTTATTGTTCACTGTAAAATCAGCTTTCGAGATCAGGTGTGTACGTGATTTCCAGCTCTTCTGCAGCCAGCCTCAACACTTCTGAATCAGCTTTACTCCTTAAGACCAAAGGTTGATGCTTGACCACGGCCCCCCGACCTGGAGCAGGGTATTTCCAGGAGGTCAAAACAGGTCTTTAACAATCTCCTGAAAACTTGAAAGGCCAACAGTCACTGTCTTCACCAGATGGAGTTCGTACAAGGACACTGCTTTAGGGCAGTGATTCCCAACCAGAAACATTTGAATTTTTTTTTTCAACTTGGAAGCACTGAGATCAGCTCATCAATAAAATAGTACGTGTGGGCTACAACTAGTTTCCCCCAGGAGAAAATAACCTATGGCACAGCTGCATCACAATCAAAACAGACGCTTACCTGCAGTCAGGTAAATATGAAAGACAAGCAAGCTGAAGTGCAGGGTTTCCGCTACAGGCCCATATACACTCCCTGTACACACGGAAGTGTATCTAAGATATCGTCCTAGCCCTAGCAGTTTTCTCTTATTCTTTAAATCTCAAAAATCATGTTTTCTTCCAGCTTTTGTTTAACAAACCTCAGATGACTGATTAGTGTTTTGTTCCTGATTTTTAAAGTTTAAATGTCTTTTCAAAGGGACCTCATTCAACTTTCTGTGGCAAATGTTACAAGAGTTATATCTAACAAAGACAGGTTGATTATTTTGATTTCACATTTATTTTGAAGTGCATATATACATTTTTTTTTATTTTCAAGGAAACATATGATTTATGTTTATGTTTTAGTTTAAAAAGAAGAAAATGCCAGAGAATTTAACGTTTAAATTAAGGGTATTCATGGTATGATGAAGGATCAGAGGGTACACAAGACTCAACTTGGCATCTCAGGATCTGCGCTGTCATGGTTCAAGTCCTTCAGAGTGTCATGGTGAGGAGAGTTGTCTAACTCTCATGGCTTATCAACAGGGGTACCCCAGGGCTCAGTGCTTGGTCCCCTACTCTTCTCCTTATACACCACCTCACTTGGTGCAGTGATCCGCTCTCATGGCTTCTCCTACCGCTGCTATGCTGACAACACTCAGTTCTTCCTGTCTTTTCCTCCTGATGATATAACTGTCTTGGCTTGGATATCAGTGTGTCTGGCTATCTCCACATGGATGAAATAACGCTACCGTCAGCTAAATATGTCCTTCCTGCTTGTCCCTCGGTTCAACCACAGATCAATGTCCAGCTTGATTCCAATCAACTTGTGCCACAAACTCTGCCAGAAATCTGGGTGTCATGATTGATGACCAGCTGACCTTTAAGGTTCATGTGGCCCTGATTGCTCGATCTTGTGGATCTGCCCTCTATAACATCAGGAGGATCAGACCCTACCTGACACAACAGGCTACGCAGCTTCTGGCACAGGCCCTTGTGATTTCACGCATCGACTCCTCCAACTCTCTCCTAGCAGGCCTCCCTGCGTGTACATTTAAACCTCTGCAGGTTACCCAGAATGCAGCAGCACGTCTGGTCTTTAAACAGTCCAAAACAGCACACATCACTCAGCTGTTAATCTGGCTTCACTGGCTTCCAGTAGCAGCTTGAATCAAATTCAAAGCTCCTCTTCTGGTTTACAAAACATTGACTGCTCCAAATCACTAGCCAGACTCTTCTCCTCTGTTGTGCCCAAATGGTGGAATGAATTACCTAACTCTGTACGATCTACAGAGTCCCTTTCTACTTTAAGAGATGTCTGAAGACTCATCTGTTCAGGGAACACTTGTGCACTTAATCTGAACCTTCTCCTCCTTGTCCTCAGGGGTAGAATGAGTCAGAGGGTCTGAGACCCAGCTCTTAGTGAATTTTCTGCACCGATTACCAAATGTTGTTGAAGCTTGAAGTATATTTTTGCAGCAATTAATTGTGGTTTGTTGACTTGATTATTCTACACTCCCAAAAAACAAACAAACAAACTAAAAAAAAAAAAGCACTTAATGACAGCACCTGCATCTGAATAACTTGTAGCACTATTGTCGCACTAACTAGGTTTTCCTTCTGTCTAAATTCTTGCTTGTGTTGTACGTCGCTTTGGACAAAAGCGTCTGCTAAATGAAACGGTAAAACTGTTAAAAGGTTGGAAACCACTGCTTTAGAATACTGTTCTTGCTTTATCTGCTTTTTTGTTGTCTGCTGTAACCAATCTCTCTGAGTCATTTGTCCCACTGCTGAAGTGACTCATCCAGATTACCCTTCTGATCTTTGCTGAGTTATCTCATTTCGTCTGTTATTACACAAAAACACTGATCACCAAAACAGGACGCTGAAACGATTCAGCTAAGAAACCTTTGGAGAGCAGATTAATTGCCGATGATGTAGAAAAGAAAGAAAAACACAATCAATCCAGCGAGAGAGCCTTCACAGTGACACAAAGCTGTTTTCTCTGAAATAGTCGTGTTTGTTTATAATAATTAAACTAATGAGTCTAAATTAACACGGTAATGATTTGTTGATGCTGGATTGCGCCATGCTGTACCTTAATGAGTGTCTTAAATAGAAGCAGGCTCTGTTTTTGTTGTCAGACTGATGCAGGTGCCGCCGCAGAAACAAGCAAAGCGTTTAGTTGTGTCCTCAAAACCTGTTTGATTGTTTTTATTCATGTTAATCACTAAAAATCTGGTGACAGTACAGATTTAAGATCACTTTCTCCCAAAGGAGGAGCAGGCAGGGGTGTGGATAATGACTGCTACAAAGAAAACAAAGCTCTCAAAGAGTGTAACAGAGTTATTCTGAGGCCTGATGCAGGTAGAGAAAGAGTAAAGAAAAGAATCCTCTGTTCATTAAAACCGAGCTCCAGCTCATTGATCGCTGCAGAGCATCTTAACTTTTACAGACTGAGTTTATCGAAAAATAGGGCCTGCGTTTTTACCGCTAACCTCACTCATCACCAGCAAATAGCACCAAGCACTGGGACGATCTCCGGCCATCCGGCAGCATCCCAGAAAATATCACATCACGCCTGCAGAAAAATCCAATATGTTGCTCTGTTCCAAATGCAGCGCTGAAAGTGAGTAAGTGTATACTCAGGGATTACATTTCAGCCTCTACCCTCCCAGATGGGCCCTAATCTCAAATTACAAACTGCTTCCAGGCAGCCAGAGAAATGAAAAGTCACAGAATTTAAAGGAGAGTGCTTCTCTTTACACACACCTTGAAGAATTACTACGGCCAAGACAAACATATTGATGTTTTAATAAAAAGGAGTTCAATTACAACGCGGGCAGAAGCCGACTGGCCGATAGCCTGAGATGTTTTTCTTTTACGGTCATTTAGTGGGCTTGTAAAACAGAGGTTATAAAAGCACTGGATCTCATTCATAATAATTATACAAGAGGCTTTTCCCTCATCTATAAGAATAAACAGAGCTGAACAGAAAGATGCTCTTTGCACCCGTGTGAACACTGCAGGCAGAGACAGAGTGTTTTAATTATGGCTTTGAAGGTAACAGGTCAGACGTAAGGCAGACCACAGTTTGGACGCTAACCTTTTCATGTGATTCTGATGTGATTCACAGTGAATTCTCCAGGCAGGAGCTAATTCCACGTGGGTAGGGAACATATTGTGTCAGTAACACCAGCTGGGCGTTTGTTAGAAGCCGAAGCAGCACATTGTGGCATTTGATTTCACAGTGTTCTTCTGCTGTGGAGCTGTTTCTGTGTCATTTGTGCTGGGGCTAATAAAGAGAGAGCAGGGATCAATGAGGCTGCTGCTGCCGCCGCCACTGCTGCTGCTGCTGCTGCTGCTGACCAGCGGTGCAGCTCCCTCCACAAACATACTGACATTTCTCAGCAGTGCCAAACCTCCGCCAAAAGAGTCTATTTCAATGCCGAGGACTCCCGAGAGGAGTGCTGTAAAACTATCCGGCGGAGCCAAATTCACGATCGATTGGCTTCTGCACACACACACACACAGAGTGTTTGGGAGCAGATGGTGGATGGATGAAAAAAAGGATGATCTCAATGATAGAGTGAAAAGGACTGATTCACTGAAGCACATATCTGCACAGAAAGGAGGGTCATTTTCAGGGAGAGGAAAAATACCCTTCAGTGAAGTCTCTCCACTGGTTTTGCCGTCCTCTGAGTGCGCTCGTGAAGTTGGAGCGATGGCTATCAACAAACGAGTGTGTGGGGCTTTGAACTATGAACAATACTTCAGCAGAAACAGGTGGGGATATATCTACTGTACCGCTAATTAGACTGTACTGCGGTGACTGTAAAAACAGGATGAGACAAATCACAATAAAACCTCATTTTAAAACCTTTACAAGAATTATTTCAGGACACACAACACACATTAACGTTTTTATTCAAAAATAACGTGCAACCTTTGTTCAGGAGACGTTTTACATATTAAGACAACAAACAGCGTGACAGCCACACAGGGAGCTCTGCAGTCTCAACTGTTTTTAAAGGTTGCAAGACCCACCCAACAATGAATTATACATGGTATATAACACTTAATTCCTCAAAAGGGTAAAAGGTATCAAATGCCCCTGCAGTTAATGTTACTTACACCTTGCGTTGTGGTGTAACTGCAACATAATAGCTCATATAGCAAGGTCACAATTATCATTTTTAGAAAAAAAGGGAGGGTTAATTGTGTGAAAATCATGCAAAAACAACTACACAAAGAGACAAGAAATCTCCCCCGCACCATTACACCACCAGCAGCCTGAAGTGTTGATCCAAGGCACGATGGATCCATGATTCCATGTTAACTCCAAGTCCTGAGCTGACCATCTGAAGTGATGTGTCGTTCCTGAACAATTCATTCAAAATGAATGACTCATCCGGGTGAAACTGAACTGAATCACTTGAAAATAGTCGCATATTTCTCATTTTCATTAGTTGTCTTGCCTCTCTTTCTAGACCCCGAGAGTTGCCCAAGCCCATCCGAACATCTCGCCCTCATTTCAATATTTAGGTTTTGCGAAAATATGTGTGCTTTTTACAACTGCTGTCAGTTTGCAAACTGCTTATATATCACTTATATTACTTACATTCAGCTGACAGTTTTAACATCCACCAACGACGGTCTTAATTCGATGGTGCCCCAACAAGAATCACCGACTGACTGATTGAGTGAGACTGAACAGCGTTCACTCACTTAATGTACTGAACGGAAGCTCTGCCTCTGTGGCTCTCTATCTCTCAGCTAGTGGTTGAGCAGCTGTTAGTTTGTAAAATGTAACTTTAATCCACTAAAGTCTCAGCTAACTGGCTTATTATTCAACAATGGCCATTCTCAGTACAATCGGAAGCAGAACTAAAAGTTTGGCTTTGTTTCAGCTTAAGTTTCTGATTTGCATGAAGGGTTGTGGAGAGTACTGAACAATTTGGTGAACGAATCCATTGAACAAGTCAGTTTACTGAACTGATTTTTCTGATTCAGTATACTAAAAAGACTTGATGGTTTGTGCTTTTCCCATCACTTACCACCTATATGTGGCAGCACAAATCCAGACTCATCAGACCAGGCAACGTTTTTCCAATCTTCTATTGTCCAGTTTTGGTGTTGCTGTGTGAATTGTAGCCTCAGTTTCCTGTTCTTAGCTGACAGGAGGGTCACCCGGTGTGGTCTTCTGCTGCTGTAGCCCATCTGCCTCAAGGTTGGACGTGTTGTCTGATCAGAGACCTCGGTGTAACTAGCAGTGATTTGAGTTACTGTTGCCTTTCTATCAGCTCCAACCAGTCTGTCCATTCTCCTCTGACCTCTGGCATCAACAAGGCGTTTAGTCCCAGAAAACTGCCGCTCACTAGTTATTTCCTCTGTTTGGGAGCATTCTCTGCAGACTCTAGAGACCACTCAAAGTGCTTTTGGATTGCAAGTTACACCCACCCATTCACACCGAACTGATGGCACCAACTGCACTTTACCAGAGATGGCTGCTAAGATGGTCTCAGACAACCCATTATCTTTAAACTGCGACTTTGAAGAGGTTGAAGAAATATCCTCATTTTAGTATTAAAACAATCAAAACAAACAAAAAAACAACATATATTTAGGCAGTGTTAGATATTCGAGCTTCCACTCAGTCTAAATTAAAAGTCTACTCAGAGTCTTGTGGTGTGAGACCTCTGTGGAGAGAAAGCATCTGTGGCACCAGTGAGTGCAAACAGCAGTGTGGAGTAGTCTGGAATTAATTATTGAATGAAACAGTGTTTGTGAAAGTGAGAAAAGCTCAGAGCTAAGAGAGGTGCAGAAGCTGGGATGGAATTTGCGATGTGGAAGTGTACATTACCCTGAATTTATCCAGACAGCTGGTAAACATCATAAAACATCAAAGAGCTAACAGCATCAACAGCAGAGCTGATAACAGGGCACATCAGGAATGAAAGGATGTCTGAAAATATAACAAAAATACTAAAAACCAGGAAGACGCTGATTGAAGTTAGCCAAGACTTGTCTGATGTCAGCTCTTTTCAGAAATGCTAGAAAAGGGGACCCTCATTACTTCATTGAAGTTTGTAAGAGGAAGTGTCTGCATCAAGAACAAGAACCCTGACTTCACTCAGAGGTCAGAGTCTCACAGAACATTCTGGAAATAATCTCTGTATTTATCTGTTGCTCCAGCTTTAAACTGGCAGAGCAGAGCTTTCGTCCTCCAGAAGCTGCCCCCTGTGGTTTCTTCTGGAGAACTCAGCCTGCAGGCCAGGGCCGGGGCTTGGACCTCACATCCCCATGCTCCGCAGGCTGCATCATGGGGCTGTCGGCTGAGCTCACACACACTTGTGCGTCCTCTCGCAGCCGATGGAAAGTTAATTAACTGCTTTTTGGAGGCGGCAGGCCCATGATAGCCCGACCAGTGGCGAGACCCTATTACCCTGCTTTTAACAGTGATGAATTAGCGCTCCTTTCCCTGCTGCCTGCCCCCCCATCAGGGGCTGCTTTAGCCCTGGGGAAGGAGCTGCAGGAGCCTGCTAGGACCATGTGCACTGTAAATCACATAGCTTCTCAAACCACCGCTGAAGACCACAGGGAGGAAATTAACAAACGAGACTCCAGTAATTAGAATAATGCAAACAAACTCATTAATGTAAATCAAGAATGCTTGTTAGGGTTTTTTTCTTTGCTTAAAGACCCAAGGAAGAGGCTTCAGTCCAATTTTAGTGACAATGATTGGAAATAATGACGACAATGGAGCAGCAAAAGTAATCATCTTTTATTAAGCAACATCTTTTCTGCCCTATTGTTTATTTTTACAGACCTATGATGAAACCTCTCAGTGAAATACTGCAGCAGGTTGACATCAGGACTCAGCTGAAGAGAAAGACTGACAGCAAGCCTGTACTAGGGCTGGATGATTCTGGAAAATTATTTAATTGCAGTTCTTTTGACTAATATTGCAACTGCGATTTAGCATGCCCCCCCTTTTTTTCTTCCGGGGGATGGGTGCTTATCTTCTGCATTATTCCCTGAACACGAGCAATAAATCGTTCTATAGTATGACCAACACGACAGAAGATACTGTTAACATATGAACAATTCTTTTCTGTTGGCCAGGCCTGCATGTTAAGATTAAATGAGATAGACTGATGCATGAATTGATATGGAAAACATATATTTATTTAACTACTACAATCACAGCAGAATACTGACTGATTGATTTAACTTCAAGTGTAGACGTATAATATTTCTTGCAAAAAAAAACTAGCATATTGGCTTTTGCTGGTTTTACATGAAGGAATGAGAACAATTTATTTTTCCCTGTCAGGTCTGAGGACATTACACTTTTTTCTTTCTTTTCTTCTTTTTTTTAAATTTATTTTTAATTGCAGCCTTTATGATTGGTGATCATGAGGAAGTATGACGAGCTGAAACATGTAATTAACGTTAAAAGCAACACCGTCGCCGCTGCTAAAGCACAGAATAGAATAGAATAGAATAGAATAGAAAATACTTTATTTATCCCCGAGGGGAAATTCAGGAGTCACCGCAGCATTTAAGAAAACAAAAGTAAGAAAGAGTATAGAAAGTGCAAAAAGGTCCATAAGAAATTAGATGACGACTTCCCGTCCACCACTCGTCCACCACTCTCCAGCCCAGCCAGTCTCCACCTCCACAGGGTCCAGGACTGAGCCTCCCCAGCAGTCTGTTCAGTCTCTGTCTCCTGGATCCTGTCTGCTCACAGCAGGTGAAGCTCCTCCGATGTGTTGCGGCGTCCGATGTCAGCTCCGTCAGCCACGTCCGTGAACAGCACGATGCCGCTGGGTTAGCACAGCTAGCTCGTCCATCCCCCGGGGCTAGATCCCACGTTCCCAACAACGATGGATGGAAGGACAGGTCCACGTCATCACCTCCCAGCTCACATCCAAGAACCAGCACGTCGTCCTCACCTCCTCCTCCTCAGCTCGAGGGAAATCAGCAAGCCATACACTAGTTAGCATTGACATGCTACAGGCTGCTAACAGCTGAGTTCACATGTAAACAATGCAGCCATGGTTACATGTAGGATCTCCAGACAAACACAGGAGAAAAGTAGTAAAAAATACCGCCGAAGCCACAAAAAGTTTGGTGTCCGTGACCAACAATGAACTATACAAAGTGATGATCCACTCCAAATACAAAGATGACGAAAAAGAGACAATAAAATTACAAGAAACGGACAAAGACGAGAGAGCTGCTGCAACAGGCAGCTACTTGGGTAGCGCCTAGCAACCGAGGAGGAGAAGGAGAAGAAGGAGAAGGAGTGCTGGCAGAAAATTGCCGACAGTCTAAATGCGTAAGTGTAGTGGTGTAGTGCAAAAAAAATCTTTTGTGCCATTATCATCCTGAAATAGCACTGTTCAACATGCACTTTTACTGTAACATGCACCATCCCTAATTTATTTCTTAGATGAATTTATTCATTTGTTCATTCCTATCGTGTTTACATTTTTTGTGTGATATGTAGCCCACATGAGCCCTACATGAATTCCTGTTACAATTTTAATACGGGCAATAAAATATTGTCATGGAACAGAAGTGTTGGCACTGAAGATCTTATTATGACAATGAGAGTTCTTCATTCCCTTTAACTACCTGTAGAAAGTGTCATGTACTAACAACCCCTCCCTGGAAAACTGGTACCTTTCATAAAGGTGGTCATCCAAAAAAGAGAGTGGGTCGGGCTCCGATGTCCACGGGATCCTCTAAGAACGGACAAGCCGTTTTTTTTGTGAGGGCTCATTGGTCAGTGGGCGGGGTTTTTATAGTCCGTGAGTTCAATCTGGAACCTAACCTGCCCCGGAGCAGGTTAGCCGTTCAGCGTACGTTGCCATGGAGACTCGCCTCGCTGAGGAGTGATCCTGTGTCGTAGAACAGGGAATCCGGAACCTATCCTCAAAGCTACCTCGCTAGGCAGTAATCCTGCTTCGTAGAACAGGGCCCCAGTTTGAGGTTTTACAGTTCAACATGAATGAAGAGACACTCATCAATGGAGTTGGAAATGCAGGAACTTCTTGGTCTCACCTCTCATACAGCTTGTCAGACTGAACATGCAGCCAGTGTTAGTTGACAAACACAGTCAACACGCAACAGAGCGGAGATGTACTGCATGAGGTGTCAAACAGTGTCCATTGACTCATGGTGAGGCAACATCATAAGTGCAGCTATTTACTTAAGATAGCATGAAATATTCCAGTGGAAAAAGAAAATCTCCTATTTAAATAACTAAATGAAACAGAACTCTAAGGGGAGATATTTGTCTCCTTTACTTGAAAAAAGGTTAAATTTACAGCCAGAAATGCTTAAAAGTCCCTGTTTTGAGAACATAATGACTTCAAATGAGAAAATGGATTCTGCAATTACCATAGTGCAACTCAATCAGCTCATTCATTAGCTGCATTTGGCTGCGTCAGAAAAATAATCATTCACTCAAACTGTATTACTCATTAGAAGTCATTACATAACTTACTTATACCCATTTCCATACACATGATATAACTACTCACTTGCAGCCTCCTTTCACTTTATTTTTGTAACATCTTAGTTCAAATGTGTCTCCAACAGTGGCAGTGCATTCTTCAAAGTCTGGCCTTACACTGTTTGCCAAACCATGCCAGCCAGGTTAATGACTTCATCCTTTAACTTCACATCCCGCTGCAATCTGCACACACTGCAAAACCCTCAGTCAGCACTGCAGGAGCAAACTCTTCAGGACATTCACTGCTTCTCCAGAAATACATTCAGACATCACAAAAAGAGGTTTGATCATAGTTTTCTCCCATTTTACAGTATATTCCAAAGTTAAAGGTCCCATATTCTGCTCCTTTTCTGCAGTTTAATATGGATCATTGATGTCTTCATGAAATGGTATCAACATGTTTTGGTCCAAAAAGCCAATAAATCAAGCACAGCAGCATTGTTTCCAGGCTCTCATAGCCCCTCTGTTCAGAACGGTCTGATTTAGTGGGCGTGACCTTCATATGTAAATGAGCCACTGCTAATACCGCCCCGCTCTTCCACGTCACTGAGAGCGGCGCCACAAGCTCCGAGTGCCCAATGTTTAGAAAACAGTGAAGCTCGTTTACTGTAACATTACAAGCTAGAACAACAGGCTGACCGCAGCTTAAGTTAGCATCCTGAAGCTAACACAGAGACAGGGGGGACACTAAGGAAAAGCTCTGACATCTGCTCCACAGCACACAGCATTTAAAATACTCACATTTCCAGGGTCAGAGGTTTGTTGGTGGATGGTTGGTAATGCGCCTGGATTCAGGACCAACCTATTCTCTAGCCCTCTGTTGTACTGTCCAAAGTTCGAAAAGCAGTCGGCCGTGAAGTGACAAGCACACACATGCACAGTTTTACTGAGTGTAGCTGGCACATTTCCTTGATAAATTAACTCTAGCCACTCAGTCTTGTCTTCTTCTGAGATGGGAAGCTTGTGCATGGAACTATGTGGCTGTTTACAGCCAAAAACAAAGCAGAGCAGCGGGGAGGGGGTTCAGGGGTATCTGCTCCGGTGGACCAATCAGGTCACACTTGCCCCTGATTGGTCAAAAAAGGGAATCGCTGACGTCGGCAAATCCCCAAAATCCAAACAGCTCGTTTTAGGTCAGGATTGTACATTAACAAGCACTACTTAATACAGGTTTTGTCATTAAATATCACATTTTGTGGGCTGGGAGGAAAGTCAAAGACCCACAAATTTCACTAAAAGACTTAATAAAGTGATTTTTGCATAATATTGGACCTTTAAACCTGCCGTATATCTCAAATGGATTTGTGCCACACAGAGGGTTCAGCTCATGGAGTGGAAGGTTACCGTGAAAAATGGGACTCATTTACCCCCAGGTGAAGGTTAGACCACTGCTGTAGCATTTCTGCCCATCACGTGTGCTGCTTTTTCTTCCATTAAAAGTTAATGTGGCTTGCCCATCAGTGCCCCCCCCCCCCCCCTGCATTCAATATCAATAAATCATAACGGATCACTAGCATCATAAAGACAATATTTTCTCAAGTAGAACAACAGTTTGAGGAAAAAAGTGATATTTTTACATTAATATTTTCATTTATATATTTCTATTCTATCTACACATGCTTTTTCATGCATGTCCAATAACTATGTTTATAATATAGTGATGGGTGTCTGAGAGGTTGTAATGTTCTTTAACATAAAGGCTCACATTTAGCCATCTAAATCTCATATCCCAGCCTTTTGTGCAGTAACATGATTGCACGTCCTCATATCGCGATTGCAATTCAATTTATCAGGCAGCACTACTTTGTATCATGGCAACAGTGGTGGAGGCTTCTGAAGTGCTGGGACTTGAAGTGTTGTTGAAAAGAGATAGTGAAAAACAGCATTTATGGTGTAGCAGACAGTTGCCAAAATGTGGCTTTTAAAAAGATACAGCAGAGCCTGAAAATTAAAACAACAAACCCTATTAGAGTTGTTTTGTTAGACTTTAGAAAAAAGTCTAACAAAATTTAAAAAAATATTTATGCTGCATCTGAAATTTTCTGACCTTCTTCATTTGAAACTGTTTTGACCTTTCAAACCTGCTCTCTCTGGTCTGTCTGCAGAACGCTTTCAAGCTTTAGCCCAACCAGCAGTTCATTCATTACACTCAACATCTCTAACTGCTTTGATTTAAGAGCACAGCTTGATTAATCTACCCATGGCCGTGGCTACACCCAGTATTTTGTGTTCCAGCAGCTGTCACTTAAATAGCAGTTTGATCAGAAAAAGGTCCCATCCATCCATTTTCTTTACTGTTTCTCCCTTTAGGGTTCATGAGGAGTGCTGGAGCTTATCCCAGCTATTGATGAGTGCAAGGCAGGGTTCACACTAAACAGGTCTTCAGCCTATTTCCAAGCTGTCAACCTGACGAGTGTGTTTTTAGACTGAGGGAGTGTATACAGAGGGAGAACATGAAAACACCACACAGAAAGACACCTGCACAGCAAGCAAATGAACCAGGAAACTTTTTCGTTGTGAGGCTACAGCCCAGAAAACAGTTGTGTAGATTTATAATGATTGTGTACAGAAAAGATTCCAGAGTCCCTGTGGGCCTTAGGGAAAAAATCACATGGGGCCCCTCCCACTAGTGTCCATCAGTTTTTTTTTTTTTTTTTAATAATGAATAATCCAACACTAACAAAACATGTTAAAGCAAAGCACATTTCTAAATGAAAATACAAAAATTAAAAGTGTGCAATCCAAAAATACAGTTCTTAACAACAAATAAGAAACAGTTTTTATTTGATAGCTCAGTAAATTAGTTGATTTCAGGTGTCATTCACTGCATGACTCAACAGGAGCAGGACAGACTGAGCTGTTCCAAACTAAATTAGCTTCTGTGGGCTATTATCTGTGCTGCGCACCACTGTCTTTGCTCTTCCTGTTTATCTTCTCTCTTTTCTCACTGCCAGATGGATAGGTGGGGCCTCTTTAGAGAGTTTTGCACAGAACACAAGCAATCTTTGCAAACTCCTCACTGTCAGTGCTCTGTAGTGATTCATAGATGGTCAGCTCTCTGGGGCCCCTTTCTGGATTAGGTGGCGGGGGATCCATCTGAAATATCTATATATCAATACCAATGTTGGTATCAGTGTTTATCACTGCTATTTTATCAACACTTAAGTGATTGGATTGGTACTTGAGTTTCAGTTTCTTTTCTCTGCTCACACGCCTCTTGCTCACTTTGCTCATGCACACTCTGCCCCCCCCCCCCTCCACTGCTCTACTGGGAGTGTTGAAAAACAGTCATGTCACTCAGCAGTGCACTGCAGGCTGCATGAAGGCAGAGTAGTGTTGTTTGATCTTATTTTACATCTGTAGACCAAAACACAGCAAGCTGCAACGTTTTCAGAGAACAAATAAGGTTCTGTGGCAACACCACAAACTTATACAAACGTGAGATAAAACGGCAAAGAGAGAACTCCAAGCTGAAAAAGTAAACAAAGGGAAAAGGAGAATCCCAAAACTCCAACCAGCCCCCAGGCACAAAGACAGACGTCAATGTCAGAGTCCTTTCAGCATGACCAACATTATCGACGTGGCTGATTTATAGACAGTAAATGAAAGTAAGCTGCAGTCTTTAATATAATACTTATCATGGATACTAAAATGTACTGTTTTACAATAAAGCAGAACTAATTGGAGCACATTACTATTTTATCATTGACAAATTACAGTGTTTTCCCTAGGTTTACAGCCTTGGGTAGGGCGGCGACATTGTCACCCAAGGGGCGGTGGTGGTGGGAGGTTGCTTTTTCACAGAGAAGACATTGGGAGGTGTTTCTTGTGGTGGTTTTTCCAGCACTCTGTCCACTATACGGAATAGGCTTGTCTGTATGTATAAATGTGTTCACATGTTTGTGTGTTTGTGAGAGCGTTGGGGTGGAACTTTGCCATGCGCAAAAGAGCACAAGGAGAAATGTGAACCTGATGATGTACAAATGACATCCTGCTGTGTAGTTTAGGTAAATCACCTATGTTTATCTTGTATGTTAAATGAAAAAAAACAAGGTACAGACCTGGTTTATGAGAGAGGTAACTCTAAATCACTTCTGCTGTGATCTGGCGCTGTATGGAAAATAAAATTAACTCGACTTCCAGCATATTCATGAACAGAAGCATTAGTTTTAGCACTTGTATGCTATTCCTGATCACCCTGAGTATCTTTGTATTGCCTGTGTATTGGTATAGATACCAATACTGATACTTGCACATAGAAAAGCAGCTTATCGAAATTTAATATTACAGTCTGAATGGCGTCCAAACTACGTATATACACAAAATGATTGTGATTAATCAACTAAATAAAAAAATATTGATCAAAACAAATAAAAAAAATAAATGATTAATAAGTCAAAATCAAAAATATTCATCAATTTCAGCCCTAGTTTTTCCATAAATATGTTAACCTCCACGTGTTCAAAAATATATTCAACAGGACATCACTGAATTTGAAATATAAGACATATGGGGACATCAGGGACCTCACTCCCCAGAAAATGTGAAAGGCATGTAACCTGACTTGAACATGAGTCAGTGTTCTTCCTCCTCAAACTATTTCTATCGTCTACAAACGTCCTAGATTTAAAAACACTGTTTTGAGGCAGTACAGTAAGCACTGCTGGGAATTATGAGGGGAAAAAAAACAATCTGACATAATTTAATTTCACTGCTAAAGATTTTTCAAGGCCTTACACTGCTGATGCCTGCTTGTGTTTAAATGAATGCAACTGGGGCAGAGTATTCACAGAAATCTATAAATATTCCCTCAGCTCCAATGACAGGCATTGTGGTTATTTATAAATCCCCATCCAGCTGAATATGCTGAATGCTGCGTCACAATCCCAAACAATCACACAGATGCAGGAAAGATCTGCAACTTCTTTCAGCCCCGGCACCAAGAAGAAAATTGAACATGATTTTAATTACAAACAAAACAATAGCTGCTTCCGAGACAGGATGCAGACAGTGGCTTCACAATAAGACACGGCGGGGGTGGAGACGACTAAATCCCAAGTCACTCTACGTTTTTCTGAATGACTTCAGCTAAATCTAACAGAAGGGATGTAATGACAGTTTTTTATATGCAGGGGATGATTGCTCTTAGTGCACCAGAGAGCGAAAGAGGAGGGGTTGAATGGAGACATAAGCCACGGACAGGTTTAATGATGTAGGCCTACGATTTGGGAGGGGACAGATACATCAGTGAGCCAGTGGAACATCAAAGTGTGCCAAGATGAAATGAAGGCAATGTCGGCTGAGTGGTGAGAGGCTAACTTTGCCCTGATATGGCCTGAATGCTGATCAAACACACACACAAACACACACACGGACACACACTTCACCACTCCCATTCTACTTCAGAGGCGAAGCAGCACAACCATTTGTCAAGGGTATCGTGAGAAGAGCAAACCATCCATCCACTCACTATGCGTCTCAGCACCAAATAATACCAACGTGAGCCTAGGGCAAATTAATATTTTGTTGCATCAGGCAGTCCGTGGACTGAATTAAGCAACTTTGGACTGACAGGAGGATTTTCATCTGGAAACAAACACGCAGGAAAAGCCCTGCGAGGCAAGGTGAAAAACTGCTGATTATTTCTGACTTTATCCAGATAAAGTCAGAAACTGCCAGCACACTTTTTTTTTTCACCTTGACTTTTAAGAGTTTAGCTTGGAAGTCACTGCTTCCCATTGAACACATACAAAGTCATACAAAAAAGGGAATTAAAGGAAGGATAGTAGGTAACGCTTTATATCAAGGTCCTGTAATAAGCATTAATAAGACCTTTGTAAGTACTTATAAGATGCTTATTAACATTATTATTTGTTTATTAGACTGTATAACTGCTTAATAAGTGTTTAAAAAGGTGATAGTATTAGTTAATACAAGACAACTTAATCTGTAAGGTATATGGAACCTAACCCTAACCCTCTTTGTTTTTTGTCTTCTGCTTTTGTCTCTCATGAGCCCTACCCCAGCCCTTCCCCTTAACCTGACCATTTGGGGCCCCATGCCTAAACCTAACCTGTGGGGCCTCATACCTAACCCTTACAATGACCTTATTACACTTATTAAGCACTTATAAACAAATCATTATGTGAATAAGCATCTTATAAGTACTTACAAAGGTCTTATTAATGCTTATTACAGGACCTTAATGTAAAGCGATACCGGATAGTAAACATGTTGTTTGTTTTATGGCATAGAAAATATTTATGTGCTGTTCTCACGATTGCAGAAATAATGAAAACAGAGCAGCAGACATTGTCATGATGCATTGATCCATCAATGACTGTGCAGACCAGGAAACAATAAGCTGCTAATCCCTCCTATTTAACTTACTGAAGATTTTTCATTGTACAAAAAAAAAAAAAAAAGGACAGCAGCAGAATGCACAGAAAAAGCAATTTAATTTCATTGCCAATGTCCCATTTGTTTCCGGTTGGTGTTGCTGTGACCACCTGAGGCAACACAACACTGGTGGTAGGAATACATCAAATATGCAAGCCTCATTTCAGCAGTCAAGAGCAAACACAAAGAAAGGGACAAATAAGCATGTTTGCTTTTGAACACCACTGAGACCCAGGGGTCGGTTTGTGAGGTACACACAATTATCAAGAACACCGGGTTACAGAAGTTGTGGGGGAAAAAAAAAAAAAAAAAACATGTTTTACACTGAGGAAGGTTTGTTTTCTGCTTTTAGGATTCAGTCTATGAGATTGAGGACCTGTTTTCGCAACAGAAGTGGTGTTTACTTCCATCCATTCAGAGGAGGTAGCTTTCTTTAAACTCTGAATTAAAACTGCAAAATGGCACAAAAATGTCTGGTTGTTCTGTAGTTGCTTGTCAGAAGCTATACTTCACCCCTTAAGAGTCACTCTGCTAACTGGAGACCTTGAGCTGTGATTGACAACCGATGGTCACCAGTTAACTGGGTCACACCAAACACTGCAACACCACTGACTTCTGAGGCTGCAAACTATCAAAATGTGATTTCTACATCCAACACAAACGCTTTAAAACCTGTTTGAGCTACCGTTTTACAAGTGCTCCTCAAATTACAGTGATTCCTTAACCATTTTGGTTAGGAAGAAAATTACATACATACATCAGAAAAGACAAGCTTCAAAGTAATATCTAAGGTAGTATGGTGCTGAATGGGGATCCATGTGAAACGACATTAAATCACAGGCACTTGTTATGCAAGCTATTCTCATTATTCTAACTCTTTAACCATTTTGGTTGGGGAAAAATTCAAACAGTTTCTAAAAGAAAAGAAGATGAGATTTCTGGGCATGTATTTCTTACCCCTAAATTCCACCGCAGCGCCACGCCGCGCTGCACACTTGAAACGTACTGCGGAGCACTTTAGCTTCCATTGTAATCTATCAGGCAAATTCCACTGCCCGCGCCCTGGTGCAAGAAACACGCTTCAGGTCTATTTTCGGCGCGGCCGCTTCCAAACCTCGTAAATTCACTGTTGATTAGAAAGCACTAGACAGGAAGTCACTGTGTAAAGTACCCGGAAGATTCCAAATAAAACACAATGCACGAACTCTCAAACGTAACTTTCCCCCATATGTTATAACATATGCCACATCTGAAGGCACATGCATTAGGTAAACAGTCGGTCGGAGGGTCCTAGACGCAACACAAAGGCACGGATGAAGAGAAGCTGATCTTGGAAGTGGATAAGTTCAACATTCTGTATGATCCCAAACATCCTTTTAATAAGGATACAGGCAGAAAGGACAAGGTGTGGACTGACATATCAAAAGTTATGGGAGTGGATGGGGATCGTGTGATATCGCTATTCATACGAGAGCCTGTGACTCTCCGAGGACCAGCCCTCCCCCTCCAGATTGAGCGGAGCAGCGCTGCGCAGCGCGCTGCTTCCAGTGAGGTTTGACAATCAGAGCATCAGAGCGGCGCAGTGCTTGCGGTGGAATTTAGGGGTTACCCTTTTAAGGACATTATAACAAAACCAAACAAAAGTCAAGGTGCCCTGTGTGACACTTGATAAAGATAAAGGGTTCAATGAAGTATTGGTTGAGGATTAAGACCATAGACGACACTTATCAATATAATTATGAAATGGGTAATGGAAATATATTTCACATTCACAGTAAATTTACAATTTAATCAATCAGCTATGCTAATTAGCATTTCTTGAATATAAAATCATCATCATTATTATCTCTTTGGTAGGGATGTACTGATCCAACTTTTCTGGTCCTGATACCGATTCTGATACCTGGGTTTTGGGTATTGACCAATATTGGTATGATCTTTTACCATGCCCTAATGTGGGACAAGGCTGGTTATGTTTTGGGTAATGGGCAAGAAAGAGCTCATATGAAATAACTGAAGTTGATACTTATTTAAACCATAAAGTGTTTAAAAAAGATGGTTTAAAAAAATACTACAGAATGTACAGGGTTTGTGATTCAAACTTCATACCATGTGGACTGGTTAAGCAACAAAAAAAAAGACAAGTGCATCATTAAGCAAGTTTATGTCACCACATACTCTGAACAAAGTTACAATTTTGTGACGAATTAAATTATAATCAAGCCTTAGCATTAAGCTTGTACCTGCCCTTTCCCACCGGTACCCTATCCAGCTTTGAGTTGCTGGATCGAGCCAATACCCAATATCAGGATCAGGATCAGTGCATCCCTAATATTTAATGCAGTTTGTTGTCTAGTTGTAGTTTTTCAGATTTTTTGTTAAGACTGGGGTCTTGATCTTGGCTGCTCATCTTTGGCTTTGGACAGTTTCCCATTCCTTGGCACAAGTTCACATATAGATATTTCAGGGTGTGAAAGTAGCCACGGATAATACTAGGGGTGCACCGATCACAATTTTCTGGCTGATCAAGGATCTTTAAAAAGCCTGACCTGCCATTACTGATTTGGGCCGATATTGATTTTTATTTTTTATTTTTTATAACTGACAGCATAAACCATCAATGCTCCAATCTTATTTTATTAAAAATCATTGAACAATACTCGCGAAACAATAAAATCTTTATGTTTTAACTTAAACAACCAATTAAGTGTCGTGAGTTTTAGGTCTCAGAGCAAAAAGCAACAATGGCTGGCTGTCAGACCTTCCAGTTTCATATAATAATAATAATAATAATAATAATAATAATAATAATAATAATAATAATAATAATAATAACTTTATTTATATAGCACCTTTTAAAAACACAAGTTTACAAAGTGCTTTAACATAAACATAAACATAAGCACACTCACAAAAAAAAAAAAAAATAAAATAAATAAATAAATAAATAAATAAATAAATAAATAAATAAATAAATAAATAAATAAATAAATAAATAAATAAAACCAAGCACAAAAACAAAACACACAGTTCAAGACGCACTTGTGGAGAAAGACATCATGTATGAGGGCAACAGGAAGCATAGTCAGGGACCCAGACAATACAGGAACCATACAACGTAAAATGAGACCATGAGGACTGGGATAAAAGCTAAAACATAAACTCAGTGAGATAAAGGAGGAAAAGGCAATGTAAAGTGCAATAAAAGACAGTTACAAACATCAAATATAAATATATAAAAAAATTAAAAAGATAAATATGAACAGAATAATGATGATAGATAAACGAAAAATAAGAATAAATAAATAAATAAATAAATAAATAAATAAATAAGAGAGCAAAAAATGAAAGAATGAAAGAATGAAAGACGAAAGACGGCATCACAGAAAAGCCAGCCTATAAAAGTGGGTTTTTAAAAGTGATTTAAAAGAACCAACAGACTCTGCATATGCAAGGATGGGCTGATCCCCAATCACCGATCGCTGTTCCCCAAAGATTAAGGAAGTTGGCACTGACCGATCGGTGTATGTCTAGATAATACAGTCATAAACATCAAGTGATTTGGGTTTTAAACCTCTATCTGGGGTAAACATAAACAATACGATAAACCATTAAAGGCTGTTTACCTTACTGTAAAGTGAACTAACTGTTCATAATCACAAAAAACATCGATAGGACCCATAAGAACGTTTCAGGCTTGTACAAGGCAAACCAGAATGCTGACATTAAGATAAAAATGGCAGGTAACTGTTGTCTGCAGTCTGTCATCACATCCATCGAGGATTCAACATCCAGCTACACAAGATGTAGGTATAAAAGTGTTTCATATACCAAAGTTAACTACCCTTGCGACTTTTTAGTAACACTGCCTGTGAAATACATAATTATGAAGACTGAAGTTTCAGTGGTTCAAACAAAGACTGATGACAGATACGCTGACGACATCTGCAGCGCAGAGCTCATCAACAAAGAACGGAGCGAAACTTAACCCGTCCAGGTGTGCTTTTGTTTGATCCATGCTGGCAGGCTGGATAATTCAAGAAGAAGGAATGATCTGACAGCAGCACAGGTTCAGAGGTGTCTGCTCCAGCAGACGGAGTGTAAATGGATGAAACACGAGAAGAGTGAGTCACATTAACTCAACAACTCTCCGTCTTTTCAGGGCAGCGGGGCCAAAGACAGAAATCCATTCACACAGACCACTGCTTGCTTTCTAATTCACACCATCCAGCGGAGCACAAGCTGGAAGTAATACGGACCTCACACCACCAGGCAGACACCCTATCGACAGACGAAAGCTCCAAAGACAACCACACTGACATCAGATGTTGAAAGGCTTCGAAATCCTGCAGTCAGTCACTTGAACTTTCATTGAATAGCAGAAAGATCCAAAAAAAGAGAAACTGCAGAGAGAACAGGCATATTGTCCTCCCATATGTGGCTGGATTTTCTGCTCAGTTATGAAGGATCTGTTTTTTCACTCTCTTCCCTTTCACTCTGTTTTTCTAACTACAGTGTTTTCAAGGCCATATGTTGATACAGCCTGCATCAGCTGAGGGACCGTGCTGGCAAACATTACTGAGGTGCACAGCTGTACATTAGTGAGAATAAACAGCATTTCTACAAACAGGATGGAGAAAACCATTCCAGATAACACATGCTGTAGTAACATAACGCATTTTAAACAATATGTCTTCACATACAGGATTATTATGAGCTTGGCCTGCGTCGTAATGCAGACTAGTGATGAGGATCTTGAGTGTATGATAGTGAACAAGAGACATCTTTTTTCAATTTGGCATCAGTTCTTTGGCTTTTACTGCCAGTTTTACTGCCTCAAATTTTACACACAGGCCTGAGTCTTCATTTTATACAAACATACTTCGTCTCTGCTCTTTTTTTCCATACATGCTAAAAACATCAGGGTTGTTTTATCAACTCAACAGCTGGGTTATGAAATGTTTAACTCATAATGGGTTATTTATGTTAGGTTTGGCTTATTTTTGTGGAACTCAAACACTGAGTTAAAATCCCTTAACCCAGCATACATTGGTTGACTCGGCATCATGTCATCACTGATGTGCTCCACCAATCAGACACCGCATCAGGCTCCATGCACCAAGCAGTCACACAAATAAGCTCCTTTTCAATTACATATTAGTCTGTTAAGAAACTTCAAATAAATTTTCCTTTACATTTTAAGACACTGATTCTCGGCAAAGTAGATTTTGTTGTGATAGCGTTTTGTAACTGTGAGTACATCGCTTTAGTTAATCCACCACTTATGGTGCAGATTAACTGTCTGAACACTTCTCTACAGATCAGCTGTTTGAGATCTGCAGCACAGACTGGCTGTCTGCGCTTTACAGCACAGACCCATCGTCCATGTTCCACAGCATGGACTGGCTGTCAGTGGCTACGTTTACAATCAATTCATATTCAGGTTAAGGCCAGTATTCAGGTTTCTGAAACATTCATAATAATCTGTTTACATGCGTGAGCAAACAGGGTTATTCCTTTATACATGTTGTCTCGACCAAAACAGCATGGACAATGATCTTGATGCATGGAAAACATCATGATGCAATACATATCATTTTTGCTTCTTCTTCCTGTATCCATAGCAACAGCAGCTCAACAGGAAATGAAAAGCCCAGAGCAAATAGCAGTAGCCTTCAATTGCAGTTGGTACTTACTGTCCGCAAAAGACCAAGATTCCTTGCGATCAGGACATGAGCAGAACACAAATGTTCCTTTGGATGGGGATATGAGTATGAGCATATTCTGTATTTTAAAAAGGGTTACTGGTGTTTACATGGCCGTGCACAACCAAGTTTTTGCTAATATTCTGAATATGAAAGGGTAACTGACTGCATATAAACGTAGTGACTGCTCCACAGTTATATTAGATATGTCTAAAATAAAGTTGAATCAAACCACCCTTTTTATGTGTGTATGGGTTTAAATATATGTTGTTGAAACAACCCAGAATTGTAATTAATTAGAGCCGTTTGAGTAGACTATTTAACTCATCCATTGGATTACAATGGACCAACCTGCATCTTGCTGGGTCAAATTAACTACTGCTGGGCTAATGCTATAATCACCCAGTGGTTGGGTTATAAGACAGCCCAAATTGGGTTATTTTTATCCCAACACTTTTTTAGTGTACGACTTAATCTGAGAAGAGTGAAGAAGTCTGTGTTTTAGCCCCTTGTTTTCCAAAGGTATGGTGTGTAAAACCCCCCAAAATGGATTTGTTTTCTCCCCCCACAGAGACATCCAGATAGAATCATTAAAAAAAATAAATAGATAAAACACCAACCACACACACAACTCTGCACTCACTGATACCTCAGAGAGCAGTTTTAGAAAGAACATGTTCTTGAAACAAAAGAGGCTCCACATGGCAAGATGCTACAACCCTCACCTTGTCCAGTTTGTTTCCCCATTTACACAACACTCCTGTTTGTTGTTTTACCACCTCTGCTTTTAGATCAAGCCCAGAGAACAATGCTTCCCAATTTGGTGTTTATACCTTTATATAACAGGATAACCCTTGTGCCTTAACAGGTTGTGTAAAGAAGCTTATGTCTTAAGGGGCCAGCTGCAAAAAGCTTTTGTTCCCCATGTAAGAGCTGCAGGTTAATTCTGCTCTGGTGTTTTATCTCTGCCTTTGCCCGCATTACAAACCAGTATGGGAATAACACTGGTGGTGGTCGGCTGGTATTCAGTAACTTTGGTCAGTATGAGCACATCAGCCAAAAGTTAATCCAAGACAAAAAGCCAAACCAGTATCTGCTTTCATGTAAGGCATCCTTAAACTTAGGCACTGGTTGCAACTCTGGAAGTAGGAGGTCTCCAGTTTTAGAGTCTATTTATACACAGGAGGTAAAATAATAAGGAGGAGATTAATTTAAAGTAAGTTGAGGTTTAGGATGATTTTTTTCAGATTCAATAATAAATTTGTCTCTGTAATATCCTCCTGTAGCTCACACCTTTCCCCCTGCTTACTTCAGAGAGAGACCGCCAAAAGAGCTGTTTGTTTAAAGGCTGCTGCAAATAAAAACAGCAGCACTACATCTTTAAAGTGTCTCACAGGGTTTGGGGATTCAATCCCAGGTCCTGCCGTCTATGTTGAAGTATCAGCAAGCCACTCCTCCAAGCCCTGTCCCAGTGGCAGTGCCAGTAGTGTGTGACAGCGATAAGTTAAGACTGAAGGGTGCTTTCCCCAGCAGCTCCTGTCAGTGATAGTGATATATCTAATGTGATTTAGTGAATGGGTAAAATGTTTTGAATGAAAAGATGAGAGAAAGTGCTTCATAAATTAATTTACTATCTGTTTACAGCAGTGGGAAAGTCTGAGTTTATCCACAAGCTTAAAAACCTTGACCCCAAGTATATATTGTATACTTGGCTGAAGTCCAGCTGAAGTGTAGTTTATAAGGAACTATTGAGTTCTGACAAATACCCAAAACCTCCAAACAGTGTTTCTTTTATGGTGACCACATAAGATGAGCTAACCGCTAGGAGATAAAATGTGCTTTGTATCATGTCTTTGACATTTATTTTAAAGTCATATCCAAAGTCAACTAACAGCTCAATTGGTGAATGAAGTTACTTGGTGCAGATTCGGGTTTCCTTATTTCAGTGAAATGTCTTTGACCTGTTTATCACCTAACTTAAATATTTTAAAGCTTAGGAAGGAATGTTGAGCTCAAATAGTGCCACATTTTATGACTACTATAGGCAGCTCCTTCAAAGTCAAGAAAAGAAAAAGAAAAAACTCAAAAACCTCAACCTCCTGAGGCCAGATTGGAGGACTTGTTTTTTTTAACTGGATCATTAAAAAAAAATAAAAAAAAGACATGTGTGAACCTTGGATTTAGCCTACAAAATAAATAATTTAATGTTGCATTTTAAATGATTTTCTCATCCATGGGAACCACCACCTTTGCTGATGTACAGTGGTAAAGTTTTTGGACACCCTGTGCATCTTGTGAAATATTGTATAATGAATCAGTCTTGGGTCCTCAAGTGCAATTTCTTACAGTGCCATCACAGCCAAAACACTAAATCCTGCACAAAGCCATTAAAAACGTAACACTGATTGGTTTCATAAAAACACACAAGTAATTTCAGGTATTGGGTCATTTTGGTGCCAGTGATCCTCCAATAAAGGATAATGTGCAATTTATCAAAAAACTATTTTCATTATTGTGCTTTGTCTTTATAGAGCCAGCACATATGAAAGCAGTAATTTAAGAAGAATGCCTGCCAGGATTAAAGCTCTACTGTTTTTTTTGTGAACACAGTCTCTGTTATTCATTGACTTTGATACTGACAATGTTTAGAGCTCACATATTGAAAATGCCAAGAATTTATCTTGGTGAGTTTTTCTTGTAAAAAAAATAAAAATAAAAAAAAAAATACAAAGGAAAAAAATAATAACAGTTATTTTTATTTTGTTGGCCTAATGCAGCCGCATGGTTTGAAACACACAAAAACTAATTATCTACAATCATTTCAAGTTAATATTTGAGATTGTGTAAAATTGTGTCTGGAAAGATTTTTTTAACTGCTGTAATTTCACCCACTCTTGACTTTGATAAAGGAATTTTGATCAAAATGTGACACTGATGAGGGCAGTGTGGAGTCAAAAGTTGAACTGTTTTCAACAAACTTAGTTGATTCTGATTTATTAATTTATTATTTATTCATTTATTTAAATTGAAAACACTAATCTCTGTAAATGTTTGGCTGCATTTGTCTTGTCTGACAAACATGTGACTGAAAACAACAATAGTGCTGCAGCTTCTAAATTTTAACTATAAGTAACATAATGAGCCAAGTATAGATTTTTTAAAAACTTAACTTAAAAAAACAAAAAAAAAAAGATGATACCTTAGGTGATAAACCCACCGAGAACTTTCCCTGCACTTTATGAAGCCCTCTCAAAATGACTTCATCTCCTTAAAAAAGACCCTGCTTCTCTGCATGATCTTGTGCTTTTAAGCAGAATAAATCTCGACATTTCACAAAGAACAGGATCCCCGCAAATCTACACATACAAGAGCAGAAAACTCCGGAAGATGAGTTCGTCTTATCTCTTCCTGTTACCTCTTCCTGCTGCTGACATCTGTAATCTTCCATCTGCCAAAAATAAAAGCCTAATAATCTGTCTCCAAAGCTGCTCCACTGTACGGCGGCAGCAGCTTTTCTTCACACTGGGATTTTACCTGCAGCACTGTGTCATTCCTCCAAGCCTCTCCGGGGTTTAACATAATTGCATTCGTTATCCAATCTCCACACCTACCTCCTATTGTAAGTTCCAGCTTGACCCAAACGTCATCCCGAACACAGCTCCCCTGGCGATTGTAATTGATGTGCACTTGTTCTTCATGTTCTCTGGCAAATGCTCCCTAATAGAGCGGGACAGCTCAAGACCTCACTGTAATCACAAGTGTTTAGCGCTCATGCTCCATACTCTCTTCATCTCCACGGCTAATTAGAATCAATAAACATGCCGAACAAACACGACTCATTAGAGCTTTCTCTATCTCCTTCCCCTCCTAGCCAAAGCCTTTAGGGCGATACTTCACACCCTCCCCTGTCATAAACCTGCTTTTAGAACTGCTCTCAAGCTCAGCGCTGGATACTCCATAGATATAGTGAGCACGGCATCCAGAATAAAAACCCTTTGAAATTGCCATGAAGCTTTTGAAGCCTATGTCCCACTGCTCAACGCTCTCAGGGTTTTCATCTCTCCCCATCTCCCCTCATTACCCAAGGAGCTCTCAGGGCCTCGCTGAGCAGCTGTAATGAACTCCAAGGAAATGCATATACACAGAGTGGAGGACTGCACGGACGGTAACACTGCGCTGTACATGTGCCGCAGGATGCTTTATGCAAAACTGATGCATAAAGTTGAGGCAGTGAGAAAGGCATGTCAGTCATTTTCTAAGACATCCTTGAACTCTTCTGAAGTAATCCTGGAAGATAGAGGTAATTTAAAGGAAGGATGTGCCATCACAGGGGTCTGTTTTGCCAGCTCTTCCCCCTGAAAGTCGTCTATTCCCCCACTGCGCTTCTGCTGCATGTCTGTAGCTGTGATGGGTGGTGCTCATTTTCTATCTGAGAGGATTTAGACGCCGAGGAGGCCTCCCACCAGCTTGTGCACAGTGGGCGGTGGAAGTTCTCACAAGGGGAAAGGAGAAAACTGACAAACAAAAAAGCATTCAACAGCAACATCAGGAAAGGAAGGGTGAGAAATTAGATGGTCGTCCAGGGTGAGACAGATGGAGAGGAAGTGGTATTGAAGTCTAGCACAAGGGCCTGTATGCATGACCAGCCACTAGCAAAGAAAACAGACCTTTTGGACTAAGCGAAAAAAAAAAAATTGATCAGCGGTGTGCATGGGCCAGGTTAACAGGCCAAAAGAGCGTTAGATTTAATGGAGGTATACCCCACCATAGCAGGTGCTAACTGCAGGATTACAGCACCTGGTCAGCTGTTTAAAGGAGGACATTGCCCGATACGTTACTGTTTGAGATGAAATATACATTCAGAGACACATTTTTTTCACTGAACAGATGAGATAAGGGACACGATCAAAGTCTCAGACCGGCGAGGCTCCTGCCGTCAGTTTAACAAGTTTGATTGCTTGATTGCTTTTATACGTCTAAGTCCTTCCAAGATGTGTGTGGTGAAATGTTGGAGTTCATAAACTGCTTTAAGAGTTAATCGGTAGGGTCCAAGAGGAATGCTGCGGTGCTTGTTCTGCAAAGCAGCTCTCATATTACTGATTTTATTTTTGAGGTTTTTGCTGTGTGCTCAGAAACACCACATGCGATCTGCTCAAGATCGCCAAACTTTCTCTTTCTCTTTGTTTACCTGACTGACTCACTGATAACAGCTGTGTGTGTAGTCTTGTGATTAAATCTCAATTTCTTTCACTAAAAAATGTTTTGTCTTGATCCTCTCTCAGTCACACTGTTACCACTCGCCAGGTTCATCATCGCTTATGAGTGGTAGACATGCGCAGTTTGAGTTTGTTTGATGGGGTTTACCAATAGACTGAATAAAACATGGATGTAGTCTCGCCTGTCTATTTCTGAAACGGAAAATGAAGCACATCGGCTATAGCAGCCAAATTGGTAGTGACAAGGGCTTCGCCTACAGCCATAGGGCGCCTGTCGGTCACGTGATCCTCAGCTGTGCCTCTTATTGGGGGAGCTTGTGATCTTAATATCCTCTGAACAGCCCAGTTCGGAAGAATTCGTCGACCCCACAGTGGGTGCCGGTAGTAAAATTAGGGACTCAGACAGGAGACGTTTTTTGAACCAGGCTGTAAATAGGTTAATTTCTGCTTTGAAAATGGTTTTTATTTTGGCTTGGTGTGTTTGTGACTTACGGTACTTCCGGAGCCAGCCTCAAGCAAACACTCGAGAAACACAGATTTTAGCACTTCAGCTTTGTCTCATATTCTTAGATTGCTTGGGTTTTCCTGGAGGTCCCCCTTAATTATAACATCATTTGCACCTGCGTTACTTTCGGGGTGCAATTAGTTACCTGGCTGATTCTTTGCAGTTGTGCATGCGGCTAACGCTGCAGCCAAACGGTCCATTCCATGAAAGCATGCTTGGACAAATGGACCCGTGTGTTCATGACTGAACATGCATGCATGCCCTGATTAACAGCCCAAAAGAGCGTTATACATAATGGAGGTATACCCCAACATTACAGGTGCTAACAGCAGGATTACAGTGCCTTCGCTGTTCAAAGACAGACATCGCAGAGAGCATCACCGTTTGAGATGAAATATTCAAAGACAGTAGACAATCCTTTGGAAATATGGTGATGTGTAGCCATTCACAAAATTTAGATTTAGAAGACACAACGTTTTTCAGTTAACAGATGAGAAAAGGGAGACAATCAAAGTCTCAAACTGGTGAGACTTGCTGCCATCAGGTTTACAAGTTTGATTTGTGTGAGTTGGATGAAATGTTGGAGTTCATAAAATTCTTTAAGATTTATTCATTGAGGTACTGGGGCATCGTTACGGTGTTTGCTCTGCAAAGCAGCTTTCATATTTCTTATTCTATTTTCAAGGTTTTCTACTGTGCACTTGGAAACACAGCATACATTTACTCTGTTCAAGATCGCCAAATTTTCTCTTTCTCTTTGTTTACCTGACTGACTCACTGACAACAGTTGTTTGTGTATTTTTGTTACAAAATCTCAATTTCTCCAGCTGAAAAATGTTTTTCTGGATCTTTTCTCAGTCACACCGTTACCACTTGCCAGGTTCATCACCTTTTATGAGTGGTAGACATGCGCAGTTCGAGTTTTTTGATGGGGTTTTCCAGGAGGTTCCCCTGACTAAATCTGCACCTGTGTCTGTTTTAAGGCGTAATAACTTAACTGGACGGTCGTGCATGCAGCTAACGCTGAAGCCAAACGGGCTGTTCCACAACGGAACATTAGGACTAATGGTCCCGTTTGTTTAATGACTGAACATGCAATGTATTACTGTTTGAGATTAAATATGCAAAGACAGTAAACAATCCTTTGGAAAAATGGTAAGGAAAGGTTTTGATTAAGGGGACACAAAATTTGTTCGGTGAACAGCTGTGACGAGGGAGGAAATCTAAGTGTCAAACCGGCGAGGCTCGATGCTGTCATTATACATCTGGGTCCTTCCAAAAAGTGTGTAGTGAAGTGATGCAATTGGATTTTTGCAGTTTTCTACTGAGTACTTGGAAACACTATAAACATTTACTCTGTTGGAGATCGCCAAACTTTCTCTTTCTCTTTGTTTACTTGATTGACTCAAGTAACAGCTGTTTGTGTATTCTCGTAATAAAGAATACATCTGAAAAATGTTTTTCTTGACCTTCTCTCAGTCACACCATTACTACTCGCTAGGTTTAGGCATGTGCAGTTCGAATTTGTTGGATGGGGTTTTTCAGGAGGTTCCCCTTAATTTCATGGTGTAATTAGTTAACTGGCTGATTCTTTGCAGTCCTGCATGCTGCTAATGCTGCAGCCAAACAGGCCGTTCCATAACAGAAAGTTAGGACTAATGGTCCCGTTTGTTTAATGACTGAACGTGCACACCGGCCCTGGAGAAAAGCTGATGTTATGGGATGGACTGTAAGGAGATGAGCTATGAGAGCTGTGGCTGAATGGAAGAAGGTGACTTCAATAAAAACCCTTTAATTTACCCAAAAGATGCAGACTTCCATTTGCGACAGGGGTAACTTCTTCTACATGCAGGGGCAATAAGGTTTAGAGGGATCTCTGAGACGTCTATTGGCAATGAGGCGTGTCGCCTGCAACATAAAAAGAGAGAAGCACATTGAAGCACATTTCATAGAGTTAGCGCACTTCATTCAAACATAGACGCAGGCAGTGGAGGATGGAAACTGGAGAGAGCGGTCCGTCCAGAGAAGCAAAGAGGGGGTCCATCAGCCGCCCAGCGTCCCACTGAGGCAAGCTTTGCATCGTCAGAAAGAAAGATTACTCCCATCCACTGCCTGCAGCATTTTAATGCCTTCAAATCAGGGCTGAGAACTCTCATACATGCATCATCACAACACGCTGAATCAGCAGCTCACAGAGCTCGCTGCCAGGTAGGGAGCGCAGAGAGGGAGAGGAAGAGAAGGAGCGGAGTGGGGCGGGGCTGGAGGATGAGACACGATCAGAATGTAGCAGGCTCAGTGTAATGTGAGACGACCATGGAGTGCTGAGAACAGATATTAACGGGAAGGAAGTACAAGACAAGAGGAAGCAGATTAAAATGACTTTCTGTTATCTGACTTGTTAGCATAACGACCTTCTCTCATCACATCTGTGACGTTCCAGAACAGGAATTACAGACAAGAGGTGTGAAAAATCAATTGCAGTATTACACATAAAACAAAAGCAAACAGAAACAAGCGGTGAAGAACACACATATTTTAGTTAAAAGCGTAAATTAAAGTTGGACTGATGAGCTGAACAGAGGAAACAGGTTGTGATGATCCAGGGAGGAGGGTTGTCGGCCAAAACTAAATATTCATGTTGCAGTGCACGATATTAAATATGCCTATAGCATATTTGTGCAAAATAAATACTCATACAAGCAATTTTAAAAATGAAAACATGTTTCTTTACTGTATTTCAGAGCATGAAATTACTGAACATCCATATGGCACAAATACTAGACATTTAGTGCAATATAAACTAAACAACATGGGACACAACATGCTCCTATGAAACCAGAATGGCGCATTTTCAATCCTTTAAAAATAAGGAATGATAATAAAACTGGAAACCTGCTTGAGATTTTTTCCCTATACAGGACTACTGTATTTACATTAATTTACGAAGATTATACTCTTTTAAAACAGCGACTTTCTGTCTACATCTGCCCAATTTTCTCTTGTCAGAGTGCCACTGTCTCGTACGCTCCATCCAAGTCATGACCCTGTATCCTTTCACTCGATCACAGCTGACGGGATTAGCGCCACCCTACTCATAATGTAACACATTGTTAATTTGTGGTCAGGAGAGGAAGTGCAACAATAAATAAGTGAATGGGAAATTCAGGCTGCTGGCAGTGGGGAAATATTAATGATTATTTCATATGTAATAATTATCATTATCATTATGAATATTGATATTTGTTTTTTTCTGTAATTATTCCTATTTTTATTCTATTCTATATATTTTTTATTCTATTCTTTTTTTGTATATATATATATATATATATTTATATATATATATATATATATTTTTTTTTTTGTATATTTGCATATTTTATATCTTAACTTTTTCTTTATTCTATCTTGCAATTTTATCATTTTCTTGTTAATTGTTAGCACTAACACACCAAGAAAAATTCATTGGAAGTGCAAATTCACTTGGCAATAAAACTTGATTCTGATTCTGACAAAAATTCAAACATGGGCAACGGACTGAAAAAAAAAAAAAAAACAATCACTGGCGGGCCAACTTTGGCCCCCAGGCCCCAAATTGGACAGCCCTGCTCTCTGAATTGCAAAATCATTGGCTGAATGAAAGCTTTTTTGCTCCACTATATGTGTAAAGCTGAAGTCTAAGTACTTCTCAACTAGATTGGCATAAAAGATTCAAATAAAGTTAAGAAACAATACAAAATCAAACAAAATCCACGATTTCACAGTCATTAAATTGGACAATTAAAGCTCCTGTGATCAGTTTTCAGCTGAATATGAAACAAGCTGAAATGAACACTGCTGCCTCTAAAACCTCCATAAAAGCAAACAAGTCCAAGATCCCACAGATCGATCATTTCTTTATTGTTATTTTTAATATCTGGAAGTGCTGCTGGGGGTCGGTGTCAGGTAGAGTGATGACCACACTCTGCTGACACAGCCATTTTTTTTTTCTTTCATTTTTCATTTTTCACAGCAACCACCCACAGTGAGCAAAATGCTTCACACTGTGATTAAAGCAAAGTGAGATTTTTGAGATGAGGAAACAAAGTACACAAGACGAGTCAGTAGAGGGCAGGACGCCTGGGTTCACTGGCTCAAGGCCTTTTTCCCATATCCCATCATTCCCCTGCTCTCTCCTGGTTTCTCCTGTGACTGACGACTGGAAGTCCCCATGACGACACTACACCATTCAGCTGGCACAGTTTAGCATCTAGAAGTAATACCTGTCTTTTTTCTCTGCTGAAAACCATTTCTGTGATTTATTTTGTAGTGCTGGTGGACACAGGAGCTAGACTGTCAAAAAGACAAAGGAGGTCAAGCAGAAGAAGCTAAACAGGAGAGTGATAGAGCATGGGCTGAAACACAGGTCGCGGCCTTCTGCGTCAAATATGCAAGGCTCCTATTTTGTTTGCAGAATGTTGGAGCATTCTGTTGTGTCAGTTTACAGAAAGCAGATTGAATGGGACAGGAAACTGCTACAAGACTTTCAAAATAAAACAAACCCTGTCGAAATCTGATCAGGTTTAGCTTGACCCCAAAAACAAACCAACATAATGAGCCAGACCAACAAGGAGAGGATCATCAGTAGGGAGGAAATCTAGGAAACTCCTTGTGTCCTGACCACAACGTGTCTGACAATGCACTGGACAATGTGCCGGATCGTCAGAGAATCAGGCTTTGAGTAACACAAAACAGGTAGTCTGCTCACCTTCTCAACACTAAACTAGAAACTGAGTTTACAAAGTTTGATTGTTGTCAATGTTTAAACCAGGGGTGGCCAACCAGTCAGAGACCAAGAGCCACAGAAATTACTGTGGTACAACAAAGAGCCACATCACACACGTGGTCTTACAAATGCACTTCTTGTCACACATAAATGAAATAACTTTAAATGAAAATCAATGCATTTCTTTTTTTCATGTACTTGTAAGTGTGTTTAAATTTGTACTTGAAGCCGTGTCAAAGACAAATTTCTGTTTTTACTGCAGAAGAGACAAAGTTCTATCTATCTATCTATCTATCTATCTATCTATCTATCTATCTATCTATCTATCTATCTATCTATCTATCTATCTATCTATCTATCTATGAGCACATGAGTGACTGACAGAAGCACATGAAGAGAAGAGAAACTGAAACTTAAGTATCAACGTCATTACCCAAGTATTGATAAACAGTGATCCCAGCAATAAAATCATTATTTCATAATTCAAGTTTGATCGGCACACCACTACTCATAACAATATACATATAAATATATTTTTTATGAATGGATTGAAGAGCCACACACTGAAAGGCAAAGAGCCACATGCAGCTCCCGAGCCGCAGGTTGGCCACTCCTGGTTTAAACTATAGCACTACGTCATGACAAAAAATTACATTCCTGTCAAGTTTCCATCATTTCACACATTCATTTTTCCTTGTCTTCTCTCCGTCATTTTGAAATCACTAACCCTTGTCTCTGTTACAGATGTCTTCCTGTCTGCCCTGCCCCCCATCTGGTCACACCTGCTCCCTGATTGTTCCTCCCCACCTGTTTCCCATCACCCTCATTACGTCTTCTATTTAACCTCATGTCTCTCACTGTCACGATGCCAGTTTATCATACTTCACAGTCTTCGTCTCAGCCTTAATTTATAGCCACAGTCTTGCCATGTTTAAACCCTTGCCTGCCTTTTTAGATCTCACCTTTTTGCCTCATGTCAGCCTGTTACCCCTGCCTTATCTGACTGCCTTTGTCCGTACTGAATTCTGTCTGAATTTCATTATACCATTTTTCCTTCTTTTAACTTTGATCTGGTGTCTTTCAATTGTGTCTGCCTTTCTGTGCCCTGTTTCATGACAATCACCTTGTTGCCTCACATCCTGGGAAATGTTGTCTTTAATAAGGGTTGTTAAATGAAGATCTGCTCTCCATTCACTTGCTTCAAAACAAACACATGCCTCGGTACGAGTCACATCCTCAAGGTAGTGGGTGCTAGTGCTCATGGTAAATGGAGTCTTTATCCAAGACAAAGCTACTCCCAAGCTCCCAAGTAGCTTGGAAGTAGCCACTTTGTCTACTCCAAAGACAAAGTGGCTACCAAGGGGCAACATCTGGTTTTGGAAAAATTAGCCTATGTGGAATTGTTAAAAATTGCTGTTCATCAAGGATCCACTTGAGGCTGGCTGTAGAAAGACCATAAGTCCCATACACATCAAGCTGTCCAGTCAGAGACACAGCTCAGCTCACGTGACTGACAGGCGCCCTATAGCTGTTAGAAAGGAAGCTCAAAGGCTGCGCCATATCAAATGTGGCTGCATTCGCAAATTGGCTTCATTTCATGGTATCAGGAACAGATGAGTGACGTTGAGGAGACTACGGCAATGTTTTAACCAGTCAATGGTTTTTGCCCAATCAGAGGCAGAGCACACCTGACTGACAGGTAGGCACCCTGTGGCTGATTGTGAGGAGGCTCAAAGCCCACCTCTTGAGTTCAGCTTTTACAATGGTTGCTGACGAAGACAGGCTTCAAAATTCTGTATCAGAAACAAATGGGTGATGTCACAGAGACTCTGTCATGTAATATACAGTCTTAGCCTCACACCAGTAGGCCAATAAATGTTGATACTGATTTATGGCTGATTTATTCGAGCTGCAAAGCAGATGTTTCCCAAAGTTCAGTGCACTGGAATTTACTTGTTCAAGAAAAGGTGTAGTCATGTTGGTAGGAAACAACTATTACTGTAATTATACTTCAGGATGTGGCTTCTGGTCTTATGGTCTTTCATTCAGAGACTGTTCACATTACATTATCCATCTCCACCTCCTCCTAATAAAAGCTTTATGTGCCACTCGAGTAAGTCCTCTTCCTCTGAGAGTACACAGTCATCACTCATAACCATTAAAGCCTGAGAATAGGACGGCGGTCAGTGTTCAGTTTGTTGTTGAGGAGGCAGAACAAGGCTTTAACTGTGGGTTCATATCATCACTGCAGCAGCAAAGTCTGAACTTCTCTAACCAAACTGAACACAAGTGGCTCCGAGCAGCAGGGAGGGAGAAGCAGGACGTGCTGGTCAGGGCGAAAGGAGACCTGCCCATAAATAAACCACCCATATCTCTTCCAAGTAAAGAATCACTGCAGCCAGCTGAGTAATGGAAGAAGACTGGTAGACCAGATCGCGTGTTCCTCCAGCCAGTCCTGTCGTATGTTCACTAGGGCTGCAACTATTACTCGAGTAACTCGAGTACCTCGAGTACAAAAAATGATCGAGGCAAATTCTTTACCTCGAGGCTTCGTTTAATTAACATCACATGGCGATGAGAGCTATCAGGTGCGCGCGCGTTTGTGTATGTATGTGTGCGTGAGAGAGAGATGGTGTGAGAAAAGGAGAGAGAGAAAGAGAGATGAGGTGTGTGTGTCACTGGACTGTTGTGATTGACGGACAGAGAGGGAAAGAGAGAGAGGAGGTGTGTGTGTGTGTATGTGTACGTGTGTCACCCGGACTGTCTTAATTGACGGACATATCTCAGTGATGCCGGACTTGAACAATGGCGGAAGGTGGACGAAAAAGACCGAAAACGTCTGGTGTGTGGGACCACTTCACACTTCGAAGTGCCGAAAATATCGTTCAGTGTGTATACTGCAAAGCCGAACTTGCATACCATCACACCACGTCGGCGATGCTGCAGCACCTTAAACGCAAACACCCTCACTACACCACTTCAAGTGGAGGAGGTTCTACCAGGTCACTTACCTAAAATTGCTAACCCTAGCGCCTGCACATTATATAGCAGAGTCCTGCGCTGGGTCGGGTACCCCCAAAAACAGCTGATTTGCGGGTGGTTTTTAAAAACTTTTATTTTTCGGAGTTCGGATCTGGGTGGAAAAAATAACATGCGGGTCGGGTCGCGGGTTTTATTCTCGTTGACACATCAAAATTAATATAAAATAATAATAAATACAATAAAATAAAAACGTAAGTTGTAAGCTGGTTGTAGGGCTGTGACCATATAGCCACGCTATCCAGTTCTTATAATACATCCATGGTTGTGACATGATCACGGCTCGTACCTGCTGAGCGTCGCTCAAGTCTGGACAGAAAGTAAGTCTACTATTACACATGTAAAGGTCCTTTTAAGAGATTAAAAGTTTAAAAGCATTAAACGTAATAAACGAGTGATTTTACAGTTGTATGTGAGAAGATCACAGACGGTTGATGATGGAGCTGAAGTCAGGCTTTTATTGGAAGAGTTGCTTCATTCAGGTGCGTTGTTTACTCACTGGCATCTGAACTATGGCGATATACTGTTCAATTTTCAGACAATATGACCCAAAATGATTACTTTAAATAAGGTTAAGGGTCGGGCTACGGGTCGTGTTTCAACGGGTCGGGTCGGGTTGCGGTACTAATCAGGCTGATGCGCGAGTTTGCGGTGCGGGTTTGTACGTCCCCAGGTCCCAGGTCGGGGCGGGCGGGTCGGATCTTGAAAATTGGACCCGCGCAGGACTCTGTTGTATAGTACGAAGCATGACAAGTTTTACTCACTCACGTAAATACAGCTGTAACCACTTCTCACAGTTTATGTGTTAAACTCAAGACCAGGGGGCACGAGGGACAATTATATCTGGCCCACGCGATAGTTTTATATTGTTTTTTGTTTTGTTTTTGTTGTTTGTTTTTACTAATGGTCTAGCCCTATGAAGTGCTGATAACACACAAAATACAGATCCTATAATGCAGTGGAACAGCTGCCTTTCTGAACAATGGACAAATGGAAAACAAAAGCACAATTTTATATAATATTTTCTTTTCTTTTCTTTTTTTTTCATGTTTATATTTTCAACTTTTTATTTTGACAGGAGACACTTATAGGAAGAGCAAAAGCTTTTTAAGTTATCCATAGTTATTCATATTTTTCTTTTTTTCTATAATGATAGTATTTGTGTCCATTTATTCATATTTATTAACAAAACATTTTAGATTTAATGTGTTCAATCAACTTTTCTTTTTCTGCCCTTGACCTAAAGTGTGTGTTTTGAGTTTTGGACCCATGTGCAATTGAGTTTGACACCCCTGCCTTACAGGGTGCGCTTTTGTAGGGGAGGAGCAGCACTTTGCAGCCCCCCTCTCTCATATCACATATCTTAACTATGTTTTGATGTAGTGTTGTGATTTTTTCTTTTTCTACAGGGACTTGAGAGTTAATCTCTCTCTCTTCCTAGCCTTCCTTAAACATGTTTGAAAAATTCATACTAATACACTACATTCTTATGCCTTGTGTTTTAGGCTGCTTTGGATTGCAGAATTATATTACTGTTTAGTAAAGCAGTATTGAATTGGTTTTGATTTTAGGCCAGAACTGGTTAAAACTTTGAAAGTTGTTCATTAAAAAAACCTTTTCTGAGGAAAAAACAGTATTTGGTTGCTCATTTTAAAAGCCTTAACATGTTTTATTCTATATAATTGATTAATTTGTTTAAAAAACAAAATAGTATAACTCGTTAGAGTACTCGAGTACTCGAAGAAATAATCTACAGAGTACTCGATTCCAAAAATACTCGATAGTTGCAGCTCTAATGTTCACACCGTCCATCTCCAGCAAACGCTCTGCCAGGGAGGGTTATCTTGCAAAGCATGTGTCTTGTTTTGACAGTGATGTTCTGTGTTGTTCCCCAGATAAAAGAGAGTCCTTGCACAATCATTCTCCTCAAGTAGACTTTTCTTTCAAATGAATTCTCTTCACACAGAAAAAAAAACAGCTGGAGTGTCTGTTAGGCACACAGGCATCAAGACAAAGGCACAGAGACACTTTTTCTGCCATTATCAGAGAAACTCTGCACTCTCGAGCATCTCAAACGGAGCCCCAGATGCTCGTGTCTGGCTTGAATTTACCACCTGTCATCTGTGACTCCAGGAGCATCTAAGTAAGTCTTGAAAAATGCATAACCCTTCAAGTCAGAGGGCTAAGGGAACATTATTTCAAGAGGGCTGATAAAGGCTGATATAAAGTGTGAGCATTAAAAAGATCACTGTGATTAACCTCGGAAAAGAACAAGACAGGACTGTCTGTGGTGAATAACAATGATGGCTGAGCCTTGAAGGAATGATGACTTTGGTGAGGAAACTTGGGCTTTAGTTTCATCACACAAGCCCGCCAAAAAGCACAGACACTTTTACCAGTCTCTCCAAAAAATAAAAGCTTTTAACTCTTCATGACCTACAACAGAAGTGCAGAGCAAAAATGTTTTTTTTATATTATTATTATTTTTTTTTATTTTGTACAATAGGTTTTGATTACAAAGTTGAATGCTGCATGACACATTTGTTTCTTTGCACTGATGAGCACTGAGGGTTGTATTTAGGTCATGTTGCCTTCATTAGAAAGGAAAGCTGAAGAGAGAAGACCCATCAAGTGGAAAGCTCCTGTCTTGAAGTATGAAGCCAATTCAGAAATACTTAACACTACAGTTCATCGAACGTCTGTTTCAGACTGACCGCAGAAGCACCAAAGACAACAAACAGCTGATTTTTTACAATACTACCTACAGTCTGGAAATCAAACAGGAATGGGATAAATTTCTCATTTTAGGATAAATTGGGCTGATTTTATGAAATGCTTTAAAACTCAGTATTAAAAACAACTGGGTGAAGCCTGGTTTGTACTTCAGCATTGACCCTACTGTATACCAGCTTCATCTCTGGCTACTTCTTTTGGTTGTTGACTGTGTGCTCTCTCATCTATGTAGCAGGACTATCAGACAGCTGGAGTGGGGGAGACTGAAGAGTTCCCCCAATGATGATCCTCTCCTCATTCACGTGTTGGGTTGTGAAACCTCAAACCTGTCGACTCCTGGCCTGGCTGCACTCATTAGTTTGTTGTTGCAGTTAAGTTAAATGCAATTTAGTTTTGACACAATTTGTTTTGTTTTGCAAGTCATTGGAAACTTGTCTGTAGTTTTCCTGCATAACTTCCTGTCCCGCTCCATCTGCTTTTTATAAATATAAAAATAGAAGCCTTACGTATCGATGCAGAAGGCTCTAACTTGCAGTAGCTGGGACGCAACTGCAACGCAACAGACTGGATTCAGTATGAGTAGACACACTGACTTGTATAGAAACCCATTGACTCTAGTGCCATGATATAGCGGTGCCAAACCAGAGAGCCATCTGGTGTATTGATGCTATTAGAGGCCGACTCAGTCTTAAGCACTAAATACTTTTGCGCTGATGAGACCATGTCTCTTAACAATACTCATCTGAGACGCATCAGGGAAGAGGTGTGAAAAAATATTGGTATGTCAATATTTCGCATATAAAATTTGACCTTCCATAAAATATTGATATTTCAACTCTTAATATCAATATTTCTACTAAAATAAAAACTCATATTTTAAGTAAGTTGGAAGTACAATATGTCTTCCACACGTCCACTGCAGTAGATGGCGCTAAAGAGCTACTCAGCTGTATGTTGCCCATAATCTGTATAATGCCATAAACCTCAATGTTTTCTCTTTATTCTTGGGTCAGTTAGTTTAAAATCATTTTAAGTTTAATTTTCACAGTGTAGTACTTATAAAATCATAATCATAGTCATGTTTTGTGCAATATTAGATTTTGTGACATTTATCAGTTTCACCAACTGACCCCATCTTTCACTCAACAGTTTCTTTGCAGCTTGGGTTTAATGTCTCAGAAGTTTAAGTGACAAACTTTAAGCACTTTATATTTTCAAGTTAAGTTTTCAATCAAATTGTTAAATGTGTTGAAAATTGCAATATATCACAATGTTGTGATATTGGGATATTATCAGATTGTGACCCAAGTACTGCGATGCATGTCGTATTGTGAGGTTCTTGCCAATTCTCACCTGGACAGGGCAGTGTGGTCTTTATGGTTGTCAGATCTTGAAGGGCCAGAGTATAACGTTGTTTGGACACAGTTATATTTTAGAGGAGGTGCACATAAGCCTCTGCATGGGCATTAGTGATGGGAAGTTCTTTTGGCTCGGCTCCCAAATGGCGAATAAGAATGATTTGCGTACTGATTAATTCTTTTGCACTCATTTTTTTAAAATGAGGAGCCTTATAATTGCATCCTTTTGGGCATTTATTGTGTTACAAAAACAGGTATACTTGCTTTTGTTAATTATTTTAACAAAATTTCTTTTACACACACAAAAAGAAGATATAAATCTATGTGCTGCTTCTTTGGCAGATGTCACTCATATTTACGTGTTATCGCGACACAGGGCAGCTGAGCAACATTGGAGTCGGCTTAAATGATTCACTACAAAGCATCAGCTCTGAGAATGTCATTTTTTGAGCAAAATGCATCACTAGGGGGTACATACATTGACTCGAATCACAAGTTGAAGCCAGGCTTAAGACTTTTCATGTGTTGTTCAGTCCATAGACTTGAGACATATCTGTCACCGTCAAAGCTGCAATACAACAAAAATTAAGCCTACAAGGTGGATAAAACTTGCCAAAAAAAACAGCATCTCTTGAAATCGAGAATAATATAGGCCCAATGAGACAGCAGAGGAGCCCAACACTTTCGAGAAAAAGTAGTCGGAAATGCCAGAAGTCCTGACAAAGATTCAACTCTACTGAGCCTGAATTACACATTTGAGATAACTTTTACTGTGATGATGTTCAGGATCTAAATCATAGATCAGAACATGGACCGTGAAAGCAGGGCCTCATGGTCTTTCTGACTTTTTAGGTTTTAAGCAGAAAGTGTCAGAAAAGTTACCACAAAGCCCCTTTTGTCCAGTGGACTGGACATGGGAACAAATTCTGTGTGTAGTTTTCTTCCATCACCCGTAGGGGGGGCTGTGTTGCTTCAGGGACACATGCGAAGATCTGGTCCTGCGTTGTGATGGGTTGAATTTCTATAATGCTTGTTTTCTTTGTTTGGTTTGAAAGCATAATCAATCATCAGACCGTTTCATTGTAATGCCAAGATGAGAAAATAACTGCCTTGCAATTGTTGGGATTAATTTTTGAGACTGTCTCACACAAACAGCTGTGTTCATGGGAGCGCTACTTACTTTAGCATAACTCAAGATTGTGTTCCTAGTTTTTAAAACCACAACTTTCAAAGTTGTTTGGTGTAGGGCCAGGATAAATAGGAGTCCAGCCAAGACTGCCAAAAATGTGTATGAGAATGTTTTCTTTGTGTTGCTTTTTCAACATTTGTTTGGCTCCTTCAGTCTGATTACTTTCCCTCGCTCCCTGCAGCACCAAAGCCCTTTTGCTGCTGAGGGAATACAGATAATCTTTAAAACTGGTTACAGATGAAAAGATTTTTCTTCACCAAAACAAAAACATAAATAAATGGAAATCAAAAGAAACTGTGTTTCTTCTAGAGAAAATAGGAAGAAAGGTGGACTATTAGAGCAATAACAGGATGTGTATGTGACTGAAATACGCTTCACTGTGTGTTTGTTGTGATGAAGAAATGTTTGCTTTTTTGGTAACAGAATGAAACTGGTAAAACCATTCAATTTTATGCCTTTTTGTTTTTACAATATTTCACTTTAAAGAAAAGTTTTTCAGCATCAAAGAACAGATTAATGAAATCTAGTTATTCAGCGAGACACTCAGGCCACAGCTGAGAGAAAATCAAAGTCCTCAAGAGAAATGAAGTGTTTACTCACAATTTATGGTTAAGAAAACTAATAAAAAATATATAACGATTTTTTGTTTTGCTTTCGCTCAGCGTTCTAAAATGTGTTTGGTATTCTAAAAAATAGTTTCAGATTTTCTTCAACTTCTGAAAGTCACTTGTGTCTAATTCTTATGATTGAGGCCGTTTTAGAAGGGTATGAGACAAAACAGGGTGACTGTCTTGAAATGAACTTGCAGTGGTGTTCATGGTGGAAGCTAAACTTTAATTAACTGCTCATCTAAATCACAGCACATTCAGATTCCAGCCACTTCTACATCACTTCAGTAATCAGAGGCCATCAAGAGACGCGCCATAAGACCAGGGCTGGAGCAGACAGGGAACGTAAACAGTGGAGGTTAGGAGGGTTAGGGATGGGCGAGGACTCTTCATAATAAATAATAACGTTCATTTTCATCTTATACACAGCATCAAAGCCAATCTGAAAAGCCTTCACTCATATGTAGGCAGTGTTTAACGCTGGGTATTTGCCAGTCAACACCGTATGTCAGGAGCAGGGATGCAATGGTTATAGATTTTGACTGTACGGTTATTGTCTGAGAAATAATCACGATTTCACAATTATTATGCATTAATTCAGGGGTTGACATAGAGGTAAATTTGCTTGGAGGCAAGTCAAGTTTACTGGCTCCAACTCTTTAACCACTGGCCCAGGAACATTGCCCTAGATTTAATAAACAAATGTGCATAATACTGTTAAAAATACATGTCTATGTCAGAGGTTCCTAATCTTTTCAGGACACACACCCCCTTTTACCTCTCAACTTAGCTGACTCACCTTCAGTGCCTGAAAATAAAAAAAAAGATTAATAAAATAGGCTACTGTTAACACAGAACAGACTGTACAATAATTGGCCTAATGATCTCACACATTAGAAACAGTGGGGAAAATAGCAATAACAACAGTATAAAAATATAATAATGACAATAATAGTATTTGAAAGTCAAGTGTGATGGCCGAGTGATGAAATGCGGTCATTGCTATGTCACAAAAATTCAACATTTAAATATTTACACTGTTAAACCCCACTAAAAGTGTTAGAATTATTTATCTAACTATTTATGGATTTATTTGTCGGTACAATATTGGTAAATAATGATGCTCAGCTGCTGTTACACTTATGTCGCGCACACCCTATGTTCATTCCGACAAACAAAATACTGTAAGATGAGATGAGAAGTGGTAACTTTTTTCACCTTAAAAAAAGGAAGACTGAAAGGAAGAATTTGAAACTGAAAAAAAAATAATAATATATATTTTATATAATATATATATTTTTTTTTTGATGAAAAAATCAAGATTTTGGTATTGCCAAACGAAAAAATCCTGATATAACGTATAACGATTTTTTCTCCCAGCCCTAATCTGCATCATAATCCAGCCAGCTTCAGTGGTTATGCTGGTATGACTGAAATTTTCTCATATCCCTGTTTTCGTAATTCATATCATAATCTACGGAAGCATATTGCATTCACTTGAAGAAAAAAAAACAAACAACTCAGGTTTTTCAGAGTAATTTATTCTTTGGTTTGTTCTTTGTGGTAATCAATTTTTGTTTTTCTGATTAATATTTTTTTATTGGTTTGTTTTTTGTTATGATTATTATATTGGTTTGTTTTTTGTTATAACTAATTCTGTTTTTAGGGGTAATTTTTTTGTGGTAATTAATTTTGTTTTCCTGATTATCATTTTTTTTAATGGTTTGTTTTTTGTTATAATTATTTCTGTTTTTAGGAGTAATTTTTTTTCCTGAAGTATCGAGCTACTTCGAAATCCCGTGAGAACCTCCAACCTGTAGACCACGTGGATGTGTGGTGGCTCCTATGTCCCGCACGGATCAGAGATCCTGTTCGGCACATATATGCCTTATCCTTAACTTTCTACCGGTCCGTAACGGGTCAATAAAGGTAAGGTATTAGCCACACACAGGATATAGTTGAAAACATAACAAGGGTATCATATCATGTGTGTGGCTAATACCTTACCTTTAATGACCCGGTACGGACCGGTAGAAAGTTAAGGATAAGACATATATGTGCCAAACAGGATCTCTGATCTGTGCAGGACACAGGAGCCACCACACATCCACGTGGTCTACAGGTTGGAGGTTCTCGCGGGATTTCGAAGTATCTCGATACTTCAGGAAAAATTACTCCGAAAAACAGGAAAAAAGTAATGTGAAAACAGAAAAAAAAATTACTCATAAAAACAGAATTAATTATAACAAAAAAACAAACCAATTAAAAAAAACAATCAGAAAAACAAAATCAGTAACCACAAAAAACAAACTGAAGAATAAATTACTCTGAAAAACCTGAGTTGTTGTTTTTTTCTTCAAGTGAATGCAATACGCTTCCGTAATATTATTCGTCAGCTGTTCAGCTGATTTTCTTTTGATGTCATGTTGAGGGACCTTGTCTGATTTACTGAAAACCAGAGGTTTAAAATCATTTTACAGGTAAAATGAACCAGAAAAACCCTTGCGTAATCTGTGTTCAGTTGTTTGAGCTGTTGGTTTTAGCGCACTGATGGGAAAGAGGGAAAGAGCAGCAGAGCTGTCTGCAGCAGTGCCTTTCATCCTTTGCGCGAACACTTGCAGAGAGACGGATGTGAAACGCTCACTAAACCAGCCATTAACATCATGATCTCACACTGATCACTGTCTTAACAACAGTATACTATCATATAGAAACGACACGGTTATGCATAACTGGCTGGAATGAGCAGTCAGCTGGCTAGGGCAAGCTTATGATGTCAAGCCCTGCTAAGCCTATGTATGATGTAACGTAGCTTCCATGTCTTGATAGTCACAGCACTATAAGCACCGCTAGTCTAACTTTGTTTCCATTCTGTGCAGGTTGCCCTGAAAGTAATGTACCAACATAATGTCCATTTCAGCAATCAAGGAAAGAAACATGATGTAGCAGAGGCTTCACGATCAAATTAACATGACTTTTTAAATCACAGTTGATTGTGAAATTGGTTAATCGTTGCATCTCTAGTCAGGCGTATTTGATATGTCATCCCACTGATGGTTGAAATCACTGAACCAACCAGGCAGCCGCCCTCTGAAACATTAAAGCTAAACCCTTGAACTCATTGCAATGTGATGCAGCTTTCGATGGAAGGACCCTGCATAAAATGTTAATCTAACAGCAGCGTGCCATATGGATAAACGTGCCCCAAGGACAAACGGGTTGTGCTCTTTTGCGACCCACAGCTGCCAGTTATAATCTCTCATCCATGGAGGTTAAGTGCTGGATGGAGATTTCCCACTGGCTGCCATATAAGCTGGCTGTTATCACTGGAGTGCAGGTTCACTGCTTTCTTATGCCAACCTCTAAACATGCTGCCTCCCCAAACTTCCAGACTGTCAGAAGGTTTCAAATGTTGTTTCAAGGACTGTTTGCGCTTCATGATGGTGCTTATCAGTTCTGGAAGTGGCTCCGTTCTCACCAGTAGACAGCACTGGTACTTCTGCAGTAACTTGTTGGTGTACTGTCCTCTCCAAATCATGATCTCTGGCCTGCATGATTTCCAGCTCATAAAAACTATATTTGACTGGATTAAACTGTGTGAAAAGCTAAAACATCAATCAATAAAATCCAAGTATTACCAAATGAAAACTACCCACTCAGAAAATCAGTCACAGACAGTGTAGTTCCTCTTTTCAAAGCAAGCATTATCACCCAGCAGAACTCAATGCACGCAGTGAAGCTGGTCCATTACCAGCCGGCTGTGACATCAGACTCATAATATTGTTGGCCCGGCTCTGAAAGAGCATGAAGTGCACACAAACACAAATGGCACAATGAAAACCAGAACCACAGAGAGGAGTATGGAGGGATTTGAAAAGGGAAAAAATTTTGAACTGTGTATGTTGACCAGTTTGACTAAATTGAAGCCTGGGGGTCTACACACATCAGTGGCTGATTGTAAGTCAGGTAAATAAATTTATCTAAAAAAAAGTCTTATTTGTAAGATTTAGTCTCACTGACTATGCATGTTTGTAGTTGTTGATTGAATTTGTTAAGTGTCCCATGTTGGCACCATGACACAAACAACCAATCAGAACATATGTGGATGAACGGTCTTTGCATAGGGCAATGACCACACTCAGTGCATTTACATGCAACTTTAGAAATCAGACTATGAGCTTAGTTAGCACGAGATCAGACTATTGAAATGCATCTAAACAGCCTAGTCGGACTGAAATCAAACAAAGCATAGCTTGATTGACACTCTGAGGGCTGTTTACACAACAATGGTTTTAGGGTAAAACGCAAAATTATTGTGGCGTTTCGGCCTCATGTTCACACAGAAACAGAGTTTTAGCTGACCTAAAACACAAACTTTTGAAAACGGCCTCCAGAGTGGAATATTTCTGGAACACTGCCGCCACCATTGCCGTGTAAAAAACAGCAAGCTGGTGTTTTCAGTGGAAACACTGAAGTCACACTCCGCTTTGCGCTAGCACTTGTGCTTGTGCTGCTCAATCTGCTGAATCTGCTGACTGTCTTTCAACAAAATGAGCATCTGTTGCTCCACTTCTGCTCTTAGCATTCACAAATACACCACATGATCTGTCCAACCCTACTTTGGTGGAGATCTACCAAAAGCCGCTTCTGGACAAGACAGTTATAGCGCCAACTACAGGCCTGGCATGCCTAATACAGCATTTTCAGTCCCTCAGAGTTGCGGTGTAAACTCAGATTTTTTTTTACTGCGTTTTAGCATTTTTGGATGAAACGTTGTCACGTAAACTTGGTCCTAGATAATGCGATTGCTATCAGACAGCAGTTGTAGTTGGCAAGTCGCAGGAGGTCTGGGTATCCCTCAGCGTTTAGCCAGAGGAGGAAGTAGATGGCCGTGATAAATAAGGTCGCTGCACTCATACTGTCTACGGCTACAACACAGCTAACAAACACCGTGGCACATACTGACATAAAAAAAATAGAGAGTTGCAGCTGAATCCATCTCAGCCATCATCTTTGGGTTGTTGTTTCCTCTTCAGGTGAATGAAAACTAGTTTGATGAGTTTTAATTTATTTATTTTAATATTATTTCTTTTTACCGGCGCTCTCGGTTGATTTGGAATGTTACCTCTGACATTTTCTTTTTTTTTTAATTTTTTTTTTTTTTTTCTTCCGTTATTTTACATTATTTTATTTTTGCTGCATTACCAGCCAACAAGGTATAAAAGTTTAACTTTGAATAGTAATTTCTGTACATTCTGAAGCTTTGTTTTGCTGGTAAACTTTAAACTATTTCATAGTTTAAATAAATACCAACTTCAGAAATTCCATATACTCATTTTTTTTACTTTTTACCCAAAACATTACCAGTCTTATCTCTCAGTAGGGAATGACGGTTATTGTTTAACATTATTTAACACTGGTAACAGATTGGTATCGATATTGATATTCAAAACCCAGGTATCACCATTGGAACCAGAAAAGTTGGAACAGTGCATGTAAACGTACTGCCTGTTAATCTTTCATGTGGACAACAAATTTACAGTTTTTCATTACTTATTGCCCAAGACTGAAAGAAAAACTTGTAGGAGATAACTTGATGGTAATGAATTGAATGTTGACCATCATCTGTGAGGACTGGTTTGAAATGAACTGATAAACAGCCATTTATTAGCTAGAGAAACAAAGTGAAAGTTATCCTCTTCTATTTTCTACTAAGTCACTATAAATGATTTTCTGTGGCTTCTTCATTTTTAAAACTTTTGGCTTCAGTTGAGTTGGATAAAATCTTGTCTCCTTGTTGCTATGAATAGATTTTATTTTAGGGTTCAATGCGGCGTGAACACTGCCGTGGTGTACCCGCTCTGCTTCCCCCAAACATCATCCGTCAATCAAACTGTGACAGCTTTGGATTTAGTGTCAGTTTGAGAGAGTGTGTGAGTGCTGCGCTGTTCTCTGTGGTTACTGATTTGTTGTTTTCTGACATCAGTTACTGACAAGGGATTCCCCAACTGACATCAGCCTAAATGTCAGGGATCAATACTTGAAGCTTCAACACGATGAGGTGCATCTGGAGTGAGTGAGCTGAACATTGTTGTGTCTGTTCATGGTGTATTTCATGATCAGAAACACGGCAGCTGTAGTGGACGGGTCAGTTGAAAACATCCTGCCTCACACGGCAGGTTCAGAAGCAGTGAGCTACAGTGTTCAGGATCTGAACAGCAGCTCCGACTGTGCAGAAAAACAATCATCTTTGTTCCGTTTCCTGAGGGAGGGTGGGTCAAATTTCAGGGGTGGTGGTGAGGAGTCAATATTATACTCTCACTTCCTGTCTCAGTCAGCAGCGTACAACAAGGTCAGTTCATGAGGAATCACAGCCTCGCGCTGCTGCACCACGGCCGCTCCAGAGCTCAGAACAAACCAAATCAGCTTCAAGACGAGGACGAGGTAAACACCAAAACACAGACGCTCTGTGTCTCGCTAAGCAAGCAAAGGTGAGAACTTTTGTTGTCGTCATAAAATCTCAGGGACAAAACCTCGCTGCCTCCGACTGCTCCCTGCACTGTGTGTGTGATTCTGATTGTTATGTAACACACAGTCTGCCTTCAAATAAAGCAGGTTTAAGCTCTTTTCTTTATGTAATATGAAAATCCAAATCTTCCTTTAATCACTAAACAGGCAGCTTCATGTCCTGGATGGATTTTTGTTCCCTTTGCTTTATCAGGGACAAGCTTTTGTTGATGTTCAAACAGTCTAAAAAGGATTGTGTGGAAAGTCGTTGGAGCATAAAATTGATATCAGTAAAATAAACCATAGTTCAGCTCTACAGGTGCTCAATTTTAGAGTACATGTACTAAATTGTGGTTCATTAGTTCATGTGTAGACTTTTCTTGTAGAGCAAAGTATCACTACTTCTACTAGCAGTCCAAAAAATGTTAACCAGTAATACTATAGACTGTTTTAAGTCTACTGGTAGTAGGGCTGCAACAACAAATCGATAAAATGGATGTTTTTTTTTTCCCCGATGCACTGTGCTGCGCCATGATTATATTAGTTTAACTTCGGTTTGTTTGTCTTCTTCCTTTTTGTCAGACTATTAAGCGGTTGGCAGCTAGCTGAAGGTGCATTACTGCCACCTACTTGACAGGAGTGCAGATTACCTGGCCTGCGGGGCTGTATGTGTCACATGTAAACAGAGCAGTGTGGTGGAGAAGACTTCTTTTGGTTTTGGGTTTTGGTTTGGGAGTATTTCAGGCTCAGTAAATGCACACAGCATGTTAATTGACTAATAACCATGCATGGCACAGCAGTACGACTCCAATGATCCAGCTTCTCAAACGCAAACATGTTGGGCTTATCGATGACGAGCCAGGGAGCTCAACAGCGAGGTGAGGAGCAACCAAATCTCACATACACTCCTATATGTTGTGAAATTCATGGTATGTCTTATAGGACTTGTTCAATCTTTTAATTAAATCATCACCCCCTTTGAAAACCACAAGGAGTTTATTGAACCAACATTAGCATTAGCGTTAGCTGCTACAGATAGTGGTAGGGCAGAGGGGGTGAACTGTTTGACCTGCAGGTAAAAGACTGAAGACATGTATTTAGTTAGTTGACTTTTTGGCCCATCAAATTCTTAATCTGATTACATAACATATTTCCTATTATTTTGCCCAAACTGTTGATAATTGAAGTGATAAAACATTCATGTAATTCATGTCCTTTTTTTGTCCTGATTTATTGGTTAATTGTAAATATAATCATCAAAGTAATCAATTATTTAAATAATCATTAGCTGCAGCCCTAACTAGAAGTACTAGTAGACTGTTTTGAGTCTACTAGTTGTCTAAAAGCACTATGTGTAGACTTACTAGTAGTATTGCAAATGTTCACTCGTACTACCAGTAAGCTGTATATGCTAATGAGGGGGTGGGGAAAAACAAATTCAGGCCATTGGCTTTTGAAAATTAAACAACCAATCAGGGTGCTGTATTTCTTATAATTCCTCCTACTTCATTTGCATTTAGTCTACTTGCACTTCCAGTGAGATATTTTGAGTTTACTAAACAAAACTTTATTTCACTTGTAACAGATTTTGCCGCACTAGAGTGAAAGTACACCTCTGCTAGTTAAACAAAATTTACATTTACTTGTACCACTAGTTAATTGAAATCATCTCTTTGACTGAAGTCTAATAGTACCACTAGCACAGCCAAAGGAGTCACTAGTAATATTAGCAGTAGGGGTACACGGATCAGAATTTTCTGGCTGATCACCGATCTTTAATAGCCTGACCTGCAGATACTGATTTTTTTTTTTTTTTTTTTTTTTAATAACTGACAGCAGAAACCTTTGACGTTACAATCTTATTTTATTGAAAAGTATTGAACAATACCTGTAAAATAATAAAATCTTTATGTTTTAACTTAAAAAAACAATAAAGTGTCCTGAGTTTTAGGTCTCAGAGCAAAAAGCAACAATGGCTGGCTGTCAGACCTTCCTTGAAGTATATAAGATCAGTTTCATATGTAAGGATGGGCTACTTACCAATCCCCTAAAATCAAGGAAATTGGCACAGATCGGTGCATGTCTAATTAGTAGACCTAATGCAAATAAAGTAGGAGGGATTATAAACAAGCAGCACCCTGATTGGTTGTTATATTTTTAAAAGCCAATAGGAAGTCTGAATTGTTTTTTCCAACCCCTCATTAGCATATAAGGCTTAAAAGTATTACTAGTAAACATTTTTAAGTCTACTAGTAGTAAAAGTGACACTTTTTTTGCTTTATCAACAAAGTCTACGCATGCACTGGTAGACTGAGTACATTTACTCTAAAATTGAGTACCAGCAGAGCTGAATTATGGTATATTTCACTGATATCAACTTCATGCTCATACAACTTTCCGTGGTATTGTCCCGAAAGGCTCAACATTAGTTTGCACAAAGACGATGCATTAATCTACAAGTGGTGATCAAAATGAGTTGAACATTGCTCATAAACAGAGTTTGAAGAATTCACTTCACCTCTGATGCCTCTCAGCTTCACTGCTCTCTCCTCTCCATCAACCTCTTCATCTCATTTCTTTCATCAGCAACACTTCATGAAGTCTAGAAAGAAGGACGTTCAGAAGCTGCTCTTGTAAATAAGAACATTTAATCACAGATGGCACCTGCTACCAAGCTTATTCAATGTAATGAGGCCTGCTTTGGAAAGTAATCGAGGCTACCTCACAATTAATCATAGCAGTTTATGATGCCTTTGATAACCCAATGCTGGAATCTGAGTTCCAAGGTGAGCCCTGCTCAACTGGGCCACTTCGCCGAGCACTGACAACAACCACTACAGGCTTTGAGCTGAAAGGCTGAACCAGGCACTTCATAGAGCGCTCATGGCCTATATCTCATCATCCCCCAGGAGCAGATCAAGGAATGGAAAAACAAACAGGCCTTGTAACACATAAGCATAATCAGGAGCGCGGGCCTGTCTGGCTGCACAGTTCCTGAAGGATGGGCGGACATACTGGAGAGGGATGCTGAACAAAACAGAACATGGCAAAGCCTCAACCACTGTTCTACTTCCTCTGAAGAGCATGTGTTCAGGGCTGCACCTTTTTGTTTCGTGGCCTGTTGCATGATGGGTACTGGCAGCTCTTTCTCTTACACAACAGATGAAGACGTACAAGATGTCTGCTTTGATGAGGGTCCAAGTGAAGCTACTTTCAATTACAAAACATAATCCTGAACTACTTCTGAAAATACTGCAAGGATTACATTCAAAGGAAAGACTTGTTCAAGTCTCAGAAGTGGGACAACCTTCAGGCTTTGTGGAACTTTCTCCGGCTGTCGATCAAAACATGCCGATGCTATTGTGGTTGTGAATTATAAAAATGTGATGTATTGCTGTTAGATATTGGAATTCATCAGTGAATCAAGACGTTTAATGTCTTCTTTTGACTCAGTTCGTGGCCCATCTTTGCATTTTCTTATTGAGCAGAAATCGGCATTTTGGTCAATCTTCTCATCTGATAATTATTCCCATTAGCCATCATTAAGCACAATTCACATGCTGAAAGCTAATGCATTAGCATAACTGATTTCAACCTTGTTAAGTTGAGGATAAAGTAATGAAATGAGGTTTGGAACACTGATGTGGAGCATCAGCCGTGCTTGGCTTTGTTACAGAACACATGAGCACCACCTGACACTTTACAGCAATAGCATCTGCTTTACAGCATCTTTTGGTAACTCTTTAGTAATATATGGTTTAAAAAAGCAATAACAAAAAAACACAGGACAGTCTCTTAGCTTAGCATTAGCAACTCCATGGCTTCAATGTAGTACAGTGAAGACAGTCCAACAGCCACCTTAAAGGAATAGTTCAGTTTTTTTGAAGTGGGGTTGTATGAGCTGTATGTGACCACTAAGGACATTAGATACAGTAGAAAGTTGTCTCCTCTCCCTCAGTGAGACACAGACTGTAATCGATGGTAACGAGGAAATAGGCACTAACAGGGAGAGACCGTACCAAATTCAAGGGCTATTTTCTCTGCCTACAAGAACTCAAATCAAAAAGTAATACCACAGTTTAAGAGTACGCTACATAAAATATTTTTTGAGTGCATCAAGTCTTCAGAAATATTAACATTTATCCAGACCTAACTAACTGGTCATGTATCCTTCTGAGCCCCCCTCCTCCTTTCCTTGGGCGCCAGTTGTAGCCTCGTGTAAGTTTGATCAAGTATCGTAATTCTTTTGTTTGTACTCTAAGGATTGTGAGGCAGCGTAGAAAATTCAAAATGAGTGACCATGACAGGGACGATAAAGTTCCATTCACTTTGGAACCAAAAGGATACCTGTATGAACTGGAGTACACAGAAGAAGAGATGCTACAGATGGCGACTGAAAGGAATACAGAGGAGACATCCACAGACACTGGACATCAAGATGCTGAGTGTTACTGCTGCCACGACTGTTGTTGTTGTTGTTGTTGTTGTTGTTGCTGTTACAGGACACTCAAGAATTCAGAAGAGCAGGGAAATCTGTGAGAAGAGTTACACAGACGGCTTGAGAGCCAGCAGTGTCCTTTAACTCAGACAAATCCTAAAGAGTGTCTGTAACCAAGTTTCACTCGTGACATCAGTAACACTCAGCATCCGTGGGCATTAAGTCACAGCTCAGACATTTACACCACTGAGTATTTCTGACTCTGTCTTGATGTCCAGTGTCCGTGGATATTTCCTCTGTATTCCTTTCAGTCGCCATCTGTAGCAGCTCTTCTTCTGTGTACTCCGGTTCATACAGGTATCCTTTTGGTTCCAAAGTGAATGTAACTTCATCGTCGCTGTCATGGTCACTCATTTTGAATTTTCTACGCTGCCTCACAATCCTTAGAGTACAAACAAAGGAATTACGATACTTGATCAAACTTACACGAGGCTACAACCGGCGCCCAAAGCATAGCTTGTTTACATTCCCTACAGCTGAAAGGAGGAGAGGGGACGGAGCGCACTAGCGCTGCGCGGAAGGACACATGACCAGTTAGTTAGGTCCAGATAAATGTTTATATTTCCGAAGACTTAATGCACTTAAAAATATTTTATGTAGCGTACTCTTAAACTGTGGTATTACTTTTTGATTTTAGTTCTTGCAGGCGGAGAAAATAGCCTTTGAATTTGGTACGGTCTCTCCCTGTTAGCGTCTATTTCCTCGTCACCATCGATTACAGTTTGTGTCTTACTGAGGGAGAGGAGACAACTTTCTACTGTATCTAATGTCCTTAGTGGTCACATAGAGCTCACACAACCCCACTTCAAAAAAACTGAACTATCCCTTTAATTCACTGCAATCTTTTCACAAGGTGTTCACTGCCACTAAAACATGCAGCGTGGTTCACTAACAGAGGAAAGACTGCACAGCTGTTCTGGGCCTTCAATGAATGGATGGATAAATATCCACACAGAGACAGAGAGTGTCCAAAAAGCTCTGAGAAGAAGGTGGGACGCAGGTTTATGCTAACCCTGTTATCCACGGTACGTCCTGCCGTTCAGGCACTTGGTTTCCCATCCTTTCTCATTGGAGCTGTACAGCACATTCTGAGACAACATGTGAGCTGATCTAAGCATGATGTGATCAGTTTGTCCTGTGTTTCTGCTAAACTTCACAACACACTGGACTGATTCTTCTACTTTTATTTTCAGATGATTCAGGTCAGTCAAAGCTGTAATCCAGTTCGTGGAAAAACAAGCATTCCAACGAAAGAGGAAAAACATGAGATAGTCACCTCAGGTTCTAATATTTACATTCATAGTTTCGCAGAGAGTTGTGTTCAGGGCAGCCTTGGACTTAAGCGTGCTGTATTCGTGCACACTAGTCCATGGGGGCTTCATACAGGACAGCATGTTAATTTAAGATGACTCAGACATCAAAACTAGACTGAGTAACATGGAATTAATAAGCTCAAGACAAATTTTAGCTTCTTATTTTTTTACATACCATTATTGTTGAAAAACAAAACAAAACAAAAAGTGCGGCTTAACTTTCTCATTTCTTCAGTAAAGTTAATTTCTGCTAACCTAAGCATCACATTGGGATTCGGTATCTGCAACGGCCATAGCCAGGGATGAGGTCTGCGAGGTCCGGACCTCACCTGTTTTTTCCAGAGTTTTTTTTTTGCCAAATACGCCCAACTGAATGAAACATAAACCCATAGAAACTTGAAACCTCTCTGTGAAACATGCTTATAAACCGTAAATTGTGGTGAACATTCATGGGCTTTGTGTTCTGTTTGTGCCTGTGTGCATGTTGCGGTGAACAGCTGTTTGATCAGCTGATGCACGCACCCGCAAATGCGCCATGTGACGCGCTTGGCAGTGGGCCAAACCCTGTTCAAAAACTAGAGTGATTTTATTATCAGCACTTTGTTGACCACATCCCTGCCCATCTACATCTAGGTGACCACAATATTTCTTTCTTTTTTAGATAAATCTGCACTAATCTGGTCCGTCAAATCATCTGATCAAAGCCAGTTTACACAGTCATAGGAGGAGTCAGCCAGCCTTTAAACAATAAACATCTTGTGTGACTTGTAGCCTAAAAAAAAAATTAAATAAATTAAAAATTATTTAAAAAAAACATCGAAAAATGATGCGCGCCGAAAAAAACAACATTTTTCGGCGCGCATCATGGACCTCACCTATTCCACAATCCTGGCTACGGCCCTGGTATCTGCAGATTTTAAATATGAAAAAAAAAGGTATCAGCAGCAAAAATGCTGATCAGAACCAATCCCTAAAAAAAACAAAGTGACGACTGATTTGCAAATAATATGCTCTGTACTGTTTCTTTGTTTCAGCTCTGTCAAATGTTTGGTAACATCTTAATTAAAAAAAAAAAAAAAAAAAAAAAAAAAACTGCACTGATCCTCGTTAGACAACATGATTAAGCATTAAAGTTTCTTTATTGTAACTCTTATTTTACAAATAACACATTTTCTCTTTGCATATTGCCGATGTGTGAAGCAGTATCTGAACATGAAATCTAAGCTTTGATTCTTGCAAATTCCCCCCCTTTTTCCAAGGCGTAAACCTGTCCAACTTAAGCACAACAAATGCGTTTTCTTTCCTTCTTTCTTTTTTTTAAAATTCGGTTTAATTTACTTTAGATTAAACCATAATAAATAAATCAGAAGGTTTATTGACTGTATCATCCTAACTAGCGCTGCATCAGAGCTGAGTTTTCAGCACTTTACTCTCTGTTAGCTTGGGGAAGTTTTCTTAAGCAGGTGTGTTTGTGCAAGCCTCGTGAAGCCACATAGCTGCCGGCCACTAAAACCCAGCTAACCTTGGCGCGCCCTCTCTAACAGAACGCCGTGTCAGCTAGCAGAGCGGTCTGCGTTTCTCCCAGCGGTGCAGCATTACAGCTGTAATGGTTTAAAACTGGAAGCCAGTGTGGGCTGATGTGTTGCAGCAGCCAGCACGCTTCATTCAGCTCTCATCCCAGGAGACCAGGAGACAGCAAGAGGACGAAGAGAAAAGGGGATGTTAAGGGTAGAGCTGCTGACAGCCCTGTTCACCTGCTAAATGACACCTGGAACAGCCCAGGATCCTGTGGGACTCACACAACACTGGATCCAAGGTGGAGATGTGGGCTAACAACATACACTCCACTCTGGGCCTGGGTTAAACAAATACTACACCGAAATATACAGTAAGGTTAAAGCCATGCACTGGCTCTCTGCAGTGTGATGTATTGGTTTTGACAGTTTTATCAGAGATCATATTGGCCTGATTAGCCTTAAATCTCTATGGCCTCAGCGTTCTCCATCAATCATATTACATCAGAGTGTAAAGTGACATTTAAATCACAAAGGTTTCAGTGTGTGGGCTCTCTTAAAGTTGTCCCGATAAAGTTTTCAAAATAACACTTTATTAAATACAGTGGTGGCCAAAATTTTAAGAAGACCTGACAGATCTGAAAATACAGACCCTTTTTGAACCTCCAAATCCTGATCATTAAACATGAAGATGGTTTTTGATTGGATGGAGATCTGGAGGATTTAAAGATGAAGTGAAAACTTTCTGCCTCTTTCTTTAATGCCTCCAGCGCCCAGTTCAAGAGTTCTTGTTCCAATCGTAGTCAGTTTTGGTGGTTGACAAGGGGTCATCATGGGCACCAGGACTGCTATATTGCCACACATCCCCATGCAACAAACTGTGGAGCTCTTTGTGCTCTGATGCCTTTCCATCAAATCCAGCATTCATTTTCTTTGCAATCTAAACTTCTGCAGCTCCCCAGCTGGATTGGACCACACAGCCCAGCCTCGGCCACCCATGACCCTGTCAGTAGTCCACCATTTGTTTTTCCTCCCTTGTTCTACTTGATCAGATGGTACTGACCACATCAAACTGCAGTGAGCAGGGAGCTGTAGCCTCAGGGACACAATCACGGTTTGGCCCGAGTCAAAGTTTCTTGCTTTCTTTTAATTTCTTATTGTCTCGCCTCCCTACACAAGAGTTTTGAGAATGTAATGTTCACTCACTGTCCAACAAATCCCACACCCAAAAGGGGCCAGAGCGATGGCAAGACCAGTGTGTTCACCTCAAATGCCAGCACAGGGGTCTGCAACTTTTACTTTCAAAGAAGCCATTTTGCCTCAGCTCAGCTGCATTAAATTCATTTAGGAGCCACAAAATGTACTTTATCATCCAAAATAAACTATAAAGTGTAAAATTCTAGTTAATAATTACCTTTAAAAAAGTTTTTTGAAGCAAATAAAGTTGAATACGTAAGGTACTTAGTTTTTTTTTTTATTTATTTAGTTTTTTTTATAAATTTGAATTATTTAACAAATATTTCCCCCAAAAAATGAAATTAAAAAATTTGCAAAAATGTCAAGAAAGATTAATTAATTAGCAGAGTTTTTTTAAAATTGATATTTCAAAAAATTAAATAAATTGAAATAGTACCTAGTAAAAAAAAAGGAAAAAGAAAAAAAAGAAATTAAAAAACTTGGAAAAGTGTCAAGATTGAATTAAAAAAAAAAATTAATATTATTATTCTATTTTTTATTATTTTTATTTTTTGCAGGTCTTTTAAATTGAAATTAAAAAAAAAAGAAAATCAATATATTAATTTTTTTTTTTGGAATTTTAATAAAATTCTACATGTAATGTACTTAAAAAGAAAAATAAATAAATAAAAAAATATTTCCCCACAAAAAGTGGTAATTAAAAAGTTAAGAAAAATGTCAAGATTGAATTTTAAAAAGTCAAAAGAATTTTTTTTTTTCAATTTGCACATATTTTTTTAATGAAATTATAAAAAAGTGAATAAATTGAAAAATAAGAATTGAAGACAAATTCTCAAAAATGTAAAAAAAAAAATACAAGAATGCTAGAACCTCATAACATTTATTGATTATATTGCCTAACTCATCATTGGTGATATTTTGACACGTATTAAGCATTTATACATTTAGCTGGCACGTAGGCAGTTAAATGAATCCATCCATGCAGAATTGAAAACTGTTTTTTCTCCCAGATTTGTCTTTTTGTAGATTTAGTTATCTAACCAGGGCTGTAAAACTTGGGGTTGGCCGCAGGTGCATGGAAAGTTGGTGGGCTGTTGATGTTGTAGGAGGAGGTAGCAGGCTTTATTGCAAGATGAGATGACTATTTGGTTCAACAAAATTTTAACGCATGATTGTAATGTCTTTAATCATCAATACCCTCTGTGAGAAAAAACAAAGGTCTTTGTTTCAATTATATTTTTTTAAAGCTGCAAGGAGCCACTGAAAAGGAGTCAAAGGGCTGCATAAGGCTCCAGGGCCACAGGTTGCAGACCCTTGTGCTAGTGGTTTTAATCATATTCCTGATTGGTGTGAGCTGCACTGATGTCATGGATCTAAATGTTACAAACAAAAACAAAAATGAGTCATTGTGCAGAGAAAATTAAAAGCAGCAAGCTGCCTCACAGAATGTCTTTATTACAACAGGAAACAGACAGAGATAACTTTGAATATAAGCCCATTCTGAAACCACAGCATGTAAAAACACTGAAGGTTTCAGCCTGCTAAACCACTTGACTGCAGGTCATATTCACATGCATTATTAGTAAGCGTTGCCATTTTACCTTCCCAACAAAGGCAACAAACAAAATTAGAGTTTGTGACTCGGGGCTCTCATTAAATTGCCATGAAGAGGCAGCAGGAGTTTTTGAGAGCTTTACGTGAAGGCAATGAGAAAAGGAGCCACAGCAAAATGTCAAGAGCAAAAATGAAGGAAAGAAGAGCAGCCTCATTTCCATACAGTCCATGATGTAAAACCATTTGTTTTTTCTAGCAATGTCATGCAAATTTCTTCAATGTTTACCAGGAACATGAAATGGAAAGCCGTGTGGTGAAAACATAAGTAGAGGGGTTTGAATCTACATATAGCAAGCAGGTAGGAACCTCAAAGGGAGACATTGGATGATAATCCTGCTACAGGCATCAAAAAACATTCAGGTTTGAGTGAAAAAAAATTTACTTTCAATATCCGGGTTGGTTTTGTTGTCTCAAATAAGAAAAATCTGCCTCTTTGGAGAGTTGTTCCACCTTCAGCTTGAAACTTTCAAGTTAAATCTAACCTTTTTCTGAGTAAGACCCCTCAGTCACGAAACATTTGTTTTCTTTCACAGAGAAAGTAGAAAGTCTGTGATTTCCACTTGGCTGACTCCATTAACAAAATAGAAAGGCTATCATTAATAAAATGGGAGGATTGACTGATAATTTGCTCCTGAACTGTGATGGCCTCATTGGTACGAAGGAAGCACTGATGTCAAGCTTCCTTCAACTAATTATCAGATAGCCCAGCAGAAGAGTCAGAAAACTGAAAAGACTTTTGTGTTTCCCAATAACACTTCCTCTATTTGAAAAACCGTTGGCTAGTTTTCTTTTTCTTTATCTTTTTAAAACTAACTCATGAAAACCAGACATTGCTTTTAATTCTGGTTCAACGTAAACATTTCAAAACCAAACTAACAAAACTGGCAAAGAAAAAAAGTGATGGTACCCTTAAAGGTAGGGTCTGCAGGAAGTTTCATTACTTGTTAGCAAACACAACATTCAAACTGGGTACCTCCCCCTTGGCTCAGTGCCAGTAATACACACCCACAGCCTCCAACTGTAGCTAAGTGAACATACTCTGTAGCCCAGCACCTGTTTTTCTGAAGGAGAGACTCGAGAGCCATGCACTTGACTTGGCATGTTAGCACAAGCTAATCACTGATATTTCAGGCATACCTGGTTAGCAGAAAGTGACTAAGCTGCTTCTGGATTTGGTTGGAACCATAGACTGTAATAAAATGGATGTCATCTTGCTCAGCTCGAAGTGAAGTCGCTACGAAAACTGCTCTCCCTGGTGACTGGCTGCAGTATAGGTCAAAAAATCCGACTCTTCAGTCATTCCAGATGAGCTGTGGTCAAAATTTGAAAAATTAGTACACCTTGTTGAAATGTTTCTCACATCTGATTGTTGTGGTGTTTTGAAGATACCACTTGGCTGCATTGTATTCAAGTCCTCTTTTTAACTGAAAGAGTTTTATTTCCTTTACTTATACAGTAAGAGTGTTTGAGGTTTCTCTGCCATTGTGTTGGTAGGTGTGGTTTAGGGTGAGTGACAGGGCCAAACGTGAGGGGGGGCGTGGTGTGCAACTCAAGGACTAATTATCAAGGGGTTTCACCTGAGAAAACTGTAACTACACCTTTTAAAATCTGAACAAGAACACAAGAGAGCGGGCTGGCCGGTAAAAGGACCGACGTAGCCAAGAAGACGACGGACAAATTGAGGACGGGCTTGTCCGGGTGAGCGGATGGTCGACCGGAGTGAGTGACCACGCACACAAACCCCCTCCAGAACAGGGACATGCTGCATACATACAGGGTAAGGCAGCCAACACGTCCAGGTTCACGACATCACGCAGGGGAAAACACAGGAGCCTGTAAGGTTACCCGCTAGGCTAGGTGCGGGCCCGCGAGGCTTGGGTAGGCCGCGTAGCATGGTGGCGTAACAAGAGGTTAAAACAAGGTTTTACATCACACTGCTGTTCTTGCGTACTTTTTTTCAGGGATTGTAAAATATTTCGGGAAGTAGAGTCAAGAAGGCTCTCGAAAGAAAAAAAAAAAATCATTATTTTTGTCACCCGGCTCCACTTAGATTCTCTCAGAATAACTTACTGGGTTATGAAATGTTAAACCCATTATGGGTTGTTTACATTACATTTGGGTTTTTTGTACAACTCAAGCATGTCACATGTCGTCGCATCAACGGACGTGCTCCATCAATCTGACACCGCACCAGGTTCTATACACTGAGCACTCACATATCAGCACCTTTTCAATTCAATCTTCAATATCCAATACACTTTTCTCTGTAACTAAACTTCATATAACTGATCTTTTACAGTTGTTGTGACAGCATTTTGTTACCATGCCTGAGGAGGGAATGCAGTGGATCTAAGACTTTGCAGTGTGCCCCAACATTACATGGTGATGATTGATGTGCCACTCATTCCACGATATGACTGTCTGTGCACCACAGCACAGATCTGTTGTCTGTGTTCCACAGCATTGACTGGCTGTCAGTGCTCTGCAACTTTATGAAGTATGTTTAACACTAAGTCAGCTTTTTTATGCGTGCAATTGTTAATTTACCAAGCATTGGATAGATTACTCAAACAACCCTGAATTGCAATAAGTTTAACCCAGAACTTGGGTAGAATATTAAGCTCATCTTTTGGGTTGAAATGGACTAACTCATCCTGCTTGGTCAAATTAACTATAGCTGGGCTGGTGCTATCATGATCTATCAGTTGGGTTATAAAACAGGCCAAATTGTTTTTTTTGTTTGTTTTTTTTAACCCTTCCGTTTTTAGTGCCAAGTGAGTCGAGACCAGATTATTGAGGCAATCCCGATTCATTGCTATTCATATAAATACAAACATACAGTGCCAAGATGGAAACCCTGATTGGGAATAACCCCATGTTTCCAAATTCTTTTTACAGGGGTTAGATATATGACAACAGTTTCAAATGCAACAAGATTCAAAGTCAAATCAGTGAGAGGGAAATCCCAGAGTGTCAGGATGAGCCTGAAAAAGCAAAAATCTTAACACAACAAATGACACTCATGTGAGGCAGTTTGTTTGTGTGTCAGATGTTGACAAGGCGAGCAGGTTCCCCAGCTCCTGTGTCAGCTGAACACATGTGAGACCAATGTGTCACTCAAATAAATGAAACAACATGCCAATTCTCAGGCTATGACTCACAATCACTGGTTTATCCATCAGCTGTTTGGCTAGCAGCTGATTGCTAAAATGGTGATAAAACACTGCTGTTGTTGCTTGTCAATACACACATCCGGTACAGTTCTGCTAAGTGATAATGCTATAGCTCCTCCTTCCAAGCCTCCCCTGTTCTAAAGGGATCATGTGCATTTTGACTCTGTAGTGAAGCAAACTGACATTTAATTTACAGTCTGTGTGTATATAAAAAAAAAGGATCATTGTTCCAATAGAACCACTTCATGTGAGTCAGGTTTTTATGACTCCAGAGAAAGAGGAAGTCTTCGTCAAACAGAGGATGTTAATATTTGCTTTCATTCATACATTCCTTTCAGAGGAATTCTCAAGTGCCCAGATGAATACCCTGAATGAAAATGAAGATTAGGTATAATAGGTAAGCCAAGCAGGGCTAGTTATTGACTCAGTACTTCCTTTGTGGCATTGGCAGGACTGTGTGTTCATTCTGTTCCTTTCAGACTTCAGAGGATGGAGATCAAAATGCTCCTTTGTGCTGCAGCCAAACAACACGACAAGGCATGAAATATATCAGTGGGCTCGTGGGCTTGGAAACTAGCTCCAACATCCAGTTCGTTTGTTTATTTTTCAATGTAACAGCATGCGGTTCTGACCTAATAGAAGGCACACGGAAAAGCAGCCATGAAAATACCTCCACACTCCACAGCCACGCACCAGTGAACAGTTGTGACTAGAGGTGCTCCGATCAATCGGCCACCGATCATGATCGGCCGATTTCTGTTAAAAAGTCTGTGATCGGTGTATGCCGATCATCCCTTTTATCACCGATCACAAAAACTGATCACAGTTGGCTCGTCCTTAGCAGCCTCTGGCCTTTAGAGGCTCTGTGTGCAGTGTGGGGTTCCCCCTCCCTCTCCCCCTCCTTCCTCCACACTGCGCAGGCGCGCGGCGGCAAACTACAACAAAGATGACAACAAAGATGTCTGCGGTGTGGAACTTTTACACGGTCTGTGAGAGTGACGTTAAGTTTGCCTCCTGCAACTCATGCAACGAAAAAATCCCCCGAGGAGGAAGCACTCTAAAAGGCTTCAACACGACGAATTTAATTCGACATTTAAAGAACAAACACGTAACGGAATATGGCGAGTTTTCGAGGCTCACGGCAGAGAACGAGAAGAAGTCAGCCGGAGCAGCAACAGTCAGACGGCAGTTAAAGCAGCCCACGCTTGGCAACACTCGCCCGTATGAGGGTAACAGTCAGAAGGCAAAGCAAATAACCCGAAAAATCATCGAATTCATCGGTCTCGATGACCAGCCTTTCTCAGTAGTGGAAGACCCAGGGTTCTGCCGACTGCTCTCTCACTTGGAGCCCCGCTACGTACTACCGGGGCGTAAATATTTCACAGACGTAGCCCTGCCTGAGCTCCACCAGGCAGTGTACTCTCACATCGAACATCTCCTGAGAGAAGGTGTCTCATCCTCTGTAAGTTTCACGAGTGATATATGGAGCTCTGATGTCAGTCCTGTGTCCATGCTGAGTTTAACAGCTCATTGGATTGATGCAGATTTTCGGCTTCATAAAGCTGTCCTGCATGCCCAGGAGTTTTCTGGGTCCCATACTGCCGTAGCTTTAGCTGCCGCATTTGAGAGAATGTTTGAAACATGGCACATTCCAAAAGACAGGGTGCACGTGATACTGAGAGATAACGCCCGAAATATGGTGAAAGCTATGGCAGATGCTGGGCTACCAAGTTTGGGCTGTATGGCACACAGCCTGCAGCTGGCCATTCAAGATGCAGTGCTGTCACAGCGCAGTGTTGGTGACATTATTGCCAAAGGGAGACGCATTGTGGGGCATTTCAGACACTCACCCTTAGCATATGCAAGACTTCAGAGTGTACAAAAACAACTCGGCCAGCCCACCAAAAGATTGCAACAAGATGTCAGCACAAGGTGGAATAGCACGTACTATATGCTCCGCAGCCTCCTTGAGCAAAAACGATCCTTGGGCGTGTACACAGCTGACTTTGAGCTACCTGCTACCTTCACAGCATTTGAATGGGAATTGATTGAAAACATAACAAAACTCCTGGAACCATTTGAAGAGCTGACCAAAGAAATAAGCTCATCAACTGCGTCTGCTGCTGATGTTATACCATCTGTTACGGCTTTAAAGCGTCTCCTCGCCAAAGAAGCTGCAGCAGATCATGGTGTGAAGACAACCAAGGCCATGTTGCTGGAAGCTGTTACCAAAAGATTTGCTGACATTGAAAAGGAACCCCTCTACAGTTTGGCGACCATCATAGATCCAAGGTGAGGAAACTATCATCAAATAATGACAAAAAAACAGTCATTTACATATACAACGTCAGTGGTTTAATTCTTTAGAGATGCAATTTTAATGTAATTTTTGTTTTCCCCCTTCAAGGTACAAAGACAGATTTTACTCCGAAGGACTCAAGACCAAAACACACAAACTGCTTCTTGATCTGATGACCAAGGCCACTCACACAAGCCCAAACCAAGAACCTGCAGCTAACCACACAGGTGAGCCAGCAGAGAAAGTTCCACGACCAGGATCCTTGTCCTCAATGTTTGGTGAAATCTTGGCAGAAGAAACCATGCAGCAGGCTAATGCCAACATTACAGTACCATCAGGGATGATCATGTACCTCTCAGAGCCACCAATTACTCGAAGTTCATCACCATTGGAGTACTGGAAAACTAATAAGGAACGCTTTCCAGACCTTGCTAGAGTAGCAAGAGCTTACCTGTCTGCACCCTGCACAAGTGTGGAAAGTGAGCGCTTATTTAGCGCTGCATCCAACATTGTTGACGAACACAGGAATAGACTCATGCCTGAAAAAGCAGAGATGCTCCTCTTTATTAAAAAGAACCTCCCCACAATGCTAATCAACAAGTAAGAGACATTTAGCATTCAAAATGCTATTAAACTTCTGTGTTTTTCCTTGTTCAAAACCAGTGCACTTTAATTTCACTTTTGCTGTTTTCTGTTTTGAGGTCTTTAAGATCATACAAATGTTGTTTAAGTAAAAAATGTGCTGTTTATTTTATTTATGATCCGACCCATGATATTGTTTCTCTGGTGAATTATTAGAAAGGTAAACACAGGTTTTTTTTTCTTTGACAATGCACAACAGATTTTGCTCATGCACAAAACATTCAGCCATGGTCTGTGGTATTTTTGATTTTGGAACTTATAGTTTAATAAGAATGAACCCTGCATTTGACTTGAATGTATCCTTTTTTACTTGACATTTAAGAAGTTAAGCAATGCTGTGAGATAGTGTATTTGTTACTGAATTTGCACTATTTAGCCTGTTGAAACTAAGCCTTAGTATCTGTTAAAGAATGTATTTATGGTTCCAGGTAAATTGAAAATTTTCAGTTTTCCTTTTGACTGAAAAAATGCTGCATTGTGCCAGCTGTTTCTGTATTTTTTCCCTCTAAAGAAGGAAGTAAAACATGTTATTGTCTAAACTGAGGGTGTTTCATGCTTTTTTTTCCAGATCATGTAGCTGGTACCACTCATCATATCGAAATCAAAAATTTACACCCAATGTGATCGATATCGGTGATCGGCAGTGATCGGCTGTCATTGCTGATCGGTATCAGAATCGGCAGGATCTAACCTGATCGGAGCATCCCTAGTTGTGACTGACCTGAGTTAAATAATATGGGAATGAGAATCTTCTCTGATTGAAGGAGACCTAAAACATTACCAGTTTTTTCAAGTCCCTGGTTACATTTGTACACTCTTCTTGTAAGGCCAACTTGGTGGACATGTATATCAGATCTTGACCTTTGACAAAATAGTAAATCCAATGTCAAGATTGTATTTTTCCTTAAGTGTTTTTATTCTTCTTAGGGCATGATTAAAAGAACGGTTTAAATTACAAAAAAAAAGAAAAAAAAAGTTACAGAATTAAGTTAGCATAAGTTCATGCAGGATACGGAAGTCATACACCCAGCTGTGATCAGCTGACAGGCTGATGTTCAATCTCTAACCCCTCTTAACCAATCACAGCATGTGTCTAACGACAAGGCATCATATTTAAATCACGTCTTCACTCTGTCTTATTCCTGCTACCTTTTTTGCTACCCAGCTGCTGCTGTCTTAATAATTCCTCCTTCACCCCAGCCTCCTCCTATTAAGACTCTGTATGTATCTTATTGATCTGTATGCATCCTTTTAATCTGTATGTACACATGGGGGTTTTGCTATGCTCAGCTAACCCTGGGAGTACTCAGAAAAGCAGAGCTTCAACACCAATTCTAACCGTATCCATTTGGCAATAAATGGTTTAATATATGAGGAGAACGAGATTGCCTACGTCAGTCAATAACATATAACACGACTGTGCATCAGTGACGTGCAATTTTACTCATTTTTATTTATTTACATCAAGAGATATCCAGATTAGGGATGGGTACCTTTCACATTTGATTTGATATGGTACTGATGCCCGGTACCTGGCAATCATACCAGTGCTCAACTGTACCAGTTTTGGTACTTTATGTTATTTTGTGGTAAAAAAATATCAATTTATTGAATAATAAAATATAACACTTTTTTAATTTAACATATTTATTTCTTAATGCATAAACCTACAATGCTGTGTTCATGTCCAGTACGAAAATCTCCTACTCTTCAACTCCCTCACAGTCACAAGGATGCAATTAGGTACCTTAACATGGTATCTTTTGGTTTAACGTGAATTGGTACCTGGAACTTTTGACAGGATTTGGCAGGTACCTATAAAAGTACTGTATTCAGTACCCATCCCTAATCCTGATCCAGTGACCAATTTCATATTTGTTTGCTCATAAACGCAAAAAAAATGTTGCTGACTCAGAAAACATGTGAAGCTACTTTTTGTACAGAGAAAATTGACAGGAGGAATTGATAAGGGAATCCATAAAGAGTTGGATCGATATGCAGAATCAATAAGGGCATCGGTAAATAAATGAATTTTAATAATATTCATCCCTATGATTTTTTTAAATTATTTTTGTGCTTTGCAAAACATTTTAACTTAATTTCACACATTTATATATTGTATATTTATATAATACACTATTGTATATTTATATTATAGCTGATTAGCTTTTTAACCCTCTGATGCATGTCTGTAAAAAAATAAAATAAAAAATAAATAAATAAATAAATAATAATAATAATAATAATAATAATAATAATAATAATAATAATAATAATAATAATAATTGAATAAAACTCAAATACTTTTTTTCCCCAGCCTAAGCAGAATTAAAACAATTAAGGAAAAAATCTTGACACAGACTGATACGCAGTTCCACCATAGAGGCCATTGCATTTAGGAGAAAATAACTTTAAAAAGCATCTATTATCTGCAGTGACTACCAGGCACCGGAGGGTTGATTAAAAAAAAAAGTTAGCATAAATAATTGGACAAAAAAAAATAAAAATGTAACAATTAAAAAAAAAAAAAAAAGGACATAGGCAGAGAGAAAAATATGCAGATAAAGAGGAGGCATTTGCTCGAGGTACGACGTATGACCTAGCGGCTATCCGATTCAGATTCAGAATACTTTATCCCCGGTCTTTAATTATGAGGCGATGCGGAAGTGCTAACCGCAATCTGTTGATTGCCTGCCTGAGGCTGGCTCTGGGAATACTGGAAACCAGCACCAGTTTATTCTCCACCACTTCTCTTCTAATACTCTGTACACCTCTGTACAGTCGCTTTCAGCTGTTTAGCAGAGCTAAAGCTCATAAGCCATAACCAGAATGCTTTTGTTATTTGCAACATAGAAACTGTTGCAACCGTCAGTCAAGGAGGGAATGTGGCACAGCGGCAGACCCCTGACAGTTTGTGCTGGATGAATCCCCTGTGTGCATGTTTTATAAAAGGCGCACTGTTCAAAATGAAATGGCTATTCAGTGCACTATGCTGGATAAGAGGAATACTGTGATACTCCACCTCTGTAAGAACAAATACCATGATATAAGCTGTTTCTCATACCGCCCAGCACTAGCGGAGTCATCAGTATGCTGCCCAACAATTTCATCAAAGCAACACTCCAATTAAAAAAAAAAAAAAACTTGGTCATACCCAGGAGATCCCTGAGCATGTTGACTGTAGTGAACATGAGTGTCTCACACAGAGGTCAGATGTAGAGACGTGAGGTAAACAGTTCACCACCAGCCTGCTCTCTGTAGCTGGGTGTGATTACCATAAGCTACCACACGCAGAGCCCCCCCACTCTCTTCAGTCAGTACCCCACACAGTCTGCCGCTTATGACGCTACTGTTCAGAGCTGAGGTAATTCCATTTCCCCAGCGCTGTGAAGTTCTGTCTGTTATTGCACTGAAGGCCGTTACACAGCTCCAATATCCTTCCTAAGCATAAGCTCATGAGAGTTTATCCTTGACCCGATAAAGACAGCGAGGCTTTACTCTGTCAACAATTCAATCCAGTAATTCTTTCACATTTCATAGGATGATGAAATTGTCTTTCGCTGTGGGTTCACTGTGCCTGCTTATTCACAGAATTATGTTCCAGCTCAAGTGTGAAGAGTGTGGGATCACATACACCTCGGGATGACCAAATAACGAATTCATCTGGGAAATATTCAATTAAGATACATAGTTTTTAATTATTATCATCTTTTTTCTACCACTTAAGCTCTTTTTTATATATATATATATTTAGTGTTTATTCACAATAATTGTAAGGAGAGAGTGCACTTTAAAAACTGGAGTCAAACTCTTTGTGTACTTGAAGATAGTTGGCAAATGAAAGTGGTTCAGATTCTGAAATTGCATTAAAAAAAAAAAAAAAAAGTTAAGAAAACGATTCCAGGTTTATTGGAACCTGTTTTTAAAAGCTTAAAAAAATAAACTAACTCAATTCACATAAAGTTTTGTTGAACTTTCATAACTTTATTTTTGTCCTTCAGTGCTCTTTGACTGTGGCCCAATTAGGGATGCGTACTGAATTAGGTACTTTTATAGGTACCGACCAAATTCTGTCAAAAGTACTGGGTACCGATTCAGGTAGAATCAAAAGGTACCATGTTGAGGTACCTGAATGCATCTTTGTGACTGTTAGGCAGCAAGGGCGGACTGGCCATCGGGAGCACCGGGAGGTTTCCCGGTGACACCCCCCCCCCTCCCCGACAGCGGCGGCCGTCGTCGGGCAGAAACATCCGTTGACATACAGACCTGCAGCACCTGCTGTCGTCGGGCTGAACCGATCGTTCAGTCGTTCATAGATCCACAGTACCCCCCCCCCCCCCCCCCCCCCCCCCCCCCCCCCGACAGCACACGTTTTGTCCGACGACGACGGGGGGGGGGGGGGGGTGCTGTGGATCTATGAATGACTGGGTGTTACGCGTCCCGTTGTTATGGGCTGGACCGAGTTAAAGTCCAGGGCTGATTTTCAGTCCCAGTCCGCCACTGTTAGGCAGTGGAAGAGTAGGTGATTTCCAATGCTGGTCATGAACACAGCATTACAGGGTTATATATTGAAGAATAAATATGTTGGATTAAATAGAATTTACTTTTTACTATTTAAAAATTGATATTTTTTACCAAATATGCACACAAAAGTACTGAAAATTGCTACTGCTGAGTATCGATACCAATTGCCAAGTACCAGGAATCGGTACCGTATCGTTTTAAATGTGAAAGGTACCCATCCGTAGGCCCAATACGCTGCTGTGATAATACAAAAGGACATTAGACCAAATAAAAAGACAAAGTCTTTCATTTTTCTTCACTAAATTGGAAACTACCATTTTTTAAGCATGTAGTTCACAGCTGCAGGGAATAAGCACAAAACATCATCTCAAAGAGAAGTTTCTTTACTCTGTTGCACAATGTGAACCTGCTGTAGATTTATTTTGCTTTGATGCAAATCAACTCATGCAGTAGCTCTACTCAAATCAATTTAAATCAGGGCCCATATGCATGCTCAGTCATTAAACAAACAGGACCATTAGCCTTAACATATGGTTATAGAACGGCCCGTTTGGCTGTAGCATGAGCCGCATGCAACAACTGCAAAATGGACATATTCTAACTAGAATGTGAAATGAATAAACAGCTGTTATCAGATAGTCAATCACATAAACAAAGAGAAAGACAATGTTTAGCAACAGATCTTGAATAGAGCAAATGTGTTTGGTGTTTCTGAGAGCACAGTAGAAAACCTCTAAAATAAATAAACAATATGAAATTTGCTTTGTGGAACAAGCAATACTGCAGTTACACCCCAAAAATAACTCTACAAAGAGTTGTTGGATGAAACTCCAAACTTATTGACTCCTGGCCTGCCTGCACTCATGATGTGGATTTGTCGTTTTAGTCAAACTGAACATCATCAGGTTTTACAGTTTGTTTGTTTTTTTAATTTTGAAAGTCAGTGGGCGTTTTGGGGTGGTTTCTGTGTACAACTTCTGGTCCTGCTCGATATACCTTGTGGTGAATTGACGTGTCACAGCATAAAAAAATAGAATGGTTGCAGATTTGCATCCACATGGCTGTGCTTACGTGCTACCGTTCTCAATCAGCTTGTCTCCTGATGGGCTATCATTTAAAGTCAAGTACGGTGGCTGGTGTATGTCAGATGATTTGCAAAAGCCACAACACAACAGAAGTGCAGCCACAAGAGAAGTCAAAACAGGTTAGTTTTCCCAACAGACACAGAAAAGTTGTCAAAGTGAGTAAATGATAAACTTTTTTAACTTAATGTATGATAAATAAGGCTATGTCCGCACATAGCTGGGTATTCTCAAAAACAAATATCCCCCCTTGTTTGTTTTTGAAAATACTTTCGTCCACATGCAGCAGGTAAATCCGCTGGTAAGTGCCGCTTAAAGCATGCCAAACCCATGATGGGCAGTGTTTCTCCAATGTAAAACCCATGCCAGCCAATCAGAATGAACCCTCATCATTCACCTGTGATGTTTAGGAACCAAAAACTTTGTTTTCTGGCGTCCACACTAAACCATAAAACCAGAGTTTACCAAAATTTTCAATTTGGCCGGAGTTTTCAGAAAACATTGTTTTTATTGATGTAAAGCCGGGGTTTCGTGTGGATGACAGGCGTAAACATGTAAAAACATATATGCGGTTCCCCAAATACCCGGCTATGTGTGGACATGGCCTAAAACTCTGTAGGTGTCTCACCTTGTGATATCCTTCACAGTACTTATATGTTTTTATTTTCTGAAAAAAAACACAACATCTAATGTTTAGCTTTATGAATCAATAACATTAGCATTAAAGCTAAATTTGTCATAGCTTAATGTAAAAAAAGAAAACAATCATTAAAATTTCACAACTTTTCTGTGTCTGTTAGGATGACTACCCCCTTAACTTCTGTTGTGTTGCAGCTTTTACAAATTGGCTGACAGCTACCGGCCACCCTAGTAAGGAAAGGTAAGATGACAAGATAAGACAAAGATCAACTTTATTATTCCCAGGAATTATTCCAAGGAAACTGTGTTGCCAGGGTACAAAATGTTGAAGTTATTGGAGGTAAAATTAAAAAATACAAACTGTTAGTTGGTAAATAACAAATCAGATACAAACTGAAAGGGCAAGTGTTTATGAAATGATACAGTTCAATAATCCAAATCAAATGAAAATGTGGGGAAAAAAAGGTGCCTCAGATAATGAGGTGAATAAATAAGAGTGAAAGAGACGGATGAAAATTTACTTCCATCAGACGGTCCCCAGACTGTATACAGCTGTCCTCTGGGTTCCCAGGCACAACACTATTTCTAAACCTTCATAACAACTACTTTGAATAATTAAAATTTCAAAATGGTCTGCTTTTCTTCTTTTTTTGCAGTATTTTAAATGTTACAAACTTATTGGACAAATATCTGTTGTGAGAACAATGACTGTCTTCACTAAGCAGCTCAGGGTGGAAACAGTCCTGCAGTATCCTCACACTCCACATCTGTCATACTAGAGGAAAACACAGAACATACTTTCAGTTATTTTGAAGATGTACCGGCAAAGTGATATGTCTCCAGCTTCCGTTCATCCCCCTGATAAGTCCACTTCTCTCTTCTATCAGACCTGCAGCCACAGACTGCCACAGCGCTGTCCGGCTGAGGAATAAATCACTGTGATGAAAGAGCTGAGCTGCCCTGTGATTGACTTTTAAAGAACAAGGTGTTCAAAGTTTCCAACACCAGATTCTCTCAGGGACAAATCTTCAATTCATCTCCTCCCTGACATCTCACTTTGTCTCAGGACACGGCGCAGCGTCCCTGCCACACGAGGTGGTCAGAGGCACTCAGAGTCACACTGCGTCACTTTGTCTGCTAATGCAGGGTCTGTCAGGAGCTGAGATGGGGTTCCACATTTAGACCTGACTGTTTTTGTCCTTTAAGATACAAACCTAGCAGCAACATCAGGATGAATGGTTTGTAATCACAGAGGAAAAAGAAAAAGGTAAATCAGATGCAATTTTGAGAAAAACTCAGCTATTACAACAAAGTCTGGCACAGGACCAATCAGCATTCTCATCAAACTAGTTTATCAATCTCTGTGTGTTTCTCATACACATTTGTAAGGTAGAGTGAGAGACTGACCTGTTGGTGTCCTGGCCTGAACTCTACATTAACATGTCGAGTAAAACACAGAGCACAGGCTGTGAGGAAGGTCGTATCATTTTAACATTTGAGTCCAGCCACACCAGTGAAGACGTAGTGAATATCCAAGCAGCATGGGAGACAGGCCTTATCAATTCAAGTAGCACAACAAAATGAATGTGTTAGAATGTGTTGTTGAATAGAGAGTGGTTGAATTATCGCTATCTATCCAAACATAAACACAGTGTAAAATCAACAACTGACGAGTAATACTAATGCTGCACACATTTATTATATGTAAAGCTTATGGTTTAGAGATGTCTACTGAAAAATCATTCAGCAACATTTCAGATCCAGCAGCTTTACCCAAGTTTAGAGACTTTGAAATGAAAGTATGCATCAATCTTTCTCTTCTCCATAAGGAGGAGGTGCTGCTGTGGGCCCCTCCTCTATTCAAAACTATTCACTTCCTGGCTCGCTCCAGCAGTCCCTCCCAGCTGCAGCCAGAGCAGCCGACTGCATTCAAATGAATTTTGCGTGCATGTGTTTCTTTTAGGTCACTTTTTGCCAGTCCCAAGCCAGGATATGGGGGGAGAGTTTTCATTTGAGGGAAAGACTTTTACTCATGTTTTATCTCCATCACAACATTATTCCTCTCTCTCAAGGCTGTGTTATGCTTTCCACACTAACATGACATGTGGAAATGGGACACAGAAGATCTGCGCAAGAGAATGTGCAAGGCTTTATGCTTTTTTTAACACCCTGTGTGCTGTCTGTTGGTGCAGGGGGCAATGTATCACAAATGTACATCTATCAGAGTATTAAACAAGAGTCAAAGAAGTTTGCCTTTGTTTACAACACATTTACATATCTGTCCTGGAGATTTTTCCACAACCATTAAACCGATTTCTCCTCTCTGCCGAGAGTGGTCGCAGTTTCACTGCATGAATTATTTACCACCCGGTTATCACAGTGATCTCTGAGGGAGGAGAACACTGATGCCTGTATTTCTGCACTTCAACCACTGGTAGAAACTGTTCTTCCGCCATCTTGTCTGTGCATCTTCGTCTGGCAGGTTAGAAATTTTTTAGGGTGCACAGTGCCGAAATTTTCCACGTGAAAGGGACCGTGCGAAGGGGCATAGGTGTGAAAATGACGTCAGTCCACATGAAGCTGCACAGACCTTGCCGATGCGTCAGGCATAAACCAGTGAGTGAGGTTGCCACAAAACTGCTCCCCCTGGTGGCTGGTTGCAGTATAAGTGAAAAAATCTGTCTCCCCTGTCATTTCAGATGGGCTGTGGTCAAACTTTAAAAAATTAATACACCTGCTAGATATTTTTCTCACGTCTGGTTGTTGTGGTGATTTAAAAATATCATTTGGCTGCCTTGTATTCAAGTCTACTTTTTTTCTGAAGTTTCGTTTTCATTAGTTATAAGAGGTTAAAAACTAGTTTTTACGTCACGTTTAACGATGATTGACAGCTGCTGTTCTCGTGTATTTTCTTAGGGGGGATGTATAATACGTTGGGAGGTAGAGTCAAGAAGTGATTAGACTCTCGAAAGAAAATATATATATAAATATATATATATATATATATATATATATATATATATATATATATATATATATATATATATATATTATTTTTGTCACCCGGCTCCACTCAGATTCTCCCAGAATCCCTCACAGTCTCAACTGCGCAGACTCTGGCTGCACAACTGCTACTAATGGCTGCTCCTGTGACGAGGGAATTTTGGCTTCAAAACTGTACTATGGTAAAAGTCAGAGCCACGCTGTCCACTTTATGTACAGTCTATGGTGGGAACGGGGTTCTCTTGTGATCTTGGGTATTCAGCTTCTATGGGCTCTGCCCTGGCTGCGCTGCGCTCACGTTTTATATGTGTAAATTAGGGGTAAGACATTTGCTTGTATGTTGTCCCTGAGTTAGCTTATGGGAAGTCTTTTGGCAGATCACAAGTGGATGAATAAAAAAAACTGAAAGTTATCAAGGATGTGTTTCAGAATACAGATGATACATTACTTGGATGATTCACTGGCTGACATCTATGGAGGAAGAATTCAAGAAAAGATGAGAGTCTCTGAGAAGACACTCAAGGAAGAACTTTGGGATTGTGCTGTGTTTCTGTGAGAAACCGTTTTTTAATCCAAATGGACAGCACAGAAAGGTTAGGTTAAAGTCCAGAGGAGTTCAGAGAAAGCTGATGAAGTTTTGATAGATGACTGAAGGCAGTGCAAGGAATCGATACAACATCTCTGCAGCATCTTTAAGGACAGAATAATGAGGCTATACACTGAGAAACGTGAGCATCACAAACCTGACATCTATCAAAGTTTCCTCTCAGATCTGATTTTTCAAAGATGTAAACAAGGGGAGGAAAGGACAAAAAAAAGCCTTCTGACCCACTTTGAGAAAGTTCTGCTTCAGAGGCAGCGTGTTCTTACCTGATGATAACCCATGAGTCTGGAGAAGTTAAAATCATGATGCTGCACTTCTGAGTGGGCCCAGATGAGACATGAAACTGTTTTACATTTGGCTAAAGAACTGTCTCATACATATCTGAAGGCAGTTCAGTGCAAAGCTAAGCTGCCAATTAAACGGCTGAAACTGCCTTCTTTGCGTTTCCAGGCCAGCAGGTCTAGGACAGTTAAATCCCAGCAGCCAGCCCAGAGAAAAGCTGCCCATAACAGGCAGAGCAGAAGGAACTCAACACACACACTCTCTCACATCCACACACACTCTTTTTTTATGACTCTGCTTAACACTGATTTACAAGCAGCTTAAATATGCACAAGGTGTACCTCAGCTGTTCCTTCACACTATCAAAATATGCCTGTGATACCTTAGAGCTGTTTTAACATCAAACCAAAACATGAGGGTGAGCCTGTTTCTCTTTATCCACATTCTGCTTTAATCCTAATCTTCCTCGCTGAATTAAAATGAAAACCAACAAGAGCTGCTCCATGTCTTTTTCTGCCTTTCTCTCCCAGAGCAACTGATCTTGTGGGAAACTTGCACATAAAGTGGAGCTCAATGCACAGGAAATTACAAGCTGAACCAAACAAAATGACCTATTTGGTTCTTTAACCTTGGGGCGGATGTGCGGCCAGGCATGCGCGCAGTGACAGTTGCCAGCATGACTGTGGGTCGCCACAGTTTCTGAAGAATGTCACGTCCAAAGCGCAGCGGTCACAAGACTGAACGGATGGTTTCGATTCACTGGAAGACTGGAGGTGGGAAATTCCATCCTTGAAAGGGCAGAACTGAAAGGCCCGGGACGTCCGTCAACTTCAACCAGGAAAATGAACCGGACTCTGCCCAATTTAACCGTGTTGAGCCACCAGAGAGAGAAACCGGCCAGCTTTAATAGCTGTGCAGACTCCTTCATTACGCCCAGGTTGTCTTTCATAACCCACCACATCCAGCTAATAGGCCTCTTGTCTTACCTCATTCTCCTTTTAGCCCAAAAGTGTCAGCTTTTTTGGCTCCTGGTGCTCAGGACTCAACTAATGAGAGTGATCTATCAGCTGTATTGAATTCTTCTGGATAGAGGTCGGTGAAACAAACGCTGACAGAGGTGGAGATTTAACACCTTCATCCATGCCGTTTCCCACACAGCGCTACCTGAGGGTAACAAATCCTTTACTGATGGTGTAATGCAATGCTGTCTGGACAAAGCTGCTGTCATGGGACACCTCTGCAACCCCAGATGTTAGACTTGGTCAACAGGGATTTTTGGGGATGAGTATTGATGACGTTTTTTAAAACCAATGTCCTTTTCTATTCTGCTTATCGAGCTGATTCTTTATTGATTGATTCCCTTATCACTTCTTCCTGTGAGTTATCTCTCTAAAAACATAGCTTTACGGGTTTTCTGTGTCTATTTTTTGGAGTTTATAAGTGAATAAATGTGAAACAGATCAGTGGATCTGGACTTAATTGAACAACAATAAGTTAAAATCCCACATCACATGACGCAGTGGTGGCTGCTGGTCAGTCAAGGAGGAGAAGCTCATTTTTTCCAGCCTACATCTTAAATTTGTTTATTTATCTGCAGCTGTAGCTGTAGCTGCTTATTGGTGAAAAGAGAGAGGATCTTTAAACACAATGCTCGTCGTTTTTAAGAAAGGTAAACTCGCTGGGGAGCGATAAAGCCTCCGGATCAGTTCAGAACAAGTAAATGTAGAACTTGGAAGATGCTCCGGTGGAGAGTTATACTTCAAGATCGCTGACTGGCTCATTTCACTGTCAATCAAAAAGGGATTCAGCCTCAGACAGATCATCCAATCATCATGCAGAAGCCCAGCGTCCAGGCCAGCCCACTGCCTCACAGACCCCCAGAGACGCTGAGCGTCCGAAGGCGGGACAATACCCAGCGTTTATCCAATGACCGTCCAGTTTCCACAGTGGAACAACCCACTCACTCCAATTCTGGCGCATATTTTGTCAATAAAATGTACACACAGCAGTACATATCACCACTTTTTTGGGGGACATTTTAGGGGAGGCTGAGCTTGCCTTGCAGTCTGTTTTATTATATGTTACTGACTAAAGAAGGCTGTCTAGTGTCTCGAAGTGGTTATAGCGACTATTTGGAACCTTGCAGTAGATATGCAGTCAGCCATGAGCCTTCACATACCTTTTCTTTCACTTACCTGTTAGAATTTTGGAATTTGGAAATCTTAGTACTTTTTTCCAAAGAGTAAAACCCAATTTACCCAAAGCTGTTCAGTTCAGTTCGTCTCAGTACAGCACACATTTTATGGCGTTTCCATTGAATAATCCCAGACAGATCCCCAAATCACTGAGATAAGCCGTCCCACTTTCTGGGACCCTTCCGTAGGGGTGCCAGACTATAGTGGTTTGACTCGGAAGGTGATACTACAACACTGCAGACCGTTGATTGGTTGAAAGAATCATTATTTGCTGTGTGACAGCAGCTGTAATTTTTCTGGCGGTGCAGAGTCTTTTCCAAAACTAAGCTGGATTGTGCTTTGTCACAAAGAGCCAAATGGAAATCACAAGAAAGATGAATTGCTGGATGTCTCCCATCGTTGCTCTTTGTTTAGCGTGTCGCGTTTTACTTCTTGGTTTGATTAATTAGCCAGGTTCGCTGTGTCGCACTGCTATGGTGTCGCGCTATTACATAACTGATGCGGCTATCGGCATCCAGCTTAATCAGCCTACCGCAAGGGGGTACTGTTGGCTGTGGCAATGAAAACAGGACCAGGCTTAACCGAGCCAACCCGTACCAAACCGTACTGATCTAAACTGGACAGCTTGGTGTAAACGGCTTAAATGTGATATGTTTCTGTGTTCAAAGTTAAATTCTGTTGTAAAACCCAAGCTTTATCACTGTATGCTAACCGCTGGCATATCAATGCAACTTCCTATTTACGTTATCATCAAGCTAGTGCAACTTTATTTATATCAATCTTGGTCTATTAGGAGATGTATAACATATTGAATGTATTGAAAAGGAATCTCCTGTGAGAGAGTAATGTACTTTTCTGTGAGTTCAGTTCTTTGGTGAAACTTACAAAGTCGAAAATCCTGAATCAGTTTTCTTGGGAAACTGTTTTTTAATCTGCTAAGATAAGACAGCTGCAGCAGACCAGTAAACATAAGGTCCAGCAGCTCCTGTGTAATGTAAAGAATCAATAAGGGAATAGTTCAACATTAAGGCTAAACATATCGATGGACTGAAACATTTCTTATTGATTCTTTACAGGAACCAGTTTTCGATGCCCATCCCTGGTGATTTCGCATGACACACGAAGAAGACTCATGGAGGGGGAGTGGATAGGGCAAAGTAAGTGAGTAGTGATTGAGAACGGGATGACGTACCCAAAGGAAATCACCAGCTGTCATTGTTAGAGCAACTAAAATATTAACCTGTCCTTTTTCAAAGGAAAAATCAATGGTGAATCGTAAATAACCAGACAGGAGCAGCTGGAAGTCTTCAGGCCTCTTAGCAGCAACAGAGGAGGAACGTGAGGCTAACTGACAACCAGCACACATGAGATCGTCAAAGGCACAGTTGCAGAGATTAAGATCAGTAGCCCGATATCAAAAAAACACATTTGATGCTATCATCTCAGGATGCAGAATTTGCCGCCAGTCACCAAACAGACCATGGTAGTGCTGAGCCAGGGTTATCAGTGCCGGGAAATGATGGGAGCAGCTGCATTATGCTGTGAGTGGGTGCAGACCACAGACCCTAATCTAGTTACTGTATGTATTGAATGCTGTTGTGTCCAGAGACTTAATGTATAATTATGAATTTGGACACAGAGGTAGAGGCTGGATCGATTTCACCGTCCACTGGTAGCTGCGTCAGGGAATCTGTAATTACAGGATTGCCTTGCCAAATAACATCATCAACAGAAAAACAAAGAGCATATAAACTAACCAGCTGATGTCTAACCCTACGGAAAGACTCGCTTCTACCTAAGCTGTAAAGTTTAGACTTATCTAAAGGGGCTCGGCTCTAATCTGATTTTTACCCCAACTCTAACAATATAAGTGGATTGTTTTAAGTAGCTCAGAGCACTACAAAAAGTGCCTCTAAGAAATAAAACACCACTTTAACTTTCAAGAAACCAAACCCTAAAGGGTATCCAACCATATCAAGAGTTTGCAATAGAGAAATGTTACAAAAAAGTGCATGTAAGAAATAAAACACTCAAGTACTTTCAAGGAACCAAGAAAATGCAGAGTTTGATCAGATAAAGGAGTGGTTAAAGAAAACGCTTATGTGAAATCGTTTTTGCCGCAAGTTCAGAGACAAACAGTGGGCTTGGTATAGAACTCCAGCAAAATCCATCTTTTTTGGTCCATCCAGAGTTATTCCAGAATGTCCAAACAGCATGGTTATTAATAAGACAGATATTGGCTTACGTTTGTCTTTTCTCCAAAACTTGACATCTCAAAAACACTGACACAGCCAAATGACACAACTTACACAATATCAGCCTCCAATCCAGCGTAATGGATAGAAATTATGGTCAAAAATCCTGAATTTAGCATCCTTCTTATTTTTTCCTTTCCTCTGTATGAAATTTGACGTCTCTCCAGTTACAGTAAACTTTACCAAATTCCTCTGTGTTACCTCCTCACTCACGGCTACAAAATGTCATCACAACATAAATTGATGTCTAATGGCAAAATGCACTTAGACAGTTAAAGTAATCCAACAAAACTTTATTTTTTTTTCTATTTTAACCTTTCTTAGAAGATTTGATTGCAAACAATTCTGGGTTAACAGTGCAGAATAAAGAACAGTTTATTGTAAAAAAACAGAACAATCATTGCAACTGTGGGTGAGAATGGGGCATTTATGGACTACCTTGTATTTCAGAAGTATTTAAATGACGGGGTCTGTCCCTCAGGGATAGGTACCAAATCAGGTACTATCATAGGTACCGACTGAATCCTGTCAAAAGTACTGGGTACCAATTCATGTTAAGTCAAAATGTACCACGTTTAGGTACCTAAATGCTTCCTTGTGACTGTGAGAGTGTAGAAAAGTAGGTGAATTTCCATGCTGGACATGAACACAGCATTGCAAGGCTACATATTGAAGAATAAATATGTTAAATTAAAAAAATACATTTATTTCATAATTATACAAAATGATTTTTTTACTACATAAACACACAAAAGTACTTAAAATTGGTACCATTGAGTACTGATACAGATTGCCAGGTTCCAGGCATCAGTACCATATCATTTCTGATGTGGAAGGTACCCATCCCTACTGTCCCTTGACATTTAAGCTTATGGAGTTGTTTAAGAAAAATAAATAAATCAATGTTCCCGTTATCATTTCAGTTTCATTTCAGTCAAGAATTAAACACTTTATTCTGAACTGGACCGGGAGTGGAAGTTTAACATTGAGGTATTTGCTGTGCAGCATTTAGGAGCTGCTGTCACTGTAAAACTCTGACATCACTACAGAGAAATACACTACATCTGAACATCTGACTTTGGGATAAGCTTTAACGTCTTCTAATGAAGATTTCACAGTTAATCAATGTTGTTTATTTGGTATTTTTCAGTGAAATTAAATAGGATGCCTGTCAGTCTAACTGAAAGAAATAGTGGAAAAAGAATTGTGGTCATGCTAATTGAGCAAAGGATATCTGTTGATTTTAATCGTTTTAAATGTAATTTGTAAATAACAAGGGTTTTGAACTGTAAAAATGACAATTTTTTTTCTTCTGTAAGGCTGTTTACATTTTTACCACATTTTACAGTTTCTCTGGAAACCAGGGCTGCTGTTTTTTTTCCATAAAAAAAAATCTTTTTTTTTACAGTGTATTAATTAGTAATTCGTCTGTCCTTTTTCTTTCTGTCAGTCCAAATTCAGTGTCCGCTATGACTACAAAATAAATCCAAGAAACTGCTTTCTTCAGATCTTGCTTCTCAATGCTAAACTTTGCCTGCCAGTGTGTTAACATCAAAGGGGCTTAAGGTTTATATTCCATAAATGGATTAATGTTCTCCCAGGAAATCTGACCGGGCCACAGATACTGAGAAATAAAAAACATGATCAATTTTGACACTGGTAATCTTGTTTTAAATTGTGGATTATGAGCAGGTAAAAAATATAAAAGTGGGACTTTTTCCAAAATCACTTATGAAGTCCTCACAGGGCCTTTAGACACATTCAAAGCAATTTAGGCCTCACTTTTTGCTTTGACATATCTTGGAATAAGACATTCACCAAGGTGTGCGATGTGAACGTGGCTTAAATTAAGTCCAATAACAGTTTTGCCTAAATTATGACAGATACATTTGTGTACGGGTGAGCTTTTTCAGCGTATGCTCAAGTCAAATTCTTAGAGCAATATATACTCACCACTAAATATGAAACAAAAGTGGCTCCAACACTTCTAAAAAAGAGAAACTAAGTTTTGTTTTGGTCCACAGGTCGAGGTAAGTGCGGTTGAAAGAAATTTTTAAGACTCGGGGAAGCTTACTCAGTAGACGTTTTCCTGTCGAACCTCTGCTCTGACTGTCTGACCAAACAGGAAACACACCCAGTGCACCCACTTCTACATGACTGAGGAGCAACGCTGTGTCACCAAGCTTCCTGCTGTTTCCTCCTTCCTGAAGGATGACTTCATACAACGTGACCCTCTTTGTTCAGACTGAGAGGAGCATGAAGGAGGCAAACTGTGGTTGATCATGAAAGGACAGGATGTGGAGGACCATGCCAGCACCTGTCTAACAAGGAAAGGAATAATGGATCAAACGATGTTAGCATGACACTTTTATAGAGGAGCAAATGAACAGAGTCAGAGGGTTTAATGATATTAAAGTGAGAGTGTGTTATCTGCTCATAAATCAGCGCTCAACTGCTCGAGAAGTCTGTGTCATGTGAGACAGCGTTAGAATGGTAACGCCAGCTCTCAGAGTAAAGGTCAACACAAGTCTCACACTGCACCAGCTGATTTATAGTTTGGCCTCTTGCATGCTGCAAGAAGAGCTTTACAATGATGACCGTTCTCTCTAACCTCCAAATAAAGACGCTTTGCTGCAAACTCAAAGGTATGAACTCAGAGTACAACTGAATTCTTCATCAGGGCACCTTAAAAAATCCTGCAGAGCCTCAGCTGATGAAACAAATTTCTTCCATCAACTTGATTCAAACAATACCATTACTGTGTAACACCAGTCAACACAGGATGCAAGCTTTAAATGGTGACACTCAGAGCCACTATTTTCAGTACGTTGTCACCAATTTTGGATTTGTTAAAAATAACTTGGAATGTTTGTAGACAACCTTTTATGCACAATCATGCACAGAGGATGGGAGTTTATTTTGACATGTTTAAAAGTTTCTGACACTGAAAAGTCTGCACTTTGAACACTATTAGAAATGGATAATCAACTCATCAAACAGTTGATCAATCTTTATTTTAATACTGAAATAATGAGGTGTAAGTCGCTTGTGTCTCTCCACTTTTTTTTCTGTCTTTTCAAAATTTGACTAAAAAAGTTTTTTTGTTTTTTTTTTTTTCTACATCCTCTATGCAGCAAAGTTAATGTACCAGGAGGCCAGGATGATTGTAGGTTAGAATCAGATGCCTTGACAGTCCTATTGATAGTGGACAAAGCAAACTAAGTCTAAAAACTCAGGGGATTTGTACCTGTGCCGATATTTACAGGTGGACATGCTGACATGTTTGGTGTTCTTGTCTTTCAGCAAAAATGGTTCTTATTCAAAAGAAGAGGTTTATTTCATTCCAAGATCATCTCCATTGCTTGCAGTTAGTTTTCCTAGTAGTTTTTGACTCCATCCTACCGCCAGCCCACACCTACTTCTTGCACAAACTTCACCTCAAGGTTTGCAGGAAAACATTCGGGTAAAACAGGTGTGACAATTTAGGCTGTTCAAGCACGTAGCCCACCTTTAATGGGAAGTTTAAGGAGCTCTGAACTTGGAATTTTAGCTGATCTTCTCATTAGATCATTCCTGTTAATCATCAATGAGTCTAATTTGCCATCAAACTCAAAGCATCTGTACAACTGAGTGCTCTAAGTTCACCCAACTTCATTAACCTGATGATAAAACAATAAAATAAGGTGTGGTACACTGATGTGGAACAGCAGCCACATTTAGCTTTTTTTTTCCAGAACAAATGAGAAAAACCAGACACATTACAGCAATAACATCCGATTTAAAGCAGATACATTATTCCAAATAAGTGTGGTTCACCAATAAAATGATAAGTTGATAAGTCGTTGTAAAAAATAATCTCTAGTTGCAGTCCTAAACAAGTTTGTACATCTCTGTGTTTTGTGGCAAATATGTGTAATTATTCAGTTTTTTGGTTTGTATTTTGTGTATTTCATGGTTTGGGGTTTACTTGCGTTCTTGTGTCCCTGTGTATTTTGAGTTCCTTGGTTGTTATTCTGGGATTCTGGTCTTGTGCTTCCCTGTGTCTGGTTTAGTCCTGCTGACTGCCCCTCATGTGTTTCACCTATGTCTTGTTTCAAACCTGTGTTGATTGTCTTTTGTGCCTATAAAGGCCATGTCCAAACATGGCAAGGTTCTGGGAAACCACGAATAATTTTATACGTTTACACCTCTCATCCTGAAACCACAGTTTTACACAATTGAAAACGATGTTTTCTGAAAACCAGCAAAAGCAAAGATTTTGGAAAAGTTTTGTGTAGACACGGGGAAACAGAGTTTTTGGTTCTCAAATGTCACAGCTGAATGACGGGGGCTCATTCAGATTGGCTGGCAGAGGTTTTACATGAGAAAAACACTGCTCATGACAGGTGTGGCATGCATCAAGCAGCACCCACCAGCAGATTTCCCAGCTGCCTGTGGACGAAAGTTTTTTTAATATTACTTTTCATATTCTGAATCTCTTTGCCATGGCTATGTAAACACCAAAAACCATTTTAAAAATTCGGATATGCTGATATTCTGTTTTTTAAAAACACAAAAATCCTCCCTGGGTCCCTCCTTTTCCAACCTGAATATTTGGTCATGTATATGCCTATCAGGATATCCTATCCAAAGGAACATTAATTTGTGTTCTGTGCATGTTCTGTTTCCAAGGTATCTTGGTCTTTTGAGTACAGGAAGTCCACAGCTCTGCTGCTGCTGTTGTTACTGTTGCTATGGATACAAGAAGATGCACAAATGACACGCACTGCGTCATGATGTTAACTGTGCGTCGAGATGTTATCCGTGTATTGCAGTTTTGATCAGGATACCATGTAAACAGGAATATCCCTGTTTTCTCACGCATGTAAATGGGTTATTCCGAATATTGACCTGTTGCGTTGTGTTTGCTGCTGTTTCCCTGGTGTTTCTTCTCCAGTGTATCCATGTTGTTTCCTAGAGTTTTGGTTTGTTTTGCAGACTTTTGGATTTCTCTTTGAGTTTAGTTGAAATAAAACCTTTTTACTTAATCTCCAACTGGGTCATCCACCTCTTGCTTTTCCATGCAGATATATGACAATAAGATTCACAAAACAAAAAAAAAATCAATTTGTTGCTTCTGTTGTATGAAAAATCTAAGTATTTTTAATGTTTCCAAAGAATGATCTGGCTTCACCATTAACTAACTACAAGAAAACAGCCTTTACTTCCACATGATTAATTAATGAGCAGATAAACGTTAAATTATTGGAGAGATTTTCCCACAATGACTGAAATATCACTGCGGTCTTTGTTGAATTTATTTCCACTTCTACTTCAGCTCACAAATCAATACATCCAGCCCTAATGAGCCTAAAAAAAACAGATGAGGAATGAAATGTCTGCTTGTTGAAAGCAGCAGTAGCACTATATTACAGCAAATGTGCCTGTGTAACAATCAGCCAAGCCCCAGCAGCTGTCAGTCCAATCATAGCAAGGATTAGTATAATTAACATTCTCTGGACCCAGCGTTTTTCACTCCAGTATAAAGTTTTAATGATGACAGATGAATGGGGCTGTGGGGAATTATTCTTTGCTCTTGTTCTCTTCTAAACCCTCCATCTGGAAACACGCTTAATCTGGGTTGAAATTACCTGAGGTCTATTCTCTGTCATTTCCAACGTGAAGCTAAGCAGGCAGAGTCGCACACCAACAGCCAATGTGGAGACATCCCAGTAGCTGCAGAGGGAATGGCAGGAATCCTGGATAGCAATGTGGGCAAACGCAATCCAGGCATGCTGTAATGAACTGGCAGGGGGGTGCAGCCAAGCCAATTAAATGATATGAGCCTGACAATAAGCGGTTTTCATTACATGACCTCCAGAAACCCACTGCAACCAAATTTAATCATCCCACAATGCAGTGGTTATAAGAAACCTTCATGCCTTGACACATTTTAAAAACAGATTACATTTCCCATTACAAGTTTCAACTTTCAATTCTGAAGATGGTTTTTGTCAGGGTTAAGGTGCAAGAACTAAAGAGTCTTTCTTACTTTCTATAGCCCAGCTCAGCTCATTGCACAGGGTGGGAGTCGAGAGAATGCAGCTGTGCTTCAAATGTGTGAAAAACCAATAAATGGGATTTTTTTCATATTTCGTCTGTTAGGTTGCTGTGCTGCTTTTCTGTGCCGGTCCCTTTGGGTGGAAGAAAAGAAGCCTCCATCGAACGCTCTGTATAGCAGCCTGTCTCGAGCCAATTTTGTGTTTTCATCTCAGTTCCTGTGTCAATTACAATCTGTAGTCGTTAAACCAAGCTGGCTAATGGCATTAACCTTCTTCCCCGAGCGATACATCACAGCTAAAGGAGACAGGCGAAATTAAAGAGGGGGGAGGCAGGTGTGGGCTCTCCACAGCAGCACTGGAATCTCACAGGGAAGGATCTCATGAGTGTGAATCTTAGGAACAAGCTGAATGGAACGTGACTAATTGTATGTGTACTTCTGTGGAAATCTGCTTTAAATATTCTTCTTCTTTCAAGTCAACTTCAAGCAGTGTTGCCAAGTCCACCTACTATAAGTCCTTAGAGGCATAAAAAATATATTGATACAGCAATATATCGCTACACTTTAACCGGTAATAAAATATTGATAATTCAACTCTTAATATCTTTATTTTTGTTAAAAATAAAATTCATATTTCAGGTGAGTTGGAAGTACACAACATCTTACGCAGCTCCACTGCAGTAGGTGGCACTGAAGAGCTACTCCGCTCCACTTGATGATGTGGGTTTTGATGCCGTAAACATCAATGTTTTCTCTTTATATCTAAGTGTTACGGATTAGCCCATCCGGGTCCAGAACATAACAGAAAAAAAAACATATAGCTAACCCCTAACCTGAAGTGTACCAGTGATCCAAGACAGCTAGAGAAAGAATGGACTGGTTTTCACGCAGAAACAACCGAAAGCAGGATAAGCTCACCCACACGTCCTTCGGCCGGGCACCTGGCGAGGATTGCTCCGGTCGGCGTCGAGTCGAATGGCGGACTCTGTCGTAGCTATGAGCGGCGAACCCAGTCTGTATAGCGGTGAGCGGCGAACCCAGTCGGCTTTTTCTCAGTTCAGTTTTTATATATTGGTTGGGGTTCAACAAAAAGGAAAAGAAATGTTGGTTTTTCTCGATTGGCAGCTGTGTTGCATCCACAGGCGTCTGTCCGTCGGCGTCTTCCAAGATCCTCCCAGCCGCAGCCCATTTCACCTAATGGCTCATGAGGTCTTACAAAAAAAGGAGACAGGCGTCCACTTCTGGCGCACCTCAAACATGATGCCTTCAAGTCCATCAGAAAACACAGTTATGCCACCACAGCTTAACCCACTTTATTTCCATCGTGAAAACCAGTCCAAAATAAATGAGAAAACAAAAGAAACCCCAAAAAGAAGAAAACGAAAGAAGAGGATCCATCTAGCCTTACATTCCTAACATTCCTCCCCCCTTAACAAAAAAAACAAAAAACCCAACCTTCTTCTGTTTTTTTTTTCTCTTTTCGTACATTTTTTTTTTTTTCCACAAATTTAAATTGACATTTTAATTTTAAAACAAGACAGTTATATCCCACTTTCAATTTGGGCTGCCCTTACTCCCATATAGGACTTCGCAAAGGAACTGTCTCCGTTCATTGATTTCGTTGCTTCCCCTTTAAGCACGACAATCAACAAAACATGCTAAATATTCAAAATACTCAATATCGTCTCTCAACCCCTTGACAGGGCATCTGCTATTACATTGTCTCTACCAGGTACATGCCTAACAGCCAGACTGTAAGGCTGAAGAATAAGGCTCCACCTGAACACTCTCTGACTGGAGGTCTTGAACTTTGCCAGAAAAGTAAGTGGGTTATGATCTGTCAGTACCTCAAGGTTTCCACTTGCACTTGAGATATAAACTTCAAAATGTTGAACCGCGAGAACCAAGGCCAGTGCCTCCTTCTCTATTGTTGAGTACCGTTTTTGATGCCGGTTCAGTTTCCTTGAGAAATATGCTACAGGCCTGTCGATTCCTGACCCATCAGTCTGTAGTAAGACCGCTCCTACCCCTACATCACATGCATCAACTGCCAGCTTAAACGGAGCAGAGAAGTCGGGTGCCGCTAGCACTGGTTCACTTGCTAAAATGGCTTTAACCATTTCAAGAGCCTTTTGACAGTCTGCTGACCAGCTATACTTTACCCCTTTCTTCAACAAGTTGGTAAGAGGTGCAGTCACAGCAGCAAAGTTTGGAACAAAACGTCGGTAGAAGCCACACATCCCTAAGAGGCGCATAAGCTGAGGCTTAGTTTTTGGCGCAGGGAGGTCCAAAATGGCCTGAACCTTGGCTGTCCTTGGCCTCACAGAACCTTGGCCCACCTGGTGGCCCAAATAGGTGACCTGCCCCTTTCCAATCTCACATTTAGGTAAGTTTATCACCAGGCCTGCCTCCTCAAGGCGCTCGAACAGCATTCTCAGATGTTTCATGTGATCTGACCAGGACGAACTAAAACAAACAACATCATCAAGATATGTCACTGTGTTCTGCAAACCTGAAGTCACCAGATTCATTAACCTTTGAAATGTGGCAGGCGCATTTTTCATGCCAAACGGGAGAACCTGACAACAGTACAAACACTCCGGTGTAACAAAAGCAGACACTTCTTTGGCACGTTCAGTCAAAGGTACTTGCCAATAGCCTTTTAACAAGTCAAACTTAGACACATACTGAGCACTGCCAATCTTGTCAATACAGTCCTCCAGGCGAGGTATGGGATATGCATCAGTTTTTGTCACATTATTTACCTTACGCTAATCAATGCATGGACGCACAGACAAATCAGGCTTCGGGACAGGAACCAAAGGAGAGCTCCATTCACTGGAGCCTTGCTCAATCACCCCGATTTCCTCCATGTATGTCAACTCTGGTTTCACTTGAGCCCGCTTTTGCGGATTAATTCGATACGGATGTTGCTTTATTGGAGTTGCCACTCCCGTGTCCACATCATGTGTTATCAAGTCTGTAAGGCCAGGGGTGTCTTTGAAGAGAGCCTTAAACTCACTCACCAACTGCAAAACCTCTTCCTGCTGTTCAATGGCGAGATGAGTCAAGGATTCCTGGAGGCTGGCTAAAGCTGCTGAGTTCTTGAGCCTAGCTGTCACGGGTTCCACCGAAACTACCTCATCCTCCTCAGTCTCATCCTCTTCCACTACCATACCGACCACTGTGAAAGTATCACGGGCAAAGTATGGCTTTAAAAGGTTTACATGGCACAGACGCGATTTCAGTCTGCGGTCCGGTGTCTCCACTACATAGTTACATTCACCCACAGCCTTAATAATCTTGTATGGACCATAAAACTTCACACCCAGCTTCTCTGCTCCCATCGGCAACAGCACCAAAACCTGGTCTCCTGGCTTAAAGGTGCGTCTTACGGCCTTTCTGTCATATTGAGCCTTCATTTTACCTTTGGTCGCTGTCAAGTTTTCCCTGGCCAACTCACAAGCTGAACGCAACCTGTCCTGAAAAGATGCAACATAGTGCAACAAACCCCCTTGGCCCTCTCCTGCTGACTGCAACAGCTGTTCTTTGACCATCTTCAGTGGTCCACGTACCTGATGGCCATAAACAAGCTCAAAAGGACTAAAACCTGTAGCTTCATTCACAGAGTCCCTGATGGCAAACAAAAGAAATGGCATGGCAACATCCCAGTCGCCTGCATGGCTCACAGAGTAAGTCTTAATCATAGATTTCAGAGTTTGGTGGTAACGCTCAATGGCCCCTTGTGACTGAGGATGATAAGCCGATGACATTACTTGCTTAATCCCAAGATTATGCATTACGTCCTGAAACATTCCAGATGTGAAATTAGACCCACGATCATGCTGAACTTCCCGTGGTAGACCTACACGGGAGAAGAAATGAAGCAGCGACTCAACAATAGCCTTGGTTTTGATTGATCGTAAAGGCACAGCTTCTGGAAACCTGGTGGCAGTATCCATAATAGTCAAGAGATACTCATTACCTTTCTTCGTTTTCGGTAAAGGCCCAACACAGTCAATGAGCACTTTGGAAAATGGTTCTTCCATTACTGGCACAGGACAGAGAGGAGCCACTGGGATCGTTTGATTTGGCTTGCCCGTGACCTGGCAAGCATGACAACTCCGACAATACTGCACAACATCTTTATGCATGCGTGGCCAGTAAAAATGTCTTCCAACCTTCTCATGAGTTTTACGGATGCCTAAATGGCCTGCCATAGATACCTCATGAGCTAAACGCAAAACTTCATTTTGGCAGCTTTTTGGCAACACAATCTGAGTCATAACAGCCCAGGATTCATCTGCCGGACGGTCACGCGGACGCCACTTCCTCAACAACACTCCATCTTGATGAAAGAAACCTTCGGCTACTCCTTTAAGGTCCTCCGCAGAACCAGCTGTGGCTTTCAAGGAAGCAATTGAGGGGTCCTTTTCCTGCTCAGATATGAGAGCTTCACGCGAAAACTGAGAAGGAGACACTTCAGCTAGCTTGGCAAAAAAGGTATCTGCCAAACAGTCAGAGGACCCATGGTCCTCAGCAATGTTACCCTCCACACTATGTTTGGATTGAGAGCGTGTTACCACACAGGCGGTAAAAACCTCCGGGTGCTCTCTCTCAAGTGCCACCGTCTCTGGAACCTCACAGGGGGTCTCACATACAACTGGGGTCACACATACCCGAGTACCAGCCAAGTCATTTCCCAATACAAAAGCTACACCTTCAATGGGCAACTCAGGTACCACACCTACTACAACAGGGCCATTCACAATGTTAGACTGCAAAAACACCTGATACAAGGGAGCACTGACAAAACCATCACCTACTCCTTTTACTGGGGTGGATGCATTCAGAAAGGTTGCAGGAGGAAAATCCAAAATGCCCTTCAGCAGCAAAGACCGATTAGCACCTGTGTCCCTTAAAATGTTAATTGGGACCCTTTCCCCCGAAGCGGAACAGGAAACAGCACCTCTGGATACGAATCCTTCAAATCCTTCAGATACCGGACAGATTGAGCCTCTCAGATCACCTGCTCCTATATCAGCAGCTTGAGTTGGAGCCCCAATTAATCCCACAATTTTTGCATCCCCCTGTTTTCTTTTCAGAATCAGGCAATTGGACTTCACATGACCAGGCTTTTTACAGTAATGACAAATAATGTCATTCTTCTGAAAGGATGGCCTCTCATATCTTTTACTCGGCACTGAAGAGGATGCCAAAGAGGTTACAGGTTTTGTCACGCTGACCTCTGCAGGCCTATCTGGAACCCTCTCTCTACCAGGCTTTACTTTGAGTTGCACATCTCTATGTGTAAGCTCATAGGAATCTGCTGCCATAGCAGCTTTCCTCAAGTCAGTAACTCCTAACTCGTTTAGATGTAGTTCAATATGTCGCGGCACACTGGATTTAAACTGTTCCGCCAGCATCAGCTGACGAAGATCCTGGAAGTCATACGTTTTAGTGCTTGAAAGCCACCGGTCAAACACCACTTCCTGCTGTCTAGCCAAATCAAGAAAAGTGTCACCAGGTTTTTTTCGCAGTGATCTAAAAGTCTGCCTGTACGCCTCAGGTACCACTTCGTATGCAGCCAAGACCACTTTCCTAACCATGTCATAGTCCCTGCTGTCATTAATGCCCAATGCTGCATAGGCCTCTTGTGCTTTACCCTCTAACACGCTTTGGATTAATAAGGTCCATTTGTCCTGTGGCCAATCAAGATCAATGGCAATTTTTTCAAAAGCCTCAAAGAAAGACCCCACATCATCACGATTAAACTTAGGCATAAGTCTCAGACAGCTAGTAATATCAAAACGAGCCTCATGTTTACGCTGCAAGGTGTTATTGTTAGCTTTCAGCTTCTCTTGCTCCAATGTCAGTTTAGCTAACTCAAGTTGAAGCACCCTTTCTCTTTCCTCAGCCTTTGCTTTCTCCCTGGCTAATTCAAGCTGAAGTTCCTGCTCTCTCTCCCTCTCCTGTATCGGGTCATTCAGGCGAAGCACTTTAATCAAAATCTCGACAAGATCAAGCTTTTTGACATCAGGGCCAATATCAACTTCAAAGTAATGAGCAACTGCAACTAAATCCTCCTTTTTGAGCTTACGCAAATCAGAGCGCCCAAAATCGCTCTCGCAGAAATCCTCCAACTTAAAGGTGCTCATTTTTAAGGTCAGTTTCACCAATATGGTCCAAGCAAAAGGGAACCCGAAAACAGAATTACCCCTCTAGCAGCAATACTTAAACAAAAACCTTAACCAATTGACCAAGGGTTAGTATATTGACCAAAGCCGACACTCAAGAGCCCGTAATATTACACAAAACCACTGATACACTGGAATTAGGACAGATCATAGAAACGAACTTACGAAATGCAAATCAAATCAGCTATGAAAGCCGCCAAACCGTCAAAACATCAAGTCCAACTATCCCGTCAGTACACACGTTTTTCCCAATAGTTAGATTTAACAAATATACGCAAACATTGTATTACTGAGAAATTAGCACCGTGCAGCTAACCTGCCCGTAGCCGACATGCCAAGCAGTAAACCTAACGACACATCGCTTTTCCCGAGCTGAATACAACTCCCCGTGCTTTTCTCACAAAACAATGTTTGGACGTAAATATCCTGTTTTAATACCGAACGTCATTAACCTAGTTACTATCCCGGACGAGCCCCCATTTGTTACGGATTAGCCCATCCGGGTCCAGAACATAACAGAAAAAAAAACATATAGCTAACCCCTAACCTGAAGTGTACCAGTGATCCAAGACAGCTAGAGAAAGAATGGACTGGTTTTCACGCAGAAACAACCGAAAGCAGGATAAGCTCACCCACACGTCCTTCGGCCGGGCACCTGGCGAGGATTGCTCCGGTCGGCGTCGAGTCGAATGGCGGACTCTGTCGTAGCTATGAGCGGCGAACCCAGTCTGTATAGCGGTGAGCGGCGAACCCAGTCGGCTTTTTCTCAGTTCAGTTTTTATATATTGGTTGGGGTTCAACAAAAAGGAAAAGAAATGTTGGTTTTTCTCGATTGGCAGCTGTGTTGCATCCACAGGCGTCTGTCCGTCGGCGTCTTCCAAGATCCTCCCAGCCGCAGCCCATTTCACCTAATGGCTCATGAGGTCTTACAAAAAAAGGAGACAGGCGTCCACTTCTGGCGCACCTCAAACATGATGCCTTCAAGTCCATCAGAAAACACAGTTATGCCACCACAGCTTAACCCACTTTATTTCCATCGTGAAAACCAGTCCAAAATAAATGAGAAAACAAAAGAAACCCCAAAAAGAAGAAAACGAAAGAAGAGGATCCATCTAGCCTTACATTCCTAACATTAGTCAGTTAGTTTAAAAACACTACAAGTTTAATTTTTACAGTGTAGTACACTGATAAAATAATAATCACAGTCATGTTTTTGCAATATACAATTTTTTCTGAGTAACATTGGTTACACCAAGTGACATTTATTAGTTTCACCAACTGACCACGTCTTCCACCCAATAACTTTTTTGCAGCATTGGTTTAAAGCAGTGGTCCCCAAACTATGGCCCAGAGGCCGGATACAGCCCACCTCCACATTTTGCCCCACCCTCTGAACAATACCAGAGGTGCATTATGATTTTATTATATTTCTTTTTTTTTTCAGTCTGGCCACGTGATCGAGACGTACACATAGAACATAACTTTTTATTCCACCCTTCTGCAGTTTGTGCCCTATTTGAAAAAAAAAAATCCTGTTATACAACCATACTGGTAGTAAAATGTATTGTGCTGGTAGGTGTTGTATCACTTGGTTCAGTTTCTTAGCCTGCTTGCTTTCTGGTTTTCAGAGTGAAGTTAATGAAAGAGAGCTGCAAACAGTGATGTCTACAAGAAAGTTAATATTTCATGGTCTTTTTTTCTGTGAAAAACTTAAAAAGGGTTATTTAGTTGTTATTTATTTTATAAATAGTGTTATATATTTCTTACTTACTCTTGCCAATACTTAGCCCTATAAGTCACCTTGAGGTTGCTTTTCTGTAAAGTTCTTTTCTTTAGTGTAGCTGCTTATTTGGGCTTGCTTTGCTGTCTGTATGATCCTCACCTGTTTCTCTTCCAGTGCTCCACAACAATGAGAAACCCAAATGTGACAACACATACTTAAGTTTCTATTTCTCTTCTCTACATGTGCTCCTCTCACTCTCTTTGCTTGCGCACACTCTGTCCCTTCCCCTCCCCTCTGTGAGACACTCATATAACCACATGAAGGCATAAATGCTATATATCTCAAAGCTGAAATATGAATATGACTGATGGATTAGCTGCGTATGTTAAGAAAAGAATCAACATTAGCAATACAAGCCGCTTATCTACTTGGCACTGGTTTGATACCATATTTTGCAGCATTACACACCTACAGTTTGCCCTTTTCCACGACCTGTCCACACCCACATTTGCTGGTTACCACCTGCACCCACACTCACACGCAAATCAACACCTAAGAGTCAGTGACAATAATGTTTTTTTATTATTAATTTGGTTTGATTTAGTAATTGATTTGCTTTTTTAAATTATTTTGAAACTATAAAAATATGTTAAAGTTTTAATGTTTTATTGTTAATTTGCTTCTTAACGCATCATGTGTTTGTGTTTTCTTCACAAAGTTTAGAAAATGAAGTTATTCAAACTAGAATATTTTCTCTGCGTTTACTATCACATTTACTGCAAACAAAAAATATTCTTTAAATATTATACATTTATAATGTTATTTTGTTCTTTTGTTTACACAGTGTGGTAGGTCGCCTGTTTGGCTTCTTTTCTGAGCGCTGGTCTCTTGTTTCTATCCCGACATCTGGCAGCACTGACCTGAAGTGGCACTGTGAAAGAACAGAATAAATATTTGATAATCCGTAAATAGTTGCACTACAAAAATATAATCTTTGTGTCTTCAAAATTAGCATTAAACAAAGAATACATACTAAAGGGAACAACTGTGCTTTCGAAAACTTCTAAGTGTTCAGAATAAAAACTCAAAGAGCACGGAGAGTTTCTCATACACGTCTTGTTTTGGAACAAATCTGTTTTTTTTTTTTTTCTTTTCAATCTTTGAATAGATACTTCTGGCAAAACCAACATCAGACAGCTTCACAGGAGACATTGGCTGCATGGTGTTACAAATTATTATTCCACCATTGTGATTGTGGGCTTTTTCTTTCTCACACTCTAGCTTCAACTGCAGTTAGGATCCAAAAAGCTTTTCTCATACCCATTTCAGAATGCGTCCCTTTTTGATCTTTTAACCTCTTGAGACCAAAGATTTTGTCTGGTGTGCACTTTTTATTTCTGCTTTGCTATTTGCATTAGGTAAGACCTCAAAGTATTGTAACTTAACTTGTTATTTTACACAGGAAGTGTTATTTTACATAATAACACTGGTTTCATTCAGAAAATTTGGATACAATTTTTTATTTTTTTCTATTTCACTTTGGGAGCTGCTGTAGAAGTCTTTCCCGCCATCTTGTTTTCACTGAGCACTGCTAATGTGACCCAATGAAAAATAACACTGTGAGTACATCATTTAATCAAGAACAATGGATGCAAAGTGAATGTATGAATTGGTTTGATGTGTTTTTTTCCAACTTGTATGACATTGTTTTAAATTAATTGCAGTAAATGCAGACAAATTATCAGCAAAGGCTTTCCCTGCAACCAGATCTTCAAGGTGCTTTGTGTGCAGATTTGAAACTTTTCCTTTTTTATTTAACATATCTCTTTCTCATGGAAGAAAAAAAAATACTTGATTTAATTCTCACTGTTTGATTCAGCCTTCTTTGCACAGGTTTCAGAGAGTTGGTTTAAACACACACTAACCCTTCAGACACACTAACACACAGCCTGTCTTCCAGAGATATAGCGGGGGAAGCTCTCAGTTATTCTCATAAAGGATAAAAATAAAAACAATTTAATTTTCACAAAGACTGATGAGAGTCATCGAAGGTCAGAACTTTAATATCCATCGCAGACATACAAGGCATGTAATAATCTCTACAGCACAACTCATGGGTTCTTTACTCGAACTTCAAAACGATTCCTGAAATTAACCTCAAATCAAATTAGTTGTGAAAGACAATGAGAGCAGGTGGAGGGAGATTTATACAGAGCAGTGGTAAATGGACCATTTGATGCCAGGCGTGTGCAATATTAGCCCCTCACGGCCTCAATTTGCCATCTACATGATGGAATAAAAATGAACTCTCAGTCTTATTGGAAGATACTCTCATTTTCTCTGTAAAGAGGGAACTTAACAGGAATATGGGCAGCCTGCCAGCAGGAGCACAGGTGTGTGTGTGTGTATATGTGTGTGTGTGTGTGTGGAGCTGTAAGAGTGAGTGTAAACTAGAGGTGTAGGGGAAAGTCAGAGGAGAAGCAGCACTCAAGCTGAACTCTGTGGTTCAGGGCCAAACAAATATGTGCATTGAGTGAGAGACTCCTGCTCTCTGGTCCTGCTGCGTACAGCAGAGACCACTTCAGGTGCTCTCCTGCAGGTCTGATTGGCTCTTTCAGTGTAGCGGAACTCCAGTGCAGCTGAGTCTCTTACAGACGGAGTACTGAGGTGAACAGAGAGGCAGACCGACTGAGGTAAACCCCTCAGATAACCCTGACTGGGTAAACCATTCCAATAACCCAGGGTTGACTTATGATCTACCATGATAAGAAAAAGTAATGTCACAAATCCATGTCACAGTTGATTGTTAACCTTTGAGAGCCCCAGCAATGACAACCCAATAACTTTTGTTCCTGCAACAGAGGGAATGCGTTTACGTCACTTTCCCTCGAGGACACGCCCACTTCAGTCAGACTGAGTGGCAAAACAAACTTCACTTGGCATTGTGGAGAGCGGCAGTAAACATGACGAGACCGGGAAAAATGTGGAATATGACATGAAATTGAGAAGAGTTGGACTCGACACTAGCCACGTTTACATGGACCAAAATCTTCCGCTTGCATTCGGTTTATTTGCTCAAACGGAAAGAATGTAACCTTTGTGTACACCTCATTCTGAAAGAAAAGTGCCAATCGAATGCCGATCTGAATGGACATTTAATCGGTTTCACAGGGGTGGAATACTCCGTTCCCCAAACTGATTGAGGTATCATGTATCCACTCAAACAGAAAGTTGTCAGGGTACATTCCTTCAACGCATGCTCAGATATGACGTAAGACGCAACTAAAGACGTTCCTCAACTTTAAAAATGGTGGCGAGCCGTCATCACTGGACTGCTGCAGAAAGTTTGTTTTTGATCCAAACTTTGCAAGAAATGAACAGAATTTCGAGACCGGACGGACGAAAAACTCACAATACGGAGTATTGCAACACCGTGATAAACAAACTGTCGTCCTCCAGCTTTGATAAATCTCGTGATGTTTACGTTTTTCTGCGCATGCCCAATTGACTACTCTGTTTTATTATAGCGGCGCATGTAGACCAGAGATTGGAATATTCCTTTCCATGTTTACTATTGTTTTCGGAAAAGTCATTCAAAAGTTTCCATTCGGAAAGACGAAAAACTCCTCATGTAACCGTGGCTACTGATTTGTTAAATCTACCAAAGAACCAGGGGTCCACGAACATCAACATGTGGCCAGAAATCCTTTCCTGACATTTATTTGTACCTGATTTCAACACCAGGAAAATACACAATGTAACGCCTGAAAGCTACAAAAGCCTCTATATGATTCAATTTACAGTATACAGTGTATTGACCCAAGTGAATACACGTGTTATATTTTTGTACTTTTGGTATTTAACATAGATTGTATTGTCCAGAGACCTATAGTCTCTGCAATAATATTTAAGTATAGTTGATACTTTGTAAAACACAGCTACAACTGTTTGTTATTTGGAAAACTGGGTTAGTCCCGATTTTAATTAGTTAACAAACCATGTCGAGCACAAGGTTCATAATGACACAAAGACAAAAATGTTTCAGTTATTAAAATTTGGAGACTTCCTAATCTAAGGCATGATTTAACCCCAAAATACTGCATAAATTATCGTTAACTGACACAAAATGGGAACCACAATTCCAGCTATCGTTGCCTGGATTTATTCTGAAAATTGCCGCTATCCATCAGTTTCGCCATCAGCTCTGATTGCTTTTCAAACATGTTTGTTCAGTAAATTGTGTAACAGCTCTTCCCCATTTTTGATTTTGTTTTAGAGTTTTGGACGGTTTTAAGCCAACGCTGCCACTCATCTCCCTCTTTCTGCCACTTAGTGGGCGTTACCACAGTGACATCCGCTTGCTGTGACATCACGTGCATACTCTATCCCTTTTTTTTGATCTCCACAAATAATGGGATCAGGCTAAGAAATCAATAAAAATAGAAATGGTACCCAACCCTAACTAAAATAGTAACACAATTGCATTTTCATGGGATGTGGTTCACCTTAGCACTTCTTTTGGTCAAACAAAGCCCGTGGACGTCATCATGCATCTATAAAGATGGCTTGTTTCTGACGATACGGCCCCAAACTGACACTGACAAAATGAAAAATGGCTCATGTATTCTCTAGATTAGACAATGAAAATCCATCCCATGCAAGATACTAAATGGTGAAACTGGGATGGAATCTCACTGTCAGATTCTCAATCAAGCAGAACCAAAAAAGGGCATTTGGTCTGTGTTAATAAATCCATCATCACAATCATTTTTTGTGTTTCTCTGCTGTGATAACCTAAAGAACATGTTTCTGCTCTGGGAAGGTTTACAGCCCACGGAGAAGAAGCAGCAGAGGATCCCTACCTGATGTGAGGGACACACAGGACACTACAGCCTCTTTTTAATGTCAAGTGGATTTCTATTGATCCCTTGGCCTATAGGCTCAGCACGTGACACCAGGCCAGGAAGGAAAAACTCAATCTGCATTTAAATCCAGCATACAGTAGGATTATTGCACATGATTCCCAGCCAGTGTTCCCCCTACCATTGTATAGGGGGGCAGCCCGCTGTGTCTGGCAGTCAAGTTGATTTTATTTTCACATAGCACCGCATCACAGCCGAAGTTAGAGTTGCCGCTCTTATAAATGAGGTTTGATTTATTCATTTTACAGTCTAAATAGCATTCATGTGAATTTATCTAATTGACATGATGGCACTTCATTTGTACACCGTCACATTTACATTTCTCCTTATGTTGGTAACACTTGGTTGTAAAACCTTCCTCAGTTACAGTTCGGTTTGTCTCGGTATAGCACGCATTTTATGGCGTTTCCACTGACTAATCCCGTGACAGATCCCCAAATAACTGAGATGAGCCATACCACTTTTTGTGACCTGTTGGGGTGTCAGACTAAACCAATCCAACCCCAGAAGGTGAAGCTTCAACACTGCAGACTGTTGATTGGTCAAAAGAATCGTCACAGTCAGCGGCTGTATTTCTCCTCATAGATCACAGCATTCTCTGAAACAAAGCTTGATTGCACTTTGTAACATAGAGCCACATGCCAATCACAAAGAAGACAAATCCCTGGATTTTTTCCATCGTTGCTCTTTGTTTACTAAGTCATGTTTTTCTTCTTTGTTGGATTAATTAGCAGGGTACACTGTGTTGAGCTCAAAGACTGTACATGGAGTGGACAGCATGGCTCCACCATTTACCATTGTATGGTTTTGAAGCCACAATTCCCCTGTCACAGGCGCAGCCATTGGTAGCGGTTGTGCAGCCAAAGTCTGCGCAGTGGAGGCTGTGAGGGATTCTGGGAGAATCTGAGTGGAGCCGGGTGAGAAAAATAATATATATTCTTTTTCTCACGAGAGTCTAATCACTTCTTGATTCTACCTCCTGACATATTTTACAATCCCCCCCAAAAAATACGTAAGAACGGCAGCTGTCCGTCATTGTTAAACGTGACGTAAAACCATTTTTTTTTACCTCGTATAATTAATGAAAACAAAACCTTTGAGAAAAAGAAGACTTGAATACAAGGCAGCCAACCTATATCTTCAAACCACCACAAAAATCAGACCTAAGAAACATTTCCATCAGGTGTACTAATTTTTTAAAGTTTGACCACAGCCCATCTGTAATAACTGGAGAGAGAGATTTTTTTTATCTATACTGCAGCCAGCCACCAGGGGGAGCAGTTTTTGTGGAGACCTCACTTTGAGCCGAGCAAGGTGATGTCCATTTTTTTTTATGGTGTATGGTTGGGTTGCTACCGCGTCACACTAATATTTAACTGGTGTGGCTATCAGCATCTGGCTTACACGCCGCCTACCAAGACGGGGCACATTTGGCTGTGGAAACACGAACAGGTCCAGGCTTAACCGAGCCAACCCATACCAAACCGTACTGATCTAAACTGGACTATTTGGTGGAAATGGGGCTTAAGAAAACTGCTAAAGTTAACCTTCCCATTGTGACTGTACTTCCATTGTTTTGTTGCTTTTGCATTTGTGTTTTTCATTGTTGTCGATCATCTGCCACCACACACTGTAACGTAAACAACATAGAAAATCAATAAGTGCATCTATTCTTACAGATTCTTCAAAATGTAGAAATCAAGCCTGTATTTGTTAGAAGAACTCAGACAAAACCAGAACGTGGAATTGCGCAGGGTTCCTTCTTTTAGGTTTTTAGCCGTCAGTACTTAGAGTGCTCATACCACTATGCTAAAAGAAGAGAACACATTTTTACCCATTAGACTTCTCGACATTTTACATTTTACCCATGGTCAACTTTAAACCAGAGAACTTGTTGAAATTCAGAGTAATTCTTCCAGTGAAATATCTTTAAAATTCCTGAGTCTTAATACTTTAATGCATGGCGGGGATATTTCTGCCTTTTAGCTGAATATTTGCACCACTTTCTCTGCCTCAGACACGTCCTTACCCCTTCAATCAGGATGAAGGACATTTGTATCTTAGGGCTTTTGCAGAAGTCCTTAAGCTCTTCTGTTAAATGTACAGTAAGATTAAGCTGTTTGTTACAATGAGTGCAGAGAAGCCTATCTACACTGCGGACTAATGGAAAATGTATTGTCATCACAGTCCCACTAATATTTGAATAACTGCATTATCAGTACACGCAGTGGGCTCTGTTTTCTCTGGAGGAGTATTACTTTATCATCTTGACTTTGCATTGGGGGATCCGAGTTGCAGCAGTCTCCAGCTGCACAGCAGTTCACTGGGGTATAACAATACAGTGGCTGTCATCCGTTATTCTCCCTTATGGTGGAGTGCTGGAGGGGAACTGCTCTCCCTGGTGCTTTAGGAGCTCTTCAAACCAGTGGAGGAATACTGTGGCTGTCATGGCATGAAATCAGAAGTCCAGTTGTTTGTGACAAATGTTTTAATCTATATTATAACTAAAAGCTGTCATTATAAACATGCTGTAACACTGTTTCCTCTATGTAAGTATGAAGACTTGTGCCCTTCGGTGTCGTTTTTCTTGAGTTGGCTTGGCTCGAAACGTCCTTCTGAATTCACTCTCAGCTGAAAGACTGAGATATCTTCTTTGTCAAAAGTCCTGGTCTAAATTTAGGAGAATATACTTAGTTTTTTGAGAGGATCTAAGACATGTAGTATAAAAAATGTGAGATCACATATGTGTAAAATGATTTTACTAGTGCTATACATCTTCTGGGTAAAGTTGTTTAATATTAAGGGATCATATTTCATTGGTGCTGCAACTTTTTAGACATTTCACTCAAACAGGAGTCAACTCTGCATACAGGACAATACAAGTTCCCCAGCGCCGAGGGCGGTTCGTTTTGAGGAAAATACATTTGTAGCTTTAAGGCTACCTTGCTGTAATTGCAGACAGTGTCGATTTGTAAAAGCAATGTTCTACTGATGAGTTAACCATCAGGGAAAGCTGAATTTGTGGATATCTTTTTAACTTTTTAACGGATATGAAAACGATAATAGCTAAGTGTGTATCATCCAAAATTGTCAAGACTGAAGAATGCTGAAACGTAAATACGTGGGTTTGTTTGGTCTGTAAGACAGCAGGAAGGACAAAATGTTCCAAAACAATGATAGTGAATGTAGTGATGTTGTAAGACAAGTGATGGACATTAACAATCAAATATGGACACTAAAAGACAATCAAAAATTATGTCATACATCTATAGATGGAATCAATATTCATAATAATCTGATGATATGTGAAAAAGAGGAGACTAAATATTGAGGAAATGGGGATGGGACTAGATAAGCTCTGCTTCTCCCGTCTTCCCTTTCGGACATGTACAATGTGATCATCTATTGAAAATGTGTGATATCGTATAAGTGTGCTGACATGACCGAAATAAAAATCAAATCAACAAATCAATCAACTTCACCAAAGATCTTAACAAAGCCCCATTTTCTCAGCTATCTTATCAAGTAACCCTTTTGACAGTAATCTTGTTAATTCATGGTTTTATTACCATGAATGTAGAATTTAGTTTTCTTGTAAATTTATTAGACTAATTTCATTAATTAACTTTTTTTTCTTCAATGTGGACCTATTATTTATTTATTTTTTGGCATATAAAATGTATAAATATGTACAAAATGGCACGATTAGCTGAAATAAACTGAATTTAAAAAAAGGGGTTCTTTTGCCATGTTAATGACAAAAATGTGTTTTGTTTTTATTTTTCTTTTTTTTTTATCCCTTAAACTCTTAGGTCCCCTAACTGAGGGACTTTGAGGCTGCTCCACAACAAAGGGCATAAAATAAAGCACTTACCACAAATGAATATAGTCATACTGTACATCAGATTGAACAGGAGAAACTCAGCTACAAACTTGTCAAGTCATTTGGGATGGGCACTGCATAAGGTTCTTTTATAGGTACCAACTGAATTCTGTCTGTAGTACCCAGTACCAATTCAGGTATGCTGGTGTGCTTGCCATGCTGGCCATAAACACAGCATGGCAAGTTTATATATTAAGGAATAAATATGTTAAATTGAAAAACTTAGAGATTTTTTTTATGAACAAATTAACATTCATTACCATATGAACACACACAAAAGTACCGAAAATTGGTATTGCTGAATACTGATACAATTTGCCAGGTACTGGGCATTGGTACCATATTGTTTCAAATGTGAAAGGTTCCCATTCACTGTAGGTCAGTGACCAAAATACCATTACTGACACCTCTGAACACCTCTTCACAAGTGTTCCAATAAACCTTGCAAATTCAGAGACATTTTTTTATCAACTAGGTGTGTCATTTTTCTACTAGGGACCTAGAAAAAAGGGGAAAGGGCTTAAAGGGTTAAATTACAAAAATTATCTTACAGTTGAGAACACCTCATTTTAACAGAGGGAGGCGGGTGTCGTACCTTTTACCTTCTCATGACCTCTGTAACTGCACAGATATCAAATTGTTCTTGCATTCATTGGAACTATATCTGAATAGATATTTGCAGTATCGTGGTACCTTTAAAGCTATAATCTAAAACATGACCCAAAGGGGTTCCCATAGGTCTGAATGTTCATGTCTCCTCCTGCATAATTCATATAATGTAAACTGCAGGTGCACTGCCACATTTGCCAGTGATTGAGTCCAAATTAAAAGCTTGTACTGCATTCACACTGTGAGTTGATAAGTCATTTAATAGCGTGGTATTAATGGCTACAGCATCTTAATTCCCCTGTCATAATAAAAGCCAGTGGCAGAATGTCTGCAGCTTATTGTGGCCGTGATTTGAGGTGTGAACACTTATGCCTTCAAGGAGTGGAGAGGCAGAGTATTTAATATGCTCCAGCATACTGCAGAGATATTATTCCTCATTACATCTGTGACCACGGGGAAGTCAGAACTACATGAAAGAAAAAAAAAGTGTGTTGCTTAGGGCTCCTACATTAAAGAACATGGATTATAAAAGAGGAACGCTGATCTGAATCTATCATCGCTGAAGCCCACAGATGACAGCATCAAACATATCAACATCAGTCTGCCAGTGGGATGGCAGCGGCTTCACAGAGAAGAACGCGCACAAGATATCAATTATCTTTCAGGTCTATTTTCAGCCACTTTGTAAAAAAAGGACAGTAACGTTTGCAGCCACTGTATTTTGTTGATATTTCATCCTAGCGTCACATTCTCCTTCTCTTCTGCTGCAAATGTCAGCTGCGATTAGGCCTGGGACAATAGTCAATTAATCAATTAATCATATAATAAATGAACTTGATAATTTCCCTGGCAGGTAGCAGGTTTGTATGATATTTATTTTCCTGACAGTGTTGAAAATTATGATGACCCAGTACATATTTCATATTCCAGATCTTAGTATCCAGAATATTGCCATGATCTGGATCGTACTTTTACATTTGTCAGAAATTATTGTAACCTTGTCTTGTGTTGTTTTGCAAAGCAATCCAACCATTTATGGTGGAGTAATATACACATATGGTGAAAACGGCCCTATCTCACAATGATAAAAAATCCTTTAAAAAAGTCCTGGATCCAGACAGTGATCCAGATCACCTCCAAAATTTAATCATTTCTTCCTTATCCCATTTTGAACATTTCCTGAAAATTTCATCAAGATCTGTTTGTTAGTTTTTGAGTTATGTTGTTCACAGACAAACAGACTCTCCCAAAAACGCAACCTCAGGAGGTTAATATTTCAGCTTGAAACTAAATAAACGAGGTGAGCCCATCAACATGGACGAGCCAGTGTGCAGCAATAACAAAAGGCAACACAACAAACACACATGCCCACCTAAAACACAACCACCAGACCCAGTTTTCCCAGCTGGGGCCTTCATCCTGACAGTCAACACTCACTGAGGAGTTTGATTAACTAAGTTAATACAAACAGAACAGCATGAAATGGTGTGCACTCGCAGAAAGTGTATTCTGAACGTTTTAAACAGAGACAACTGGTCTGTTTATAGTTTGGGATGAAGCTGATGAAGCCTCATGGATGAGAGGTGAAACACCTTCACAAACTCTAAACTAGGGACATCCTGAGCCGATACATTGATGGGTATCAGCGATGGATATGGCAATTTTTGGAGAATAACATTTTCATTTTCATAATCTTGATCCAATTTCACATGTTTTCAGCACTGTCACACTTTACGGCTGTTGTAAATCAAACCATGTTGCAAACATGTCCGCTGTGTGGGACTACTTCTATTTGGAAAGCAATGATAGTGGAACAGCATCTTTCAACATTTGAAGTGAGTGTTCCTCCAGGAGATACCATGAGGGCTCACGTTGATACAATAAATATTAGGGATGTCCCAATCCTAATCCCGAGTATTGGATCGGGACAATTTTGACATTTTTTTTCAAGTATCGGGAGTTCTAGCTAGCTACGATCATTCACGCTAGCTGTCATAAAGCCAAAATTGCTGCCAAATGCCAACGTGACAGTTAAACCAAACGCTTTAAGTGTGCCCAGCCTCATACAGTTGATGAGAGAATTATGAAATAAGGCACAGCTGCGACACCTAGCTTTATTACAGAACACATGTGGACAACTAGATACGTTACAGCAATGATATCTGCTTTACAGCACCCTATGGTAACTCGTCAGGGACAAACTGCTCAAAGGGCGAAAACAAACAAACACGGTAAAGTTCGTTAGCTTAGCACTAACAACTCCGTGGCTTCAGTGTCAGCAGTGTGGAAATACATCAAACTAGAAAGTGAAGACAGCCCAACAGCCACATCTTTGCTCTGCGATCTTTTCAAGAGGTTTTCAGCTCGACCTAAACATCCTTAAACATAAACTTAAACGTGCAACGTCGTTCACTTACAGAGAAAAGGCTGCTCCGCTGTTTCTGGGCTTTAGCAGAACAGACACATATCCACAGACAAAGGACGACAGCACCCAAAAAAGCTCTGAGAAGGTGGGACACAGGTTTATGCCATCTCAGTTATACACGGCAAATCCTTCCGTTCAGTCTGCTTCACTGAAGTGGGACAGCACAGTCTGTAGTAACGTGAGGATGTGATGACGGTGTGAACAGTTTGACAACAGAAGTTTGTCCAGTGTTTCTGCTGAGCCTCACAGCACACTAGATTGATCCTTTGCCATGGATAGTTCAGGTCAGTTAAAGTTATTATTCAGTTTGTAGTAAAATAAATATTTCCATGAAAGGGGAAAAGCAGGCACAGTCCAGTTGGTGTCTAATATGTACGTTCGAAGTCTCTCACCGACATCTTCGGAGAGTTGCTTCCAGGGCAGCCGTTGATTTTAGCGTGCTGTATTACATGCATAAAAGTTATCCACCATTCCGGGTTTGCTGAAAGCTGTAAGAAGCGTGTTTTTTTTTAACTACATTTAGCGAGCAAACCAGTCATTTTCGGCAAATTTGCTGAGAAGACATGAAATTCAAAGCAATGTTGAGGAAATTCTCCCATCTTCTGGGTCATGTTACGACGTGTTTCCAGCTTTGTCTTTGATACATTCAAGTACCCTCCGAAATTTGAGAATCTGACGATTAACCTAGTGTTTTGAGTTTTTGGATTGGACTAGTAGCTTATAAATGCCATGTATTCAAAAATAAGTGGTATTATGATCCCGGCGATGAGTTTGGGATCCAGAGGGTTTTAATTTCAAAACTAGCTGGACTCAGTTAAATGGACTTAATAAGCTTTAACTGTTATTTTATACTATTCAGTGTTGTTAACACACACAAAAAACTGTGCTGCTTCATTTTCTCACTTCTTCAGCAAAGTGTATCTCCAAACCCAAAAATTGGATTGGGACTTGGTATTGGCCTCAATATACTCAATATTAAATAATCAGGATCCAAGGAAAAAAATGTTGATTGGGACATCCCTAACAAATATGATTCGTCATTACAACAGAATCACTCAACAAAGTACAGGATTCATCAGAGAAATTGGATCAATATTGGATTGGTACTGGCAAAACATCATGAAAATTTGGATCCAATTGGATCTGAAGTCAAAAAATCTGTGTCGAGACATCCCTACTCTGAGCAGTCCAGTTCCTCGGTTTGGAGCATTCAGAATAACTCTGACCTGGATGATGAGAACTGACATTGACACAGAGAGTGTTGTTTGCTACATCACAAAAGAAATGCTGCCCTTAAATACATTTTTTTGTGTTTGTTAGGATATTTGAAAGTCAATGATATTCCATTTAAAACTGAAAAAATACTCATGAGAAATAAAAGTTTATTGCATTTGAGAGGGTGCTTTGCATTGTTATGATATGTTACTTTTGTACTGGTGGTTAAATTGGTCTCAAAAAATATTGCTGACGATGTAATTTATCGTTGATAATTATAGAACAATATATCATCAAGCAAAATTTGTCATCAGCCCGGGCCTAGCTGCAATAACCCACTGTAGAAAAGCTCATCTGCAAGAATTGTATTGAAGCGAGTATTTAGTGACCATGATGCAATGCCAAACCACATTCTCAGGATCATTTCACTGTAGCCTTTGACATGAGTCCAGACACAACCATGCACTTTAAATCAGGCAAGATTCAATAGTATCTGTTCCAGCAGCTTCCTTCCAGCAGAGACAGAGGATAAAGTCAATACTGGGTTTCCTACATGTATCTGGCTCTATTCCATTAACTAATTGGACCAACCAATATCCAGATAATACATCCGTCAAATACATTTGTTTCCCTCTTGCAGGACAGAAAAATCTAATCCAATGCATCAGTGAAATGTTTAACGACAGAAAGAAGTCAGTTCGATATTTCAAAAGAGCAATCCTTCTGTCAAACTAAAGGAGGGGGAGCATCGAGCATTTCCTCATCAATAAATCATTTGAAGAAATCATAATAATTAGGAGAAACAAATGAGACCACCTCTGAGACATGGGCCTGGCACACTCTCAGCTATGCTCTGCTTTTTTTTTTTTTTTTTTTCTACTTTTGTTTTTTTACCACGTCAACTTGGCTTCAACTCTGTTGGATTGCTTTACAGCACAAAAACAGGACGGGGGTCTGCTGTGGTGCCAGTGCAGATGGAGCAAAAGCTGTCAGAGTTTCTGCCAGTGGCAGATGGTGAAAGGAGTGAAAAGCAAATGGAAAAATGACTTCCAACATGTTTATCCTCTTCAGTGAAGCCAGACAGAAAAACCTTTAACTGAAGAGGTGACATCCCTTGTGCAACTGGGAGCGGCGAGAGTTTAAAGGGAATGGGATTTTGTTCAGAGACAGAGTTTGTTGCTGACAAAATGGTGAAAGTGATTGGGGCGAGTTTTACTTTGAATGCTACGTTTTGGACCCAAGTGTTGAGAAGGTTACAAAGCTCTTTGTTCTCACAACCCCATCAGTGAACATTGGGGCTGGATGATACCACATTTTTTTCATATCTCTATATTGATATCTTGATTTTACACCATATCAGGATAAATTTCTCCATATTTTGGCTTGACCTTGAGATAATACTTTGATGCATACCGTCAAACATACAATAAAAACCAGGACGCTGATAAATGCTGAACAAAGTAAGAATACTAAAACAGACAAATCACTCTTAAGACTCTTTGAAACTTCAATTAAAAGTCCCCTTATGTGCAATTGCCATTCGACCCCAGTGTATCGTTTTGGACTGATTGACATATCTAAAAGGTAATTATGATAAGTGTGGCCTGCAAGAAATGTGAGTTAGCAAGTGTCAGCTTCGTCAAGCTACTTATCAACCCAACAAAGGCTGCAGTGTACCATGCAGTATGTGTGTCCACACTGCTGTATGGCTCTGAAGCCTGGACACCTTACAGGCGGCACATACGATCACTGGAGGCCTTCCACATCCGCTGTCTGCGAAGGATCCTAGGAATAACTTGGGAGCACCATATGGCCCATGCTGAAGTCTATGAACGCACCAACTCCACCAGCATAGAGGCACTTCTAGCCCGTAGGCAACTCCGCTGGCTGGGTCATGTGCTCCGCATGCCTGCAACTCGCATACCTCGACAGATCCTGTATGGCCAACTCCGGTCCGGCCAGAGGTCTGCAGGAGGGCAACAACAGAGGTACAAGGACCACATGAAGGTGCTACTTAAAAACTGTAACATACCCCCTAACAACCTGGAAGCGATAGCAGCAGACCGTGACACCTGGCGCTCCTGCCTCTCAGGAGTCTCCCACCTGGAGGAGAAGACAACACTGAGGCGCTCAGAGAAGCGCAGGCAGCAGCGTGAGCGCGCTGCAAGAACTATCCCACCAGGTTCAACACACACTTGCACCACATTTGGAAAAGTGTGCAGATCAGCAATTGGTCTACACAGCCACATGAGGTGGCATGAACGCGCCAAGCGCTGACCCCCACCCCCCACCCCGGGAGTTATGAAGTCGTCATCGACAACGATGGACTGCCATAAGCAAGCAAGCAACTTATCAACCAAGGAGCTGAAATAAAGAGCTGCAACACACTAAATCTCTCTGAAGCTTTTTCGTCTTGCTTCTCACTAGTGTTGTGCGAATCATGAACAAATCGTTCAATGCCCGAGAATCACTTTACTGACTCGAGAATCATGATTCTTCGCCCCAAATGACTCATTTACTGACTCAGCACAAAGCTCACGGTAGCCCAGCCCCTCACTCACATCACGGGAGAATGTCTGGTACATAGAATGGCTAAATTCACAGTGTATACAGGTCATTAACTCACCCACAGTACATCAGATCACTAACTCACTCTTAGTATGACTCAAAACACATACAAGTCACTCGCCAGCTCGAACGTACGTAGCATGGCTCAACTCTTAGCACATACGGGTCGCACTAACTCACTCACAGAATGACTCAAAGCACTCACTTCCTCCCCGTGAGTTACGAATCACTCAATAGCTTAATACGTTGCACGGCTCGACTCACAGCACATAATCTCACTCACAGGGTTCCTGCGGATCCTTGAAAAGTCTTAAAAGGCATCGAATTCATAATTCTAAAAATAAGGCCTGAATTGGCATTAAAAAGTCTTAAATCCAAATTTCAAAAGTCTTAAAAATTTGAACACATTGGTAAGATTTATGTTAGTTTGAAGTAAAAAAATATTAAGTAACATTTGTCTATTTTTCTAAATAATTTCCTGATTTACTCTCGTGGCAACACCACATAATTACATTAGCGGAACTAACAAAACAGTTATGTGGTTGCACCAGGAACTTTTAAAAGCAGACGCATGTCTTGGTTCCACCTAGGGTGCCTGGAGAGAGAAAAAAATGAGGAAAAATTGGCAAAAAAAATCCAAAAGTGGCTTAGGGAAATTGATTATGGCAGCAAAATTGAGACATAAATCTGACATTAAATTTCAAAAACCTCATAAAAATTCTAAAAATGGTTGTGACAGTGGCCAAAAAAGATGAATGGGGGCAAAATAGGCATAAAGTTGTAAAAATAGGGTTAAAAAAGGTAAAAAGTGATGTTTTATGTAAAATAAACATTGTGTTAAAGTTTCCTCTAACCCAGGTAATTCATGTGGTGTTTTTGTTTGTTAGTTTTGTTTGTTTCAATTGTTGTTTGTTGTTGACTTATTTTTAAATTTGAAATCAAACGTCATTAAAAAAGTCTTAAAAAGTTTTGAATTTCACTTGCCTTGAGCTGTAGGAACCCTGCACTCACCTCCCGCTGGCGCAGACACTTGAGTTTGCAAACTTTTCCAACTTGCAATGCCTCGCCATATTGCTGTCATCTCGCATTTTATTCTCCAGTCTATGCTGATCTCTCATTAAAACAGCACCGCTGCCACCTATGAATCTCATGAATGAAATCACCTATGAATGAAATATAGATTTCTATGCCTTTTCTGGGTAACTGACTCGAGTGACTCAAACGACTCAAAAACCCGATTCACTTTGGTGAGTGACTCATTTAAACTCGATTCAGTAAAAAGAATCAAGTTTCCCATCGCTATTTCTCACTCTGTCTGATTTAATCTGTCTTGGATTTTTTTTTTTTTAGGGGCTTTTTGTCTCGATTTGAGGTCAACTCATGAGAGACAGGAAGGATAAGGATGTACAAACAAAATGTGGGAATAGGTATTAGGGGTGCACCGATCACAGTTTTCTGTCTGATCACCAATCACCGATCTTTAAAAAGCCTGACCTGCTGATACCGATTTTCATTTTTCATTTTTTATAACTGACAGCATAAACCTACAATGAAAATCACTGAACAATAAAATCGTTATGTCTTAACTTGAACAACTAATATAGTAAACTGCGGTAAACTAAACTAGGTTTTAGGTCTCAGAGTAAAAAGAAACAAAGGCTGGCTGTCAGACCTTCCTTAAGGTATATAAGATCAGTTTCATCAGTATGTAAGGATGGGCCAATCACCAATCACCTAAAATTAAGGAAATCAGCACCGATTGATCAGCCGACCGATCAATAGGTGCATGTCTAATGGGAATCTGTCCTGTGGCGCCTGCTGTACCAGCTCAGCTGTCTGGGAGTGGTGAAAACTCTGCTTCGAGCTAGAATCTCAATCTGACTTTTTGCCTTTTTGTTGGAAGAGAGGTCACTGCCATGGTGTCTGAGGAAGAGTCTACACAGGCCTGATTGATGATTCACTGAGTTAACAATTCAGCTTGACTCAGGATTTATTTCATGAAGTCCAGCCTCCTTCAGATAATGGAGTCGACTGAATTTATTAATACTCGCTCAGACGTACAAGTTCAGACAAAGAGGGAAGAAGGAATGAATTACACAACCTGTGTGGACTGGACTGATTATAAAGACAGGCTCCTTTTTATCTGCAGCATTTAGGTCAAGTCTTAGAAACAATTATCCATGTCTCAATTTGTTTTCTTCTGAGCAGACCAACGTACATGATCCTGATTGGTCAAACCCCAAGAGATCAATTCGTAACTGACAATACAACCCCAGAGACAACATGCTCACAGGCATCATATCAGATCAATAAAGGAGTCCAACCAAGTGGCAACCTCCAGTGTAATGCCGAATTACTAAAATCTGCTATTCCCAAGTGTCCTAAGTGGAAGCCTTGAAAGTACCAGAAGTTACATACAAGCTAGGGGTACACCAATGACAATTTTCTGTCCGATCACCCATCTTTAAAAAGCCTGACCTGCCCATACTGATTTGGGCAGATACCATTTTTTATTTGTTATTGCTTTATAACTGACAGTATATACCTTCAGTGTTCCAATCTTATTTTATTGAAAACCATTGAACATACCTGTGAAACAATAAAACCTTTATGTTTTAACTTAATCAACCAATAAAGTGTCCTGAGTTTTAGGTCACAGAGCAAAAGCAACAAAGCCAGGCTGTCACACCTCCCTGGAGGTATATAAGATCAGTTCCATCAGTATGTAAGGATGGGCCGATCACTGATCAGCAATCGCTGATCATCGATCCCCCAAAGTTAAGAAATCGGAACTGATTGATTGGCCAGATAATCAATTGTTGCATGCCTAATACAAGCCAAAAAACTCTGTTTTTACAGCAGAAGTAAACCTTTTTACAATTGGGCTGGAACATTACGTGTTTCTCCTAATTCAATTCTGTTACGATAGATTGTGGTTCTATATTACCAAGTTTTCGTGGTTTTTAGTTTGCTTTTTTAACGTCAGACCATACTGAAAAAAAGTTGAATGATGATGTCTACAGACTATATCAAGAGCCATATTTTCCTAAAAAATGCACATCGCATGTGAGTCAGTTTTTAGCTTTTTAGTCCAACTTATTCCACTTTTGTCTGCTGACACGTTGACAAAAATGTTAGTTTCTGTTGGCATTTTACATGAGAAAACACAACTTGTCTAAAACATGGGTTTCCATCTCGGTCTGGTCTCTCGAGTCAGGAAATAATGTCAGTCCCATGTGACCATGTGACACCAAACTAAACCCCAACCATCTCTAAAGGGGGGGCAGAACAAGACCCTGTCCTGCAATCCAGGCATTAGATGATGAGTGGTAGTTACATCAGGAACAATGTTGTGTCATTTGTCTTAATTGTGTTAAAAGTTTCTTAACTGCAAAGTTCTGAACAAAGACTGAAAAGAATAATCCAGCGTTTTCAACGGAACTGTGAATAGTGGGGTACCACAGCTGTGTCTCTACCATAGGAACTATCCCTGGAACTATGTGCACTTCCAATTTAGTTCTGGGCGACAAATTTACCCCTACATGGGAGGCAGTACTTTTCTGAGGTCCAGGACTTCAGGAGGTGAGGTCTGCAAGCTTAACATCTCTGATTGGAAGAGCACACACTGTGCTTTTATCCAGTTTACGACAGCTTTCTAAACATGGAAAGGTCCTCTGAAATGCATCCTAGCATAGTTTTATGAACGTCAAAATGCTCTCAAATATTTAACAATAACTTAAAACCCTTAGAAGGTTGTCTGTCAACAAGCTTATTCTTAAACTTGTAATGACACAACCCTTTTCGAGTTGGGGTTAAAACACTCAAGGGGGGAACTTTAAGGAAACTAATAAATTCTGCCACAAAGGGGTATTGAAGCAGACCCAAATAATAGAGGTTAAACAAATGAAATCAATGAACTCTCACGAGACGGTGTTTAAATCAAACAATAGTTTACCATTTAATCAAAATCAAAGAACGCCTTCCCTGCACACCCACTGCCTAATGAGACTCAAACTTGAATATTTTCTCAAAAAGAGCCCCAAACACAGTCTTTTCTCACTCTAAATAATGCAAAAATTCCCTTCTAACGAAAATAACCCTTCCTGTCCTTTTTTCAAGTCCTTTTAAAAAGTATTTCACACAGTTTTTTGGTCCATTTTCCAAACGAAAGCCGCAGTAAATCTTCTTAAGCCCCGAAAGTAATCCACACAGGAAAAAAACAACCCCCCCAAAAACGTGATCGATCAACCGAAAAACACTGGTATACCAGGAAATAATGCAAAAAACGTTCTCACCACCCTTGGAACAAGTCAAATCCACAAAGCTGTCGGTGCGTTCCTTGCGCACTCTCAGCTCTAGGAAGTGATAATCCGAGGGATCCGTAGGGATTTAGCAGCACACTCCAGTAACCACCTCCAGGACGTTTATTTTAAGTTTATTTCAACTTTGCCCAGACAGTTAATTACTTTTTCCTATTTTCCAGGCCCTTTCCATCGGCACGCCTCTTTCATTGTCCTTTTCCCTTGCGATCCCCTCTCCGCCCTTTCCCTAACGCCACGTCCTCCTTTTATAATTTCGTCCTTTCTTTTCTTTTCTTTTTTGACCATAACCAAAATAAGGAAACATTACCACGGGTACCCTGTCCTATCTTACATTTTTTTTCTAACAGGGATTTATTTCCATTGTACTGAAATTCTTTCATTAATTTCACTAATCACACTTTTATTGATTTCATTTCCCTATAATACCTTTCACATTTAATTAAATTCTTGTTTTTGGTGACACTGTCACAAATTGTGATACCGGTCGATCTCTGCCGTGTTCGCAGGTCAAAGCCTTTTGCGCCTTTTAAAATGGATTTGAAGAGCTTAAGCTTTGCCACTCTCATTTTTTAAGTGTCAACAAATCCATCTCCAGTGCTATGAAACTGGATCACAGGTTGTGTATTCTTAATGCTAACAGGCTAACAGCAGTGCTACATAGCTTGCCTGTCTTCTTCTATGGCATAATTATTTGCTTAAAAGCCTTCATTGTTGTCTTACTGCCCATCCTTTCTAAAAAGCTACCTGGGTCTTTGGCCCCATGATCGTTACAGAGAGAAACAACAGGAACACATCAGCTCTCGGGAGTGTTTTAACAGGAAGTAATAGTTCCTGGAACCTCTGGTCAAAATGTAGCTATGCATATCTAGCCCCAGACCAGGTAAACATGACTCAGAGCTGTGAATCAAAGACATCCTGTTTTTAATCCAACCCTACAAGGTGATTTTCTTTGCATGTAATTCTGTATTTAAGACAACAAACTACCTGCCAGAGCAACGTGTAGCTGCAAAATCAAGCATGTCTATCAAACGTTACACACACTGAGTCAGGATGTATGAACAAAGACGAGTTAACACAACTTAATTACTTCTATTGTCAATCACTGGCCTACAAACACAGCAGTGGGAAGCAGCAGAGCTCTGAAAACCCTGGTGAGATGTAGTTGGCAGTCACGGCACCACCAAGGTCCCGCTTCCGTTTCCTTTACAACTGCCAATCAAAAGCATCGCTCAACTGATCCAAGGTTCTAAGCTTGTTTTTAGGGCATCGGGGAGCTAATATAACAACATGGAAACTTTGATACGGGACAGTTATGGATGAAACAGAAATGATCAGTGGAGTCTGGGTTATTGGCAGTCAGAGGGATGTAATTATGGACTCCAGGGATGAGGAATGTGGGACAATAAATCCAAATAAGACTGACGCCTCTACACATTCAATATCAGTTGTCAGTTCTGGCTTTATCTGCGCTTCTATCCAACTCTGTAGTTTGAGCCCAAATAAAAATATTTATTACATTTCAGAGGATTGATGCACTGAGTGTGAGGCCAGAAATTTAATAACATATGAATAAAACAGCTGCGTTTTGATGCTCTGTGGTATTAACGCCCTCTGAAGTAATATATGATACACTTTTTCTAATCCTTGATGATAAAACTGAAAAAAAAAACATTAATGCAAATAGAACAGAGAGAAAAAATGAAAAATTCACACATTACAACTTTTAGGAATCGAAAGACAAATGCATAAATATCTAACGTTCCTCTGAGAAATGTGTTTTCACTTCCACATCTCCTCAGCCTACTACAGATATATTTGGTCATGTGTCCTGCAGCTCAGCGCTGTGAAAGTCCTTGAGTAAATATAGCCTTGTTATTAGAAACCAGTGGACTCTTTAATAATGTATGATAGGTCTGATTCCTTTGGAGAATGTCATTCACAGACCCTCATCCCTCTCTCTGCCTCCTGCCTCTCCACGTGAGCAAGAAGTCAGAGTTGAGGCAGGATTTTCAAAGCAGTCTCTTCCTGTTTCCTTATCTCCATCTCTGCTCTCTTCCTGTCATTCAGACCCCATCCAGAGCCACGCTGCAGCTCTGACCTCACTTCCTCAGACATTTCCTGCCTCCTGCCTGAACCCTGCTGTTTCTGTACCGGCTCAGGTGATGCCTTTGTACGATTACTTTGTAGAAAAACTTGACTCTGCTCACTCTTTTTTTGAAGTTGTGTCTGTATGTGGCTGAGTGAAAATGTCAGCAGGATCAGAGCGAACCAGAGATAATAAAAACTTGTTCCCGGTTCTGTCGGAGACAGATTTGACAGTGACATCAATCTTTGTAACACCCATTAAAGAAAACTCCTCTGAGGGGAAACTTCTGGGCCTGAATGCACATTCAGTCATTTAACGAACGGGACCATTAGTCCTAACGTTCTGTTATGGAACGGCCTGTTTGGCTGCAGTGTTAGCGGCATGCATGACTGCAAATAATTGTCTAGTTGACTAATTACACCATGAGAGAGACGCAGGTGCAGATTACACCATTATTAAAGGAAAACCCCATCAAATAAACTCGAGCTGTGCATGCCTACCACTCATAAACAGCAATAAACATGGCGAGCCGTAACAGTGAGACTGAGAGAAGATCAACAAAAACAGTTTTCAGCAGAGGAAATGGAGATTTTATAACAAGAATACACAAACAGCTGTTGTCACTGAGTCAGTCAGGGAAACAAAGAGAAAGTTTGGTGATCTTGAACAGAGTAAATGAGTGTAGTGTTTCTGAGCCCACAGTAGAAAACCTCAATAATAAAATCAGTAATATTAAAGCTGATTTGCGGAACAAGCGCCACAGCAATGCCCCAGTACCTCGATGAATAACTGTTAAAGCAGTTTATGAACTCCAACATTTCACCGCACACATCTTGAAGGACCTAGACTTATAAAAGCAAAAAAGGGAATCAAACTTGTAAAACTCACAGCAGCGAGCCTCACCAGTTTGAGATTTCGATTGTCCCCCTTATGTCATCTGTTTACTGAAAAAAATGTTGATTCTCCAAAATCTAAATTTACTGTATAGCTACACATCACCACCTTTCCAAATACGGAAGAGTATAAGGGCCACCCGTGAGAAAAATAAAGAAAAACGTCGAAATGTTGAGAAAAAAAGTCGAAATGTTGAGAATAATGTCGGAATATAATGTTGAGAATAAAGTTGAAATAGGATGTCGAGAAAAAAGTGAAAATATGATGTTGAGAATAAAGTCTACATACAATGCCGAGAAAAAGTCTATGTCTCCTTTGTTCCATCCAAGTTCTCGATAAATCCAGTGAGGAGAACGACAGAGATGCACGCTGTAACATGGAGTTTAAAGTAAAAAGTAAGTTCCTGAAGTTTTGCAAATACGTGAGGACTTTATCATTCATTATCATATCATTAATCTTGTTGTTCAACCTAACATAATTCAGGTAGTCAACACTAAAGCATCTGAAGCTATTTCCGACTTAATTCTCGACATTTCGACTTTGTTCTTGACATTTCAACTTTATTCTTGACATTTTGACTTTATTTTCGACATCCTATTTCAACTTTATTGTCGCTATTATATTCCGACTTTATTCTAGGCATGTTGATTTTTTTCTCAACATTTCGACTTTTATCTCGACATTTCGACTTTTTTTCTTGAAGTGCATGATGAAAAAAAAATTCTGCCCCCTCTAATTTTATTTGTCTCACGGGTGGCCCTAATACTCTTCCTTAACCAAAGGATTGTCTTCTGTCTTTGCATATTTAGTCTCAAACGATAACGCATCGTGTGATGTCTGCCTTTAAACAAGGGGTGAGTATTGGCAGCAACCTCACAACACGATACGATACGCACCACAAAACAATAACATTGTGCAATATTCTCCACAGTTAACTATTAGATTGAAAACAACTTTGCTATTTTATTGTGTTTGAAATGATGAAAGTCAGAAGCAGTGTTTCACACATTCACTTAACTTGAAAACCTAAAGTGTGTCAAGTTTGACACTTAATCTACTGTGACATTAAACTAATGTTGCAAAAAAATGTTGGTTGAAAAACGTGGTCAGTTGGTGAAACTGATAAATGTCACTTGGTGTAACCAATATTACTCATAAAAAATCTAATACTGCACAAAACCTAACTATGATTATTATTTTATCAGTCTACTACACTGTAAAATTAAACTCAACATGATTTTAATTTAACTGACCTAACAACAAAGAGAAAACATTGATGTTTATGGCAATAAAATATTTTGAATATACTTTGATATTATATTTTTTATACAGTTTATTGGCAACATACAATGGAGTAGTTTTCGGCGCCATCTACTGCAGTGGAGGTGTATTGTACTTCCATCTCACCTACAATATGAGTTTTATTTTTAACAAAAATATCAAAATTAAGACTTGAAACATTGATACTTTATCACACCTCTACTTTAAACAGCCGAAGAGGCGCTTTAATTCTGCAGTTATTGCCTGAAATGTTGGGGTCTACTACCATTACAATTTAACACTCTTTTGGCTCATGCATACCCCTAATATATACATTTTTTTTACCGTTGGTACTGACGGTCCATTATCCTTGCTAATGGCTGGTCTTGCATACAGGCCCAGGTCATAAATCAACAAGACAACAACTTTTCCAGTTTTTAAATATGGAGGATCGTTTGTCATCCAGCTGCAGCAAAAGAAAAGAAAAACGAGAATATGACGTGTTTTGTTATCACTAAATGAGTAAAGATCCTCAGCCTTGCTTTGTGAGCAGATATCCTGATCTCAGTTGATCTGTATTTTTTTTATTGATGTGGTTGGTTGTTTGCTGCTAAATAACATAATATTAAGTAAATCTGTACACACAGCAGCAGTAATCGGGCTGGTATTGACTTTTTCAGAGCAGCCTTGATTGATTTTCATCCCCTTGAATCGATAATCAGAACAAATATGCAACACTCACACATGATTATCTCTACATTATAAAATAATTAATGCATTAGCAAATAAAAAGGTGCTTGTGTACACAGCCCTCCAGCTCCACAGTAAGCTCACATTCGGTCATATTTCCCAGCCACCCTTATCATTCCAGCGCCCGCTCTTAATTATGGCTGTCTTTCTCTGCTAAACGCTCGGCAGTTAGCTTCTAATTTATCCGGCCAGTGCTGGACAGGTAGCCTGGAGGAGTCATCAGAGCTAATCACTGAGAACATCTGTCTGCCATGATTGGAAAGAGGTGGAAACACTTAGCCATTCTGGTCATGGGGCAAAAAGAGCAGTCCTTTGACAGTGGAGCAGTTAGCCATAGCACCAGCAGAAGCTCAGTGTACAATCCCTTCACCAAACTCTGACCTTCTCAGGACAGAAAAATACAGTTGCTTTACCTCCAAAAATCGTCATGTGTTTGCTTTTCAGTCAGTCATTTGTAAGGGTGTGACAAAATCTTGAAAGATTATTTTCTAGTTTTAGGCCCTGTTTACATGACAACGTATCATCTAAAAACGCTTAAACATGAAAGCGTTTTAGGTCGGCTTAAACGCTGTTTCCATGTAAACACGAGGCTGAAACGCAACAAAACATTTGAATTTCACCCTAAAACCCTTGTCATGTGAACGGTCCCTCAGTGAAAAGCTGTCGCAGGCGCAAGGCACATGCCTGTCAGCATGGTCATTTATGCATAATCAGACTGTAAGCTATTCAATCTTCTATTTGTGACCTGTAGGGGGCAGTGCTGCACCTATGCAACGTCTAGTCTGCCAGAAACTGAGAAGAGAAGTAAAGGAGCAGGATTAGCAGCCTATTGAGCGCAGCCAGAGTTACGTCAGATTCTGAAAATATTTGTGTTGGAGATGCTTCCACCTCTTTGAAATGGTTTGTGTGGCAGCATTTTGGGGACCCAGTGGAAATAGCAAACAGCAACCGAGTGACGTGGACAGTATGTAAGCAGTGTAAGAAAACAGTGCCCTACATCGTGGCTAGCACGAGCATTATGCTACATAAAGAGCTACCACAGCGCTACACCAGTGATAAAGCTGTTAAAGGTTAGATGACAGTAGCCACGCTTACATGCAGACCTTTTTCTCATTCGGATTATAATCATTCCGATTGAAGCTCCCAGGCGAACTGTTTACATGTTAAGAGATCTATTCCAATCTGGTTTTTACATGTGCCACGGCATTCAATCGGAACAGCTATTTTATTTATTTTTATTTCTTATTTGAAAAACGGAAAGTTGTTGGGGTCATACCCACTTTTGCTATTGTGCTGTTTAGCCTTATAGTAGCCAGCCTTCAGCGTTTTCCAGCAGTTCCTAATTTGTTGGACGTTACGGTCCACCCCTGCCTCGCTGAGTTTTTCGTGGCCTTTTTTAGATAGTTCAGTATTTCTTGTTTTCCCACCGTCTAAGTGTAAATTCTACCCTCCCTGTCAGCTTGCCCGAGCTGGAGCTGCTACGTGAGACTACGACAGGCAGTAAGTGTGAGTGACAGGGGGAGAAGCTCTGCAGCTACAGCTGCAGAGTTACCGTCTGTGCGTCTGTGCGTCTAGTTCTTTGAGAGTTTGTATTAAAAACAAACTTTTTGATGCAGACTAGTGCTGTGTGCTCTGTTTGGAAGCCGCCATGTTTCCATGTGAGTTAATGTCATACGTCACTGCTTGTTTATGTCAGGACAGAGCGTGCGCAAACACAACCCAGCCTGACAACTTTCCAATTCACAGTTTACATGACAGGATTTTGCTTTTAATCGGAATTGGAAAAGGAAAATTCTACCCTTGTGCATCGGAATAAAATTCCATTCGGATTCATCCTGTTTATTCCTAATGAGGTATTTATATGGAGCATTTTCATTCCGTTTGGGCTTCTAACCCGATTCTATTCGGAATATTTGGCTCCATGTAAACGTGGCTACTGGCAGACGCCTTTGCATCTAAATTTTCAGAGTCAAGCGCCAGAGCCACAGCGATAACAGGACATAAGAAAAGGTCAGCCTCTGTTTGTACTTTTTACACTCAGTGTTGACACAGTAGTTCTTTAGTTACAGTTTTGTACGTATTTCTTGCAGTTTAAAAAAGGGTTATTTAATTTCATTTGTGAAAAGAAGTTAAACAGTTAAAGCTCATGTTTCGATCATAGATGGATGTAAGTTATAAAACATTTCAAAATGAACCTGCATTGTTTTGTGACTGTTCAATTAAAAAGTCTGTCATTTAAGTATTTTTTCAAGTATTGCAATAATATCATCTTGTCTTCATCTCGTGAACCCAAATCGCTTATTGTATCGTCTCGTGACCTGATTGTATTGTAACACCCTACCAACATAGTCAAACTCTGGTAGTTAAAAATAAACTGAGATGGAAAACTGTAGCTTAATCTCCATCTGTAATAAACTGACGAATAATGCCGAGGAGCAACAGTCAGTTCTTTTTGTCCACCAATCATTTCTCCCGGTACAGACTCACACATACTCTCTGCATCATCTTCATTATCCCTGTAGGTTTCTGGTCCAGTGCATGATGGTAAGGAGTCCAATTTATGTACTTTACAGTAAGAAGCTGAAACTTCCTAATTTGGCTTTCTTTCTAAAAGCCTTACAAAGGCACTTCTGGCAACTGTCACCTATAAAATGAGCATCTTATTACAACCAGCAGCCTGTAAAGTGGGCAGAAGGAAAGAAAAAACCTGTTGACAGATTTAAATTTTTTATAATGATACTGAACACGGACTGAGACTAACATGGAATTTATTTTGGACACAAAGATTGAAAAAATGACACTGCATTTGAAAATACACCTGAAGACCAGAGCACTGTCTGTGTCTGCTCATTTCATAACATGAGTAAATGTTCTCCCTCTAATGTTCATAAATCTGAGACTTCTTTGTTCATTCAGGTCTCTGATATGAGTTCCTGCCTTGGTCACGTTTTTGACAGGGCAACAGAACTCTAAAGAACATGCTCTTGCATATTATGTCATGCAAAATTACTTGCCTTTTTTGCACATCATCTCAGTACTTATAGTTCAGAGTTCAGTGCTCATTCTTGTGTTTTTATTTTTTTTTCTTGTGTGTAAATAGTAATCGTTTTTATAATTTCTATCTTTCTATAAATTTCTAATTTTATATTCTTCTTATTATATTATTTTATAATTACTGCATTTTTTTTCACTTTGTCTGTGAGCTGCTGTGTCAAGAAAATTTCACCCATGGGGATCAATAAAGAACATTCTATTCTATTCTATTCTATTCTATTCTATTCTCCAACCATCAAACTCAAAGGAGCCAGGTGACCGTACATGCTACCTCTTCAAGTATGATTTATGAATTGTTAATAATCAAATACAGATTCTGAGCCAATTATCAAAAATTTACATGGTTTGGTTAAAAGTAGCTCCAGAATTGAGCAAAGACTTTTTTTTCCCAATATGTCTTGACAAAACATACTTGCAGTAAAATCTGAAGAAACTGAGGTATTCTTATGTTCCACATAAACTTGTACAGCATACACCAACTTTTACCTATTTGAAAAACTGTAGAGAGGGTGTGTGAGACACATCTGAGTAAAACAAAAAACTGAAACTAGACTATGATTGAAATGCGGACTGTGTCACACTGATTTAAACAAAACAAGACACAAAACCAAATACAAAAGACTTAAACTCCACAAAATTCATTTGTCTAAATTAACCCTGCACTTGTAAATGAAGGGAAATAAAACAGTAAAAAAAAAAAGGTTCAGTGTGATGTTGATAGAGAGCATCAGTGTGTGAATGGGTTAACAAAATATCAGACTTTAACATTAGACAGGAGACTGCTGTTAGTTTTCCATTTCCTCCTGTCAGTCAACACAGCCTCCTTTCAGCAACAAGCCAACAACAAAATGTATATTCACTCCATTCATCTTTCATTTCTAACCCTGTTTATTCCTGCAGCTCTGCTGAGGAAGGTTGTTGTTTCTGAGATCAAAGATTTCCACAATTAGTCTTTAGGTTTATTGAATAGTAAACTAACCATGGTACATGTGTTACAGACCCTATTTAAACATAACAGTATTATTAATGCATTGAATGAATCATAACATATCTCTCACAATTCAAACTTCAACATAAGCCTTAGAAGTCTGTCCTCAAACTGGGAAAAGACTGGTGTCTTCAGAACCTGACCAGTGTCTTCTGACTGGTTAAACAACTCTAGGCTAATGACACATCACAGTCCTTTTTCTTCAGTGACTGCTGAAACTGAATTAATCCATGGAAAGCATGTACTTCACTGATTCACAGCTCTTCACCTCACACAGGAAACACTCATTTCCATCAACACACACAGAATTTATCACCCATGAGGCCACAGTCATAAATACAAAGCTTCACATTCCTGACCTGAACTGATGTTAGTCTATTGCTAGGCTATCAGAAGAGCATCAGCCACCTTTACAATAATGAGGACCATGGAGCATCTTATGAAGTTATACCTAAGGTTTCATTAATAAGTACGGAGCCCCTAAGGTGTCACAGAGAAGAGAAAAATATAAATTGTGCGCACGAGATACTAAAACGTGCGCACTATTGAATTAAACAGGCAAGTGACAACAGACAGCCGGGCTCATCAGTAGATGGCGGTAATGCCCCATAATATATTGTTGTCAGCTGCCGTTACAAACGAAGAAGAAGAAGACAGCCGTGCTCGACTGAAACATCGCAGTAACCAGCCAACTTTAGCTGTGTCAGTGAATGTCGGAGTGCAGGTATGTACAGTCCCTTAGGCTGTTCATCACTACCTTATATAAAAGCTACACAACTCTCCAGAGTCAAGCAAAGCTCAAGTGTTGCTGCCACCCACTGAATAAGGTGGAGGGAGTGTTCGTGCGCACGTTTTAGCTTAATCGTGCGCACAAATAAGTATTTCGTGCACACGTTTTAATATATTGTGCGCACGTTTTAGTATCTCGTAGTATCTCACGATTTATATTTTTTGTGCTCTGTGGCAACTAAGGGGCTCCGTAAATAAGCAATAATTTCATCTTTCAGTAAATCAGGTTTATTCATTATTGTCATAATTATAAGGAGCCTGAAAATATAGCTAAGAAACTGGGGCTTTGTTAAGAACTTTGGTCATATTAAAAAGATTTCCAGAGATGGAGCTTTTGTCGATCAATGATTCATTAGTGGAACGTTAGTTATACAAAATCGACTTCTCTCTGCAATGTGATACGTCCTCGGCGCTGGGGAACTTACATTGGCCTCTGCAAATTGAAACACTGATAAAAAACATGATACAAAAATACTAAATAACGTCACACAGGAGAGGTGTAGTGTCATCAAACTCATTTTCCAGATGTGCTCTCATGTTTTTCATACGACATTTCTTAGATCCTCTCATAGCCTACGGACCAAGATAATGAGGTTATTCTCATTAATGTTTAACTTTGACTGAATTTATTGGCTTTGTAATTGTATTGAATCTACTTGTAAGTTTAACCCTTTGTATTCCTTGAATTGATAAATACAAAATTTCAATTTCAGTTTGTGCAATTTAGATTCAGCTTTACATTTTATTCCCATGATGTCTGAAGACCAGGGACGGAATAATCAGGTTTGGTTGACGCTTAAGTGTTCACCGACTTAAGTATTTCTGTGAATCAATCAATCAATCCATCCATCCATCCATCCATCCATCCATCCATCCATCCATCCATCCATCCATCCATCCATCCATCCATCCATCCTGTGTGCAATATGAGTTGTATAAAGTTAAAGTTGAATTTTATGTTTTTGTTTTTGAGAACTATAGAAAATTGAATTTTTAAAGTGAATAACTTCAGTTTCAAACAAATAATTAAGTTTCAGATCCTGCTTCTAAAATTCAACATGATCATTTAAATTTAGTTTCTTGATCCTGGATGAGATGTGGAACAGTACCAGATTAATGACTACTCAGTTCACAAAGACACGTTTAATAAGCTTATCTTAGATCAACTATCAGGGGTCAGCACCTTTGACTACACTTGGTGGCGCTTTAACCTTTTTTTTAAATCAGTCGTTAGTTTGCTGGATCATTACTCAGAATAAAATAAAATATTAAGTGTATAATCAAGACTCCACACTGAATCAGGACTCTGGAATCTGATCATTGATGGCCCTTTGGAGAGAAACACACCAGTAATTTTAATCGGACACACTGATCGGTGGGATTGTTGGATGGGGAGTTTTTGGTAAGAGCATGACTGATGTGTTTAAAATATAAAGCAAACGGCAATGTATTGTAGAAACAGAGGAGTTTCAAAAAGTGATGGTCTAAGTCATAAATCTCATTGATTGGCTGCGTTGCGTTTGTAGTGGATAATGAAACTCGTGATGAAGTATTAATGTTTCTGTGATTGTAATAACACAGACAGAGCTACTGAAGAGAATATGAATGAATCTTTTTTGAGTTGGAAACGTCGCCTGTAATGAACGTGTTTGTGTCTCATGCCACGCTTGCACTGGCTGGCGCTGTGGCTGCTGCGGGGCCGACCGGCTCTGAGGAGAGGAGGGCTTTGCTCCTGTCATTAGCAGGTATTCCAAGCAGACAGACACTCGCAGCTTGAAGCTTTCCCTGGAAGCCTCAGATGAAATGGCACAAATAATGAGGCACATTATCAATCACAGGCAGGGGGCAGCTGGCTCAGTGTATATGCAAGATGCACACTCTCTAACACTCTACAACTGGCGCACACACACACACACACACATGAAAACACAGAGCCTACAGCGAAGAGCGGAGAAGAGGCAGAGCAGCCTCGGAGAGAAGCCCAGAGATCATTACAGAGCTGCAGTTTTATCCAGCGTACGGCTTCAGACTGGCAGACTGAAGGGTTGGGACCATACTGTGTTTTAGATAAAAGCAGGTGAAGGTTAGTGTGAATATATGATGGCCCCGAGATCAAGACTGAGAGCCAAAGCTGAGTTAAATTTACGGGGGTACACAAAAAGGTTGACTCTAAGCTCTGTATTCGTGCTTTTTTCCTGAGGATAAAGTTAAAAACTGCATTTTTCAAATCAAAATGAGAACACTCCCATAACCTAAGATGATGAGTCGAAATATCCACAAACCTTGTCCTTTCTTTAATTAAAATCTGAATCCAAACCGTTCACAGAGTCTGAGACATCTGCCAATGGTTTCCAGCCAGTTTTTGAGAGGAGCAGCCGTGAGAGGAGCAGGAGGATCTCCATACTTTGAGATTGACTGTATTTCTAAACATTTGATCACATTCCTCCACACAGCGGCTTTAAGAGTATACACAGGTCCAAACCAATCTCCAGACAGAAGTCATGGTCTCTCTTGTATCTTTGAGTCTACATAAGACAGCCTGGCAGTCCATATTGTTTCAACATTTGAACAGTTGGTGAAGATCTTCCTCTAAAGATATTTTTGATTTTCTGCCACGTCACCGTCAATCAAATGCCGGAGATTTCTTACATCATTTAATCTGTGTTACATGAGACTGCTGCTGGGTTTTGACTCTTTGTGGAGGCCTTTTTACTTTCAAATTGCTAAAATTTTAGAAATTTAAGTTTTTTACCTACCTTTTTACCTTCTTCTACATGGGTGAACAACTCATGTAAACAAGCAACCACAGCTGGACACTAATCTATTACATCACAGTAATTTTTAAGATTATGAAAGTATTAGGGTACCACGTGGTAAATATATATATATATATTTTTTTTTTTTTTTCATGAGTGCGTTACCAGTAGTTTGGCCTCCACCTAGCATAATGTGATAGTCACAAACACTTAAGTCCTACTTTAATGTCATACTCCCTTTCAGCAGACTGTCTGCTACAATTTGGTACCTGACAGTATTGAAAATTACAATGACTCAGTACATATTTTATATTCCAGATCTTAGTATCAAACTTCTACATCTGTCAGAAATTATTGTAACCTTGTCTTGTATTGTTTTGCAAAGCAATCTGACCATTTATGGTGGAGTTATATACACATATGGTGAAAATGGCCATATCTCACAATGATAAAGAATCCTTTAAAAACAATCCTGGATCCAGGCAGTGATCCAGATCACCTCCAAAATTTAATTACTTCCTTCTTATCCTATTTTGAACATTTCCTGAAAATTTCATCAAGATCCGTTTGTTAGTTTTTGAGTTATGTTGTTCACAAACAGACAAACTCTCCCAAATACATAACCTCCTTGGCGGAGGTAAAAATGTTCTGGATATGCAGAATAAATTATATTATCTTAAAACTTAGAGCTTAGTTCACCTTGTATTGAGCTGCTGACATCATCATAATATGCACAGTCTGTTAGCTACATAAAGGCAATAAACTCGTTCTTCACTGAAGTCTGCAGCAAAGTTTTTCATCCTTTCTCCACATCTCTGGATTTCCATCCATACAGAACAACTACTGGACCCAAGCTCTGACTCGTCAGACGTGTTTAATCTACATCTAGGAGCAGTAAAGAGTAGAGAAACCAAGGTTGTTCCCAATGTTTCCAACAATTTGATTTAAGCTTTATCACCAATATAATCATGGGCCATGAAACAGAGTGTTAGTGCAAACCTGTTGGGCTGAGAGAGACTCCAAGAGCTGATTAAATAAATATGCATTTACACGTTCACGTTTGTGCAGGATCAAATGTGATGTTGATATAGTGTTGCCGTTTTATCATGAAGATTTATTGCTGTTACTTATGGAAACTACAGGCTTAGTTCATGTGTTGAATTGTGTCCAACTGTTTGTAACTCTCTGCTCCGCTGAGAGGGTCAGAGCGTACGCAGCGCTGAGACACATGCGGTGCTCGCAGCATCGAGGGATGGTGGACAACAGCTAAAACGTTTTTCAATGACACAAAATGCAAAGGCCTATTTATCCTTCCTTACTGTACGAAAATGTATCCGTCCTTTTCAAACTATGCTACCATCACTGCTCACATACCTCCATGCATTTTTTACATTGGCATCGCTGTTAACTAATACATCCACCAGGAGGTGGCAGCCTAGAGTCAAGAGTTTATGGTAACAACAAACTCAAAAACAATCATGGAGACTGTAGAGGAGGTATTGCTGATGTGCCTTTTCAATAAAACTGAGGCAACGTAGCAGGAGGGGGCGGTTGGTGAGGCAGTATAATACATCACAGAAGTTACCCCTGTTTTTATTTCTTCTTCGTGTTTCACTCATGCTACATTTCGGGTAGCAGCTGCAACACTGCCTTCACAGTTTCTGGTGGTACTGCTCTGTTTGGCCCATATCCACAAACTTTACAGAAACGTGCAGAAATACGGACCAAATGAACGCAGAGCATTGACAGAGGGCTCTGTCCGTATCCGGATCCATATTGAACATTGAGCATGAATGGGCCTTTAGAAAGGTTCACAGCTGGTAGAGGGCCCTGCCACGTAACTGTGGGACAGATGGCTCGACCTGAGCACATTGGAAGAGAACAGCCCGCATAAATTGACTTGAAGTTGGCCAAGGGTATAACTATGGACACCAGGATACTGCCTAGCACTACAAGCAGTAGCAGCCCTCTACCCAAGAAAGCAAGTCCAGTAGTTCTTCTGCTAGCTTCCACAAAAAGACAAGCCTCTGTTTGGGCCAAAACAATCATTTACCAGGTCAAAAAACTTGCTGCTAAGCTAATTTAACTCTTTTAAAAACCAAGCGGAAAGCAAATATTGAGTTTTTCTTGATTTAAGAAAAGCAAGGGACCTCAAAAAAAAAACAGACCAGACAGGAAATTTTGGAAGGACCTGAATAAAACTATCAGTGCACAACTCCCATTCAATTTAAGACTGAAGGGTTTAGTGTGTAAGTATGAAAATGTAAGTAATGAAAAACAAACAGTCATTTCTGAGCCGCTCTTGGCATTACAACAGCAGTGTTATGTAACTGTAGCCGTAGGTGCTGCCATAATCCCCTCCCTCTGACAGCAAGTGCCTAAATCCAGAGCAGCAGCCTGGACTTATAAGTTCACTGCAGTTCACATTGGCCGAAGCAGCCTGCCCGTGGCGTGGCGTGGGAACCTTTGGGACAAAAGCCACAGAGATCACAGCAGCGACAATAGCTGAGCTGCACATCTGTGGATGAGGGTTAGCGGAAACGCCGGGGATTAAATAACTCGCCTCTGCATCATGACGTCAACACGCGGCATGACAAGATATCATAGGAAGTGCCTTTGTGCTCTTTCATTTCCTCTGCAGTGTTAAGCTCATGGATAAACTTCTGCAGACTGGCTGCAGCTGTTCACAAAAAGCATGTTCAGGTTCTGCACAGTGACATAAGCAGTGATTTAGTTATAACATACAATGAATGCACTGGAGTCTGCACAGTTTGGTTTTGTTACACAAACAACTGTGTCACAGTTTAACATGGATAATTAATATTCTGCAGAACTGATGAGATTGTTCTGCAGAGCGGATGATGACATTAATTAGTGACGAATGACAATGACATGAAGCGCATGAAAAGAAACTGGTTACATGTGGAGAGGCCCTCGTGGTGAATTTGGATTGTGTTTGCATCCCATGTTTTTTACAGCACTTTTACGCGACGCGTCCCATTCATCCATATTCACCCATATTTACACACTGATGGCAGGAGCTGCTATTTCATCATCATCATCAATAATCCAATTCCTGCAGCCCTGGCACAGTGACCTGGAGCAGTTCGGGGTTCAGTGTCTGGACCAAGGACTCCTTGGCATGTGGACAGCAGGACCTGGGATCGGACCGCAAACCTCACCGCTAAGCTACAGCTGCCCTCCAGCTTCAGAGCTCATTATTTGGATTCAGTGGCCTGAAACTTCACTGTTTGGTTCCGACCTGCCAGTGGACCAAAATAAAACAGGACTGAGCAAAAACAAAAAATAATTATTATAAATAAAAGTTAGATACAACTGTCCTGAACTACATAAGCTACCATCACTGTATTCATGTGATGCATTATTTGATTTTTAAAAACACTCTGTGCATTAGTGAAAGGGCCAGAAAAAAAATCAAAGCCTCAAATATTCTTCTTTGATAAATTACAGCTTTATCTCCACTAAACTGACCAGACTGACTCTTTTCTACAATAATCAGCCATTAAACAAAGTTGGTTTCCTAACCCTGCTCTCTGCTAGCCTTTGGTAGCACAGTGACCATAACCCAATAAAGGCCGGTCTGACCTTTCAAATCCACATTACTCTAATTAATCAAAAGCTAATGAAACAATGAGACAGATAGGTACAGGAGATGACCAGAATGTTGGAGGACTAGATTTAACTGGTTTACACTGGTCTCTGACTCAGACAGATTGTTGGACAGCCTCCAAGGACAAGCTTTGGTCCCATGACTCTCTGACCTCTGGCTTTGAGAGTCAGCTCCTCTCTGAGTTGAAAGCAGCCGACTGGATGAAAAACCAGGAACAGGTCTAAACAAAAAGGGGTTCAGGCTTGAAGGGTCAGAAAACAAATGAGGAGGCATTTCCTTCCTTTCGTTGTCACAAGCTGTGTGTCCTAGTAGGGCTGGGACATAATGCATTTCTCCTCCTGATTTCATTCTTTTATGATTTTTGGGGTGCCAATTTGATTTAAGCTGTGACTCTTCAATATTCCCAATTTTTTATTCATTTTTTGAACACGAGACCAAGATTAAAATCTGAATGTCTACAGACTATATATATCTATATATATGGTAATATCTGGAGCTATGTTTTCCGTGAAAATGCTTTTAGGATTTATTCAGGGGATCTGACATCCCAACTTTTTTTCAAACCATCTTAAAAACAGAGACTAAAATGATGGACTTGAATTGATTGTGAACTTTGTTTCTGGTTCTATTTTTGTAACTCTGCTCTTTCAGCCAGGTATTTTATCCTCATTATCTGTTGTGATCACTTCTTGGCGTCATGATAAGAAACTGTTTGCAGGTGTGAGGCACCACCTCCTTTTTAACATGCTCCATCTAACAATCCATTTGTTAGCCTGACGAAACATCTAGGACCGAAATGTTGGAGAAATAAAAAATATTTATTTTTTGCAAGTTGGACGATGTGCTGGTGTTTTTTTTTTAATTGTTCCACGAGATACCTGAACCTTCGATTCACCTGTCCTAAAAAAAATAGATGTGCAAAGAACTTTTCCTTCCGTATTTTTTGCAGACATCTCATCAGGCTGCAGCATACGTCGTGGATCATACCCGATCATGTTTGTGCTTGTGCTCATTCATGATGTGTACCACGCTAAAAAGCTCACCTCTTTCCAAAGCGTGTCAAAGCAGAAAAGTAAACTGTGCCTGAGTACGGTATATTTGTGGTCACAATGGCCAAACAAACTGGGCTTTAGGGTTAAAGTGTGCTTGAGCATGGCACAGATGGCCAGTGTTACCGCGCTGAGAGGAACTGTGGTGTGACTGAGGAGGTCTTGTCTGTCTGAGTGTTTTGATAGACAAGGGACTCAGCACAGCTTGTTGAGAAGCAGAGCAAGCTGGTGATCAAACCATGCTTTCAGGTGGAGGGATGGGTACCTTTCACATTTGAAACGACAAGGTACTGGTACCCCGGTACCTGGCAGTCGGTATCGGTACTCAACGGTACCAATTTCTGGTACTTTTGTGTGTTTATGTGGTAATAAATATCAATTCATTCAATAAAAGAAATCTCAAAGTTTTTTTTTTCAATTTTACATACTCATTCTTCAATATTTAACATTACAGTGCTGTGTTCATGTCCAGCATGAAAAATGGCCAACTCTTTCACTCTCTCACAGTCACAGAGTTGGGTTTAGCTTCCTAAATATGGTACCTTTTGATTGTACGTGAATCAGTACTCAGTACCACAGACAGAATTTGGTCAGTACCTGTGAAAGTACCTAACTTGGAACCAATCCCTAATCGCATTAGTCTCCATAACTCCAGAAAAGATTCTCTCTTTTTAGACAAAAGGACACTAGAGGGGTCTAAAAAGTTGCTAAATACATCAACAGCGCTGCAGAGTTACAGCAAATCACAGGTGTTATCATCAGATCTTGATCATGTGGTTAACACTTCTGGTACCAACATTTGGCACAGATAGACAAGGCATTTTTTGACGCTCAGTATTACATAAGTGTTTTGGTCAGTGCCATAAAAGGCCAAAGTTCAGTACCCAGTTCCTAGTGCCTCCTCAATCTTTTTCTACCCCTTCTGCCTGTTTCACTTGGGGTCACAAAAGATAATGGTCCCCAATCACACAACCATCACGCCAAACACTGTGTATTTCACAATGAACCATTTTCTGATCCATCTAACGTTTTTCCAAACCACACAAACCCCTCCCCTCCTTGGAACATGCTCTCCTCGTGTCACAGGTCAACTTAGTTTGAGCTATACTTAGATTACATTTGTGAATTGTACTGTAACAATAATTGCAACCATGAGAAAGTAAAGAACAGTGTAGCACTGGATAATAGCAGTGTGCCTCACAGTGTAATCAGCCTGTGCTCTTCATGCTTAAAGCATGCTAGCAGCACACCAGCTTGATGGTATGAAAATTTAAAATGGTACAGCACATTACATACGTTATACCATGAGCATACTGCACAGGACTAATCAGGAGCACTTCCTAAATAGAAACAACAACCGCTCACACAGACTAAAGACTACTTTTAGGTCTATCAGGACTTTTTCTTTCTCGTTTGGTTTATCTGGCTGCTTTATATTCAGCCTCAGTCCTGCTGGTCCTGTTTGGTGAAAGATAAATTCAGATGGCAAAGTCCTCACCTGGCTGAACACAACAAATTAGAGGAGCATCCTCGGGGCAACTGAGGCCACATGTAGCTCCACTCTCACTGAGAACCAGGGCAGGAACTGCATTATCAGGTACCATCTGAAGCTGAACACCACGATGAATTCAGGGATAAGAACACTGTGCTACGCTCCAAAAATAGTACAAAAAAAAAAAAAAAAAGAAAAGTGAGACACATGAGGGTTGATGGAATGCATGGAGTCAGGACACTGAATGAACACCGGGTGAGACAACATCAGCTGAATGTGAACACACAAAAAAAGCCAAACAGAAAAGGTCACCTGCCAAGAGTTCACAGACTGGCAGAGACAGATGACCGACGTTAACATTCAAAGGTAGAGAAAGTCTGAGCAAAAACACAGGAACTTTTATTCCATCCAGTCAACAACTACTCCTCTTTTACATCATCTGACACTGCGCAGACCTCTAAGCCTCATGTTTTATACGCACTGCTCCAGACAAATGTGTTAACTCACCATCAAGAGAGAAAAAAACTCCAACGGTTGGACTTAAATTTCACCTTTTTCAGCTCTGCTCTCTCAAAGATGCAGTATGTTGAAGCCTCTGATGTAAAGGCACAAAGCTCTTCCTTGGGATATACATAATTTTATACACATATGGCTCATTATAAAGTAAAGTGTGCCCGTGATAGTAACAGGTATTAACCGCAGCTTCTTATCTCTGGGATTTAATTGGAAGATCGGCGAGAGCAGCAAAGAGGAGATGAGTCAGAGCGATCTGGCAGCCGGTGAAAAAAAAACCAATGGAGTTCATCAGTCACAGAACACGACGACAAGCTTGTCTCAAATACACGACATTCATTATGCCGAGAAGTCATTCAAGATCCCCTCAACTACAAAGACGTGGGAAAATCTGTGCTTCTGACACACTCGGGGAGGTAAGGGTGCAGCTGGCAGAGACAGGATGGTGGAAGCTCGCGAAGGAGTGACGTTTAAACGGCAGATGTTGAAATCTTTGTCGCTGAATGCTTTAGCGGATGCCAATTATATCTTTTTACAGGGATGAAAATAAGTACGCTCACTTCTTTAGACAGTCGCTATTTAGCATTCGACTGAAGAATTTTTGGAAAGGGCTATAAATGCCTCCTCATCGCATGACTTTGCTTAAAAAATAGACACTTCTTGATCTATTTCAGATAATTCTAAGGTGAAGCTGGTTGTTAAGAGGCAGTTTGGACAGTCTTGAGAGAGAAAAAAGACAACCCAGGGGTCTTTAATCAATACGAGAGTCCTTGGACTCGCAGAGTGTTTGAAATGTTGGGCTGACTGCCTGCATGTTTCACTGCTATGGATGGCTTTTACCTTCATGCAGGGCAGGAGCGGGTCAGTCCTCTACCTAATTAGTCTGCAGAGGAGCTTCTCCTATTAGCCTAACAACCATATGCTGCATCCCCAGGCCTGACAATGACTCATAATGGATGTGGTGCCACACATTCAGAAATCACAAATAATATCACGCCTGAATGACAAAGACGTCTCGAGAGCAGGGTCATACAAAGACATGTCAAGCAGGATTTGGCAGGTCACTGACAGAGAAGAGAAAACCTTCCCTTACCCTAAAGGTCTTTGCACACTGAGTCCATTTTTTTTCATCCGAAATTGAGGCACGTCATAAAGAAATTTGATCCCATGTTATGCCAATCATGTTTGTCTGTCATTACATTTCTTTGGAACAGGTTTGGGTGTTTTTTTGGTGTTTTTAAGCATCTGTCCAGCTCATGTTCTACTTGCAACATCACATATTCACATCATCTCAGACATTTTCTGTAATTTCGGGCTATGTTTAGATGATAAATCTTTGTGTGCATGCGCACCATAGACTGTCAAAAAATGGACGTCACAAAAACTGCTCCCCCTGGTGGCTGGCTGCAGTAAAGGTCTAAAATCCATCTCCCCAGTCATTCCAGATGGGCTGTGGTCAAACTTTAAAAAATTAATACACCTCGTAGAAATGCTTCTCAGGTCCGGTTGTTGTGGTGATTTGAAGATATTATTTGACTGCCTTGTATTCAAGTCCTCTTTTTTTCTAAACAGTTTGTTTTTTATTAGTTATAAAAAGTAAAAAAAAAAAACAAGGTTGTTTAATGATGATTGACAGCTGCCGTTCTTGTTTATTTTTTTCAGGGATAGTAAAATATACCAGGAGGTAGAGTCAAGAAGTGATTAGACTCTGGAAAGAAAAAAATATATATTATTTTTGTCACCAGGCTCCACTCAGATTCTCTCACAGTCTCTACTGTGCAGACTCTGGCTCCACAATTGCTTCAATGGCGGCACCTGTCATAAGGGGAATTTTAGCTTCAGAGACATTCTGACAGCAGCGGCTCAGGATCAGGATCTGTTTTTCTCATGCTGCAAACTTTTGCAATTAATAGAAAAATAAGCGTATCAGAATCAGTATGTAAGGTGTCCTCACGTGACTTTTTTTGCTTTGTTTTTTGTTTTTGGACACAGATCCAAAAAACGCTTTTCAAAATAACTGGCTTAGTGTGCATTTGTTTACTCCATATACAACATTTTTTTTTAACTGATTACTTTTTTTTGCTGAGTGTGGCTGCAATTTCACACCAGGACTTGTTCATCACACAGTTATCACAGTGATCTGTGTGTGACGAATCATAAAAATGCCAGTATTTTTTGAATGTCTATGCATTTTGTCCAGCAGTTAAAAATTAAGGGATGTGCGCAACACAGAAATTTCCACTTGAAAAGAACCACGGCTGCTAAAACAACATCATTCTTCTGCACAGAGCCATGCAAACCTCTTCTCAACTGTGTTTGCCTGATGAAGGTCTAGTACCAAAACATTGGAAATAAAAACCAATTTTCTTCTCAAGTTGGACAATGTGCAGGTGTTTACCTTACTCTGCCCTCTAACCCACTTGTCCTGAGAAGTAGATTTGGAAGTAACCTTTCCAGTACTGCTTTCTTTAAAGTTAGTTTTCCTCTCGCATGTTCTCACACTACTCTTGCATAACTTGAGCTTCCTTTTTTTCCAGCCACATCATGTGTTGGTTGGAGAAAGCCCAGTACACTAGAAGGAGGCAGATCATGCAAACATCTCAGGCCTGTCTGACAGGGAAGCTGGCATCTCACCCCTGCAGATCTGTCTGCCTCTCCTCTGCCAGCCCAGCTCTCAGCGGAGCCAGAGGGTCCACTGACCCACTGCTGGCCTGGCAGGCAGCTTGCGGAGCAACTCTGCGACATCTCAGAGAGATGAGGTAAACCCGAGGAGGACTTTAGCACAGGTACATCAAGTTCAGGAGACGGATCAGTGCTAAGTTTCCATTTTTATTTTTTTATTTTTTTATTTATTCCATTTGTCTTTTCAGATCAGGAAAGAAAATTCTGCAGAGCTACTTCAGACTTATAAATGGGGAGCATTCACCATCTGCAGCAATGGTTCAGGCATCAACTGCTCAACATGGGTGGGTTTGACAAAAAGAAAAAGAAACAATAATTATGTAATTACTAGTATGAATAATTCAGTGTATATGACATCAATCACATTTTCATAATAAAAGAATTAAATATGCATCTCATGGTTTCACTCCCCTCCTTTCCTGCCCATATTCCCGTTTTTCACCATGGTTACCCCGATCTGCATCCCCCACATAATGGTCTATGTGAGCATTTCTTTCTAAATTCTGTACACAAATACATTTTCATGAGACATAAGCATATTGTCCAATTGTGTCATATTGAAGTTATTTACCAATACACTCGTATGGATCAAAACAGCTTCTCCACCAAACTGAGAGGAAAAGGCTTTATTGGTACAAAAACACTTAATATATTAAAGAAACTACAAATAAAACTATGTGTGAAGATAAATAGACCAAGGAATATCACGGCTGTTTTATGTCTTCTTTAAGACTGGCAGACTTATATTTCTAAAGCCTCTACATTGGTTTCTATTTCCACCATTCTTACGTCTCTAATCTAATTTGTCATGCGTTTGCCAACCCTGGAGCAGCACAATTTGGCAAAATTAAATTGCACGCTTGCAATTATCAATAATGAGAAATAATGTGCGTGTACATGATTTGTTTTAAAGGAACATGCAGTGATTATTGGTAGTTTTGAAATATGTACTTCACATTTAAAAACAAAAAGTATTGTTTTAATTTCATATTTTTATGTTTTGTTTTAGTCTAAATTGTTTTTATTAGTTTTATTTATTTGTTCATTTATCTATTTATTTATGTATTTATTTTGTTAAAGCTGTAGCCTCTTGATCCTGTATTCGTAATACAAATAAGCAGAAGTATTTTGTATTAATTGGAGTGTTTAATCCCAGTCACGTTTAACCATTCAAATCCCAAATTGCTGCTGTGCTCATACAAAAATGCATGTTCTCAAATTATGATTGCAATTAACTGTGCAACACTAGTTTACCCTGCTTTCTTAGAGACCTCCTTGGGAACCCAGAGTTTTAATTCTGAGGGATTCATTGATCTAACTTTTCTGGATCCGATATTATACTAGTGTTAAATTATAACCCTGCATGCCTTACTGTGAGATAAAACTGGTAATCTTTTGGATAAAAGGCAAAAAATGAGTCTATGTATAACTGAATTTAATATATTTATTAAAGCTATAATATATTTAAATGTTTATCAGAAAATCAAAGCTTCAGAATGTACAGATTACAGAAATTACTATTAAGTTATAAACTTTCATACTCTGTAGACTGGTAAAGCAGCAAAAAAACAAGGAAAGTGCATCAGAGGTAACATTCTGAATCAAGAAGCCGAGAGTGTTGTTAAAAAAAAAAAAAAAAGTAAAGTGTTTACCTGGATTGGCACCATGGATCTAGGGATGGGTACCTTTCACATTGGAAATGATATAGTACCAATGCCCAGTACCTGGCAAAAGGTATCGGTACTCAACCAATTTTTGCTACTTGTGCGTATATGTGGTCATAAATATCAATTTGTTTAATATCATAACCTCAAAGTTTTTCAATTTAACATATTTATTTCTCAATATAAACTTACAATGCTGTGTTCATGTTCAGCCTGGAAATCGCCTACTCTCCCTCTCCCTCACAGTCACAAGGATGTGTTTAGGTACTTAAATATGATACAGTTTGATTTTACGTGAAACGGTACTACAGATGGATTTTTGTCAGTACCTGTGAAAGTACCTAATTCGGTCCCCATTCCTACATGGATCGACCCCTTCCCACTACCGATCCAGCTTTGATCAAGCCACGGTATGACGTAGGTTATGTGAGCCGATGCTTCTAAGAAACAATAGATGAACAACTACTGAATCTTGAGAAACAGCTGTGAAAAAGGCGTTAGACGACAGCTTCCGTTTTTATAAATTTAACTTAAGAATCAAAGGAACGCTGACAAGTACGAAAGTCTGCTGACGTCACGTCTGCTCCCACAGCTCCCGCCTCTTTTCCCTGATTGGGCCGGTTAGAATTTAGCCGAGTGAATTCGTTGGTCAATGGAGCCTGGCAAGATGGACCTGCAGGAGTTTAGAAACTGAATCAGGCAGGTCCATCTGCTCTGCAAGGTTATAAAGTTTATGGGTACGAACCAAATGGAGCAGTACCACCAGAAACCATGGAGGCAGTGCTGCTATTGCTACCTGATATGTAGCATTGGTGAGACATAAAGAAGAACTTGTGCAATGTTTTTAACGGCCTCAGCAACCCCCACCTCCGGCTACATTGCCTCAGTTTTTGTCTTTTGTCATTTAAAAGGTACCAAGCTGCAACCTCCTGTCTAAGAATATGAGCCGATGCAGAAGTGCTAAAATCTGCTGTTTCTCCAGTGTCCGCTTGAAGCTGGCTCCGGAGGTACCGTAAGTCACAAACACACCAAGCCAAAAAAGTTGTTTTCAAAGCAGAAATTAACCTATTTACAGCCTGGTTCAAAAAACGTCTCCTGAGTTGCTCCTGAGTCACTTTTTTTGCTACCGGCACCCACTGTACGGGGGTGAATTTTTTTCTAACACGGTCGTTAAGAGGATATTAAGATTGCGAGCTCCCCCAATAAGAGGCACAGCTGAGGGTCACGTGACGGCCGGCACCCTATGGCTGTAGGCGAAGCCCTTGCCACTACCAATATGGCCGCTATAGCCGATGCGCTTCATTTTCCATTTCAGAAACAGACGGGTGACGTCAGGGAGACTACGTCCATGTTTTATACAGTCTATGACTGAAACTAATGGTTCTCTGTTACTGCTTTTACTACACCAATGCTGATGCCATTTCATGTTTTCAGTTTTTCAGCAGTGGATTATATGTTATCTGTTGTTCTGTCCACAAAGTGAAGTGTGACTGAGGAGCTCAAGGGTGTAATTATTCTGATATTAGATCAATTTGGATAATTCTTTTGTTTTTTTTTCAATAATTTTGTGTTTCAAATTGTCAGATAAAGATTTCTCACACAGAGGCACAACGACTTGAGAAATGCAGATCTTACTGAATGCACGGCTTGAACTCTCCACTTCATGTTGAAAACATGATAAAGTAGCCATGAAGATGTCAACATGCACTGAAGTGTTGGCACACGGATAGAAGCACAGGGACAGCCTATTTGTACCACATACCGGACCCTGGTGGATCCTGAGAAATCCTCCAGGACCCTGCAGTAAGCTGAGGAGGCCTTTAGAGCAGCTCTTCCTTTAGTCTGCTGGGTGACGGGGAATGAACTGGAACTCATCTCTCTGTGCTGTCGATGCAGTTTAGCCCCATGGCCCTGAGGCGGGTTCTAGCTTTGAGCTCAAACCGGGCAGATATCACAACTATCTGAAACATTTTAGCCACCAAGAGCGTTTGCTAAGTGTTCTTTTTTCTTCATGAGCAGGTAATTGGTAACTCGAAAATGAAAACATTCTGAGGGCAGAGAGTCGACATTTCACTTTGAAAAAAAGCTTCAAAATATTTGAGTTTTTTTTTCTTTCCCTTTGAATCCCACCATGTGGTTTCAATAGATAACAGCTCTCCTGGGTCGTACGCGTTTATGAAGATTACTGAAGTCATGCCTGATCACAACAGTAAACAGACAGACTCAAAACACTCTGCTGCATCTATGTACAATTTTGTGTCAATCAGGATTAACTTCAGTGGAAGGAGTGAGACACCAGCACCACTGAAAATATCAATAATAGACAAATGCCAAGGCCATCCGCGCCAGTCATACAAGCACAGACTGATGCACAGAGTTTTGATGTTACATGAGACATACCACTGCTGAAGTCTCCATCAGCTCATAGAGGATTACACTAACATATTATGTGAGTGACCCAGTATTCAGTCTTTACAGAGCCTGACCTTTCCATTTGCTGATAGGGCCAGATTACACATTTTTAGACAAAGACTCTGAAATGCAAAAAAATGTGTGTTACTGAAAAGAAAAACCTCAATGAAGATTAAGTTCTGGACCAAACATTTCACAGCTGCAGAAGAAACTCAGTTAAAGAAAAAGAAGTTATTATCTTAACTTAAAATAACTGATTTATGATCAATTATGTATGCAGCACACTAAAATAACAGCTGTTGCTTTTTCAAACTTGGCTAAATTTATATTTCATAAACTAGATCTAAATGCCAATGGTCTTTGTGTAAAACCATTAAATGGATGAGCTTTAATTATTGATTACAGTGAAAATGTGACTGAAAGAAAGGAAGTGCTGTAACTGAATTAAGAAGAGAGCTGTTGTATTGGCCATTTCTGGATGCAATAGTGTTGGTACAGACACATACACATACACACACTTCAGTTAGCTCTGTCACAAAGTTTCTCATAGCATTAATATTAATCAATAGCCTCTGGTATAATCCACAGCCGGCAACGCCTGTCATTTAAAGTGACAGCACTGACTGCTTAAAATCAAAAGCTGTTGCTAGAATTTTTTGATCTCCTTTACTCTTTGCTAATGAGACAGAGAAAAGGAGTCTATAGTTTAGCAAACGAACGTCCTTTACAGATCTTATTATTGAACTTAAAGGTAGAGTCTGCAGGATTTTCCTAAAGAATAAAATGTCAACTTTTACAGGAATAATTCTGCTCAATCCTCACTTCTGGGCCTCTGCACATGTGTGTCAGTGTCTGTGTCTGCCTCAAACACTCTTCTCAGCCTGTATGTTGATGTTTTGGTTGTGTCAAGATGTTTCTGGGCGGAGTGCAAGCATAGTTACATTAGCCAATCAGCAGGCCCAGTGCGCAAGTTACTTTGCATGTTGATAGGCGAGTGGAAGAAGCTATGCCAAGTAAGGATGGGAACCATTCACATTTGAAATGGCACCTACTCCCAGTGCCTGGCAATCAGTATTGGTACTCAACTGTACCAATTTCAAATACTTTGTGATTTTATATGGTAAAATATATCAATTTGATTAACAATAAAATGTAAATTCTTTTCAATTTAACAAAGTTATTCTTCAATTTATAACCTTGTAAAGCTGTGTTCATGTCCAGCATGGAAAATATCCTACTCTTCCACTCCCTCACAGTCCTAAGGATGCATTTAGGTCCCTAAACATGGTACCTTTTGATTTCACATGAATCGGTGCCTGGTACTTTTGACAGAATTCAGTCGGTACCTATAAAAAGTACATAATTCGGTACCCATCCCTAATCCCAAGCGGCGACGACAGTGGATGTAGCACAGAGGAAGAAAAACACAATCAAAGTGAAATGAAACACCAAACAGAAAAAGCTTTTTCCTAAATAAGGGTAAAGCTTGTCTCGACTTTCACTGGCTTTGAGGAACTCGAAAAGCAGCATGGGGACGAAGAGCTGCGTAAGTTAGCTTTTTGTTAATCAAGTTTGTGTCAAGTACCCGTGATTAGCTTGTGCTAACATGCTAAGTCAGGTGCAAGGCTCTTTAGTCTCTCTACAGTAGGTGGTGGGTGTCAGCCGATTTGCAAAAGCCACAACACAACAGAAGAAGATCCACAACCGAAGTTAAGAGGACAGTTATAAGAAACACAGAAAAGCTGTGGAAGTAAGTAAATGATTGTTTTATTTCTACCTTCAGCTATGATAAATATAGGTTTGATGCTAATGTTTTTGATTTATAAAGCTAAATACAAAATGACATATTTTTCCGGTAAAAAAGAAATATAAGTGTGTAAGTTTGAAGGATATGATAGGGCTGGGACTATACACTATTCTCTGGATTCGATTCTGTTATGATTTCAGGGGTGCCGATTTAATTTAAAATGTGATTCTTTGATATTGATTACAGATTTTTCATTTGCTTTTTTAACACCAGACCATGTGAAAAAGTTGATGATAAAGTATACAGACTATATCAGGAGCCATATTTTCCCATAAAATGCACATCTGTGAGTCAGAGAGAAACATTTCATCCTCTGCTGGAGAAAAGTGGAAACTTTTTCCCAATCCAGATTACAAACAAAGACTGAAATGAAGAATTTGAGTTTGAAAAAAAAAAGTTTTTTTTTTGCCATAGAATCACGATTTTGATATTGCCAAACAAAAAATGCTGATATATCTTATTTTGATTTTTTAGATATTACAAGGTGAGACCCCTACAAAGCTTTTATTCATCATAGATGAAATTACAAAAGATAATCATTTACTAGCTTCCACAACTTTTCTGTGTCCGTTGGGTTAACTAACTTTTTTAACTTCCGTTGTGGCTGTACTTCCAATGTGTTGTCACTTTTGAATTCGTGTTGTGGCTTTTGCAAATCGTCTGACACCCACCAGCCACTGTATCTCTCTCACGAAAAAACGCAATGCTGCAGGTGGTTGCTGGGCTAGTGAGTATGTTCACGTACTGATGGTTGGAAGCTGTGGGTGTGTGCTGCTGCTGGCACTGAGCCAAGGAGGAGGAGCCCAGTTTGAATGTTGTGTTTACTAACAAATAACAAAAACTCCTGCAGACCCTACCTTTAATGATAAAAAAGCAACTTCTTTAAAGAAAATGATTTGACTTCTACATCTTCAGTTGGAGGGGATGTATTCTCTGAAAACATGTAGCTCCCAGGCTCCCACAGACCGTTTTACTGCACACACTCAGCTCACTGCATTGCAAGTGGATTATAATAGAAAGACTATAAACAGGAGCCTGAACGTCTCTGCTTCCCAAAAAATGTGTCATTTTTGGGGAGAATCTGTGAAAAGAGATAATCCTGTTGAAAGATGACAGCTGATCTGACTCCATTTAGTCAAAGTTCAAACACGGTGTGACACAAAAGAGCTCATTTCTCTCATGAGAGAAGTCACAAAAGGGGAGAAGAAGCAGTAAGTGAATATGTCTCTGTTAAAGCTCCAACGTGCCCTCTTAACCCCGCAGACTGAAGCGTTTACACAGCAGGGGAATAACATCTCATACCTGTTCTCATGTCTATGCACACATTACTCAGAGGAAGGAGAGTCCCTGCAGGCACATTAACTTTAACTCATCTAATCGTGATTTCCAGAAAAAAGCTGCACACACACTGACCCCGTCTGCCTCCATGAGAGCTGACAAGGCATCAGATGAAAATTCATATTCCATAGTGCTCCATGATGAGCCCTCAGGTTCACCAGAGGATAACAGATGAGCTGCAGCTAGCCAAACGGGCCAAAAGATAGTTCCTGCAGCTGGCACGGAGATGACTCTGACCAAATGACAGATGGCCTCTTACACACCTGATAAAATTCCAGAGGAAAATGTTGTCATCTGTTTCATAACACACAGCACCAGAGGCAGCTTGGATTTATGTCCTCCATAGGGAAGAAACTAGAGCTAGTCTGCACAGTGAAGGCTAGCATCAAGCAATGAATAAGTCAATAAAAACAGAGATGCTTTATAAATTATAGAGGCCAAACAAGAGTTTAAAAGATTAAAAAAACTCATGAAATATGGATTTAAAGGATTCATATCAGTGTCAATCTTTTTCCTCAACATGAAAGTATTTACTTTACAGTCATGAAAAAATATCCACTAAACTTTGTCTGAAGTGTTTGTGTAGGAGCCTGCAATGCAGCTTCTTGAAGGCTGAGCAGTATTGACACATTTAGACAGGATGCAACATTTATGTGTTATATACCTTTAAAGACTGATGTGATGTGTGGGTCGTTTCAGACATATGACTCATGAACTGTGCTGTGATTTGCTGGGGGGGATGAGGGAGTGGACAGTTTTATGCTAATCTACAGCTTAGATGGTTGATATCATCTGAAATTACGTACACGTCACATCTGGGGCCTGTACTACGAAGCCGGATCTCCGTCATCCAGATCTGCTGTACTACAAAGCTCTTTATCAACTCGATAGATGAATCCGGCTGGGATCTGTGCACGCACACATAAAATGGGCACGGTTGGCGGCCCAGGAGCATTTTCCACAATGGAGAAGAGAGCAGCCTACTTTACGGCGGAGGGGCAGCAAATAATCCTGCAAAAATACGAGGAGTACCACAGTATTATCCAGGCCAGGAGCAACACGACTGTGGCTGCGAGAAGCCGGAGGGATTATTGGATTATGGGACGAAGAGCGGAATGAGTTAGCTTTCTGCTAACCAAGTATGTGTTGAATACCTGTGATTAGCTTGTGCTAACATGCCAAGTCAGGTGCACAGCTCTTTAAATAATGGTTTCATTTTTTTTAACTTTCAGCTTGATAAATATAGCTTTGATGATAATGTTATTGATTTACAAAGCTAAATACAAGATGATGTATTTTTCCAGAAAAAAAAGAAAGAAATATAAGTGTGTAAGTATGAATGATATTATAGGGCCGGGACAGTATGCTATTCTCGGTATTTGGATTCCGTAACAATTTTTGGGGGTGCGATTGAAATTGCAATTCTTCAATTGCAATTTTTAATTTACTTTTTTAAATCCAGACCATGTGAAAAAGTTAAATGATAATGATAATGTCTACAGACTATATCAGGAGCCGTATTTTCCCATAAAATGCACCTCAAGTGAGTCAGAAACATTTCACCCTCTTTTGACAAAGAATCGCAATTTTGTTATTTCCTAATAAAAAATCCTGATACATCTTATTTCGATTTTTTCTTTTTTCAAAAAATATCAGAGATGACAGGACCAGACTTAAAAATAAGGGGGTAATCTGGAGAAATGACAAGTCGGGAGTGGAGTGAGAGACAGAGTCAAAAAGCAGGAGAATCCCTCCAAAAGAAGCAACTAATTGTGTTTATGAAGAAGTAATTTAGTTACTTGTTCAGTTACTTTTTTTGGTAACGTAAAGTGTAACTATAACTCATTACTTTTTTAAAGTAATTTGCCCAACACTGTGCATATCTACTGCCAAAGAACAGTTCAAGATTTCAAATATGTTTCTTCTCATATGCACACGTACTTTCTATGACATCACCCATTTGTTCCTGATACAGACTTTTTAAGCCAACAGTAATCACAGCCCACCTTTTTGATGCTGAACTCAACATGGAGTTTGGGTGGGGATGGGCCTTTTTGAGGACCGCTACAGGGTGGGTGCCCGTCAGTCAAGTCAGCTCTGTGCTTATATGCGCAAAAAAAGATTTTAATTACTTTGAAGATAATGAGTAAGTAAATTAATTCCCTGTACAGTGTGCGCTAAAAGAGAAACGTAAGAGCTGAACCTTTTTTTGAACCAGACTGTACATACGTGAAGTGTCGCTGTAAAATTCTGCTTTTTGGGCTCAGTGTGTATGTGGTTTATGGTTTTTCAGCAGCCAGCGTTAGAAGAATTTTGAAGAACTGCAGTTTGTTAATACTTCTCCATCGGCTCATTTCTTAAAGTTGGAGGTTTTCACTTGGGCATTGTTTCTCCCCATCACCTTATTCTTAAAGACCAATAACTACCAATAACTGACATATCAGAGAGCAGTCTATGTGATACTTTTCCAGCTTCCTGTAAGCTTCAGTTACTAGATCCACTATCCAGAGCTGAAGAGATGCCCTGTCTAGTAGACTTTTATCCTTTAAGCTTTTTTCACTGAATTCCACGTATTCATCTGACAAACACTCCCACTCACACTATGGCCCCGGGCTGCCAGTCACAAACCCCGGCCTGACCGTTCTGAGCAGTTTGGGGATTCATTGCCTTGCTCAGGGACACTCTGACATGTGGACAGCAAAAGCTGGGGATCAAACCGCCCCACACACTGCCTGGAGGCCTTGTTCGCTTGCTGAGGACACAGTCGTCAGATAGAATTTTTAACAAATGCAATGTAATGCATTCCAATGGCGACCCAGTTTTATGACAAAGGAGAAGCCAAACAGAAAATGTGGAAAATTCATAAGCTAAATAATAATTATTATAATAATAATCTTCTGCTCTCAGTCTGTGGGCTCTGGGTTATGCACACATAGCTTCAGGTTGTTACAATTAGCTGTGTATCTTTTACACTGGCTCTGAGTGAACAGAACAAACAGGTAAAGGCACAGACTCAGGGTATTACACACAAATATTAACACTTACAAATTCCCAGTGCTGTTATCCCCTGGTGCCGAGACATTTCCAACACTTCACTATCCAAATGACACACCAGGCAGGGAAGATAATGTGGAATCGTAATAACCTTGTATGTTTTGCATTAGCTCAGACTTCATGTTTTAATCCCCACTCCGCTCAGCCCAAACTGCTGAGCTCACGCTGGAATGATTGACTGACTGGTCACAACACTGTGACACACACTGAGCGCTGGTGCCAAGCCCTCCAGAATGAAGGCAAAAAAAGCAAAGCAGCATTACTTTGGGCTACAGCTGAAAGGCTTAGTGACTTATTGGATTAGTAAAAAAAAAATTAATCAACCGTTTTTATTATATCAATTAAATCCTCATTTTCAAGTAGAAGTGCAGAGTTTCTGCTGCTTTACTCTGACATGAAGTGTCAGAGAGTAAACGTCATAACCTGGATTTGGAAGTTGTGTTACAAAAGGCACCGTGGGGCAGAGAGACGCATCTGTAACTTCTTTTTCCCAACAGGTTGCCCAATAATATTTTTCAGACCAGCATTCAAATTCTTACAAATGTTAAAGAGGCTGTGAGGACGATCTGTTGTAATTGGATTGCAGCAACACCGGAGTCTCACACACTGCAGTGAGGACGTGACCGTTAACAAGGTGTTTGTTTAGGGAATGAATGGAGATCAGATCTTCTTTTTAACACTACTTTTGTTTGTCAAAGACAACTTTTTACCGGATACATTGTGTCGAGGTAAGGTACTTACAACAAGCTGACAACAAGCAAACTTTGTACCGTAGTTAAGCAGCCAGGTATATGTAGCGCCAGTCCAGCATTCTGGCATATCAGTAGGCTAACGTGACAACAAGAAAACTTAGTAGCGGAGTATATTTAGGTCCACTGGCACCCTGTTGCTTGGAAAATGTGATGTCTGTATCATGTAACGTTAGTGAATCTTGGTTATGTCCTACCAAGTACAACCTCACCAATCAGAGCTAACGTAACCTCACTCTTCATTTTATTAATAGACTCAAGTTTGAACAGACCACTGCAGAATAACTGCTGACTGGGGGTTGGAATGAACATTAGCACAAACAGATTAACCCCTTGTTTAGCCTTTACCTTGTTATTAAGCCTTTAGCCCATGTTTTAGTCTTGAGCTCATGTTTAAGTGTTTAGCTTGTGTTTTAGCTTTTAGCCCATGTTTTAGTCTTAAGCTCATTTTTTTTCCTATGGCTCGTGTTTTGGCTGACACTGCATATAAACCATTTAGATGGTTCAGAAGGTCCAATAGCTCATGTTGTGGTTTTAAACAAATGTTTTAGCTTTAAGTTCTTGTTTTAGCCTTTAGCTCATTTTTTAGCCTATAGCTATTTTTTCTAGCCTTAAGCCTGTTATTTAGCATTTCGCCCTTGTTTTAGCCTTTAGTTTGTTCCTTTAGCCTTTAGCTTGTTTCTTAGCCTTTGACTCATGTTTTAGCCTCTAATATGTGTCTTAGCCTTTAGCCTGTGTTTTAGCCTTTAGCCTGTGTTTGATCCTTTAGCTCGTGTTTTAGCCTCTAGCTTGTGTCTTAGCCTCTGGCCTGTGTTTTAGCCTTTAGCTTGTCTTTTAGCTCCTAGTCTGTGTTTCAGCTCGTCTTTTAGCCTCTAGCCTGAGTTTTAGCCTGTGTTTTAGCTTGTGTTTTATGTTTTAGCCTGTGTTTTGGTCTTAAGCCCGTGACTATTCCTCTCCAATTAACCTCTCTTCTACTCTTCTGTCCTTTTTCTGTCTGACAGCAACGCTCCTGTTAGGCATGGTGGTGTCACAAAGACCTAGATGTACTGTAACTCAATATGGTCCACCCCAACCCAATCAGGAAGCTAGGAAGTAGCATTCAGGAAAAAGCTTTGTTGCTGCTGATAATCTCATTTTGAAAGTGTGGATTATGATCAGGCATTTATTGGACGAGAGACCTTTTTAAGATTACTCAGAATTTCCATGCGACTGTATTACAAATGGAAAGCATCATAACAGAAGACAAATCTGCATCTGCAAGAGGTGACAAAAGGGGATGATAATACAGTTTGTTGTTTTTGCAGGGTGGTTATTCTTCACTCAGTACAAGTCAAGACCATAGTTGGACATGTAAAGTGATAATCCACTGATGCATCTCACTGAACAGCTCACTGCAGCTGGAAACAGGTCCCTGAGAGCTGAGGTGTGGGAAAATCTGCTTACCAGAGGACAATTTGTGCTATAGTTTCATCAAAGGCAGGCAGACAAGAAAGCAGCTTAAAACTCATTGGTACAAAACCAATTCTAAAGTGGTGCCTCATATTTCATGTTCCTTTAATGTTTCAGTGTTTTTGGGAGCCTTAAGAGACATATAGTGTATATGGTGAGAAACACTGACTGTAAGAAATGGGTGTGTTAGGTACCATTAAACTTGTGCCTCGTAGATCAACGCTTTCTTGGCAAGAGTACAGGAGGACAAAATCTAATTTGTACTGTTCTGCTCCAGTAAACAATACTCCATGCTCCCACTCTGCCACGAGATTATCAATAAGCACAACTCAGTGCAGAGTCAGTGGAGCGCTCTCACCCAATTTCATCTTTCATAAATAAACTTTTTCCCCAGTTTTTGGATCTCAGAGGCGATATGTGAAACAGAACCCCCCTGAGTTTCTCATATCATGAGATGATCTGACTTCTAAACAGGCCTGAGCATTAGCAAACCTTTCATCAGAGGGTTTTATACAGATAACATTCCATTACTCAGGGTAACTCTTTAGTTTGGGGCATCACAAAGTGCATCAAACTATCTGAAGTATGTACTATCAGTACTGCTCAGAACACTTTACTCCTGATGTGTTTATTTAAGGAAAGATTAACGTCTAATAAGATTAATTTTGTGTCTCTGTGGACTTGTACAGTACAGTTTGTATCAATACACCAGGCAGAGTCTGTGTTCCTGTGTCCATACATCCAGTATGGTGGCTCAGTCTCAGGCCCTTGGTTTAAAACTCAGATAAAATATGATAAATAAAGCCTGCCTCACAGGATTCTTGGGTCAATGTGACCTCAATTTGGTGGAGAAATTTGGTCCTGGACCATGATCAGTCCTGATATTCCGCCCAGATTACCTTCTAGTTTGGGCAGGTGATGGATCAATCTTAAGCCCCCAAATCGTCTCTCAGACTCATCAGAGCCGTCCTGATAATGTTCAAGCATGTTTGATATTCATCAGGATGATTATACCACTCATTTATGCTGAGGAATGATGAGAGCCAATCAGAGAGAGATGCCTACAAGAGACGGTAAATAATAAGAAGTTATCAGAGACATAAAATAGCGACCTTAAAGTGATACTCCGAGATGGAACAAGTAGGGTCCTGTCACAAGGTTTAGGACAGAAATTACCCCTACAGCAGTGTTTTTGTGCAGCAGAAGCCCAGAGCGCACACACCAAACACCCCCTCCCTGCTCATCTGCAGGTTTCCTCTGCACTCAGACGGGGCCATATTTTACTTGACCAAAAACACAAATAAAAAGACTCCCACCGAAAAAATCTGATATCTGTCTGCATTCACGCTTTATTTAGAGAATTTTCAGCGCGATACTTTCACACAAAAACACCACTAAATAAGGCTCCAGTTCTCATCGTGTCGTAAAACGGTGCTACCTCCGCTGCAGAGCCACAGCTGGCTACGAGGCGCTCGCCGCTTAGTGCATCAGTCCGCGCGGCGTGCCAGATATAAACAAACGCAGGTAGTCTGCCAGGACGAAGAGACACGAAGAGAACTAGGGCCTTATTTAGCTGTGTTTTTGTGTGAAAGTAACGCGCTGAAAATTCTCTAAATAAAGCGCGAATGCAGACCGAAATCAGATTTTTTCGGTGGGACTCCGTTTATTTGTGTTTCTGATCAAGTAAAAATTGTCCCCGTCTGAGAGCAGAGGAAACCGGCAGAGGAGCAGGGAGGGGCGGTTTGGTGTGAGCGCTCTGGGCTTCTGCTGCACAAAAACACTGCTGTAGGGGTAATTTCTGCCCTAAACCTTGTGATAGGACCCAACTTGTTCCATCCTGGAGTATCACTTTAAAGGAGCAGAGTGTACGGTGTGCTGGAAAGCAGAAATGAGGTACATTCACATCAACCTGTGACAAGACCACTAATGTCTATACAACATGTCCTGCAAGTCTAGCTGTCTCAGTTTTAAGCGTGCACACCATTTTATGCTGTTTGTTTATTATGTACTCTGTCGATCTAATGTCTCAGTGATGCCTCAAATACATCAGATACGCCTGCAGTCCGACTCTGTTCCATTGCGTCTTTACTGCGTTTGCCAACTCACACCAGCTGTGTGTGCAGTCATACAAGCAGCGTTACTGACAGACATCTGGAGTCACAGACCGAGGAGTTCCCGTGCTTGACACTCCATTGATGAGTCTCTCTTCATTCATGATGGGCTGTTAAACCTCAAACCTGTTGACTCCTGGTCTGACTCTGCTCATTATGTCAGTTTATCAAAATACAAACTGATTTTGACACAGTTTGTTTTAGTTTGAAAGTCACTGGGTGTTTTTAGGTAGTTTCCAGTCACAAATTCATGTCCCACTTATTTCCCTACGCTGAATTTATGCATCAGAGCTTTGCATCTGTCAAAAATAGGAGACGGACGCAGACGGACGCAGACGGACTACAACAGAGCAGATCCAGTCTTAGTTGACACAATGGATTACCTAGCTGATGCGTTTGCCATGAGGGAACAGTCCTGAGATGCCATCTTGCATATTTCAGCCGTAAGTGTTGACTGTCAGGATGAAGGCTCTTCATCTACAGGTTCAGTTTCTTCCCCAGCTGGGAAAACTGGGTGGGGTGGTTGTGTTTTAGGTGGACATGCAAGTTTGTTGTATTGCCTTGTCCCTTGTAAGTTTTGATGGGCTCACATTGCTCATTCAGTTTAAAGCTGAAATGTTTCTACACTGGGGCTGTGGCATTTCACTTTACAATCATCATTTTTCCTCCTTATTTCTATTACATTAACCTGTGTCGCCCCTCACGAGCTAACGAGGCTCACTGGCTACCATGTGTGTTTAGCCTAGCCTGATGCTAGCAGCCCCGCCTCCCCTGGAGACGTTAATTCAGCTACGCGGCCAGCTGCTGAGAGCGATGCGCAGAGTAAACCCTCTTGTTATCCAGCCTGTTTGCAGAAGAGAGACGAGGAAAACAAACACGCATGCACATGGCGATATATGGAGGCTGGAAAAATTATGCAGTTTATTTCATTTATTCCAATTGTTATTTTATTATTTTTTAAAAATTGATGTATCATAGTACTAAGATTTTTTTATTAACAATTTTAAATCAGGAGTTTTTGTTATTTTTTTTTTTTTTTTTACATTTAATTCGTTCATTTTTGTCTTTGTTTACAAGCTGGATCGGGAGAAAACTGAGATGTCAGACCCCTGAATAAATCTTAAACACTGACTCTCATGACGTGCATTTTTGGGAAAATATGGCTCCTTATATAGTCTATAGACATCCTCATCATCATGTAAGTTTTTTGCACAGTCTGGTGTTAAAAAAATAAAGCAAACTAAAAGTTGCAACTATTGGAACTAATGAAGCATCCCAGTTTAACTCAAATCGGCACCACAAAAATTGTAATAGAATCAAATCGGGAGAAAAGCATATCGTCCCTGCCCTATTGGTAATCACCTCTGCAATGAGTCAGGATGATGAGTTATGCCAAATATTTGCCTGTACAAACTGTTCTGATGGAGGAATGAGGAACTAAACTTTTTTTAACTAGGCTGTAACTATATGTTAAGTTATGCTGCTTTCTGGTGTTTCTACAACCAGCCTCAGGTGGAATCTCTTAGAACTGCAGTTTCCAGCACACCCTCACTGGCGTCCTTTTTCACAGCTGGAGGAGATCACTAAAATGTGTTACCGGCACCAGGTCTAGGGGAATTGGGGCAGATTAAGGGTTACACAGGCAAGGATGCACTTTGTAACCCAAAATAATTGTCTCTCACACTGTGGATTAAGGAGAAACCAGGACATGGTTAGCGTCTTGCTTTGCCGTAGCTCGTTTAGTCTGAATAACTTCATAGAACTTTCTCATATTCCATATAATCTATAAAAGACTCAAATGCATCCAAGTAAAACATAACATAAATAAATACATGTACAAAACAAATTAGACACTTTACAATATAAAACTATCTTTAAACAAAAATAAATACAACCAAAGGTACAACAGTGCAAATAAATCTTACATATGACGTAATAGCTAAACCAAAATGCTACCTTTCCAAAATCACTCTTTCTAACTCACATAGCAACATCCACATCTACTACAACACACACACATTCACACACGCGTGAGCGCACACGCACACATGACCATACACATACAATGCCGTGTGGCATCTTGGTGCAAACACGCCTCTGGTGAAAGTTACTGAAAAAAAAAAGAACTAGCTTGTAGCGGTGCTGTCTACTCACTCACAAAGCTAATACAACAACGCTCTATTTCTCACTACACATATCAAAATGTCACAAAACCTCATGTTACAACTTTATAATAGTTATCAAACACAGTTTTAGACGTACCTGTGGATTAAGGAGAGGCAAGGACACAGTTAGCATCTTGCTCTGCCGTAGCTCATTTATCTGAGCTGCGCGTGAGCAGAACAAGCTACATAGTTTCCCCTGCAGCCACAACAGCGCTATCTACTGGCACTTTTAGGTAGATGTCAAACTAAACGATTTGAAATGTGATGAATCTGTTCATATATTTAACAAAAAATGGGGGGTGTCTGTTTTAATACTAAAACTAAAAATATAGCGTTTCCAACCTACTACAAATGCAACATAACCAACGTAACGCCACATAACTTCATCATTTGACGTCCACTCCTGGATAAAAAATATCTTTACTAGACTGCGTCACTCTTCACAACAGAACACCTGAATTTAACACAGCGAAGCATCCAGCTTATCATCAGCTACAGTACAAACACGTGTCATACATGAACAGCTGGACGGCAGACCATACTGCTGATTACAGACTGTTACTTTCAGATACTTGGGATTTTGTGACAAAAGAAGAAAATCCAATGTTAATTGGAAATCTTATCAGATTGACAATAAAAGAGTTGTTGTGAGTGGCGAAATTATTTCTGTTAATTTAGAGATTAATTAACATTTCAAGCTCATATAATGATCTCGCACCAGGGGGCAAATTCAAAGCTGTTTCAAAATAAAAGTCTGATAAAAGGAACATGTCACATTCAGGTTTCATTGCCAGAGAAGTTTTTATTTGTGTTTGTGTTCACTGCTGAAGATCAGTAGTTTTTATTCCTCAAATGGAGTAACTGCCTTCCAACACCCATCGTTCTCAATTGTGTAAAATCTAACCAGATCATTTGCTTGCTGAGGAGCAGTCTGAAAGATTTTTCATGCAAGTTTAATGATATCAGATATTCTAAATATAGGAAGAAGAAGCAACATACAGTACACCGAAGATAAACACTGACAGAATCAAATAACCTGGCAGATCTGTTTTACCTCCAACATCCTGCATAAATATTTCATTGCACACTGTATTCTGCTTTTGAAAGTTATTTTCTCTCCTCTTCCTCTGTATTCAAATGGCAGCCTGTCAAGCCCACCCTCAGGCTTTGAAATCTGCACTGTTCTCTGTGTGAAAATGTATTTCTGCTTTGGATTTAAATGCATCACAAACAGCTCATATTTCACAGCTTGCCAACAGCATCTGTGGCATATGTGCTTACTCATAAAGTCAAAACTATGTTATATTCCGGACCAATTTTCATATGTCCTCTGGCGATGCTCACTTCTCTGACTTCTGATTTGCTGCGCAGCCTGAGCAGTCTGAGCAGTCTGAGCAGTCTGAGCAGTCTGAGCCGCTGACCAGCCAGCGCTTATTTCCTGCAGCGCTGTGTACACTCACACACAGACTCACACACAAAAGAGATGTAAACAAACTGAACTCCAGAAGCCCCGCGTCCAGGTCTGAAATAAATATTCTCTTTGTGTAATGAAGGACATACAGAGGTTTATTCATTGTGTTTGTTTACTATTGTGATGGAGATGAAGAAAGCTTCTCCTTCAATCTGGCTTTGATGGGCTGCAGTGAATGTGCTCCAGAGAAATATCTGAGAGGTTCATATGCAGCGTCAGCTCTGAAAGGGAAAACACATTCTGCGGCGCCAAACATCGACGAATAAAAGCAGGTGAAAATATAACATGAAGAAAATGCTTTCACACAGGCTTTCTCTCCACCTGTTTGTGAAAATCTGGTACAGAGAAACAGTTTCAGATTTTTTTTTTTCCCAGTTCAGTTTGACTTTAGTATTCTCATCCTGCCACACTCCTGGCACAGATACGGTACCGATGTCTGGTACAAGGCAATGAGTATATTCAACAGTACTGATTTTCAGTACTTTTGTGTGTGTTTATGTGGTTATAAATATTAATTTTTATAATAATTAAATCTCAAAGTTTTGCAATTTAACATATTTATTTCTCAATGTATAACTTTAATGCTGTGTTCATGTCCAGCATGGAACATTGCCTACTCTTCAACTCCCTCACAGTAACAAGGATGCGTTTAGGTATCAAAACATGGAACCTTTTAATTCTAAATGAACTGGTGCTCAGTACAGACAAACTTCAGTTGGTACCTATCAAATAGTGATAGGCAGATGATTGATCACTGAAATACCAACTCCAAAAGAAGTTGAAACCATTTTGTCAAATAATAAAAACACATTTTGATGGCTGCAAATTGTTTAAAGCAAACCATATATGATAGAAAACACTTGAGAGACGACCTGTTGATGATGAAACTAAAAATCTGATAAAAAAGAATGAGTTCATGTCAAATTTGATGCCAGAAAAAATGTAAGACAGAGGTTGATTCAGGAGTGTATTTACTAGTAAGGGTGACTATTGGCAAGAATAGGGATGGGTACCGAATTAGGTACTTTAATAGATACCAACCAAATTCTGTCAAAAGTACCGGGTACCGATTCATGTCAAACCAAAAATTACCATGTTTAGGTACCTAAATGCAAACTTGTGACTGTAAGGGAGTGGAAGAGTAGGTGATTTTCGTTGCTGGACATGAACAAAGCATTGCAAAGTTATATACTGAAGAATATACATTAAGCTGAATCAAATATATCTTTTATAATAAGAAAAATTGATACTTTTTACCACACAAACACAAAAAAGTAAAGCATAGTGGTACCATTGAGTACCGGTACCAGTTGTCAGGTACCAGGCATTAATACTGTATCATTTCAAATGTGAAAGGTACCCATCCCTAGGCAAGAACTTCATGATATGATACACATCACGATACTTGGATCACGATACGATGTCACAATATTGTGATGTATTGTGATATTATCCACAGTTCACTGTTTAATTAAAAACAACTTTTCTATTTTATTGTGTTTGAAATAAAGAAAATCAGATGCAGTTTTTCATACATAAACTTAACTTGAAAACATGAAGTGCATCATGTTTGTCACTTAATCTACTGTGACATTAAACTTACGTAGTAAAAAAAAACTTGAGTGAAAGACGTGGTCAGTTGGTGAAACTGATAAATGTCACTTGGTGTAACTAATGTTATTCATAAAAAATCTAATGTTGCACAAAACGTGACTATGATTATCATTTTTTCAGTCCACCACACTGTAAAATTTAACTCAAAATGACTTTCAAACTAACTGACCCAAGAACAGAGAGAAAACGTTGATTTTTACAGCATCAAAACCTACATCATCAAATAAAGGGAATACAAAATTTTAATGTACTTTGAGATGATATTCATTATAAAGTTTATTGGCAACATACAGTGGAGGAACTCTTTAGCGCCATCTACTGCAGTGGAGGTACACAAGACATATTGTACTTCAAAATATGAATTTTTACTTTAAGAAAAATATCTATTCTTAGAGTTGAGGTATTGATATTTTATCACAGGTCAAGGTGTCGTGATATGTTGCCATGTCCATATTTTTCCCACCTCTATTACACATGGGTTTATCACTTTTTCTTGATATAACACTACATATAAGATTTTGATATCTAAGAGGATCATTTTCAGGAGTTTTTAAGGTGAAATAATGTCCTAAGTTTGCTCAATATGAGACTTCAGCTGCTGAAAAGCTTATTTAATGATGCACTTAATACATGGTGTACATGTCAGGGCTACAGACAGGCCAGTTTAGCAGCTGGACTCCTATATCAAAGGACCATGCTGTTTTGATCCATGCAGACTGTGGTTTGGCATTGTCTTGCTGAAATATGAAAAATCCTCTTTGAAAAAAAGTATTTTCTGGATGGCATTTGCTCCAAGATCTGACTCCTACCTTCTTCATCCTCAGACTATCTCAGATGTGTTTTTAACCGTGCTGATAACAAACCAGGTGGTCCCTCTGCTCTTCAAAACAGATATCACGTCCTCCTCCATGTCTAAAAGGAGCGTCAGATTTTGATTTGTCAGCCCACAACCAACAACACTGAGTCATTAAAAAAGTCCTCCTCAGTGGCACTAACATAAACCACATGTGGGACCTTTAACTGAGCCAAACGTCTGTGATCCTTCTCTGAAGGGGGGAAGTGAGTGCACAAACAAAAACAATGAGACGAAGTAGAAACAGCATTAAACTGTGGTGGCTGTTCAAAGCTGATCAATTACCTTACCTCTGAACTCTTTTCATCTGTCAATCCAAGTAAATATTTTCCTACAACCAACTAGCCTGACTCCAACAATTAGACAGATCTAGAGTTGTCCCTGTCTTAGCCTCAAGTATCCAGTGTTGGGAAAAACGGCTTTAAAACTTTCCCCTTTAAATAACGCTGTTACTTTTTCTAGTAACGAGTATTCGAATTAATGACTATTTCAAAAGTTATAGCACTGTTACTGTTACCAACAGTGAAAAGAAGCGTGTTACTATGTATCCAACCTGGCTCACTCAGTCGGGCACAAGAGAGGAGCTGAAAAATGAAATCTGGGGAAAAGCGTCAGACACAGAAGTAATGATGAGAACATCATGGTGATGTGTTTTTAAACAAAAAATAAACTTTTCAGCAACAAATATCACACAGCTTCCTGTGTGTGTCTGTGTGACCTGCAGTCAGAGAGGATCTCCTGCAGCGTCTTTGGATCAAACCAACTCCAGGGAGAGGGGTGGATGCTTTTTGAGGTTGGTGGGTAGGTTTGAGGTAGACAGTTTGGTTTGACTTGAAAAAAATATTAGAGATGAAAGGACCAGACTTAAAAATAAAGGGGTAATCAGGAGAAATGACAAGTTGGGAGTAGAGCAGGAGAAAGGGTGAAAAAGCAGGAGAATTCCTCCTAAATTCGGGAGTGTTGTTAGGCCTATCTGTCCTGGCTTGCTCAGCCAGACGCAGGACAGGAGCTGTAGATTTGATATGGGCGAGTGCAGAGCGGTCTGTGGGTTTAAAACTGGTGTTTTCTGGATGGAAGGATAGAGACTCTACTTTAGCATCATAAATGTGAAAGGGAAGAATATGTGTTAACATTATTTTCCAAAGCAAAACCTGCTCAAAAACTGATTTTTTTTTTTTTATTTGTTCTTTTGCAAAGTTAAAGGTTTTTTCAAAAATGTAACACCAGAATTACTTCCCTGGTCACTAATTACATTTATGAATGAATAATTCAGTTACTAATTCAATTACTTTTTTGTAACACTGCAGGTATCAGATCAGGGTGGATCACAAATACGGACGTAGTCTCTGCAAAGTCACCTGCCTGTTCTTAAAACAGTAAAATGAAGCCAATCATTGGACGGGGCCATATTGGACATACCCCAGGCTTTAAAGGGATAGTTCAGTTTTTTTGAAGTGGGGTTGTATGAGCTCTATGTGACCACTAAGGACATTAGATACAGTAGAAAGTTGTCTCCTCTCCCTCAGTAAGACACAAACTTTAATCGATGGTGACGAGGAAATAGACGCTAACAGGGACAGACGGTACCAAATTCAAAGGCTATTTTCTCTGCCTACAAGAACTAAAATCAAAAAGTAATACCACAGTTTAAGAGTATGCTACATAAAATATTTTTAAGTGCATTAAGTCTTCGGAAATATAAACATTTATCCGGACCTAACTAACTCATGTGTCCTTACGCGCAGCGCTAGTGCACTCCGTCCCTCCTCCTCCTTTCAGCTGTAGGGAATGTAAACAAGTTATGCTTCGAGCGCTGGTTTTAGCCTCGTGTAAGTTTGATCAAGTATCGTAATTCTTTTGTTTGTACTCTAAGGATTGTGAGGCAGCGCAGGAAATTCAAAATGAGTGACTATGACAGCGACGATGAAGTTTCATTCACTTTGGAACCAAAAGGATACCTGCATGAACCGAAGTAGCTACACGGAGCTGCTACAGATGGAGACTGAAAGGAATACAGAGGAAACATCCGCGGACACTGGACATCAAGACAGAGTCAGAAATACTCAGTGGTGTAAATTTCTGAGCTGTGACTCAATGCCCACGGATGCTGAGTGTTACTGCTGTCACTAGTTGAACTTGGTTACAGACACTCTTCAGGATTTGTCTGAGGACACTGCTGGCTCTAAAGCCGTCTGTATAACTCATCACACAGATTTCCCCGCTCTTCTGAATTCTGGAGTGTCCTGTAACAACAACAACAACAACAACAACAACAACAACAACAACAGTCGTGGCAGCAGTAACACTCAGCATCTTGATGTCCAGTGTCCGCGGATGTTTCCTCTGTATTCCTTTCAGTCTCCATCAGCTCTGTCTAGCTAATACAGGTATCCTTTTGGTTCCAAAGTGAATGAAACTTCATCGTCCCTGTCATAGTCACTCATTTTGAATCTCCTACGCTGCCTCACAATCCTTAGAGTACAAACAAAAGAATTACGATACTTGATCAAACTTACACGAGGCTAAAACCAGCGCTCGAAGCGTAGCTTGTTTACATTCCCTGCAGCTGGAAGGAGGAGAGGGGACGGAGCGCACTAGCGCTGCGCGTAAGGACACATGAGTTAGTTAGGTCCGGATAAATGTTTATATTTCCGAAGACTTAGTGCACTTAAAAAATATTTTATATATTGTACTCTTAAACTGTGGTATTACTTTTTGATCTTAGTTCTTGTAGGCAGAGAAAATAGCCCTTGAATTTGGTAAGGTATTTCCCTGTTAGGACCTATTTCCTCGTCACCATCGATTACAGTTTGTGTCGTACTGAGGGAGAGGAGACAACTTTCTACTGTATCTAATGTCCTTAGTGGTCACATACAGCTCATACAACCCCACTTCAAAAAAAACTGAACTATCCCTTTAAGCTTCCTTTCTAACAGCTAGAGGGCGCCCATCAGTCACTTGAGCTGAGCCGTGTCTCTGATTGGACAATCAAATTATCCTAATACCTTCTTAACAACAGAGTTAAAAGAAAAAATCTCTCACCGAACAGAGTGTGCCGAAAGCAAAATTAGCATTTCAGGCCTGAGCCATTTTTGAACCAGGCTGTGAATATGTTTTTAACACTGTAAGTTTTTTTTTTTTTTTTTTGTCTTGGTGTGTACGTGGTTTCCAGTCTTTCTGCAGCCAGCCTGAAGCGGATTCTTGATCAACAGCAAATTCAACCCTTCTGCATAGGCGTCATTTTACTAAACCAGAAGTTACCCCTTGACTGTTTCCTCCGCCGTCATAATATCCGGTGCCCCCCAGCTTCAAAATCCTTTCACAGAAATGGTTGATGTGTCCAATCAGGTAGAAAAGCTCATTAAAACATGTAATTATCAGGATCAGCGTATGTGAGAGAAAAGTGTTTGCTACGTAAAGAACATCAACAGACTGTAATTTATCATTCAGATACTTTGCCTGAAGGCATCTGAAAAAGCAGGTGGAGGTTTTCTGTTTTAGAAAAGTGTCTGAGACGGTCCTTTACTGCAGTTTTAAAGCTGCTGGCCATGTACGGTACAAGGTTTATGAAAAAGGATATTGGCCCCAGGCCATGGACGGTTCAGAGGGGATGCTGTAAACCACAGATGTATTGAAAATTGAAAAAGGTTTTTAAAATTTGATTAATGGAACATTGTGAGAGGACTTTTTTTATTATTATTTCAGGTAATAACAATAAGAGAAAAATAATCCCTTTTTTTTCTCAACAACTTATTCATTAGAAACCTGGGGTGAGTGAGTCATCCCAGCAGAAGTATCAGAGCAACAAATAAAGCTGTGCAGTCAGAAAGATTAGAAAGGTTTTTACAGAACACACACACGGGGGGGGGGGGGGGGGGGGGGGGTGTCACCAGGGGCCCAACCACAAAGAAGTGCCCAGGGCCTGCTAAATAGATTACACAGCCATGTTGAGACAAAGTGGGATGCTGCAATTTGATTCCACTGACCAGCCGACTTCAAAACATGTTCGCTGTCGAGCGTTAAAGTGCGCAGCTGAGGGATCCTGCCCACTGATGATGCAAATGTCTTCAAACCAGAGAGCTCTTTGATACTCCACTGTTTGAGATCATACATCTACACACACACACACACACATACACACACACACACACACACACATCCAGCCTGACCTTCAGAAGAGCTGTGAGAGTTTGCGTGAGTTGTGAACTTTAACAGCCAAATAAAGCACTGAGTAAACACAGACTAGCAGCTCTTCCACAGAGGATTAGCTCATAAAGCAGCTGTGATGGGAACAACATGCTCCCACTCTATCAAAACATACACTCACGCAGACAGACACACACACACACGCACTCTGCACTGAAATTCCCTCACATCTCTGAGCAGGCGTCTCTCATTCACCTCACCGATCACCTGAAGTCACAGGGCGACATGTCCTGCAGCGTGGGAATGGAACAGTATCGTAAGCTGTGTGTGTTTGAGTGTGTGTGTTTGTGTGTGTGTGTGTGAGGGCCTCAGAGGAGCAGAGCAACCCCATTGGCCTTCCAGTCAAGGCCAGGACTGTATGCTGACTGCGGTCAACACAAAAAGAACAGCTGACGTGGCCCAACTGTTGACAGAACACAAGGGACAGGACTCCCTCCCTCTCAACTGTGTGTGTGTGTGTGCATTTATATATATAAATATATGTGTGTGTGTGTGCATGTAGAAGAAGTGCCTCACACTAAAAATATTTGCTTGATCTTTAACCACAGACTTGAACCATGCCAGGAGAATCCAAACAGCAATCTGTGTGCTGGGCCTGTGTGGTGTTTAAAGGCCACAGTAGGATGGAAAATCCACAGAGACCAGCCTCCACCCTCTGCTGCACACTGATAACTATTTATAGCCTCACACAAACGATGAGTGAGCAAATATGATAATGATGTCATAGGTTAAAAAGGCCTTACAGTATTGCACTCAGCACAAATAAACAGAACCAGGTTATTGCTGTAGAAGCAAGAAATCCCTTTTTCCTGCAGAAGCTTTTTTTTTTTTTTTTTTCATTTGAGTAACACACTTCAGCTGGGATCATCAAACTATCGGTTTCAACCCTGGAGCTAATCGATCAGCGCTAGTGATACAAGTTCACACTCGCATGAAGAGAGGCGGGGACTGCCAGTCACAGATATGGGACCAGTGCTGCATGGTTTCATTTCTACACAGCGGAAGTTTGGATCAGAGATGATCTGTCACCTCTGAACAACTACTGGAGACAACTTAACAAATCAATGAGCAGGATTAGATTTTATGGCTCATTTGTCGGTCATAGACACCAAACTTTTTGTGTCTACAGCGATATTTTTCCTGTTCTTGCTCCTGTCTTTGTTTGGAGATTCTACATGTAACCATGGCTGCATTGTTTAGAAATGAGATCAGCTGTTAGCAGCCTGTAGCACGTCAATGCTAACTGGTGCAAGGCCTGATGTCTCCCACAAGATGAGGAGAAGGAGGTGAGGACGACATGCTGGTTCTCAGGTGTGAGCTAAGAAGTGATGACATGGACCCGTCCTTCCTTCCATCCATTGTTATTGGGAACGTAAGATCTATCTCCAATAAGATGGACGAGCTAGCTGTGCTAACCCAGCAACAGAGGGAATACAGAGGGCCAATTAGCATTATGCTATTCACAGACATGGCTAACGGAGCTAACACCAGACACAAACGCCACATTGGAAGAGCTTCACCTGCTGTGAGCAGACAGGATCCAGGAGACAGAGACTGAACAGACTGCTGAAGAAACTCAGTGCTGGACCCTGTGGAGGTGAAGGCTGGCTGAACTGGACAATGATGGACAAACCGTCATCATCTATTTTCTTATGGACCTTTTTGCACTTTCTATACACTTTCTTACTTTTTTTTTCTTGATTGCTCCTGTGACTCCTAAATTCCCCCCCAGAGATGAAGAAAGTATTTTCTATTCTATTCTACTCTGCACTGTAGGTGTGTTTTCTATCCTCTGTGGGGCAAACTTCAAAGAAAGTGTCGTAGTAAAGTCATCAGGGTTAACTTAGCTTTAAAAGTGTAACAATTAACAGCGAGCCTGAACAGGAAAAAAAAAAGTGATTTTGGGTTGAAAGAAGTGGTTGTCAGTGGGTTTTAAAGGGTCCTCTTGAGATGTCATCTGGTTGCATTGTGGGAACAGTTCATACACAGTTCACTGCATCACAAAAAAGGGGCAACCCTGCCTGCGAAACCAAACAGCGCTCAGCTTCAGAGTGTCTGCTGAACTAAATAAGCAACGCAGGGAAGAAACACAGATTCTGGAGAGACTCAACAGAGACATCAGCGGTAAATATACACAACACAAGAGGAAAACTTTCAAGCAACCCTGAATCAGGTGACTGTAACTTCCTTGACCTTGTCCAGAGTTGGATGCTGCGCAGTATCATCCTGCTTGTAGTTGTCCATGTATTCAATCAGAAAAAAATAACTCCTACAACTCTCTACCCTGTGATTTATCAACTTAACGATGAGGAATAGCACTCTTCTATGATTAGAAACAGTTTTTTTTAATTGAAATCTTGTGGCACACAACTTCCTGGCTCAGCAGAGGAAACCTCAGAGTTTTAACCACTTTTGATTTTTTTATTGTTCAAACTGGCTGGAGAGGAAATGACCCTTTCTTGATGTAATAAATCATGCTTTGGGTTTCTTTACGTCGCTTTCCTTCTTGTTTTATTTTTTTATATTGGTCGCAATTGGATTACTCCTTTTTAAAAAAAATAATAATAATAATAATAATAATAAGATTTTTTAGTGAGCTAGAAGTCTGGATTCTGAGGGATAACCATGCAGAACGCAGTAAAGCAGACCTGGATCAGGAATATATACAGTGATTTTTTTATGTATCTATTTTTATTTATTTTTATTAATTTTCATTAATATAATAATCTATTTTTAATTTTGTAATTTTCAAATTTATTTCAATTTTTTGTTATTTTTTCAGGGCTTTATGTAGGCAAAGAATAAGGGGACAAAAATGTAAATTTTAACAAAAAAAAAAGTATTCTTAAGATAACTTGTCTTGCCGTGGTCGTCCTTGCAAGTGGTGATTACAGAGCATGAAGCAGCTTACAGCACCGCATGTAGACACACACACATTACACAATGTCAGCATGAGCACTTCATGATGATGTTGTGTTTACATGCAGTCAAACATAACGACATTATACGACTTAATAACCGTAGCCTGAACTGATACTTTCATTTATCCATCCATCACGCTTTAGTACTTTGACAGCTCTGATGGAATATTTCTGAATCAGGTCTGACAACACTGGGCAGCCCTCCAAAGTAAGTGCGTCGTTTCAAATTAAAAACCGTCTGAGGTCTTTGGTGAAACAAGTCCACGGTGCTGAATTCATTAACAGCACGTTTCAACATTAATCCCAAGGGTTTTTTTTCTTCTTGTTTTAAGAAAACATCCAGCTGATGAACCACGTATCAAGTCAGCAGGGAGGAATTCAACCAGCCAACCGGACCAGAGATGCGTAAACGCTGCTTTGTGGAAAACGTCACAACAGCCAGCTGTCGGTTTTCATTGGGGGCAGAGTGAAAACAAAGTCACACCCTCTGATCTTCTCTGATCTGAACCTCTACCATGAGGAGGAGATGCAGTTTGTGCTCTCCTGAATATAAAACTCCTGGTGTTACATGCACTCCAGAGCGCGCCTAACGGGATCCATATTACGCAATATGCGTGCAAAGCGCGTGTAGTCTGTGTGCGCCTAGAATAATCCCTGACCATGTAGGAATAACATTGATCTCTGAAAATCTCATCTCCACAGAAAGTGAGAGCAAAGTGAGATGTGGTTTGGTGGCGTGCTTCCACCTGAGGAGATGGCACAGATCAACAGAGCCGCCCACCAACACGGAGCAAACGCTGTGACACAATGGAGGGATATGAACTTCGACAGTGACCTGTCAGCAACACCATGTGGCACAAATTAAGCGCGAACTTACTTTTCCTGCGTGATATTCTCCTTAATGGATCCCAGGATGGGGAGGCTGCCCTGCTGGAGTCTGCAGGTGGCCAGGTGCCGCTGGTGCTGATCTTTCAGGCAGGCGTTTTCCTTGCAAAGATCCGTCACCTGGAGCTCCAGCTCGTCAATCCGGACCCTCTGCTTCTCCAGAAGCCCTTGCTGGGTCTCGATTATTTTATTCAGCTCCTTTAGATACTCCGCCGCCTTGCTGGGGTTCTCTGCTGGGTTCTCCATCTCGTAAAAGCCCCGTTGCCCGTCCATGAAGGCGATATCCACACAAGCAGAAAAGCAGCCCTCTCGCTCACATACACTCACTCACACACACATACACACACGAGCGCGCGCTCAGGAGTAGTAAGACTGAGCGCTGTCAAATCCAGAGATCCACCTTCGCTCCGACATGGCTGCTGTGTCGTGTGGAAGTGGCAGTTTCGCTCAGAAGTTGGCTGGGTTGTTTGCGCTGCTACACGCCACCGCCGCGTCCACGAGCTCTGCACCGCAACAGCCGAACTAACCTCCAGCCAGCCGCTCCGTACATGGGAAGACCGTTTAACTCTTTCAGGGCTGGAGGGTGAGGCGCTCCGGCGGTGCGTTCACCCGCTCTGGCTCTGACTCTGTGCTGTGTCCTGGAATCAGAGAGGCTCCGAGTTTTGTTTAGTGTATATGCACGGACTCAACAGGTAGCCCGAGTCTCTGTTGCGTCAAATCACAGGTGCACAATCACGTCGACAGTCACCCAGGGTTTGTTTGCGCGCGGTGTCAGCTGTGTGATTGTTCATGCAGGAGGTAGTAGTGCTTCCTCTCTCCACCCCCATGCAATCAGCAGTCAATCTCGGCTGGCAGAGGAAAAAAAAGAAAAAAAGAAAAAGATGTGTTAAGTGATGATGAAGGGATGGGTCGACCATTTTTTAAAGTAAAAACACAGAGTAGTATATTTTTACAAGTTGTTTTATTTCGTCCTAGTTTTTTTTTTTTACTCTTTAAGCCTACTGATAAACAAACTCCACCGATTCTGTCATTTATTTATTTATTTATTTATTTATTTATTTATTTATTTGTTTAAATTTTTATTTTATTTTATTTTTTCATCCATCCATTTGTGTGGAAACAGAGTCAAACAGAGCCAAAAAATCAAAAATTAAAAAAAAAAAAAAAAAAAAAAAAACCCAGACAGTTCCTCTGAGCTGTGCTCTGTTGTTGGGTTAAAGTTAGAATCATAAATATCTAAAACAGGAAGTCGTGGACTTCTCCTTCATTGTACAGCAGGTGTTACAGCCTCTATTAAAAGCTCCAGTGAGGAACTTCCTCTGTGTGTTAGTATTGGCACCTAGCATGAAGAGGATACACTTCTTTGCTGAGCTTGTTTTGTCTGTGGACTGAGAATCTCATAAATTAGAAATGTTTCTGCAGAATATAGAAATAAAAGGCTGTAACTATCTCACATCTAAACCCTGAGAAAAATCTACAAAAAGTAAAGATAACTGTACAGAAATGTTAATCTTGTTGTTGACAGGTTGTTTATATGTGTCATGAAGAGCCATCGGCTCTACATTCTGTTTGTTTCATGACCTGCTCTGAACTCCTTACAGGAGCTTTAACAGTCTTTATAGTACTCCCCAAATGAACTTCAGACCATCTCCCAGACAAGTGACTCAGATATTAGCAAAAGTAACCAAAGCAGTGATGTAGCCTCTTGTTCTTGATGTGAAGTGTTGGCTCATGTCAGTAAGCAGTCCATTTGGATAACACCTCTCGAGAATGACCTTTGGTTGAAGTGCTGTGGACACACGCCTGCCCTGTACCAGTGTGGGCTAAGCAGTGGGTGACACACATGGCCTGTATACAGAGGTGATGTAAACCCTCATTTTTAACCTTGTATAACAAATAAAAATGAAACTATTCAGAAAAATGAGGACTTGAATATAAAGCAGCCAAATGTTGTCTTCAGGGGTGAGCTATGATGTAATGCTAGTTTGGTCTTGGAGGCTAGGGAGGAAGGGAAAGGGGGGAAGTTTATCCTCCATGCACCGGTCAGTGTAACAAGTGGGTGTACAGACGTGGCCTGACAAATAGTGATGGTGATATGTTTCAGCACTGATATGCTATTAAACAGATTGATAACCGTCTGCTTTGTTGTCAAATGATAGCAATTAATTCTTGGATTGCAATTTCTGGCTAATTTGTTGGTCCACAGATGGTTTTCTGCTCACAACAAAGCCGAAAGCAAAATACACAGACACAAATTTGCAGAATGATAATTTAGGAATTTTGGTTCCAGCTTTGTTGAGTGGATATTTGGTTTGTTAGAAATGAAATAACCTCAAAGCTGAGGTACCAGTGATCAGCTTTGTGTTGTTCAGTGGCTAAATGCAGACTGGTGTTACTCAGATCGCGTCCACTTTTTATGTCAGGGTTCACTCCCTCTATATCATTGCTGTGAAGTTTGAGTTTAATTTCTGTTAAAGTTACTTTTTGATAAATTTTCAACATATATTTCAAATATTAAAAAACACCCTGACCCAAATCATTAATAGAGACAATCAAAAAGTCACCATATTTTAAACAAAACATGGTGCTTGGTGAAAAAGTTATGCCTCAATTACGTCTGAAGTCCGGCTCTGCTCTGTTGCGTCTTCACTGCGTTTGTCAACTCATACCTGCTGCGTGTTCAGTCCGACAAGCTGCTTGACTGACAGACAGCTGGAGTCACAGATCGAGGAGTTCCTGCTCTTCCCTTTTCCAGTGATAAGTCTCTCTTCATTTGGGCTATAAAACCTCAAACCTGTTGACTCCTGGTCTGGCTCCTCTCTTTATGTCCATTAGTTTTCTTAGCAAAGTTTGAAGAAGCTCAGTCCTGGACCCTGTGGATGTGGAGGCTGGCTGATCTGGACAATGATGGACAAGCTGTCAGCATCTATTTTCTCGTGGACCTTTTTGCACTTTCTATACACTTACTTTTGTTTTCTTGATTGCTGCTGTGACTCCTCCTGAATTCTCCTCTGGGATAAATAACTTATTTTCTATTCTATTCTATTCTATTCTATTCTATTCTATTCTATTCTATTCTATTCTATTCTATATATGATGTGGTTTTGACACGGTCTGTTCTATTTTGAAATTACCTGTGTGTTTGTGGGTAGTTTCTGTGCATGACTTAGGATTGTGCTCTATATTCCCTACACTAAATTAATGAATTACCAGTAGGAATGTGTACTGATTTAGATACATTAGTAGGTACTGACCATATTCTCTATTTCCGAATACAGATTCATATAAAGTCAAACCTGAATGCATCCTTGTGACTGTGAAGGAGTGGAACAGAAGGCGATTTTCCATACTGGACATGAACACAGCATTGAAAGGTTATAAATTGAAAAATGAATATGTGAAATGAGATTTTATTATTGAACAAATGTGCATTTATTAACACATAAACACACACAAAAATACCAAAAATTGGTACTGCTGAGTACTGATACTGATTATCAGGTATCACTACTGTATTGTTTCAAATGTGAAAGCTACCCATCCCTGTCTACCAGCGCTAGCATCCCGCAAAAATAGAATGGCTGCGTAGTCTGTGACTTGCTGGGCCAGCCACGCAACTGGACTGCAACAGAGCAGATCAAATGTAAGTTGACCGACTGTCTTGAATGGAAAGCTATCTGATCCAGCTCTGCCAAACCAGCCATTAGTCAGGACCTCCTGATGGTCACACCACACTGATGGGGAGTTGCAACCCTCTTTCCAAAACATTTTGTAAAATTCAAAGTATTATAAAAAGCAACTTTGAGTAAAGAGATAAACATATATATATTTTTAAAAAGGCAGCAGAGTGTTGTGACCAAGAGTGGAACCAGTAGCCACAGTGACGAGGACTACAGCCTCTTTATACAGGGCTGCTCCTCAACCAGAGTGTAAACCTGGGGCCTCGAAGTCATAATTTTCATGCATTTTTGTAAAAAAATAAAAATAAAAAAATAAAAAAATAAATCAGAAAACAGAAGAAATACTCTGAGGTAAATCAGCATGCTAACAAATCCATCAGTAGGTCAAATCAGCCTTTAAATCTTTAAATATGTGTTTAGCGTAGTTCCAATCATCATCATATACATGTTTGGGGTCATCATCTGAGACCAAGAAAAGGTACGGAGTCCTGGCCTGAAGATGAAGAGACAGCTCTCACAAAGATAATTCTCATTTGGATTTCATTTCTATCCAGACAGACACACACACGCTGAGGAAATCTGTCCTTTTCCTGTTTTTGAGTTTCTCTTAATGACTTCAAACTGAAAGCAGGTTTCTGCGCTCTCTTTCTGCACGCTGGGATGAATTCAGAACACAACCAGAGAGTCAGGCACATGTGAAGCCTGTCATTAGCCCTCCCTGCTCACACACTCACACACACACTCACTGTATGCATGCTGGATGGCTCCCACACACACTGATTGCCCTCTAGTGGTCCACTTTGTACAGAGCAGTCAGCAGTGATGAGGCTGCTGATGTTTGATGACTTTGAATCAATTCTCCAGATCAATATGTGACTTGTAAAGAGGCTTGCAGCAGTGATTCGAGGTGGTTGTGCGCCGTATGAATCTACTCTCATTTAGTGCTGGACGGTAACAGCCGAGGAGAGGAGAGGAGGGGGTTTGCTCAGTGACGGACACATCCTCTGTGTCATTACCTGCAAACTGTTTTTTTACGCACTGCATCCGATCTCTCCTGTGAGAGTTAGGGAGGATGACGTGCATAAATCACCAAAAAGATTTTATAATCTCCGCTTGTCGGAATCTTCAAAGCATGGAAGGGAGCGGGCAAAGTGAATTGTAGGAGAGAGATTTTCCCTCTCTTTTCAGAAGTTATATTTAGACTCTCGGGGTATTCTTCTGCCTTTTTGATGCAACAGCTCCGTCATGCCGTGATGCTGTTCGGCCAAAAGCAAAACGCACATGTAGCCGCCTGCTGGGCACCGCTTCTAGCTGATCCTGAGAGTACCTGATGTTGGAATTTCATCTCGCTATGAGGTGAATTGAAGTCTCGTCTCACAAAAGGCCAACATATCAAAGGTTGCTACAGTAACAGTGACAGCAGCAGCTGTAATACCTAATCCCAAACGTCCCCTGCGATGAAAGATAGGCCGGGTGAAGTGGTGGAGATGTTCGCCTCACGCTCCACATCGATAAAGCAAAACCCCGGCCAAGTGGCGAATTGGAAAACACACATGGGAGAGTCTGTTATTCCTGCCAGCTCACAGCTTGTAATTCAATTTGACTGCTGAGAGATGTTATCTCTCTTCATGGTTTGAGACGCAGTCATGGCCTTTTTACAAAACCTCTGCAGACTGCTTCCTCCCTTCAACACCAGAGAGCTGAGAGCACAGCACAGAGGAGGAGGATGTTCAAGTCCCTCATGGCAGCTTTCAAAAGTTTTTTTTATGACTCAGAGTTTCTGTTTCTGACCTGAAGAGGAAAGTTGGGATTTAAAATCCTCCTCATCAGCTGTTGTTTTATCCACAGTCCTCAAAAACAACATGCAGTTCTGGAGCTTAAACTCCTCCAGAAAGATTTGTGGGGATTTAAAAGGTTTCCAAGGTTGGGCTATTTATAAAACTGTCAGTGAGGAAGACGTCTGGAGACACATTTGGGTCAAGTTTTGTCTTGGAGGAAGCATAAAAAAATCTCACCATATGCTGGTTTTATCAGGATTCTCAGCAATTATCATCTCTACCGTAAAACTTCCTCATACCTGAGGAGCAGGATACAGTACAATAACACTCTGCTGTCACAGAAATGATCAACTCTTCAGGACACTTTTCTTACCTTTGGGTTAGATTACTGTAACTCTCTTTTATCAGACCGTCCTAATGAGTCTACAGGGACCAGGAGACAGCACATCTCTCCAGTGTTAGCGTTTCTACTCTGACTATCCATGAAATGTAGAGTAGAATTTTTAAATTCTTCTTCTGACTTACAAAACTCTCAATGGGTATGAGCTATACTACCTTAAAGAGCATCATCTTACTGTATTATCGACCCAGATCACTGCCTTCTCAGCACACAGGCCTGCTCTTCGTACCTTTGGTCTCTAAAAGTAGTCTGGGAGGTCAAGCCTTAAGTTATCAGGCTCCTCTTCTTTGGAATAACCATTTGAGATCTGGGGAGCAGACACGGTCTCTACTTTTAAGAGTAGACTTAAAATGTTCCTTTTTGATAACCTGGATCAGGTCTGAACCAGCCCTTTGTTCTGCTGCTACAGGTTTAGACTGTCAGGGGGAAACTGGCACACAAAGCTCCTGTTTCCCTCTCTTCTCTGTCTAACTTCATATCTGAAATGGACTGTGAGGAGTGATCTTGAAAAAGTCTCCAGTGCCAATATAGGTTATTTCAAAATACTACTTTGTAGCTTCCAGATCGGGTCGAGCAGGACCTGGTTGATTTACGGCATGTCTAAGTGCTCTAATTTCGTGACGCAGCGCAGGGGGTGCAAGCCTGGTGCACCCCACGCAGTGTTAATTTTGTGAGGCGCAACGCCGGTGGGAGTTGACGGCACACCAGAGGGGAGGTGTCAGCAGATTCCTGTTGGCACAGTGACAATTTCGTGCCAAAAACAGAGCAGAAAGTGCACTGAAAGCTTGCCAGCTCCAACCTGGTCTATCCTCGGCGCAAAGCAGAGCGCACCCTCCGCAGCTGTAATTTGGTGACAGGCGCACATGTGCGCACACGTCATCAAAGCCTCAGAGGCAGGTTTCCAGAGTGTCAGGCACATTTTAATGCAATAAACAATCACAGCAATCACTATTTAATGTAACTGTCTGAACCAGCATATACATTTGTATCTATATTAACTGTCCCGTCACATCTGATGTCAGATTAAAGCCGTTTGTCATAATGGAAAGTTAACCTGACGGCAGCTGGAAGTTTGATGCACATCTTACAGTTAAACAATAAACAGCCTTAACATCTGATACTGAGTATATCTGGTTCTCTCATTTCATTTAATTCAAAGAAAAGAGGGAGAGAAAAGACGAAGAAAAAAGAGACAAAATAAATGTATGTCACTCAGGATTTACCCATGATTCCCCATATTTCTCTCAACACCACATCGACTGACCCAAGTTCAGTTTTAGTGAGAACAAAGACCTGTTTTTTTTCTCTGCTGAAAATGATTTCTGTGATTAATTTTGTAGTGATGGTGAACACTGGAGCCTAACTGTCAGACAGAAAAGGAAAGAAGCGCTAAAGGCTAACACAGGGGCTAAACTGTTTGTGCTAATGTTCATTCCAACTCACATGCAGCAGTTATTCTGCAGACTTTCTAAGAGATATTGAAAAACTCTCACTTCTATATATGTACCTGATGCTGATCCACAGTTAGAAAAGAGAAGAAAACATGTCATTCCTAAATGCTATTTCTCAGCTTCTCTGTTGTGGTTGACCAGGATCGGTTTGATTTACAGCACGTCAAAGTCTCTATGACAACACCACACCGGCTGACATTTTAGCAGAGAGGAGAACAGTGTGTTTTTCTTTGCTGAAAACCATTTCTGAGATTTATTTTGTAGTGATGGTAAACACTGGAGCTGGACTGTCAAAAAGAAAAAGGACGTCAGAGCAGAAGAAAACTAAACAGGATCGTGATAGCTGTTTTCCAACCCACAGTCAGCAGTTATTCTGCAGTGGTCTGTTCAAACTTGAGAGTCTATCAATAAAATGAAGAGTGAGGTTACGTTAGCTCTGATTGGTAGATGACTGGCAGGACATAACCAGGATTCACTAACGTTACACATTACACACACGTCTGAAAAGATGATGGCTTGCAAATCATATAAAACTTAACTGAAAAAGAACAAAACAACATCAAATGTTTCAATTTTCCAAAACTTTATGACAGCAAAATATTTCCAAACAGTTTAGATAAGGAGGAAAAAAAATGTGCAAGGCAGGGTGTCTTATAATAATGTCGGAAAAAGGGTCAACACTTCAAAAGACAGAAGTTCAAACATTTCTAAATAATTTCCCTTATTGCAAAACAACACAACTTTGGGAATTAATCAACTATAGTCAATAATGTCATGTGAATAAGTCTCACAGAGAGGAGAAGGCTGTGGCCCTGGGGCAGCTCTCCATTACAAACAGACATGACTCTGTAGTGGAAGTCACTTCATGAGCTTATTTAAAAAACAGTCTGTGAACACAGAGGATGGCCCCATCCACAAATTAAGGCTAAAACTGTACCATGAAGAGAAAACCATGTCATGATCCAGGCACACTGGCAACTTCTCAGGTCTACTGACAAACTGTGTCGAAGTCTGATGAGTTGAAATTTGATTCTAAGATCTGGCATGTTTGAACTAAATAAGGCCAAACTACATTGTATCCTTTTTACAACAGCATGGCTCTGTAGTAGGAGTCCAGGTGCCAGACTGACCTGCCTGCAGTCCTGACTCATCATCCATTGATAACATTTGGTGCATCATGAAACAAAGAAAATGACAAAGCAAACCCTGAACTGTTGAGCAGCTGGGGTCTTGTATCAAGAAAGAACAAGACATTAAAGTCCAGACGTTGGTCTTCTCAGTAGAGCAATCTGAAAAGGAGTGAAAAGAAAAGGTGATGCAACTCATTTGAGGTTAAAGAACATGGCGATGTTAAATCACAAAGACTAAGAAGATTTTGTATTTGGAGTGATTCAGCAGAAACAAAATAATCAATTCTTACGAGAATACCTTTATACTTCAGATCTGACAGCAAGTGATGTGAATTCTCCTCAAAGAGCCTGAGCAGCTGTCTCACCAAGCTGCCAACCAGACAGTTTTGAGCTTCTGTTACTGGCAACGAAAATAAGGGAGGACAATGAAACAGGACAGCTGTGATATATTTTCATTGTCAAAGTTTTTGTTGACGGTTTGTTTGTTGATGAGGTTGTGATCATATTACTGCCAATCTGTGATGCCCAGAGGACTAAAATGGTTTCAAAACAACACTTGAAATGATGGGACCAAGTCACAAGACCCCTGTAACCAATATTAGTAAGTTTACTTACAGAGGTTTGGATCTTTATTTATTTATTTATTTTAACCAAAGCACCAACAACACCAACACCACTGATTTAAATTTGATGGCAGAGAGGAGACACACACACACACACACAGATAAAGAGACATAATGAGAGACAGAAAGACTGAGAGACAGAGAAAAGGAGAGATAATAATTGCATGACAGTGTCTCAAGTGTCTGTTATCTTGTGTGATCAATTAAGCTCTGCAGCTGTACAGATGTGTAAATAACAGAGGCTTTGGAGCACCTGGTTTTATTACGCTGTCTGTTCAAGCATCGAGGCGCCTTCCCTCTGAAACTCTTCTCCAAAAAAATACAGGAGACTTTGTTTGACTTGGCTTTCCAAAGCAGTTTTGATGCCAACAGACTTTTTAATCAGCCCCAGCCGCTCTGGAAAATAGAAGAAGATAAGACTGTTTTGGTGAAAGTAATTCACTTTAGGTCCAGTTCACTTCATATGAACATGTGCTCTGTCTGTCTGTCTGTCTGCCTCCTAAACTTTGTACAACAAAGTGAAGATATTTGTGGGCATGGCCCATGACCACAGGTGATGCACCTGGGGAAAAAAGCATGTGAGTGGTTAGCCGGGTATTTTCCAAAAGTAATATCCCCCCCTCGTTCGTTTTTAAAGATACTCCCGTCCACATGCAGCGGGTAAACCTGCCGGTGAGTGCAGCTCGAGTCATGCCAAACCCATAATGGGCAGGACCTTCCAGACATAAAACCTGTGTCAACCAACCAGGATGAGCCCCCGTCATTCAGCTGTGACGTTAGAGAACCGAAAACTCTGTTTCCTGGCGTCTACACGAAACCATGAAAATGAAGTTTTACAAAATCTTCACTTTGGCCAGAGTTTTCAGAAAACATCGTTTTCGGTGACGTAAAACTGCGGTTTTGTGTTGACAACTGGTGTAAAAATGTATCTGTTTTCCTAAATACCTGGCTATGTGTGGACATGGCCTTAAAAAGAGCCCAAAGCAGATGGAGTGCTGTCCCACTCCAGTTTTACTCTGTTACCGTTTACACCATGAGATGCAATCTTGGTTGAGCACTAAATGGTAATATGCAGCGTGGCATGGTGGGACTTAGAGAGAGGATCGACAGAGGCAAACCAGTGTCTTCTCTTCTTTTTCTAAGCTTTTTCTTTTTAGGGGCGGCCACCCATTTCCGATTTAGGTTCTACGATATAGCCTCCAGGCTGCCCGGTGGCGCAACAGTTAGCGCTGCAACCTCACAGCAAGAAGGTCACTGGTTTGAATCCCAGCTTGGCCGGTGGGCCTTTCTGTGTGGAGTTTGCATGTTCGCTCTGGGTACTCCAGCTTCCTCCCACAATCCAAAAACATGCTCACTAGTTTAATTAGTCACTCTAAATTGTCCCTAGGTGTGAGTGTGTAAGTGAAAGGTTGTCTGTCTCCATGTGTCAGCCATGTGATTGACTGGCGACCAGTCCAGGGTGTACCCCGCCTCTCACCCAATGACAGCTGGGATAGGCTCCAGCCACCCGTGACCCTAAAACAGGATAAGGGGTTAATGAATGGACGTTAACCTCTTAAGGTTGACATTACTTTTCTGCCTCTCAGACCCATGAAACTTCACTTTTTAAAACTTTGAGCTATTAGCCACATTAAGGGACACTGCTGCATCATCTTTTGGTGAAATCACATTACACCCATTTTAGTGAAAAAAACAACAACATATCAAAGTACATTAACACTACTAATGAACAACTAATGGAGAACTCATAACACAAATAATCCAACTTCGCTTACAGAGACCAAGTTCACTTAATACACTTATTAGGTCTTACTTATCCCAAATAGCAAGGTGAATTAAAACAGTGACAAAAAGACAAAAGCTCAGGTCTTAAGAGGTTAATCTGGCACAATTTTACATTGGTTGCTCATCCTGACACAACCCTCCTCATTTATCTGGCCTCGGGTCCACTACTAATGTGAACACCATGACAAGAACCAATAGGCAGACCCAGATCCATGGTTTAAAACTTGCAACAAAAAGTTTTCTCTACAGAAGTGAAGAACAAGATGAAAAAATTAAAGACAATCACCAAGCAGAGCAAACGAAACCTCACTTTTCATTTCATTGATAGACTCTCAAGTTGAAACAGACCACTGCAGAATAACTGCTGACTGTGGGTTGGAAAACAGCTATCTCTCTCCAGTTTCTCTTTCTTCTGCTCTGACGCACTTTCTCTTATTGACAGTCCAGCTCCAGTGTCCACCATCACTACAAAATAAATCAAAGAAATAGTTTTCAGCAGAGAAAAACACACTGTTCTCTTCACTGCTAAAATGTCAGCTGGTGTGGTGTTGTCATAGAGACTTTGACGTGCTGTAAATCAATCCAATCCTGGTCGACTGCGACAGAAGAGCTGAGAAATACACTGTAAAAAATTACCAGGATTTCACAATGTTTCACTGTATTTTCTCACAGTAAATTGCTGTATTACAACTTTACAGGACTTAACTGTAATAATTACAATATAAGACTGTAATTTTAAAATTTACAATAACAACAGTATTACTACAGTCAACTGCTGTGATATTTGCCGTTTCAATTATTACCAGGATTTTACAGCATTTTATTGCATTATTTCACCATGAAATGCTGTATTAAGACTATCCACTGCAAAAACACAGCAAATTCCATGAACTGAATTGTGGGACGTGCAGCAGATTTTCAACATTTTCAAGGTTGATGCCACCAAAGTAAGTTTAACATATTCTGTCAAGTTATTGTACCCTTGTTTTCCACCTTTGCTTTATCCACATATTGTCATTTTGAACTAGTGTGAAGTTCACCATATTAATTCCTCTTTTCTCTGACGCTTTTTTATTTGCTTTTCTGACGCTTTTTTTATTGTGGCCGAGGCGCAGCGACTGCTTGGTCTGGATGATCCATGCCAGCGCAGAAAAAGTGTGCTGGAAAGACCCAGTAGCGGAGACGGTCGGAGCCTCTGTTACCTCAGCAACCGGGAGAACAGACTGACCATCATCAGAGGCCACGAAGCGCGTCACCGTGTGGGCCAGCTCCCAGCACAGATGAAAACTGTTCCTTTGTCAATAATAGGAGCACAAAATCTTTTTTAGATCACGTTAGAAACGAAGACTGTATGTCAGCTTACACTGTAAAAAGGGTATCTCTAGTCAGTTGAGGTGATGTAATTTTTTTAATCACTCCAACTCAAAAGTTTTAGATTAAGGTTTCCAATGTATTTTTGTGGATCATGTCAACTTGAAATTCTGCGTTAGTTCAACTAATAAAAAGAAGTAGTTGGACCAACTTAAATGAATTGCTTCATTTGGTCACACCTAAATAAATTAAGTTCTTTGAAATGAAATTAACTAGTTCATTTAACACAACTTAATAAGTCAAATAAACTAAATATTTTAATTCTTCTCAAATCAACATTTTGCATCTGTCCAACTTAAAGTTTTCAGTTGTTTCAACTCAATAATCTGCAAAACCCAAAAGGAAAACCATGGGTGAGGAGGGAACACTGTGGATATAAGACCCTGATGCACATTAAGATACCACACAGGGACAGTGTGTCTGTGCTCCATGGCATGGACCAGCTAGCTGTCTATGGGCCACTGCGCTGGCTGGCTGTGTGTGCTCAACAGCATAGACTGCTTGTCTTGGCTGCCTGACTGTGCTCCACAGCATAGGCTGCTTGTCCTGTTTTATGGTAATTCCTTGGGCCTGGCAACCGTGAATTAACAGTAAAGTGTTGTTGTTTGAATGTAAACTACTGTGAAACAATTACAGTAAACTACTGTGTATTACTTACGGTAAATTGCTGTGAAAATATTTGCAGCAACTTGCTGTGAAAGTAATGCAATTATTAACCAGTAACTTACTGTAATTTTACGGTGAAATTTTTTTTTACAGTGTAGCGTTTTGGAATTACATGTTCTTTCTCATTTTTGCTGTGGATTAGAGTGAGGCACATATATAGAAGTGGGAGTTTTTCAGTATCTCTTTGAAAGTCCTCTCAGGGACACAGACCAGGAATAAACTCAGTGATCTGCTGGCTTTTTGGTATAACTTAACAAATAACTTGGTATAAAGACATAGGCTCATGAGACTCACTGGAACAGACGTGACAAACAGGTACAGGACAAAGGGAGATTCTGATTATTTATCACCGAGCTAATGGGGCACAGGCAGAAACGACGTCAGGACGTAAAGTCAGGAAAGACATCAGGACAAGAGGTGGCATTTTCAGAAAAGAGAGAAGAGACATGAACAGGACAAACAAAAGACAGGAGTGAACTTAAAAGTCCTGACTTTAATGATGAGACACGACACACCAGCTTATGAGCCCTGAGTGGTTGAGTAGGAACACCGCTGAACAACAGGAAGAGCACTTTAGGGTTCAGTGTCTTCCTCAAGGACTCTTCAGTGTGTGACTACTGGAGCTGGGATTGAACCAATTAAGAGAGGACGACTCTGCCGTTAAGCCAGAGCCAGCCAGCCAATCAATAACTCAACTTATCTTTGGTATAACCTTTATACTTCTGTCTGTTTTCTTCAGCTGCTGTTTGGGACGAGCTGAAGAGTCTTTGGGGACTTCTCAGGGCAGCTTGAGAAGAGGGAACTGCTAAAGTCTAACCTAGAGGTAACAAATGATAACTATTTTTTCTGTTACATTTTGAGGGAAGTGAGTCTGACTTCTATGATGTAAAGGAGAAAAAGACTGTTTTTGAACTTTGTTAAATATGAAAGTTGAAGGACAAATCCTGGTAGCCATTAACCTTGACGTTGGGTTCCAGACTGAAGCCATCCAAATCAGCTAAACCATCAAGTCTGAGGTCACAACAGAAACCTTGTTTGTTTTTATTTATCTTTATACATATTTCCATCACATTTTTTTGGACAATAACTACTGACTTTTACTTGTCTTCATTTTTATTCCAGTTTGAAAATGTGTGCGCGCCTCCAGTCAGCCGGCTGCAGTCTTTGTGCTGCTTTCAAATGCAACTTTGAGCAGTGTTTGACTCATGCTGATTTAAAGTGTTTGAACAGTCAGCCAGTGTCACTGCTGAGTTCTTTTCAGCTTTGATCTGAAATCTTTTGTGTGTCTGTTTTTTATATTCTCAATACAAAAGCATTAAAAGACCCAGAGCCTTTACAATGTCAAAGGAAAACTTACTGATATGATGTTCATCTGTAATGTTGTCCTCTTACTGTTGTTTTTATTAGTATTAAGAGAAAATTGAAATAAGAGCATACAGGAGTTTTTAATTGACCATCATCAAAATAAAATCAGAGTACAAACAATCGTAACTTGACTCTTCTTTGACCACACACTCGCTCTAGTAGGAAATGTAAACATGACATCACACCCGGTGACACAGGGTCACAAAAGTGAGCAGCACAGCACCTCCTCACACATTTGGATGACAACAGTCCAGACAAGAACGTGAACCCACGAGAGCTTCTACTGTAACGAGTGACATTTCTGCACCTGGCACCAGAGCCAGCCACAGCCTCTATCTGCAGCTGATGTGAGTGGCAGCTTGCGGAAAATCTGCACTGACTGCAACTGTTCTGGAGCCAATATGAGCGTGGTGTAAATGTGTTCTGATCCTAATCGAAGTCACAACAATAGACAAATACACAGTCTGCCAACACTAAAACCACACCAACAATCACATGTTCCCACGTTTCTATTGAACACACCATGTAAACATTCACAGTGCAGACTAGGAGCCAACATGGACTGAAGGAGCTGAAGTTTTGAGAGGTCAGTGCTGCGCTACGCCATGATCTAGCTGTATGTGCAAACTATGGTTTCGGAAGAACTTGATTTGACATCATTTGTAGTAGTACATACTAGTGTTAGTTCCTCATGAGGGCCCTCCACACTGGGAGTTATGTCTGGTCTGCCCATGGGGATGTCGCCCTGGAGATACCAGATCTGGGGGACAAGGGGAAGCTCTGCACTACGTGTGGAGTCTGTCCTGGTCTGTCCAGACTGTGGGGGGAGGTCTCCGTGGCGGCACTCCCTGTGGCTGCAGACTACGGTGCCTCTCGGTGTGAATGGCCACCCATGGGTGGCTTCTCCTTGCCTGGATCCTTGGTGCCATACCATGTTATTAGTTTATTTACTGTGTTTGTGAGTGTGAGTGCGAGTGTGGGGGTGTTTGTGTGTGGGGGGTCGGGTCTATATGTGGGGATGGGAGGACGGGCTTTCATTTTTTATTGTTTTCTGTTTCGTTATTTCATTGTTTTATCTTGTGAAGCACTTTGAGTTGCATTGATGAAAAATGCTATAAAAATAAAGTTTGATTTGATTTGATACCAGCATTGACCAACCTGGTTCTTTCAATGGAAAAGGGAGAAACAGACCCTTGACTTCAACCCTATTGAGATGATGTAGCATGATCTCAAGAAAACTGTTCACTCCAGACATCCCAAGAACATTGCTGATCTGAGACAGCTTTTTTTTTTTTTTTTATTAAGAGGAACATTCGAAAATTCCTCCTGACTGTTGTACAGGAAATGTTTGGTTGAGATTATTGCTGCCAGAGGAGGGTCAACCATTTATTAAATCCATTCTGCACTGTGAATATTCACATGATGTGTTCAATAAAAACATCAAAACAAAATTTAAATCCAAGGAAACCAAAAGGGTTCAAATACTTTTATTGCGACTGGTATCTGGTTAAAGATCTGATGGAGTAAGGTGGAGAGTCTGATTTCATGGCAGCCTTACTAATGTGTTCTTTTGTGAAAAATAAAACTTTTTGGTATCACTGTTTTGTTCTCCTACAACTTCTTCAGTGAACAGAAACTTCTTTTATGATAGAACAGAATAAAAAGGTTTAAATGTTCTTTTTGAGCCTGACTCAAGGAGACATGAAACATTTTGCAGCACATAAATGAAATCACACCCTTTCATTGGCTGTATGTAGACCGTTTTCTGAGAGCAGGATGGTGCTAATGTTTTCTTTCTTGGACACTGAGGAGTACATCCCCATCCTGTTCCCATGTGACTGATGTAGCTGTGAGAAAGAATCTGCTACAGCATCTTATGCAAGGCTGGAATATTGATTTTTCACTAACTGCTGGCCATATTTAAATACACAATGGATAATAGGCTTGAGGGATACAATGCATATTGAAAAAGCATGAATTGTCCACTACTTTGTCTGCCTGACAAAGCTTTGCATCCTCAGCTGAATGCCTTGAGATTCGACAGCCTGCCTCAGAGCTCAATACGGAGCTCCATCGGGAAACCACAACGTGTTTTATTTTTCTGTGTCCACTACGATATCATTGTGTGCCCTGCTCTTTGTCTGCTTCTGATAGATGGGCAGTGAGTTGAAACCACTGGTGTTAACACTGGCATGCTATCGAGCGTCAGACATCTGTGGCTGGATTGTCAACACGATAAAGACAGGTGCTGTGAATTTCTCAGACGGACAAAGACAACACAGCTGTTTTCAATGCGGTGTGCTATGATGTGTGTTCTCCATCTCTCCCAGAGAAACCTACTCTAAAATGTGATTATGATTAAACAAAATCTGGAAGCTGAAAAAGAAAGAGAGTTTTACTGTTTCGTTTAGCAGACGCTCTCGTCCAAAGGGACGTACAACACAAGCAAGCATTAAGACAGAAGTAAAAACTTTATCGTGACAAAGTGCTTCAGATTATTTGGCCACAGGTGCTGCCATCAAGTCCAAGATTTTATTTATTTTTTCCTTTGTTGAATAATGTGTCGATAACTACCCACAAGTAACCGCTGAAACAATATGGTTAAACCTTCAACAACATTCAATGATCAGTGCTAAATATTCACTAAGAGCTGGGTCTGAGACCTTCTGGCTCATTCTACCCCAGAGCACAAAGAGGAGAAGGCTCAGATTCAGTGCCTAATTGTTCCCTGAACATATGAGTCTTCCGACATCCCTTAAAGTAGAAAGGGACTCTGTGGGTCGCAGACAATTGTACGAGTCTGTCCGATCTGAGTCCCAGCAAGTAGCAAGTCATTTGGTCCAAGTCTCAAGCAAGTCTCAAGTTTATCTGATGTGGGCAAGTCAAGTCAAGATGAGTCACAAATGTTGTCAGTTCAAGTTGACTCAAGTTACAAGGTTGTCGAGTCGAGTCACAGGTTTATATCTTGAAGAGAGAAACCTTATCTTCCTAAAGTAAAGTCTTTATCTAACCTTGTTTTTATCTTGCTCTACGATTTGCATATGTAGGCCACTTATAATGTCCAACATCTTGATCTGTCCCATGCCTGCTTAAATATGTTTCCTTGATGATTATCTATTTATTTATTTATCTATTTATTTATTCATTTATTTATGTTGTTGACTGACCGTACGAATGCATATACACTGGGAAGCTACAAATGAATTGCCCCTTGTGGGATAAATAACGTTGATTGAATCTGAATCTAAATGTAAAAAAATACCATGCAGATTAGCCTGCAACTCTGCGTGGATGAAAACTTATATTTTAATATTAAAATGGAAAGGTATAATTATATTTTGATATGTCATTTAACTGGACTAACTGCAACTATAAATAGAGGAAAAATTTATCTGAGGCTAAATGAGACGGAATACAGGTTTAGTGTGGGAGTTATTTACTCTGTTGACGAGTCTTGACTGGATGTTTGTTATGAAGAGTGATAAAGTGTTGGAAGACGGGGGCTTGCTGCCATGGATGGATGTTATTTATGCAGTCACATAGGCTACAGTAGCCCATATCAACGTCTGCGACAGTGGTGAGTGAAATTGTTTCTTATTATTAGCAACAATGATCACAACACGATCGACAAACATATCACCAACACACACATGCACACGCGCAGACACTCCTTAAGTGTTAGCTTGGTTTCACTTCCTTGGCTTTGTGTGCAGTCTGTAAATGGCAGATAAAGTTGGACGTTGTTGTTTTAGTGTCACATATCTTGCATTGTGCGTTCCTCCTTTTCCCATTCAAGTGAAAATGTTTAAACGCAAACTGCTCTTCTTTTGGAGCAGCAGAACTGGCTACAGGCTCAGGGCAGTTGCCATTAACAACTGCACTGTGTTGTGTGTGCCCATTGGTTGCTTATGCACTTGTGATCTTGCCACACACCTGTGTCAGGAACTGGGGAAAAAACAAGAGGATAAAATGCAAGATAAAATAAATCTTTATTTTACTAACTCAAGAATCAAACTAAACCCAAAAACTCTAACAAAAGAAACAAACCAAAAACACTAGAAAACTCACACAAGAAAATCCAAAAGGCACGGGGAACACACAAGGTACGAAGAAACAGCAACAGCAAACAGCGACAGCATACAATGAACCAACAGAAAGCACATGTAACACAGAGGCTGTTTCCCAAAGCCAAGGTACCTTGCCTTGCCTTGGTCTGATGTGGGCGTGGGGTGGGCGTGGGCAGGCATCCACATCATCAGTCGCTGCCCAAGTGCTGTTCCAATGTTCATGTCCTCCGGAGGCATATGTCCTCCGTTTGGTTAGCATGTGGCTAATTGACCAAGGATACACAGGTGTATCCTTAGCTGCCTTGCCATGGCTATAAATACCCAACATGCAACGCGTGAATCTACAAAAAAGGAAAAAAAAATGGAAGGAAAAGACGCACCAGCGGAGGCGCGTGGTAAATTCCAAATTAAATGTAAGTAACAAAATACACCTCTGAAAATAACAACTTATACCATGTCCACCACTTAACTATTTTGTGTGTCACTCACATAACTATCATTACTGAGAAGCTGCACCTGCAGAGTGTCAATGATGTGACAATAAAAAAGCAGAAAGTGTAGAAAAGTGGCAAGTTATGACAATATTTGAAGCCGTCTGAGCTCCTCCCACAATATGCCTTTGTAGGCTGTTCCATTAGCATCTCCTTTTGAGCAGAGGCAGGACACTTGCCTTGGATTGGAAGGAAGTGGCTTCGGAGGCACTGCCTACCAAGGCAAGGCAAGGCAAGGTACCTGGGCTTTGGGAAACAGCCAGAGACTACATAGACTGGGTAATCAACCACAGGTGAGGAACAAGACACAGGTGAAACGCATGAGGGGCAACCAACCACAAGAGAAACACGAGGAGAACCAAACACAGGGAAACTCAAGACAGATACCAAATAAAACCCCAAGAAGCACAAACTAAAGACAAAAACAAGAGACACAGAACATTCCACAAGAATAACTAAGATTAACACAGGTGACACAGAAACACGGGACAAGAACAGAATTACAAAGAAACACAAGAGGGCAAAAACACAAGAAAACCTAGAAAACATGAACCATGAACCAAAAACCAGAGCATGACAACCTGTCTCCAATCAATCCATCAATCAATCAATAAAAGTGTGAACCTATAGCATGGCGAACATGCTATGAGTCATCTGACTCAGCTTGTCTCAAGTCGAGTCTCGAGTCTAAAGTCATTGTCTTTCATGTCAAGTCAAGTCTCAAGTCTTTTACTCTTAGGTCTGAGTCGAGTTGCAAGTTGTCAAATTTGCGACTCGACTCGAGTTGGGTCTCTATGACTTGAGTCCAATTGTCTGGTAGATTGTATAGAGTAAGGTAATTAATTTCACCATTTTGGCACTTGAGAGGAGAAGAGTCTGGCTAGTGATTTAGAGCCACGCTGTACTGGGAGGCGGGTTAAAGACCAGACATGCTGCTGCATTCTGGGTAATCTGCGAAGGTTTAAATGTACACGCAGGGAGATCTGCCAGGAAGGAGTCGCAGTAGTCGATGTGTGAAATCACAAGGGCAGACTTAGCATCTCTCCTGACATTTATCTAAACATAGAGAGATGGGTCGTAAAGAGTGTAGGTATGCTGCTAGAGGAGGTAAAGTCAATAAATCCTAGTCCCCTCACAATACAGGCTGTCAATTACCATCTCTTTGTCACAACCATCTGGCATCTCATTCTGACCCACAAGGCGTCTGAGACGTTCCTGAAACCAAATGATTAAGCAGCTCGCTGATAAAAGGTGAGCAGCGTACAGTAAACTGCTGAAGGTCCTTCAGAGTGTGTTGTTTTCATTAAGTATCTACAGGAGCCCTAATGGTTGGCCTCTCCATTACCTTGCTTTTTCATTATTATGTAAAGAAACAAATGGCTCCAGCGCTGACACGTGTAAGTAAGACTAAAGAGAGTGTGGCGGCATGGAGTGACAGCAGCTTTTTATAGTCATCATATAGATTTATGATAATGGCGCTTGAGCAGAAATGTTCTGAAATTGTCATGTTTTGTAAAAAGCCTCACAGTCTGCAGGGTTAAGGATATCTGTGCCGTAGAAACCAGAGTCTGACGCACACACATAATGAGAGGAAGAGGAAATGAATGTTACTCTGCAAAGTGTTTCAAACACATTTCAGCAGAGTGGCACTTTGCAGTTTTGCAAACATCCCCCCATGGCGTTGTATTAAAAATGAATCAAAACAAGTGGCTCCTTCATCAAAATGACACTGAAACGCCGGGTAGAGGATCGGGGTTGGCACTACCAGATGTTTATAGCACACTAAAGTCAAAAAGAAGTATTAGAATGAAAATGGAAAACGGAGAACTGCGTGGGATGATACATCTGACAAACACTTTGTCTTGTGATGCAAAAGATAGCCACAGCCCACCCACAGTGGATAGACCATCAATAACGGGGCGTTCTGTGGTTTCAGTCCAACACGGGGATGGATCGTTTGTTGCTGGACCCCCAGCTTCAGTTATCAGAGTTATGCAAAGAGAATGATTGAGCACCGCTCACCCAGCACTCATGCGCTCTCAACATTAGGAGGAAAATAAAAGCCTAAAGAGCCCCACCGCTCCGAAACTGCTGATGCCTTGCTCCACTCTCTCTGTCAGAGCAGGTATGTTAGCTATCTCTCACAGAGGAGAGAAGATGCACTCTCCAAGGTTGCTATAAATCAGCTCAATCCCCGAGTTGACACTCGGCGAAGGACTGAGCGGGCCAACAGCAGCGGTTTGAATATTGTCAGGACGCTGAGGTGAGGCCACTCAATAACCCACACACTCTCCATTCTTACATTTACCCACAGCAGAGAGCTTTTCACGTGGCCCTGGGGGGAAATATCTGCCTCAATCATATTTCCTGGCCTTGTGAACTGGTTTAGGTTGATATCAGACTTTGTATCAGCGGCGTCCTGCTGTTAAGGAAAGGTTACTGCCAGGACCAGAAGGAGAAAATTACATTCACTGCTGTTACTGTAGTTGTAATGACCAGGGGTCATTCAATTCCCTACTCACTTGAACAATATCAGGATGTGGACATTAAAGAGAGGGAACAGTGTGAACATTTTTATTGGAAAAGCCAACATCAGGTTTTCAAATTAAATACAGGGTGTGTAGTAATGCATGACATTTAGCAGAAAAGACTTTTAAAATGGACTATAATATCATTAAGCATGTTTGAATATGTGTGTGGTTGCTTGGGTACAAGAACTGAGTGGCTATGAGTCTTTAAAGCCAGCCACGGGAAGCTTCAGAGCTTTGGGTATTTTATTGTGCAACATTGGTCAGTGACAGGTGATGCTTAGGTCAGAGCCCAGACTTCCCAACAGACAAGCAATCACGAACATGCCTTGTAGTTGATGTACAATTTAAGTTTCAGGTTTGGTGCTTTGCTAAAGGGCACATTGACATTGCACCAGAAGTGAAGTGGGACTGATCATGCTTCCAGCCTAATGCCAAACTTCTTTCAGAATCAAAATCAGAATACTTTATTGATCCCAGAGGGGAAACTTAATTTCAGTTACATCCCTTTAAAGACAAATCGGAAAACAAACATGGGGAAACACAGAAATGAGTTGACCTAGGAGCAGCTAGCTACCCAGCGCCCCTTTGCAATAGATGTGAAAAAACAACATTGGGAGAACAGAGAGGGAAAAAAAGTCAATTCCAGACTATTCCCAACAGGGGGTGTAGTCTGAGATCGAGAAAAAAGAACACCCCAGCATATAAGCTCATGATAACAAACAAAAACTCGAAGACTTGCACAAATGTCACCGCTCAGCCACGGAGGGGTGCGCACACAGCCTTACTCAGGCACATGCGCATCAACCCTCTGCAGCTGAACTGTAATGGAGCCAAAGAAAGCGTTGAGTCCAAGGTTGTGTGTGCCATGTGACCTCGTGTGTGTATGTGTAAGCCCATGGACTGCATCCCCACCCAGACTCAACAGTGTCTGCTGTCTGATGGTGACAAGGCCACGGCTGTTGCTGTTAAGACAACCTCGAAGAGTTCTGATCCAGAGACGAGTTCACAGGAGAAAGGTGCGGGATGGGAGGGGGTAGAGCATCTGTCTGCATCCAGGAGAATAGAGTGTTATCAGCCTACCAAGGCCGATGTGGAGGAGCCGAAAGAGAATTAAAGATTGCTTGGGTCAGGCAGACACAGTGAAGATTTTTCCGTCTGCCTTTAAGTCCCAAATGGTCAACTATGAGGCATGCCAAATGACCTCATTCGTCGGCCCATTACAGCCGAGCTGAGCTTACAACTTCTCCAAGTTGTTAACCATCCTGAGAAGAAGTCCAGGAATCACATCCTGCCTGTGATCTTGGGCTCTAATTTCGTAGACCAGGCGCAAGCGCAGGCGCACCTGCCATGCACCGGCCTTCGCCTTACGGACTGGGTGTGACCGGTGCACTCTGCAAGTTTCCTGCAGTTCCAAGAGAGGCGCACTCAAGGCGCAGAGAGGAAATTAATGATAAAACTAATATTTCTGCCTTGTTACATATCTTTAGGCTAACGTGTCAGCAGTCAAACTGTCATTTAGTAGCCGTCCATACTTAGCCCTGAAAGGCCCCGATGCTTTAAGACATGTCTGTAATGTGTAACGTTAGTGAATTCTGGTTATGTCCTGCCAGTTATCTACCAAGCAGAGCTAACGTAACCTCACTCTTCATTTTATTGATAGACTCTCAAGTCTGAACAGACCTCTGCAGAATAACTGCTGACTGTGGGTTGGAATGAACATTAGCACAAACAGTTTAGCCCCTGTGTTAGCCTTTAGCTCGTGCTCTATCTCTTTCCTGTTTATCTTTTTTCTGCTCTTCTGTACTTTTCTGTCTGACAGTTAGGCTTCTGTGTCCACCATCACTACAAAAGTTTTCACTATTTTGGCACTTGAGAGGAGAAGAGTCTGGCTAGTGATTTAGAGCCACGCTGTACTGGGAGGCGGGTTAAAGACCAGACATGCTGCTGCATTCTGGGTAATCTGCGAAGGTTTAAATGTACACGCAGGGAGATCTGATGTGTGAAATCACAAGGGCAGACTTAGCATCTCTCCTGACATTTATCTAAACATAGAGAGATGGGTCGTAAAGAGTGTAGGTATGCTGCTAGAGGAGGTAAAGTCAATAAATCCCAGTGCCCTCACAATGCAGGCTGTCAATTACCATCTCAGGAATCATTTTCAGAAGAGAAAAAACGCAGATCCCTCTTCTCACTACTAAACTTCTTCAGTCAGTGTGGTGTTGTCATAGAGACTTAGACTTGGCGTAAATCAACTCAGTGTTACTCAACCAGACCGGGAAGCTAAGAAGAAGCTACAAAGTATCATTTTGAAATAACCGTCATTGGCGCTGATAATCTTATTTTACAGTGTGGATTAAAATCAGCCATATATCTAGAAGGGAGACCTTTTCAAGATCACTTAGAAACGCCTCACATCCCTTTTAAAAAGACTTGATAGATATTAAAACATGGATGTGAATGATGACGTGTTCTGTCTCAATCTTTACATCTGAAAGTGTTTTACCAGACATTTCAAATTGCTTACTTCATGCACAGAGGGAGCAGGAAATAAGCAACATGACTCATTTGGACCTGAATGTTTCCTCTGCGTAATGCGTTGCTTTGTTTACTCTCAGTCAGTGGATGCCTGTGCTCTAATGGAACTCATTCAGGTGAATTGACCAAAGCCTGTAATTCACTACAATCACTGTTTAATGCATGTGTGCGCCAGGAGACGCTACTGTTTACCTCTTTAGCAACTTAGAGTCTAAGTCCTTTTTTTTCTCCACAATATAATTTCGTGTTCAGCTCATGTTGGTGAAATCCAATGGTAGGAACTGGAACAATATAAGGCTGAGAGTCACATGGGAAATGTTGAGTCCTGTGGGAATAAAAGGGGTTCATGGTGGAGATTATGGATTCAGCTTTGAGGGGATGATTCTTTTTATTACAAAGTGGATGTTTGCGCTATGTTTATAGTTTTACATCACAGTTGTGGTACGCTGGGCCATAACCTGAATCCACCTGGGCTTCTTTGCTTCTCTGCAGGTCAGTTTGAGATTTTCAAACGTCACATGGGCTGTCAGTAGTTTGACTTTCTGTATTCCAAGCTGGGACTCTCATGTGGAGTGTGCATGTTTTCCCCGTGCAAGCCTGGATTCTCTTTGGGTACGCCAGCCTCCCCCACAGTCAAAAAACATGCTCATCGGGTTAATTAATGATTTTTAATTACCTGCGATTGACTGGCGACCAAGACAGGGTGTGCCCCACTTCTCACCTGGAGACAGCCGGGATAGGCTTCAGCCATCCGCAACACCAACCAGGATGGGCGGTAGGAAATGGATGGATAATCCATATCTCCATCATCCTGTCTTCAGTAGTCCATTGGTGGAGTTTGATGGTCCAGCCTCTTTCTCTCCTTCTGCCTCTGTCTCAGTGATGGACGTCTTTCTTTCTGCTGTCTGACCTGTCAAAGCTGAATCTCAAAGTCTTCTCTTCACAGTAACTGAAACTGCGACTGAGACACTACCACCTCTTTGAAGCTGTGAAGCTTGAAGCTGTTGTCTCTCAGAAACTGGTCTTCTGGTACTGGTTCTGGTTTGGCTCTGCCAGACCTCTTCCTGTCAGAGTCTCCAGTCCTAGTTTCTGAGAGTCTTTGGATGCTGAAGGAAACTCTCCTCACTGAGCTCACCTTGACTTTCTTTAACTTCATTTCTCTGTGGTAAAGACCTGTTTCTGTAAATGTTCTGATGCTCTGTCTCTCTTTCTGCATGAATGACCTTTCCCAGACAATTGGACTCGAGTCAAAGAGACTTGACTTGAGGGGGACTCGAGTTGCAAATTTGACAACTTGCAACTTGACTTGAGGGTAAAAAACTTGACTTGAAAGAAAATGACTTCAGACTTGACTCAACAAGTCAGACGACACACAGCGTGTTCACCTCTCTATATTTCACACTTTTATTGACTGATTGATTGGAGACAAGCGAGATCACAAGCACATAAGCAACCAATGGGCACACACAACACAGTGCAGTTGTTAGCTAATAATGGCAAATGCCCCGAGCCTGTAGCCAGTTCGGCTGCTCCAAAAGTAGAGCAAAATTGGAATGGAAAAAGGAGGAACGTGCAATGCAAGATATTCCACGCTAAAATATATGAAAACCTTGGAACAACGTCCAACTTTATCAGCCATTTAAAGACTGCACATGAAGCCTAAGAAGTGAAACCAAGCCAACACTGTTAGAAGTGTGTGTGCATGTGTGTGTGTTGGTGATACGTTTGTTGATCCTGTTTTAAACATTGTTGCTAATAATAAGACAAACAGTTTCACTCACTACTGTTGGGAACGTTGATATGGGCTACTGTGGCCTGTGTGACTGCATAAATAACATCCATCCATGGCAGCAAGCCCCCATCTCCCAACACTTTATCACTCTTCATAACAAACATCCTGTCAAGACTCGTCAGCAGAGGAAATAACTCCAAAGCAAAACCTGTATTCCGTCTCATTTAGCCTCAGATAAATTTTTCCTCTGATTATAGTTTAATATTGTCCTCTGTGTTATTCTTTTGGAAGGTGGATAAAGGACCTCATGCCAGCAAAACAAATGCACATGGCCAGGCACTATACGCAGCTTAATCTGTGCCTGATGATAAATGACATATTAAAATATAATCATACCTCTTCCTTGTAATATCAAAATATATGGTTTAATCCATACAGAGCTGCAGACTCATGTGTGGTAATTTTTGGCATTTACTTAGGGAAGATAAGGTTTCTCTCTTCAAGATATGAACCTGAGACATAACCTGTGACTTGACTCAACAACCCTTGTGACTCGACTCGACTTGACTTGCCCACAACAGAAAAACTGGAGACTTGCTCGAGACTTGGACCAAAGGACTTGCTTCTTGCTTGGGACTCGGATCGCAGGGACTCAAACATGTCAGTATCAAGTTTATTTAGATTACTCCTTTTTTTTTCATTATGCTAATCCTTGTTTCTCATCTTTTTCAGTTCCTGTCTACCTGCTTTCCCTCACTGGTGATCACCTGGCCCCTCCCTAATGTGTTGCACCTGTGTCTTGTTAAGCTCACTCCCCTTTCCTTCTTAAGCTCTGGGGTTTCTTCACTTCTCTGCCAGATTATCACTTCCCACTTTGGTTGATACATCCAGCCTGATACTTCTAGTGATCTTCGTGTTTTGACCCCTTTGCCCGAACCTGGTTACCTGATTTTTGCCTGCCAGATTTGTACCTCAGCCTTTGCTGTTTGCCTTCCTGTGTGCCGTGCCTATACCTTGATTAAACGACTTGTGAACATTCCGACTGTCCCTGCTTTGGAATCCTTCCTCTGTGCCTGACAGCACAATTGTACCTTTTCCTGCTCATTTTTAGAACGTTTCACAACTTTCTGCAGAACAACACTGTTCAGTAATGCTCACCATGAGGGTCTGGTACCACGGTGTGTTCAGCTCGACTTTAATATACACAGAGATGGTTGAAAGGAATCAAGAAAACTTAGGACACCTGTAGGAACTGGTAGCTCTAATTTTCAAGGCTTGCCAATCCCCATTTCTGTTGAACAGCTTTAAATTGTTAAAGGGCCTTTATGTATAATTATGAAACGCTTATTGTTTTCAGTTTTGGGTAACCTTAACTTATTCCTTAACCTCTGGCAGTCAACACTTACTTTTTTTTTTTTTTACCATTTCAAGATTTTTATTGGACTTCAACTGCTTGAAATCCAATCAACAACTGGAGAAATTAGGGTGTTTTAAAACTTCTAACTCACAGAGCTTAGATTTTGTTGCTATCGTCAATAGATGGAGCACACAGTCTCATAAGAAGTCAAAGGTTAATTGCAAAACTTGAATAGAGGAGCTGATAGAGAGTAGCTGAAGCTGTGGTTTCAAAGATGGAACAACTCTGATCTGAGAACAGCTGTGTGTGAGCAGGATGCCAATGACCTGAGAATGCATCACTGGAAGACAAGGAAGGATCAATGATGAGTCGATGATCAGACGAGATCAGGCAGAGATTAGTTAATGAGGAATTCAGTGAAGCACAGGAGAAAACTGGAGTTGTGTTAGAGATGATGAAACATTGATGTCTAATCCTGAAATTCCACAACATCCTCCATCCTTCAAGCACAATGAGCTCCGACTAATCCAGAACACAGCAGCCAGGATCCTACTCAGAGTCTGAAAACATGAACACATCAGCTTCAGCATCAATCAGCTTAAATGAAATATAAGGTCGCTCTCATCACTCATCAGTGCAACCATGGAAACTACCCACCTTCCTTACCTCACTGAACTCCTTACCCAGCAAACCACAACCCAGAATTCTTGTTCAACCCTCACATCCCTCCATTGAGATCCTTGATCGTGAACACCACTCCATCCAGGGACTTCTGCAGGGTTGGCCTCAAGATGCAGCGTCCTCATCCATGTAGGAGGAGATGCTGAGCTTTATTTGACGCTCTACGTTGGACTTCCACATGCTAAGCCTTCCTCCCTTTAAAGCCTTGCGCTCCAAAGCTAATCCATGACCCAAGGTTTTTACCTAATTGCCCTCTGTCAGTGCAGCAACTCCTGTTATCCTAAGTGGTTGGCCCCTGTGTAGGCTTTCACAAGCTTAGTGCGAAACAGCAGTATCACACAGGAGCAGGGACTAATTAGCTAAAAGAGTCAATTAATGCAGCTTAAATGTATAGAACGCCACCCTAGACAGTGACTGATGATCCAAAACGACCAAAGGTGACATAAACCCAATGATCTTCTAACCTTTGCAGAGTGACGCCCTAACTGCCCTTTGATCACCACAGAATACAAACTGTTTACCAGCTACAGATGCACAAAGAAGCTCCAGTTCATTAAGTATTTATGATGATGTGCACCTCTGTGCAGGTCAAAGCATTTCAGACTATACAGAGGAATTCTAATTTGCATTCATGTTTCATGTACATAAATGCAAACATGACGCTTGATTAGCATAATGTTTTTTTTTTCTTGAAAAACCTACACACCTCCCACTCTTTCTGCACACACAGGTTTGATTTACTCTGAATGCAGCTCTCTAAAGCTTTACTCACAGCAAATACATGTCAGCACATATTAACATATGATAATTCAGAGTAAAAGTGTGTTTCCTTATGAGCGGGGACCCTTTTACTACAGGAAATAAAACATTACTATCACAGGAGAAAAATGGGCATCTGTTAAATGTTAAACCTGAAAGGGATGGATCATTTATTTTACTTATCTCTTGTTTTGAAGAGGGGTTGTGTGAGGTGCTCGTTGTATTAGTTACAGGTGAAGCTTGGCTGAATTTAAAAGCATCACACAGTTGAGCAGATTTGTCAACTGAACATTCAAGACATCCATCCCAGAGTTACCTCATGTGTTAAGCAGTGCTAACTTCTGCTGCCTTAGTTTTAGTTTGAATGTACTACAGTATCTTTGGACTGCTGTTTATATAGAATAGAATAGAATAGAATAGAATAGAATAGAATAGAATAGAATAGAAAATACTTTATTCATCCCTGTGGGGAAATTCAGGAGTCACAGCAGCAACCGAGAAAACAAAAGTAAGAAAGTGCAAAAAGATCCATAAGAAAATAGATGCTGACAGCTTGTCCATCATTCTCCAGTTCAGCCAGCCTCCACCTCCACAGGGTCCAGGACTGAGCTTCTTCAGCAGTCTGTTCAGTCTCTGTCTCCTGGATCCTGTCTGCTCACACCAGGTGAAGCTCTTCCAACAAGGTGTTGGTGTTCGATGTTAGCTCTGTTGGCCATGTCTATGCATAGCATGATGCTACTCTGCCTTCTGGTATTCCCCCTGTTGCCGGGTTAGCATGGTTAGCGTGTCCATCTTATTGGAGATAGATCTTGCGTTCTCAAAAATGATGTATGGAAGCAGGGGCGTAGCTACAATTAGGCAAACACAGGCAGTTGCCTGGGGCCCCAAGAGTCCCAGGGGCCCCCAAAGCATCTCTTAAAAACTGATTTATGAAGTTCTCTTCAATTGAAAGCATTTCTTTTTTTCTAAATCTTACTTCACATGCTTTGAAATACATCAAAAGGCTTAATCTTTAATGATGGTTTTGGGTACCCCCCCTCCATTCTTATTCAATGACCTACTCCATGTTACAACACATCTGAAAATTTGATTCAGGAAGAAAGTGGTAAAAAACACTTTTTTCCCATTTTTTCTTATTTTCAACCAAGTGGAACATAAAAACAATGTTGCTCTGAGATCTGAGATAAACATATAAGACTTTTAGGTTTTAAGGACTTTATCTAGCCCAGGAAAATAATTTTCTCAAAATTAAACTTTTTGAGTTGGTGATAAACATTACTGTACAAAATCTCTTTTTTGGATACATAATCACTGGACAGGGGGTCAAATAAAAATACATTAACTTTAAAATAATATTACCAAAAAGTATGATAACTGTAAATATCACCTCTTTCAGTAGATTTTTTTTTTTCCAGTTTTACGTTGTGCTTGATATTTACATACTTTCTCTTTACTAAATGATTATATTTCAATTTTTACTTATTGTAATGTTTTTCACTTATCATACTTTCTTGTTTGTTACCGTTACTCTATAAGTACCCCATTATGGGTCAAATAAGCTGTCAATTGACCATAAAAGATTTCAAATCCAGGACAAAGTGGACTTAATTATGTATTCACTTTTTTCAAAATCAAACTAAAGTACAGAACTTGAGGAAATGCATTTAGTTGCATTAAGTTACCATGTACAAGATTAGCACTGTCTCATGCCTTGATTCTCGGAAGAGACAGTGGACCCAGGGAAGGCCAGTCTATCTCTGAGGAAGATGAGTTACAAGGACATGGAGGACCCCATTGACTGGGTTTGTCTTAGACCCCCCAAACCACTACATACACCCCTGGATGGAAGGACAGGTCAATGTGTGACTTCTTAGCTCTCACCTGAGAACCAGTACGTCGTCCTCACCTCCTTCTCCTCACCTTGTGGGAAACATCAGGCCTTGCACCAGTTAGCACTGACATGCTAAAGGCTACTAACAGCTGATATCACATGTAAGCAATGCAGCTATGGTTACATGTAGGATCTCGATTTCTATTTCTATCTCCATTTCTACTTGTATATAAGATCTCCCTCTTTTTTACATTTTGTTTGGCTTACGTATTTATCAGGTGTAAAACCAGGACCTTGACAGTGGAATGTTGTGCTTTCCAATTGTGAATGTGTGCTGGTATGACAATCAATCTCCTGTTCCACCACATCCAAAAGGTGCTCCGTTGCAGTGGTTCACAAACTTTTTTCAGTGATGCACCCCTATGATATGTATTTTTCTTTTTTTTTTCCCCACCAAGTACCCCCTAACAAGCACAAAGCAGTTTTGGATGAAAAAAAAGAAGAACATAGAACTGTACTATGAGTGTCTTTTGGATATAATAATGAATTTATTAACTTAAACATATATTGGATTCAAACAAATGGTAATATAGGAATTTTGCTTGGTTGCTAGATGAATATATATCTTTGAAACTTGCATACCCCTTGGAGTGCCCTTGCGTACCCTCAGGGGTACACATACCCCTATTTGAGAACCACTGCTCTATTGGATTGAGATCTGGGGACTGTGGAGGACATTTGAGTACAGGGAACTCATTGTCATGTTGAAGAAATCAGTCTGAGATGATTCCAGCTTTATGACATGGAGCGTTATTCTGCTGGAAGTAGCCATCAGAAGATGGGTACACTGTGCTCATAAAGGGATGGACATGGTCAGCAACAATACTCAGGTAGGCTGTGGACTTTAAACCATGCTCAGTTGGTACTAAGGGCCCAAAGTGAGCCAAGAAAATATCCCCCACACCATTACACCACCAGCAGCAGCCTGAACCGTTGATACAAGGCAGGATGGATCCATGCTTTCATGTTGTTCACGCCAAATTCTGACCCTACCATCTGAATGTGGAGCAGAAATCCAGACTCATCAGACCAGGCAACGTTTTTTGGTTTCAGTTTCCTGTTCTTAGCTGACAGGAAGGTCACCCGGTGTGGTCTTCTGCTGCTGTAGCCCATCTGCCTCAAGGTTGGACGTGTTGTGTGTTCAGAGATGCTCTTCTGCAGACCTCGGTTGTAACCAGTGGTTATTTGAGTTACTGTTGCCTTTCTATCAGCTCCAACCAGTCTGTCCATTCTCCTCTGACCTCTGGCATCAACAAGGCATTTTAGCCCACAGAACTGCTGCTCACTGGATATTTTCTCTTTTTCTCAGACTACACTCATTCTTCAATATGTGCTTCCGTATTACTCCTTAATAAATCCTGTACTTATGGTTGTTTTAAGATAAAGTAAGACTCGTTTTGTATGGGGTGAGTGAAAACGCTGTCACTTACAACAAACTGATGGTTTCATTTTATTTTGTACCTTTTTTCAACTTTAATTATGTTGATAGAGGTATATGAAAGGTTTGGTTATATGATGCTACACTGACAGATGCTTTTATTCACACTGAGCCTCTTTCAGATGAACACATTATGTATTTTATAAAAAGACTTTTGGAAGAAGTATATTCTGTTTTTGGGATAAAGCTGGTTGGTTGAAGAACTCTGGGTGTGTAATATGAATATTTAAAAGAAAATGTCTGGCATGTATTTGGATTAAACAGGGAGTGAGAGCTGTTCTGAAGGTACAGTAAACTTCACTTACTGATTCCCCAAATGGTAGTGAGGAAAATCTTCACCTCTTCAGAAAGGTTAATGTTACTGAGTTCCCACACTGAAGCGAGCTGAATTCAAGCAGCAGGTGAACCGCCCGAGGCGACAGTGACACTTCTTCCTGAGAGCTGCGCTGCCAGCTTCTGTTACAGAGCTCCCATCCTCAGCAAACACCAGCTGAAAGCAGAGTCACATTATCACTGTGGAAAGGAAAAACATGCACAGGCTTGTATGTGTCACAGAAACTCCTGGTGTGTGTGAGTGTGTCTTTCTGAAGACTCAGGAAAGACGTTAACTTGTTTAATGCAATGAATCCAGGTTTGTATTTCAAATTTAGGTCAGAAAATAAAACATCTAGAGCTCATCCAATAATGCCTCCTTACTTTTCAGTAGCTAATGCTCACAGTTTATCACTGAACATGTCAAATACATATATTAGAACATGAGCACAGAGTGGCTTTGGGAAGGAAAAGTGCTGCAGGTTTCATCTGAAGGTTTACCAACATTTCAAAGGCTGAAACTTTTCCTTTGCCTTGGGCTTAAACATTCATAAACTTTGTGTATCATGCTGCAGCAGATGCCTTGATAAATCATGGTTGTCATAGTAACCTACATGTTTTTGGCTCAGCAGGCAGGGAAACAGCGACTGTCAGATGAGCGCTGGAAAGATCTGATCTGGTAAACACAGCGCAAGAAAACAGAGATTCAGTGATCGGAGCAACACAAAAACTTAAGACCTGCAGGTCTCTCTTTTAAACACACACACAAACACACACAAACGCACAGGAAAACACATTCTTACCAAAGTTAAATAGGTCTTTTAAATTAAAGTGTTTGTTTGTTGTTACATTCTGTTTTTTATACATACCAAAAAAATAATTTTAACCTGTTGTTTGGTAAAAACTCCCACAGATTTAAAATGGAATAGTATAAAATGGGATGAGTGGAAATAAAAATATAATTTAATCATGTATAACATAATATAATAGAACAATGCCTTTGAAGCTTAAAAACCCTCTCTAGATTTGGGTGGCTCTGTTCCTCAGTTGCTGAGTGCTGAGTTGGCGCAGATGTCGAGGTGGACCAGCTGGTGCCCAAAGACCTCAGACCAACAGGCTTCTCCATGTTTTCACCAAACAACCGCATAAACATGCAGCTCACAGATGTCCTCTGTGAATCACTCTGGGAATATTTCACACCCACTCTCATTACTTAACCACTCAATTCTTCAAATTCAAGACACTCAGTCATGGAGTATTCGACTCAACATGAAAGAAATGTGGAAAAAAACAAACAAACATCAACTGCTGCTTGTTGGTAATAAAGGAAATAAATGACTTTCCTGTGAGTTGAAGAGTTGACCTAAAAATTTCACTGCTTGTTTTTGAAGCCTTCAATGGTCAGGCTCTGGTTTATATTTGTGTCCATCTTACTTCTTATGAGCCTGTTTGTTGCCTGAGATCCTCCAGCAGGGCCCTGCAAGCACTTTCTAAAACCAGATTGATCAGACAAAGTGGCCGTGCTGTTAGGGCCCCTAAGCTTTAGGACTCCCTGCACAGGGATCTCAGGTAGGAAAACTCAGTGTCTTCTTCAAAATCTCTTCTCAAACCCCACTTTCTTCTTATTGCGTTTTTTTTATTTATTTATTTTTAAACTTTTTTCTTCTTTGACATTGTTTTATAACTTGATTTATTTATGTGTTCTTAAATGTATTTTGCTTCATTGTCAAAAAACTTTGATTTGAATGGTGCTATGTATAACAAAATGTGAATTGGATTGTGTTGGATTGTATTGGGTAGGAATGGGTGGACTGTGTTGGACTGTGTTGGATTGTGTTGGGTTGGATTGGGTTGGATTGTAATGGGTTGAATTGTACTGGATTGGGTTGGATTGTACTGAATTTTGTTGTATTGTGTTGTATTGTGTTGGTTTGCATTGGGTTGGATTGTGTTGGATTAGACTGGATTGGTTGGATTGTGTTGGGTTGGATAAATTGGACTGTGTTGGATTGTGTTGGGTTGGATTGTGTCGGATTAGACTGGATTGGTTGGATTGTGTTGGGTTGGATTGGGTTGGACTGGTTGGTATGTGTTGGGTTGAATTGTGTTGGATTGTGTTGGATTGTGTTGGATTGTGTTGGATTGTGTTGGATTGTAATGGGTTAGATTGTATTGAATTGTATTGGATTGTAATGGGTTGGATTGGGTTGGATTGTACTGACTTTTGTTGGATTGTGTTGTATTGTGTTGGTTTTTATTGGGTTGGATTGTGTTGGATTAGACTGGATTGGTTGGATTGTGTTGGGTTGGATAAATTGGACTGTGTTGGATTGTGTTGGGTTGGATTGTGTCGGATTAGACTGGATTGGTTGGATTGTGTTGGGTTGGATTGTGTTGGACTGGTTGGTATGTGTTGGGTTGAATTTTGTTGGATTGTGTTGGATTGTAATGGGTTAGATTGTATTGAATTGTATTGGATTGTAATGGGTTGGATTGGGTTGGATTGTACTGACTTTTGTTGGATTGTGTTGTATTGTGTTGGTTTTTATTGGGTTGGATTGTGTTGGATTAGACTGGATTGGTTGGATTGTGTTGGGTTGGATTGGGTTGGACTGGTTGGTATGTGTTGGGTTGGATTGTGTTGGATTGTGTTGGATTGTGTTGGATTGTAATGGGTTAGATTGTATTGAATTGTATTGGATTGTAATGGGTTGGATTCGGTTGGATAGTACTGACTTTTGTTGGATTGTGTTGTATTGTGTTGGTATGTGTTGGGTTGGATTGTGTCGGATTAGACTGGATTGGTTGGAATGTGTTGGATTGGATTTGGTTGGACTGGTTGGATTGTATTGGGTTGGATTGGGTTGGATTTGGTTTGGCTGTGTTGGATTTATACAGGATATGCTGATGCATTTTGATGTTGAAAGTCTGTGAGGTCACTGGTCTAATTTCTCAAGATTGTTTATTTACATAAAGAATAAAACAATCATGCAGGGACTGTATGAATGTCCAGCAAAAGATTAGTGGTATGCATGAGCCAAGTTAATGGCCCATAAAGCTTGAGATTAAATGGAGGTATAACTCCAAGCAGCTGTTATATTGCTTATTTTATTATTCAAGGTTTTCTACTGTGCTTTTGTACACAACAAAAGCTTTTACTCTGTTCGAGATCACCAAACTTTCTCTTTCTCTTTGTTTAACAGATTGACACACTGATTACAGCTATTTGTGTAGTCTTGTAATAGAATCTCAATTTTCCGGCTGAAAAATGTTTTCTTGATCTTCCTTCAGCCACACTGTACGCTCGCCAGGTTTATTGCTGTTTATGAGAGGCGTAATCAGCATCTGCATCCCTTTTATGGTGTAATCAGAATTTATTGGGCCAATTATTTGCAGTCTTGCATGTGGCTAACGCTGCTGCCAAACAGGCTGTGCTATAACAGAACAGTAGGACTAATGGTCCCATTTGTTGAATAAATGAACGTGCATATGGGCCCTAGACATGAAGTTGTGCTTGTTGACAAGAAAGACAAGTATTTATAGTGGCCACTGGGCCCCGTGTCAAACCCTGATTGAGAACGATTTTTTCATGATCACAAATTATTTAAAGATTTTATTCAAAGGTCCCATATTATGCAAAAATCACTTTATTAAGTCTTGTAGTGAAATTTGTGGGTCTTTGGCTTTCCTCACAGCTCACAAAATGTGATATTTAATGACAAAACCTATACTCAGTGTTGCTTGTGAGTATAAAATCCTGACCTAAAACGTGCTGTTTGGATCTTGGGGATTTGCTGACGTCAGCGATTCCCTTTGTTGACCAATCAGGAGCAAGTCTGACCTGATTGGTCCACCGGAGCAGATACCCCCACCCACTCTCTCCAGCAGCTGGGAAGAGCATGCTGAAGTTAGAGGGCCATCACTGCTCTGTTTTCGGCTGTATACAGCCACATAGTTCCACGCACAAGCTTCCCATCTCGGGAGAAGACAAGGCTAAGTGGCTAAAGTTCATTTACCAAGGAAATGTGCCAGCTACACTCACTAAAACTGTGTATGTGTGTGCTAGCCACTTCACGGCCGACTGCTTTTCCAACTTTGGACGGTACAGCAGAGGGCCAGCAAATAGACCGGTCCTGAATCCAGGCGCATTACCAACCATCCACCAACAAACCTCAGACCCTGGAAATGTGAGTATTTTAAATGCTGTGTGCTGTGGAGCAGATGTAAGAGCTTTTCCTCAGTGTCCCCCCTGTCTCTGTGTTAGCTTCAGGATGCTAACTTTAGCTGCGGTTAGCCTGTTGTTTTAGCCTGTAATGTTACGATAAACAAGCTTCGCTGTTTTCTAAACATTGTGCACTCGGAGCTCGTGGCCCCTCTTTCAGTGACGCGGAGGAGCGCGTTGGTATCAGCGGTATCAGCGGTGGCTCATTTACATATGAAGGTCACGCCCACTAAATCAGAGCGTTCTGAACAGAGGGACTATGAGAGTCTGGAAACAATGCTGCTGTGCTTGATTTATTGGCTTTTTGGTCCAAAACATGTTACTACCATTTCATGAAGACATCAATGATCCATATTAAACTGCAGAAAAGGAGCAGGATATGGGACCTTTAAATTAAAACAGTACAAGGATATTTTGTCAGATTTTGAAACTGGGAAATGTCATTACTTAATGGAAAATGTTTGCTCTTCTCAAACTTGTTGCCAGCAGTGTGTCTAAAAGCAGATGGGGTGGGAGCATGTTTACCATTGCGCTGTATCACTTCTTCACTCCATCACTCTGTAATCATTTGGGAACCAAAGGGATCTGTTTCTTGAGTTTGTGAACTGAACTGTTGTCCCATGTTTTGCCTGCTAATAGAATTTTAAGAGCTCAACAGTTTGGGGACTCCTTTGTGTATTTTTTGTTTCATTGTATGACTCCAGTTTTCAGTGGGTGACAAGCCAAGAATACAGTTTGGTATTGCCTTGCTTGTCTCTGTAGCAGTATGTGTTGCTGTGAATCCTGCATTAATGTAGTCTTCGGAGATATATAAGCTATGTACTCTGGTACCACAACGTATGCTGGCTTTTGAGCTGTAACTGACAAACGCCAAATGGCAGCATCTCCCATTATCATAATCAATTTCCCCTACACAGTTTGCCAGGTTGATAAAGTATCAAGAAGGAAGAACACAGTCCAGTCCTTACCTCTGTGCCAGTCCACTAAAACAACATATAAAGTGACACTAAAAGAGCAGCTGTCTGTCTGCACTAATGACTCAGCCACACTGGCAATCTGTAGCGTGTTCAGGCATGCTTTAACCCCAAAGTCCAGTTTGTTTGGCCAGTGTGACCACAATTGTCCTCTGCTTAAGTTTCAGCAATGTTCTTTGTATTCTCCATTGTACTGACTCTTATGAGGCCTCGCTTCTTATGAACAGACAAGCAACCGTGCTTGAGTACGGTAAAGTTTGGATAGCCAGTGTGACTGCACCCTAAGAACTGGTGCAGACCTGATCCAGCTTTAAACTATAACCTTCACTAAAGAGTAAAGTTTGAAGTCTGTCCCTAAAAGTAGAGGTGTTCCCAATAGGCACAATGGGCCAATTGAGCTTCTTCGAAGAAACAAAGTCTTTGTGATTTCAGAGGTCAGTACAGCCACACAGCGCTGTCTGGAGTGACACAGACTGCAGCAGAGGACTAACCTGGAGCGGACCATGATGGAATATTGGTGAAAAACATGAGTTTTTGGACGATTAATGCAGTTTTAGGAGCGGCGCTGTCTATGCCCCGATGGATCCCATCATATGGACGTCCGCTGCACGATTTTGGATCTAAAAATCTCCCGAAGCACTGCTTGGATCAGGAAAACCTTCTGGGTGAGTATTTTGTTCTACTTCATTCTATAAACAATGTAAAAGCTGGATTAACCAAATTTATCCTTTAATGATAGTGAGTGGGCTGACAATTTACAACCAACATATCAAAGCTAAAAGGTTGCCTAACACCCAATTTCACCAAACACTCATCATGAGACTGAGAGAAATCTGTCTTTGAGGTAAAATGCAGGAATTACAAATGTAAACAGGTTATTTTTTTATGAAAACACTAATTACAGAAATGAGTTTAAGTGCTTAGAAAGGGACCTGGATGATTAACATATGAAGAAGCTGAGCTTTTAATTAGAAACAATTACATAATTATCATAACACAGTTAATTGCTGTAGTGCAACAACCAATGCATTAATGTTTTGATCACAGTGGATTCTCCTCAATCTGCTCATACCTTTAAAAATAATAATCATACCCATGAAAATAACAGTACTAGTGCATGTTTGATTTATTATTAAGCACATCATATTCCGTCTTTCATTTTCTGTGATGTTTTACAAAACATTTTTGTAAATATTGTTTTGAGAACCCCCAAAAAAGAAAGCAGCTACATTTGATTTTCCTCTTTGACGAATATCATCACAAAACAAACTTTTGCAGCATTGTATTGTGAAACTCTCGGCTGTGAGGGAAACTGAAATGACTTTTTTGCATTACAGTGTCAGTCCACTCTCAAGGGGTCAGAGGCAGATCACATGGTAATCACTGTAACCAATACAGGCATTGAACCACTTATAAAAGCAAACATTACCTGTTTTTTTTTTTTTTTTGCTGAAATGCTGATGCAGTGAAGCTCTCAGTAATGGCTGAGCATGTGAGAGGTGAGCCTGACAGCAGCCTGTTATCCAACGGAAAGCTTAGCGTGGAGATACATTAGCAGCATATATTATCATAATGGTATTACAGAACAAGGTCAGCCTGCAGGTACGGAGAGGAAAAAACATCCAACAGAGGAAAACAACAGCAATGAAGCCCTTTTAAGTGTGCTTACACAATGCTTTTAGATGGCATCTGTTGGAAGTGCAATTTCAGAGGCTATTTCTGGATCTTTGAGTGGAGAAAAGTAAGATTTATCATGTTTAACCTGCAGTTTGCTCAGCGCTCAATAACTACTGTAAGACTGTAATAAAGACTAAAAACATGAAACCTGCTCCAATAGTTTCATAAAGGAACAAACCCATACAGCTGATACAAAGCCCCTTATGGAGACCTTATAGCTAGTGGCTGCAAATATCCCTCCCAAAGGATTCTATCAGCCGCTGAAGGTCAGAGACCTCTTCTTTAAGTCCAATTAAAATGACATTAAAGTGCATATTTTATGAGAGACCATTTACATGCGCTGCATGAATAAACCTTCCTGTGTCTTTTTACAACAAAACAAGACAAAGAGACTCTGACGGTGCTACGGCAGCCCTGACGCAGTCATAAGGCAGAGAAGCTTCCAGATGGTCACACTAATATTTAGGCTGATGTGGTTTCATAATGTTTGCTACATAATCATTCAACTTTAGCTTTTAAATAAATAATAGAAAGCTCCTGGATTTTTCTTTAACCCTGTAATGCCAAACAGGAACATTTATTCATACATTTCAAAGACCTCTGTCTCATCACCATGATGAATAAATTCCTTGAAAACCCATTTAAAAATGTCCTTTACCCACTTGAGGATTATTATAACACTACAGACAGCTGGAGTTGTATTTTGGCCCTTTTTAAAATGCCTACTCTCATAACATCATCCACATTTTTTTTTCTTTTTTTTTATTTCATTTCATTTCAAACTGTAATAAGCTGTGGTAAGAAAGACATCTAAATTATTACTTATTTTTTAAGCTAAGTATTTTCTGCATTTTTTTTTTTAAAAAGTACATTTGTTTAAAAGTTCATCCAAAAAAAGTTGTCAACCCCCCTAATTTATCAAACGCAACACACAAACAAAAAAACATAAACAAAATGATATAGCAATATTTTTTGCAAATTTTATTTAAAGGGTTTACAATTTTCTTAGTTTGAAAAAAAGCAATTTTCTGGCTATGGGAAGGTTATTTATATATAAATATATATATATATATATATATATATATATATATATATATATATATATATATATATATATATATATATATATATATATATATTTATATTTATATACTTTTTGTGGCGACGTTTCATCAAACACTGACTTAAACTAAAAAGAAACATGCATAGATAAGATATCATTTTTTGTTAGAGATGATAGTGATACAGTGCTCTATATTTAAATGGGGGGAAAACACAAAGTTATCTCACCATTTGGAATCACCTTTACATTATCATCATGATCAGAACAGATTGCTGGTAAAAGGAAGGTGTTATAAGGAAAACTGTGGCTGTTGTCACCTTTTTACATCATAAAACAATTTGTGCCTTTACTCTGTTATTTTGAGGGTGACAGAAGAAAGAAAATCAGACATTTACAAATAGTTACCACTGGTGTGATTAAACCCTCGAAAGTAAAACATGATCCACTGTGAGTCTGTGTCCTGCACTCTAACCACTCAGCCACTGACTCTCCTGCATTAGGGACAAACAATCTAATATCTAACATGTCCTGATCACCGTTATTCCAGTTTGGTATGACTGGGGCAGTAGACCTGTCTGAGGATAACGCCAGTGTCCTCAGGCGAGCTCAGGGAGGACGGAAACCTCTCATGGAGCTGAAGGACAAAGCTTGCTTGATCTTGATGTTCAGTATGAATACGGACCGTGAAAGCGGGGCCTCACGATCCTTCTGACTTTTTGGGTTTTAAGCAGGAGGTGTCAGAAAAGTTACCAAAAGGTCTCAATTTATGTTTCAGACCAAGAACATCATTCATTACAGTTCCAGTTTAATTTAATGTGACACATGGGCTCTAATTTCGTGGCGCAGCGCAGGAGGCGCAAGCCTGGCGCACTCTGCGCAGCGCTAATTCCGTGCTGCGCACTGTGCCGTGCGCTGCCAATTGGACAATTTGGTAGATCGTCTGTGCAGAGATGGGTGTGACTGCGCGCCAGGGGGAGTTGACGGCGCACCAGGGGGAGCTGTCAGCAGATTCATGTTGGCGTGGTGACAATTTAGTGCCAAAAAAGTGCGCTGAAAGCTCGCCAGCTCCAACCTAGTCTATCCTTGGCGCAAAGCGGAGCGCACCCCACGCAGCTGTAATTTGGTGACAGGCGCACATGTGCACATGCAATTAACAATCACAGCAATCACTATTTAATGTAACTGTCTGAACCAGCATATACATTTATATCTATATTAACTGTCCCATCACATCTGATGTCAGATTAAAGCCGTTTGTCATAATGGAAAGTTAACCTGACGGCAGCTGGAAGTTTGATGCACATCTTACAATTAAACAATGAACAGCCTTAACATCTGATACTGAGTATAAATCTGGTTCTCTCATTTCATTTAATTTAAAGAAAAGAGGGAGAGAAAAGACGAAGGAAAAGAAGAGAAAAAAAATGTGTGTCACTCAGGACTTACCTGTGATTTCCCATATTTCTCTGTTTTAGTCTTTATTTTTAACGTGATCTACAAAGATGGAGTACATTGTTATAAAGAGGATGAGGTGGAGACACTGGGAGAGTATACAGTATATCACCAAAGGTTCTGCTATTTGGCGATGACAAACCAGGAGTGCAGGTGGATCAAAAGTATTCTGAATGGATAAGCCAGCTGTGTAACTGTCTCTTAATTTTGTTCTCCTATTTATGACAAAGGAACAGATTAAATCTGTCCCAGGAGCTGGCCCACACGGTGATGCGTTTCGTGTCCTCCGATGCACCCTGCTGTCCATTCTCCTGCAGCAGGGACAGCGGCTCTGACCGTCTCCGCTACCGGGTCTTTCCAGCACACTGTTTCCGCGGTGCTGGGAATCATTCAGACCAATCAGACGCTGCGCCTCAGCTACAGGGCATTTAAAGGCGAGTAGAGGCGCTCATTTGATTGGTGAAAACAGCGCTTGGCTGTGTTAAACCCACTCACGGCTTTTCTCCTCCCTCTCTGCAATTTGCACGGAGGTAGACGTGGAAGCGTAGTTCTGCGCTCCTCTGCGCCTTCAGTGAGCCTCTCTTGGCACTGCAGGAAACTTGCAAAGTGCGGCGGTCACGGCCTGTCCGCACGGCAAAGGCCGGCACAGGGCAGGTGTGCCTGCGCTTGCGCCGGGTCTACGAAATTAGAGCCCATGGAGTTGACAAAGCGTCTTTCAGAAGCCCGTTGGATCTTCTCTGCGACACAGCTAAGGTAAGCCTGCGCGGGACCAGGCTTGTCGCGCTGGCTAATTTACCATGGTTACCAAGCCACACTAGCCCTAAGCCTCGTTTGTGGAACCCAACTCTCACTAAAGTTAGCGAGGCTGACTGAAATAAGCCAGGCTTTGAGCTTAGCCAGCTTCGTGGAATACCCCCCTGGTCTGGTATGGAGCTGTGAGTGCAAGCCAGACGACTGGGAGGAGCTTCATCCACCAAATGGTGCCATGTTATCATATCCTACAGGGAGGTCAAACTGGTCATGTGGTTTGATTTTTGATTGTAAAAACTTGACAAATGGAGGATCTTCTTGTCCTATAAGGTTTATCTTTAACAATAAATAAGTGTTTTAGTCTCAATTCTGACCCTGAGGTTTTGCTAAATATTCCTGTTGCCATACACTGTGCCTTTCAATTATTCAGGATGCGTCGTGACAACACATTAAGGCAAACAAATGCTGTAAAGATTAACTGTGACTCCAACATCTCGTCCTCTGTTTATTTCAGAGCACAGAGATAGATGCACGCAGCTTGAGAAACTCGATTCATATTTACACTGCCTGCTCCCCATTCAACAGAGAGGAAGGGCTGTGAATTAATCTTGCGCAGAATGATTTAAGCCTTCTTAGAAATTGGTAAGTGCTGAAATGGCATCAAATTAATTCCATTGTCAAGTTTTTTTTCTCGAGGTTTCAGGCCACACCGGGGGGTCGCTGGATTAGATGGGAAGCTGTTAGGAGGAAATAATGTAATCCTGTGAAGGATCTCTGATTGGCTGACAGTGAGTCACACTCTGAGTCAGACGGTCTCAGGAAGGAGTTCAAACAGAAGGTCTGATGAAGGAGGAGCAGAAGGAGGTGGTATGTTTCCTATATGCATCTAAATTTCTGTCAGCACTTCGGTACATCGTTTTCTTTTCATCCCCGTGTGATGTTCTTTCATGTGTTTTTTTTTTCTTCGTGTAAGGCTCTATTTCCCCGAGTCAACCTATTTTGTGAGGCTTTATGTGATAAAAAATTCATGAGCCCTCGGATTTGAGATCTAAAATAACAGACTACCTTAATATGTTGGATTCACAGCCTCAGGGTAGACACAGCGTGGGAATATTACCATATGGAGACATCAGCCAGAACAGCTTGTTGAATACGTTCTGATGTTACCTCATAACTTTTTCTTTTAAAGTCTCTCCTCCTCCTCCTCCTCTTCCTCCTTTTGTGCTGTAACTCATTTAAAGCTTTGAGATAACTACAGCAAAATGTTTAAATGCTTTTCAAGAAAGTGCTCCTCTGTAAGTAAACAGGCAGTTTTCACTGTAAGTATAAAGTTTTACTGCTGAGAAAAACACTCACATAATGGTGCTTCAGATGTTCAAGTCTATACAGCAAGATACTTCTTTTAACCACTGTTTCCTGTCTGATTTAAAGAGCACTTGAGTCATCCGATCCAGGAATATTCTCACAAAGAGTTTTAAAACCAATAGCTTTAAACATAAATTGGCAAAATGAAAATGACAAAGGTTGAGGTTGAGCTTCCATTTTCTGTGTTCAACCTTTATGACATATTGGTATCAGACCACCTCCTAGCGGAAAGTGCTGACTGTATATTCACACTTTCATGTTTGTAACCTTTAACAACTCAACTTCAAAGTGTGGAAGTGTTCTCAGTTATCAAATAAGCACAAGTTCCCAATCAAATCCGGCATTTTTTTGCTGAACCACGCAACTGACGCACACAACCCTAATCCATCACACATGAAAACACAACTTCTAACTTGGCTTCTCTGTCTGTCCGATCCAGCATGTTGCAGTGCTCCCTCTGAGGTTACTCTCTGTCGCTCTGGTGAACAGTAGTTACTGAAGCTATTTAAAGTCATCTTCTCTTAAATATAATGGTATCTATGGTGGAACTGCGTATCAGCTTGTTGAGTACTCTCTGCTGCTGCTCCTCCAGTGGTCAGTCATTGTAACTGCAAGTCAATTTTCTCCCACTTCAAGATGACTGCCAGACAAATACATTTGTCTGTCACATACTGTCAATCCTTTTATTACAAAAAAAAAAAAGAAAAAAAGAAAAATCCTAGAGGTAAAAAAAAAAAAAAACTTAGTAAATGTACTGCTTGAGTAATTTTGAACATTTTGTTTCGAAGAAGCAGGATGCTCATTAATTATTATTCATGGAACTACCAAAAAAAAAAAAAAAAAAGAAAGAAAAGAAAAAAAGAAAAAAGAAAAATGTTTTTACATTGAGTTCACAATGTTTTATGCTGCATGCCCAGGTAGGCTATTGGAGTAGACATGCTTGTGACTTTCTGAAATAAATAAATAAATAAAATAATTATAATAATAAAGAACAGAAAAAATATTTTTTTTTTTCATGGCTTACAAAGAATAAAAACGCTCCGAAGGAAAAAAAAAATCTTGACACAGGCTGTCATTTTTATGCAACAGAGGGTTAATTTAAAGTAAAAAAAAAAAAAAAAAAAAAAAGACAAAAGTGCTTGTTTGCATATGGGATATGATGTGGGACAACTTTTGATAATAAAGTGTGTTCAGATTAGTCCATCCTAATGTTGAATGTTTACTACATTTTACTCTTCAGTTTCACATTTTATCTATTGATATCTCTGTAACAATTCTTCTCAATCACTCAGTCCCAACAATTTACAAAAAAAAATTGCACCTATAAGAAATGTAACAACAGAGCTCCTCTGGTGACAAATAACAAAAAGGATTTCTGCATGTGTTTTTGGCCATGATTTAATTACATCAACCAATTAGAAAACCACAAAACCAAAACAACCATTACTGGCTCCATGCAGAGACTGTTCATTGTTGTGTTCGCTGCTTTCAATGAGTTGAAAGGGTTGGACTGCCCCTGTCCATGAGATATGCAGATATAAACACAGGAAGTGTTCACAGCACCCGTATACATACTTCAGAGATGCAACTCCAGCTTTGTTCCACTCATGGGCACTCATTCATATAAGCACAAACACTCACACACACACACTCACACAGCTAAAAGCTGAATGTTTATTATGGTTCCATTACATACTCTCACACTCTGTGACTGAGGAGAGTGAAGAGTGATGTATCATAAAAACTGCTTAATCAGGTACTGAGAGGGAGTAGTTCACTTATCTACACATCACCTCAAATGACTTTGAGAAAAAAAGTAAACAACCCATAAAATATTATTAGAGATGTGTGAATGATTATTAACATTTAAATTAAGTCATAGAATAAGACTTGGTGCCTCAGAGATGATGATGTTTGGGTATAGACTGATTGTCAGTCACAACTATGACTGAATCAGCTCCTCTGGTCTGGCTCTAAAACCATAAAAAAAATAGAGAGTTGAAATGGCTAAGTTTAATCACCAAATCATTTATGACCACCAAAATGAAGTCTGTGTTTTGCAATGGGTCAAATTAGCTTCAACTTTAATTCTCTTTCCAAAACTCATGCGAACACCTATGGTATTTTGTTTAACAGGTGGAGGAGCACTTTGAAGGAAAGCGAAGGTGTCAGGTATACGTATGTATGTGAGTGTGTGTGTGTGTGTGTGTGTGTGTGTGTGTGTGTGTGTGTGTGTGTATGTGTGTGTGTGTGTGTGTGTGTGTGTGTGTGTGTGTGTGTGTGTAAGAAGCAATTAGAATTTCGGGAGACACATTAGAGGAAACTATTAGAGTGTGTGTGATCCAATAAAGCTGAGAGTTAACAGTGGGCTTCCAGGGGAGAGCAGAGATTAGAGCCGCTCTGATTTGCTGTTATGTCCCCATCCGATAGAAAACACACACACACATTGAATTTGTTATGTGGGTCTCAACATAGAACACAGTCCCTCTCTGAGTTTGGAAATAGCGTGTTGTTGTTTAATGGTGTTGAACTGAATCATGCATGAATGTGTTAAAAGCTAATGGCTGAAGCAGCGTGGGGCCCTGTAGTGTTTGAACATGGGGAGGTTTACTTTCTTCCACTGTTGTATTTGGAATGAAAGGCGGTCAGAAACTATCCTCAGGTAAAACTAGACTACAGCCTTACCTGCACTGCTTACACTTAGCATATCTCCTGCTCTTGTTAGCATACATCTTTGCTTTTTTTTTGGTTTGGTGCACTGAATGACCTTTTCCTCTAATCATCACAGCTTATTAAGATATCCTCTACAGACACATGTTAAAATCCCTCATTATTTACATCATTCTGTTTTTGTCTATTTGAAGCTGCAGACCTGAACAGCTGATCAGCTGATCTGAGGAACACGTCTGGTATGATGTCCAAATCAAAAATGTTCCTTAAACTTGTGAAAACAACAAGTAAGATTTTTTTTTTTTTATTAGATGTGTAGTTTGAATTTCTGTTGCTGTCTAGTATTTAGTAAAGCATTCCCCCATTTTTAACCAATTAAAGAATAGTTCCATTGGATTGTTAAATCAGTTGGTTTAAAATCATTTTAAATATCATTTTTACTGTGTGGTTGCTAAAATCATATTACGAGTAACTTTTGTGTGCAGTATCAGATTTTGATTAGAAACATAGCTTACACCAATGGAGAAAAACACTTTTTGATAGCAGAATAAAATGCTGGGAAAAAAAAAATCTAAGTAGAGCATACTTTTTAACTGACACTGGCGCTTTGGTCTCAACTTCTTAAAATTAACTAACTTATGTGGCAGCCATGACTCCATTAACAGTAGCCACGGTTACAAGAGGAGTTTTTCGTCTTTCCGAATGGAATCTTTCCGAATGACTTTTCCGAAAACAATAGTAAACATGGAAAAGAATATTCCAATCTCTGGTCTACATGCGCCTCTATAATCAAACAGAATAGTCAATGCGGCATGCGCAGAAAAACGTAAACATCACAAGATTTATCAAAGCTGGAGGACGACAGTTTGTTTATCACGGTGTTGCAATTCTCCGTATTGCGAGTTTTTCGTCTGTCCTGTCTTGAAATTATGTTCAGTTCTTTCAAAGTTTGGATCAAAAACAAACTTTCTGCAGCAGTCCAGTGCTAACGGCTCGCCACCATTTTTAAAGTTGAGGAACGTCTTTAGTTGCGTCTTACGTCATATCTGAGCATGCGCTGAAGGAATGTACCCTGAAAACTTTCTGTTTGAGTGGATACATGATACCTCAATCGGTTTGGGGAAAGGAATATTCCACCCCTGTGAAACCAATTAAATGTCCATTCTGATTGGCACTTTTCTTTTGGAATGAGGTGTATACAAAGGTTAAATTCTTTATGTTTGAGCAAATAAACCAAATGCAAGCGGAATATTTGGGTCCATGTAAACATGGCTAGTTTTAGCCAGTGTTGTGTGTGAACACATAAAAATGAGCTCGTAAAAATGAACACTCATTTTTGCGAGAGATGAGGGGAGTTGCCGACAGGTGCTAAGAGATGCTGAGCACTGTGTGATCTATGACAATAGAAGTAAGATCTACTACTACTTCTCTCTGTGCATTCAGCATGGTTCATCCTGCTGACAGGTCACACAATAGGGTTACGTTTTTAGTCCTGAATATCTGTCTGTGGTGCTATAACAGCACACAGGATTCATTTATTTGGGGAGTTTGCTCCAGTGAGATGAATTAAAGCAGCAGTCCCCAAACTTTTTCGCACCATGCACTGGTTCAATGTCAGACAATATTTTCAAGGAAAGGCTCTTCTTCCGTCTCCTCACTGGCTCTTTGTCCCTGCCCCTCCCTTTGAAACTTTCCAAAGATGTTTGTTTTTTGTCCATTTCGCTAGCTTGGGGGGTTTGGCATCAAGAATGAGTCATAGACAGGTATGTCAGAGAGAATCCAGGTATTTTTCAAAGTAAAACATTTTTCAGTATTTTTCATGTGTGGCCCAGATCACTGGATTGAAACATAAAAAACTTTACTGAAAAAGAGAAATTGTAGCGAAATAAAGAAAGTGAAGTAGTTCATTTTTTTTGGCCATAAACTGAGTTAAAAATTTAGAAAAATGAACTCTGAACATGAACCAGTTCATTTTAACTGGTGTGAACTGAACTTTGAGCTAGCTTACTTTTTGTGTCTATGGCTTATTTATTTATTCATTAAAGGCATGTTACGCATTAAACCCCAACTCAAATACATGAAATATCCTTTTCACTACTGAGGTTAAAGTGCAATGGGTAAATAACGTGACAATTTGTTAAAAAAAGAAATAGGCATCCCAAGAAGCCTGTGTCCCTTAGAAGTAAGAATAGGAAGGTCACTGTTCATTTATTGCATGAGAAAACAAATTAAAAATTTGTTTTCACAATGTTGATATACCATTAAAAGTTTGAGAAAATATGGAGAAAACTTAATTCACAAAAGGACAAGACAGATAACCAACAGGTGGCACTGCATGAATATCGGACTTGACTCTGTAGTGGAAATCGCCGCATGGTTCCATATCCTACAAAAATCATTGTTGGTGGAACTTAATTTTGTTACTGCATCCACAAAATGCAAGTTAAAACTGTACCATGCATAAAGAAAGCCATACGTGAACATGATCCAGAAACTCTGGAGACTTTTTTTTTTTACCCAAGCCCATTTAAGGTGGACTGGGGCAGAATGAAAACTGTCACATCAGAATTATATGTGCTTTTTGAAAATAATTGTCACCCAGTGCTTCACCCTAAAAACGGGAACCATCCAGCTTGTTATGTGGTTCATAATCCAGCTGTTGTGTGGGGATACATAAATAAACACACATCTGACAAAGCACCATACATGTGCATTAGCGGTGCAGTGTTGTAAACTATGCTGGGTGGGGGAGGATAATTTCTATACGAGGTAAGAATTGGACAACATGTCACTTAAATGTTACATAAAAATGATGCACTATCAGGCCACTCTTACTAACAGCCCAGCTTGATTATCTTTATCTGAATTAGCTGATGCTCATATCCTCTGTCCTGTGTGGGTTTGGTGAGGAACATTTTAAAGCTCATAAACTGTTAAATTAGCAGTCCTGTGGGCTGCATACAGAGAGCCCATTTAGCCAGCGTAGTCTCTTAGCGTGTACCTGCAGCAGTCTCTCAGCTTGTGGCTCGGCGTGTTGCTGCTGACCTGCTGAGGCTCCTCACTCCTGCCTGACCTCCCGTCGACTCTTTCTCCCAGCACACATATCTACAGCACATTAGGCCCCTGATGAGCTGTGAGGCTCCACAACACAAAGCAATACAATCAATTAGGAGTCGGCATGAATGGCAGGCTGCTCCTGTCTGCAGTTTCAGTTTTGAGCTCCCATTCGCTCTGGCCTACTGGTTTTACTCAGCGTGGGACACTCCCCTCCCATGTTTCCAGAAAGCCCACGGGACTAATGATGGTATAAAAAAAGAGTACAGTTCTGGATGTGTGCTTAAAACTGACGTTGAGTCATAGTAACTGTAATAAGAAGAGGTATGTCAGGTGTGAGGAATGGCATTCCTGTTATGATTTGTTTTGATTTTGTCATGATGAGGGTAAATAAGCAAAAATAAACAATTCAAACTCAGGAAAGTCTGACAACAGAATACTGAAGCGGACAAAACCTCAACGGCGGATGGTCCAACTAGCAATTCACCAGTGTAGACAAGAACCCAATAACAGGGGTCTCTGTTAGGTAGTGCTGCTCCCAACAATACTGTTGGGATACTGTACAAACAATACTGTACAGTTGAGTTTTTTTTTTAATAATGCGAGTAAACCGGTTACCTTAAAAAAAAAATCTAAAAAAAAAAGTAATGAAATGTTAAAACTCAAGTTATTTTAACTCAACATCCGAAGTAGTTATAATTATTATGGAAAACCATTCTACCAAATTTCTTTTATGTAATAAACCTGATGCCTATTTATTAGAAATTGAAATTTCAAGTAATGTTGATGTGAAAGATCACAGTAAAACATGAGTTGGCCTTACTCAAAAAAATATGGAAACTCATTGCCGACAAAAAAAGTTACGCTGGCTTAAATATGATAAGTGAATACAACGAGGGTCAGGTCATGCTTGTGATGTTTTGCACTATAAAAAGTTCATGCTCAGCTGGGTCTCATATCCACAGTGTTCCCTCCTCACTCTTGGTACAAACGCCGTCACAGAAAAAGTCAGCTCTAATTTCACAACTTTAGTAACCGTGAGTGAGGAGAGAAGGCAGTAGATGTGAGACCCTGCTGTACATTGAACTATTGTTCTTCAGGGGGCACAGGTTGTCTGAGCCCCACGGCACTGACTGGTGGTCTGTGCTACATGGCACGGGGTCTTGGACCTCCCAACTTTTGCAGTGTTTCTAATGGTCGATTTATTTAAATAATAGAATTTGTGACTGGATCATTCTATTTTGGCCAATTTTGAAATAAGTATAAAAGGATTTTATTTTTTTGACAATCAGCCAGTCCATACCACGTGGAGCATACACACCAGAACACTGCCACAGGGGTCACAGACAGCTGCATGAAGCACAGACAAACAGTCTGTGCCATATAAAGCATGGACGGCCAGTCCATGCTGTGATGCAAAGACAAACAAGCCGTGCCATTTGGAGCATTAACAGCTTGAAGTACAACAGGGTCTCATATTCACTGCGTTTCCTCCTCACTCACGGTTACTCACAGAGTTACAGAAGAAAACTGCTTTGTTAAGATCATTTCTTAAAACATTAAGGGTCATTTTTTTTTAGTTTGGTTAGAGAGAATATTTCTTTGAAAAGTATGGGAAAAAATTGAGTTAGATTTATATAAGGTGATGATTTGAAATGAATCAAATGACTAAGCATGAGACTTTATTTAGTTTGTGTTAGTTCAGCTTAAAACAGTTACTCTAACTTTTTCAGAGTATGTGGACTTGCCCACAAATGTTCTGGAATTGAATAAAGCAGCAGGTAGATTCAGGACTTATTTGTGCATGGGTGGACCATAGACTGTATAAAACATGGACGTAGTCTCTCGACGTCACGTCTGTTTCTGAAACGGAAAATGAAGCACATCGGCTATAGCGGCCACATTGGTAGTGGCAAGGGCTTTGCCTACAGCCATAGGGCGCCTGTCGGTCACATAACCCTCAGCTGTGCCTCTTATTGGGGGAGTTTGCGATCATAATATCCTCTGAACGGCCAAGTTAGAAAAAAATTCACCCCCTGTACAGTGGGTGCGTGTAGTAAAATTAGCGACTCAGACAGGAGACGTTTTTTGAGCCAGGCTGTAAATAGGTTAATTTCTGCTTTGAAAACAGCTTTTTTGGCTTGGTGTGTATGTGACTTCTGGTACTTTCAGAGCCAGCCTCAAGCGAACACTCGAGAAACAGCAGATTTTAGCACTTCAGCATTGTCTCATATTCTTAGACCGGAGGTTGCTGCTTGGTGTGGACTGAAAAAATTAAAACATCTTGCTGATAAAATTTGAGTCTCAGAAACTTAAGATTTTAAGTCATGCTAACTTAAATGGTTGCAAAAGTTAAATTTGCCAAGAAATCATCAGTTTCAACACTAAAAAACTCAGACATTTGAGTAAATTGAACTTACAAATTTTAAGGTTTTATAGCTCAATCCAATTGAGTAATTTGAACTTTGGGGGTTACAGTGTAGCCTCACTTTGAAGCTAGCAGAAATTGTGGCGTGTATCCAAAATGGACAAGAATCTGAGGGATCTAACTAGTGAAAAGAGCTGGCTCTGTGATTGGGACCAGGATAGACTCAGTGGAGGCTGTGGTGGAGAGAATCTGTAAAGAAGTCAGAATCAGAAAGAAGTTTTTTTTTTTTTTTTTTTCACTTTTGTAAATCATTTTCTTTGCACAGATTTCTTTTTTTCCAGCCTCCCCAGACACTAAGATAACCAAACTTATTTTTTTGACTGCTCCTGTGTTTTTTTTCCCCATATTGTTGGAGTCCAGGAAGAGATCGCTGTCACCTGGTTTTGGGTAAATGGTACATACTGCATTGAGACAGGCATCTGTTTGGGTATGCCTGTCCTGCTGCCTCATCCTTGAAGGATTTTAATGCTTTTGTGGTGTTTGTTTCATTTTCATTTGATAACTATTTAATTATTTGTGTTAATATCGACAAATCCCTTTGTTGATTGTGGATAGGTGTATTATTTTCAGTTTATACGAGTCAGTTTGAGGAAGGTTGTTTGTCCCCCCCCCCCCAGGGCCACTTCAGAGTCAGGATTAAACCAAAGTTTCAGTACTAATCTCATTGTTTGGACCTCTTTATGGTTTGCTGGTATGCACAAAAGATCAGAGGGATAAAGTAAGTAACTTTGGAGAAGACCGACCACTAGCAACTTAAAATAAATGTGTTTCCATCCCTGAGACCTCCTGTGTCTGTAAACTGATTCTTCCTGTGGGATTTTCGGATGTTGTCTTTGTTTGCTAAAAATAAACATTTCACTGGATCGTGACTTTCACTGCCAGACTTACCCTCACCTTTATCTGTTGGTCCTCTCCACAGATGGCCAGGCAGCCTGAGGTTAACAGTGTGTCCGTCAGGTTTGAGGGGGCCACAGAGAAAGCAAAGGTGGTTTCAGAGTTCATGAGTGACTAATGAATGAATAACAACCCCTGTTCCAAATAAGTTGGGACACTGAAAAATTGTAACACACACACACACACACACACACACACACACACACACACACACACACACACATATAAATATATAATTATATATATAATTACATATATGGAAAAGTCAACTTCATCAACAGATTTTGAACAACTTTAATTCTATTAAGATTCGATCTCCTCTGGGCCACAGTAGTGTAAGGAGCTTCAGGGTGAGAGAAAAAGTTTATCAAACTCACCAGAAACTCAGTCAGTCAGCGTTGATTTGACACATGTATATAACAGTATGGTATTCATGAACCAGCAACATCTCTGGCTTTGTTAATTGCAACCGTGTTACCTTTTTATGTGACTTTCTCCCTGTAGTCCTCATACAACTCCATGAGGAGTTTTTTCTCCGCTCCGTCTCTGCTCTTGGTTTTGATACAATTTTGTTGTTTCAACGACACGTCTGGGCTTTTTATCTTCCGCGGATGCACGCTTAGCCACAGCTTGAGTAAGCCTGGCTTGAATAAGTGTCTCTGAAAATCCGCTGAGCCTCGTTAGTGGAAAGAGTTGTATCTAAGATTAAAGCTATGGTCTATAATCTGAAACCCAGTCTGGCTGATGAGACACATTTGGAAAATATTCAGTCCCTATTGGCACCTGGTTTCGGTGTTCTCCGGCTCCAGGACCCTTCACTAGCTGAGCAGCTAGTTGACGTGAGAGGGGTAGTGGGGAAGGATGAGGTGGGACCATGGGCGGGACGGTGTAGAGCAGGGGAGACAGGGGATTGGATGGACTCACACACAAACCCGAAATGAGGGGAACGGCGGTTTGGATTGCTCAATTATTGAGCCATTTTTTATGCTGATGTACTAAATGGATTTTTTTTTTTTCATTCTTTTTGCTTTTTATATTGCGCAGATCGGACCATCGGAACATAACGGTCCCATAAACTATGTAATTAACAAGCTTCCAAATCGTAGACCATAGCTTTTAAGTGGCCACTTATTCAAACCATGCTTACCAGCGATAGTCCAGCCTTTTCCAGTTAGCTTCGTGGAACATGTAGAAAATCAACAAGTATGTACTCAATGTCACTTTGAAGGCAGATTTTATTTTGAAATTTTTACTTCACATCCTGACATCCCCTCCTTCTGATGGCAAAGGAGAGGAGCCTCCAAGAAAGTTGGCTGTGAGTGGAGGTCTGCAGCTGGACGTTCTTTGGGAAAAACCTTGAGTTCAGTTTTAGTATGGTGTTTTTATTTATCTTTTTACTCATTTATTTATTTATTTGCAGAGGTGAATCTCCTCCCATGTTTACTTGTGAGAGACTGCCTCTGCAGTTTTATTCCCATTCAAGTAACCACCTGGAACCAGTTTGTTCGAAGATGTTGCACTAATTATTGCATTTTAATCTTAGTACTGCGGTGAGTAAAGAAAAGAGGCAAAGAAGGAATCAGCAGCTCTTATACATGTGCCATGAACCCTAACTGAGCATCTACAGGACCCACCTTCAGGATTTCTCACCCACATATATGGCCCTTTGGTATAAAAGACAGTTCCACAGTGGGCTGCAAACACAGGGAAAGTGAGAATCCTCTGCAGAGGCCGGGGCCTCTTGAGTATAATACCCAAGAACTTTGAGTCCCATGCCTCCAGCCTTCTGTGACATTAAAGAGTCATGCAGTTGTCATTAAACTGGGACAAGAGGCTTTAAACTTCTATGAAATGGATCCAGATCTAACTTTTTTTTTATACTAAACAAATCAGACGGTTATCCATAAAATAAAAACATTCTGCAGGCATTTATGTGCTAAACAGTGTGAGAGATCAATGTATTATCACCACAGCTGGGATAAAAAGTAGTTTCAGTAGATTCAGATGTCAAATTTAAAGTCTGCTCTGAAACAAATAGTCCCATGAGGTTATTTAAAACCAAACATATTGACTCAGAGGCAGCAGTTCCTCAGGAAATGTCAATAAAATAAATCATTTAGAATCAAAATGATGAACACAATAAAACAACAGCTAAATCCTGAGGCACCGGTGGAGACAGAGTAAGAGTGAAGGGAACACTCAGGGCTCAAAGAGGTCAGATTTAACTTAATAAATCTCACAATCCGTCACTCTGGTCGTTAACCAGACAAGTTCTTTGGAGTAGACACATAATTGACGATGTGTTTCACTGATGGTGATTAAAAGTGTCCAAAAGGCAAAGTCCTCACAGCTTCTAATGTTGGAGAAGTTTCCAGTTTCCACTTTAGTTACAATAAATAAAGCTGGTTGAAAAACACAACAATTCAAATATAGCCGGAGACTATGGCATACGCAAGATGCAAGAGTGTTAAAGGCTAAAATATGTAGACTAACTAGTTTGTTATTGAAGAAACTTTTCTCTGTTATTTATTGGGAAGAGATGTCTGCAGAGCGTAAGTTTTAAAGACTGAAAAAAAGTACTCTGTGATAAATAGTCCAAAGATTTCATCATATCTATAAGCCATTTTAAATCATTAAAGTCGACAAATTAAAACTTTTAGTTGAGATAATTTTTTGGAAGGATTAAATCAATGGAAATATATTACTTTAAAAAAAGTAAATTTGTTGTTTTTATGTTAATTTATAGATTCATTTATGCACATCTTGTGAACTTTTGGTCAGGGGGGCAGCCAGCTCAGTTCTCGGGTCAGTCTTTCTTTCTTTGTTTAGGTTTGATATAAGTGTCGTGAAAAAAAATGCTTTTTTGTCCGTGAACCAAGTTAAGCTTTTCGATTGTTTTGTATGTGGACAATTACCTTAGGAAATAAGGACACTGACCGTGGAACTCGCAACTGTCAAGAGTGATGGAAATAAACTACAGGTCTGAGTACAATAACACAGGAAAAAAGTATTGAACACACCATGGAAAGGCTGTATACTTTGGCAAGGAAATGCAACATACCACCTGAAATCTGTTAGTAATTATTACTTAAACTTCCAATTAGTGCAAACCAACATCAGCTGGGCTAGAGCAAATTGATGGTCCTATAAAAATGGTTGTTTTTTCACCAAGCAGTTAAATAAGACACACCTCATGATGGGTAAAGGCAAAGAGCTCTCTGAAGACGTTCACAACCTGATTGTTGCTCAGCATCAGAATGGAACTGGTTACAGACTTATATCAGAGCACCTGAATATCCCAGTCAGCACCATTGGGGCCATTATTCACAAGTGGAAGAAGCACCACCTTACCATCAACAGGCCACACACAGGAACTCCTTGCAAGATTTCTGACCAGGGAGTCAGAAAGATAGTCAAAAGAGCACTCAACGAGTGACAAGACTTGGAGGCAGCAGGCATAATTGTTATAGAGAAAACAATAGGCAATGCACTCCACCGCCATGGCCTCTATGGATGCTTAGCCCACAAGACTCCATTCCTCAAGAAAAGGCATGTTGAAGCTTGTTTAAAGTTTGCTAAACAGCATCTTGACGAGCCTGTAGAATACTGGGAGAATGTTATCTGGTTGGATGAGACCAAAACTGAACTTTTGGGCTGTCATACTACAGACCATGTTTGGAGAAGAAATGGCACTGCACATCAGCCAAAAAACACTACACCAACAGTGAAGTTTGGAGGTGGAAGCATCATGGCATGGGGTTGTTTCTCATCTCATGGTGTTGGCAACCTAAATATAATTGATGGAGCAATGAGTGGAGCCATGTTTGGGGAAATTCTTGATATGAATCTGCTGCCATTCACCAGGATGATGAAGATGAGACGTGGCTGGACCTTCCAGCAGGACAACGATCCAAAGCACACGGCAAAGTTGACTCTCAAATGGTGTCAAAAAGCTGTCATAGCAAACAAAGGCTTCTCCACTAAGTATTAGATGAGTCTCAGTTAGCTTGTTCAATATTTTCTCCTGTGTTGTTGCACTTAATTCCACTTAATCATTATTTATGGAGATGAACGTTGTGATTTTTGTTCATGTGTGGATTATTTGAGTTAATACTGTAACGGACTGTTCCAGTTATAAATGTTTCTGTCTGAGGATGTGTTACTGTTAACATGAGTGTTGTGTGTGGTTGAGAGTTACAGGGTTCAAGTGAACGCACCATGAGCTGGGCGGTTCTCCAGATTATGTCTCTGTGTGTGGTGTGTGTAGGTTGAGGAGAGGGAGATGAACAGCGCTTGTTGATGCAGAATTCTAAGAGAGCTTAACTGTTGTATTCTTTTGGCGTGGTTACGGCCGACAGTAGCCGGTTTGGGTTTCCCATTAAACCGTTGACTGCAAACCTCTCAGAGCCTCATTTGTGGACGCTACAATACTAATGTCTGGTAGAAATTTTGTTTGAATTGCAGCTTTGGAAATAAATGTGATGAGAAAAAAGTTGACGCATTCAATACTTATTTTCCCCACTGTATGTATTATTGTGGATTTATAATGGAAAAAAAAAAACCTCTCCATGTTAAAAGTGACCAGGAACACCACGAGTGTTTGCTGAAACAGACTCAACAGGAGGAGATTTGAATCATGCTATCTATTTTCATAGACCCAATTAAACTGATGGAGATTGAGTTATGGAAAGCATGCCCGCCCTGAGCGGCAGCAAAATCCATTCCCCAGTGGATTCAATACTCTGGTGGTGGAAGTGTTGGGCAGTGATGTGTCTGAAGCTGATGTTATCTGAAGCAGATGAGATGAGGAGAGCGGTGGTGATGGGCAGATAGCTAACGATGCTGTCTGAGGCTGATGACATGAAACTGATAAAGCTGAAGAGACTTCAAAGACAGGAAGTAACTAGGAAGGTGGAGGGTTCCAGGTAACACGTGGAAAAAACAGTAGAAAGACAAAGACCTCTTTAAATATGACATCAGGAACTGGCTGTTAGTAAGGGTGTACTAGATACAGTGAGGACCACATTAGAGAGCATTTGAGGAGGATTGAATGACGAGAAAATAACAAAACACTTGTTTCTCTTTTTGTTAAGTAGCTTAAAACTCTAACAAATGAAATTAACCCTCATTGTGCAGTTATGGCGCAATGATCAATGTAATCATATATGACATTAGCAGATATTAGAAATTATCTTCACTTATTCTGCCTCTTCAAGAGTTAATGAAAATAATTACCCTTGACTTTTTGGTCTGTTTTAGATTCACACCCACAAACTGGAAAATTAGGATCAGAGTGCAAAGAAGACGTCATTATTGAGCGGACAGTAATATTTCATCTTTAGAAGCACTGGGGACATAAATCTAACTTAGGCGTCTGACAGATGTTGAGGGGAAAATGCATCAGAGTTGAACAAATGATGGTAAAACGTTAACCCTCAGCTTGATTTAAATTGTGGAAACAATAAAATAGCACATCCTTCATGCCTGATTAGAAAGTACATCTTTCACCTCATGCTGGACACAGACGAACCTCCTCACATCTTTTCTAGAGAGAGCAGATTAATATAGATCTTCTACTGTGAACATGCAGTGCAGCTACATTTAGATGAGATTCTGGCAGAAAAAGAGAAACACTAAATATTCCTCCATGGTAAAGAGCTGAATGAATCAGTGGAGTGTCAGTATCTGGTTGCTCATTAGCATTCTGTTACTAGGCTCCGTCACTGTATGTATTCACAGACCACAATACTCATTTTGTCCTTGAGCTGCCCTATCTAAGGATATGTAAGAGCAGAGGACAAACCATTGAGGCCCCGTTTACACAACATTTCATCTGAAAATTCTAAAACGTAGCGGAAAAAATCTGCATTTACATGGAAACGATGATAGACTGAAAACGCTGTAGTAAGCATGCCAGGCCTGTAGTTGGCACTGTAAATGTCTTGTTCAGAAGCAGCTTTTGGTAGATCTCCACTGAAGTAGAGTTGGGCCGATCATCTGGTGTATTGATGAATACTAAGAGCAAAAGTGGAGCAACAGAAGCACATTTTGTTAAAGACAGTCAGTAGATTCAGCAGATTAAGCAGAACAAGCACAACACGATAGTTTGCGACGATCATAACAACGGTACTGTTGTCCTGTTGTATGCGCTCATGCGAAGAGGAGTGTGACGTCCTCATTTCCACTGAAAATGCCGGCTTACTGTTTAGTCAGCAACTGTGTCGTCAGAAAAATCCAACTCTGGAGGCCGTTTTTAAAAGTTTGTGTTTTAGGTCGCTGAAACGCTGTTTCCGTGTAAACGTGAGGATGAAACGCAACAAAACTTTTGCGGTTCATCCTAAAACCGTGTCGTTTAAACAGCCCCTGAGAATCACTTCCTGAAATGTTCGTTCAAACCCTTCAGTCAAGAGTCGGAGAGGCGTCAAAGTGAAGGAAACGGACACAAAACATTTACAATCTGTAACTCATTAACAGGGATGGGTATCAGTAATCCAGTATTGGAGCACTCGTCGCTAAACTCACTATTCGAATTACATTTTTTACTCGAGCACTTATGTAAGCTATGCTTCGGCAACACAACTTGAACATATACTTGTGACCCAGCTCTTTGCCTGACTGAAGATACTTAAAATAATTAACAGGATACAAGCTAATGACTCTTCTGACCATGGCTTCAGCACACCGAGCCAGATTTTAGCAAAAACAACAGTTTTATGGCAGCTACGGCAACTCTCTAGGAATCAATACAAAGCAAAAGCACAAAAAATGTAGAACCGTCTGCTATACCTGCTGCATGTCAGTCAAAAGAAGTGATATCAGGAAGCACTTGGACAAAAACGATGAGGTTAATGTGCTGTGCAAGATGTGTGGTGTTAAACTTGCATCAATAGAAATACTAGTTTGATGCTTACGCTCAAAACATGAGGAGAAAACAGCGGAGACAAAACAGGAAGTCTCATAACAGCTTATTACAAAACTGGCGCAGAGAAGATTAGCCTGCAAATAACCAAAACGGTAACTGGAAATATGCTAACATTAAGTTTAGTGGAAGGTGAAGGCTTCAGAGAGCTGATGGCGTTTGTCGAGCCAGAGTACAAGCCACCGCCACAGAGAACAACATCTACCAGAGGAGAAAAGATGTGGGTAAAGTCTTTAGTTACAGTAGGGAGGTCTGTGCCCGACAGACCCTATTTTTGCTTATGGCAAAAACAAAAATAATCTGTGTGTATTCAGGTATACGTCCATTAGATACTTACAGTAATCTAATAAATGAATCACTGTAAATCCCCATCCCTACTCATTTGGGTTTTGGCAGCACTGAGAGAAGAAGTAATGGCAGAAAAAGGAGCTTACACAGATGCTGCTATCTTCTGCATCTGCTGAAATCCTAATGGAAAAGCTAACGTTAAGACTTAACCATAAATCAAAATGACAAGTTTAATGGTTATTTGACCTGTAAGTAGGCTGAAAGAATACCAATGCCCTGGACGTGCTCCCATCAAAAGTGAGGGGCTGTTTTTTTCAGCTGTTAATTAAACATCTTAAATCGATAAAATCATCTTTAGAAAGGGAAAACAAGATCAGAGAGTTTTAGCACACAAGAGTGACAACCTGACAGAGGGTGGATGGAAGCTCAGGGTTTATTGTATAGTTCAGGCTGATGATAGCAGGTAATAACGGAAAGAAGGCGAGAAAGAGATAACAGCAGAAAAAGAGGCGTTTTTTTTCCGGGGATTTTACCAGTGTTCTATTAACCCTTATCGTTTTTAAGACAGGTAAACTTGCTGTGGCTCAATAAAGCCTCCGGATCAGTCCAGAACAACTGACTGTAAAACTCAGAAGATGCTCGGGTGGAGGGTTATACTTCAAGATTGCTGACTGGCTCATTTCACTGTCAATCAAAAAGGGATTCGGCCTCAGACAGATCATCCAATCATCATGCAGATGCCCAGCGTCCAGGCCAGCCCACTGCCTCATAGACCCCCAGAGACGCTGAGCGTCCGATGGGCGGGACAAAGCCCAGTGTTTATCCAATGATGGTCCAGTTTCCACAGTGGAACAACCCACTCTATGCTTCCCCGCTGGAGTCAGACGACGCTCAGCGTCCGACTGTGTTAAAGCGCTGAGACGCTGCGGGGATGAATGAGAAGGAGGTGGAGCCAGTTACCTGTGATAGGAGCTGATTCTGAACAAAAGATGAAGGAATTCTAGCGCATATTTTGTCAATGAAATGTACACACAGCAGTACATAGCACCATTTTTTTGGGGGGGACATTCAAGGGGAAGCTGAGCTTCCCTTGTAGTCTTAGAGCAATCACCACTGCTCAGATTATAGCTGGGTAACAACCTGCCAAAGGTATGGTAAACAGCAACATACCAGAATCCCATTAGACCCTTAGAGATGCTAAGTTGTTGAAGCTACGGGAGTCTAAATGGCCAAGCATGAACTAAGAACCAGAGAGGGAAGCATTCTTGTATTTTGTATATATGCTGCATTTCCTTATCTTTGTCAAATTATCAAAGAAATTCACTCAGACAGATTTTTACAGTCATGACACTAATTGCCAGAGGTGGGAGAAAGTCATTGTTTTGCAAGTCTCAAGTAAGTCTCAAGTCCTTAAACCCAAGTCTCGAGTCAAGTCTCAAGTAAAGACGTGCAAGTCCAAGTCGAGTCTCAAGTAAAGAGAAGACAAGTCAAGTCTGAAGTCATAGGCTTAAAATTTTCGAGTCCTTTCAAGTCATGAGCACTTTTTTTTTTTTTTTTTTTAACCAAAAAGTAAGTAATTTCAACAAATAATCTTTCTAATTTGACCAGTACGATTTATGTATTTTGAGGTGCCTTATTTTTCTAAAAACGTGACCAGTGATACAGAACTTGATGACAGAAAAAGAGTGCTGACATAGTATTCAGAAAAAAATGAGTGCTGAGCACTGCAACAACAATTTATCTTTTGAAAATGTGATCATTTTGTGATGTGATAATTCATCTTAGCTAATCTAATGTGTGTGTGCTGAGTGTGTGTATACATGCAGGGTGTGTAAGTGGATATATAGGGTTGGTGTGTGTAAGTGAGGATGTTGGACTGGTTAACATTCGGTTTAAGGTGTTATTACCAGTCCTTAACCTCAAGTTATGTGTTAAAGTTTCAGTCTTACTGAAAATTTCAAGTATTTTCAAGTCATCACGCTGAAGTCAGAGTCAAGTCCCGAGTCACTGATGTCGAAGTCCAAGTCGAGTTGCAAGTCTTTGATGATATTGTCAAGTCGAGTCCAAAGTCATCATAATTGTGACTTAAGTCAGACTCGAGTCTAAGTCACATGACTCGAGTCCCCACCTCTGCTAATTGCAAACATCCAGTGGCCTGAATGTACTGGATGGGGTCAGAGATGAATGAATATACAGATGAGGTGACGACATGCCTGAACAATAATCTCATTAACTTGTTCCTACTTACTAATGATGCAAATTCATTTTTAACAAGCTATTAGTGAAACAAGTACAAAATCTTTCATTCATAAAAAAGAAATTAGGCTGGCTCTGTCTGAAACAAGGTTTGTCAGACTCTACATCCACCAGTGTACATGAAAACAAACTGTGTCTGATGGAAAGGAAATGGCTTATTTTAAATAAAGCAGTGGATGTATTTTCCACAGAGTCTGAAGTTAGTATTTGTTTTCCGGAAGGATGTTCTGAATGGTCCTGAAAAAGTCTCATGTCTATATATTTGCCTGATAGTAATGCAGTGTTAAAAATGAAATTATCAGCTCAAAAAATAATTATTTCTAAATACTATTTCTCAGTTTCTCTGACATGATTTGTGAAAGAAAACATTTCTCGTGCTTAATTTGTAGTAATGCTGGACACTGGCAGACAAAAAGGAGAAGGAGGTCAGAGCAGAAGACAGCTAAATAGGTGAGTGACAGAGCACGAGCTAAAGGCTAACACAGGGGCTAAACCAGGGGTGGGCAAACTTTTTGATTCGTGGGCCACAATGGGTTCTAAGATTTGACAAAGGGGCCGGACCAGGAGCAGATGGATGGAGTGCTTTGGTAACTATCGGGGTATCATTCGTTCATTCCATATCCATTTTAGAATCCAAAATCGGAAAACAGATAACGACTTGTTATTCAATTTTTCGTTTTCAAATCAAAAATCGGAAAACAAATAACGGTCTATTTTTCGCTGTTTTGAAATTAAAATTAGAATATGAGAGAATGGAATCATAATGGGATTTTTAATTTGTATATGGTTTGTTCTTTCGTCATTCTGTTTCAAAACAAAATTTAAAAAAACAAACAAAAAAACTGACTTGTTTTTTTGTTTTTCTGTTTTAAAACCAAGACAGAAAAACGGAATTACAGAAAAACAGAAAAATTTGTTTTTTCTGTCCTGGTTTTAAAAATGAAAAAACAAAAAATGATAAAAGATTGTCTCAAAATTGTTTGTGTGATATTTTGATATTAAATGTGAACGTTTCTATATAAAAATTAGAAAAATAACTCACATTGAAGGTTTATACAGACATTTTCCTGAGCTTTTTTTGTTTTATAAGTAACAGATCGGTGACAATCCACTCCATCTTATCCGCGTGCATCTGCGCACTTTCATGTGTTTCAGTGAGTTTTGTTTTGTCCACTTTCCTTTTCTTAGGTCCGTTCATCTTTACAGAAGGGCTGATGGGTCAGAGGGTAAAGCGCAAACGTGGAGTAATAGGCCTACACTTCACCTCAACAAAGCCAATGTATCTACAGTGCGCCATCTAGTGGGAAAACATCAGAATTGCAGGGAAAATAAAACATTAACAAGGTTTATTGATTTAATTTTTTCAAGTTCGGCGGGCCAGATTAAAACGTTTAACGGGCCGCATGTGGCCCCCGGGCCGTAGTTTGCCCATGCCTGGGCTAAACTATGATGATGTTCATTCCAACCCACAGTCAGCAGTTATTCTGCAGTTTTCTGTTCAAACTTAAGAGTCTATCAATAAAATAAAGAGTGAGGTTATGTTAGCTCTGCTTGGTAGATGACTGGCAGGACATAGCTAACCAGAACAAAGCTAACCCGTATTCACTAGCATTACACATAACAGACATGTTTTAGAGCACCAGGCTGTAATACTAAATATAGCTGGCTGCTAAACTACTGTCAAACATAGTTTACAAAGGTACATTGTTGTCCCAACAAATAAATACATTACCTTGCTTTGCATCTGGTAAAATAAAGTTATCTTGAACAAAGAAAGCAGGGACAAAAAAAACATACCATACTTCTCAGTAACAAACTCACACACTCTTGAGGACAACGATAAATTTTCTTTTTAGTTTTCATATTTCAGACAGTCTTTTTGGAACCCCCATCTTCAGACTCTCTTTTTTCAGACTGTAGCCGTGATTTAATAAAAATACTCTTTTTAACAGTTTCGATAATTCTTCTGTGTTTTGTCATTGTCATTTCTTCCTTATTTCTCTCCTCTACATATTGAGCATTTTACGTTGTGTAAAACAGCGCCTTCCTAAATGTTATGTGGTGAATACGTGGTGAAAATGACGATGTTGCACGATGTTGCACACTGTTGTCTGTAAGAATGCCAAGCCGAGTTGGCATCTCTTGGCGGAAAAAAAAAAACACGAATGATAAACCAATCAGATGAGGCTGCTGTCATGACACTGCTCACCTGTGATTGGCCAAGACTGTGTCAAGGGAAGCCACCCCATCTTTGGCCTCAAACCAATCAAATCACAGTATCCTCATCATCATCAATCCACTGAATGAAATCAGGGAGATTAGCACATTAGCAGTGTGCATGAAGCGGCTGGTTGTTCATTTGAGTGGGCAGTTGAGTAAATTGAGATATTTAAGCTAAGTCAAGAGGACAATGTTCATGAATGAGTGCCTTAGGGTGGGAGAGTGAAAGGGTGTATGTTGGTGTTCAAAATGTCAGTTACATAACAAGCATGTGTAAGTAAAATGAACACTCTCTGGGCGCTCTAACAGGTCGTTCCATTACATGAAATAGCGATATACAAGCTGCAACATAGTCTTTAATGTACCCCACTCTCTAAAAAACATACAGATTAGAGGCTTTGTCTTTCGTGGCTTCCTCAAAAAAAATCTCCACACCACGCCACTGTTTTGCTCCTTAAATCCCTATTTTTTGTCTGCCTGACAGTTGTTAAAAGTCTCTGCTGCATTGACCATCATTAGCTTGAAATAAGCATCATAACTCCACCAAAGATGTGCGCTGACTCACACAACTTTTGGTCCACTTTGCTCCAGACTATCATCGCACCTCTACATTTCTAATCTCCTGTCACTGCTTCTCTGCTGTGATTGGCAGATCACCATGGCCACTGTGAGGTCACTTGCTCACAAAAAGGTGGCGCTCTCTGCTGCTGCAGTCATGTAGCGACTCTAGAAGACTATCAGTATGTGTCAATGGTTGGACCCCAATTATAAGATGCCCCCCTTACACAGACACGTGTTATTTTCAATGAAAAAAACTTGTCTTATATTCAGGTCAGTATGGTAATTTGCTTTCTAGCTTTTCTAGATAGTCCTCACATCAAAAACACAGAGAGGACGACTTTTTGCTCCACCACTAGAATTGTTTGAGCTCAACTTAGATTTTACATTAAAGGTCCCATATTATGATGCTTTTCAACAAGTTCAAATAGGTCTCAGAGGTCCCAGGACAGTCAATTTAAAGTTTTTTGCCTCAAAATCCAGTTATTTTCTGGACTTTAGCCACTCTGTAAATCCCCTCTCCCGAACGCTTCTGAGAACAAGCTGTTTCTGTGGGCGTAGCTCTAAATGATGATGAGCTGCTCTGTCCACGCCTCCTTCACAACTTTTTTGGACAAGGGTGTGGATTTCGCTCCAGTAGCATGGCTGGAGCGATTAAACAGAGTGCGTAGATATGGCTCATACGGCTGCAGCAGGATGTTTCTGAGTGGTTAGTAACAAATATTACTTGTCTTGATTTGCTGCTACAGTTACCATCAGGTAAATAACGCTAACATTAGCAGCTTGGTGCTAACCAGAATTATATGACCACACCGAGCAGAAAGAACTGCGTGCAGCCTGGACTGCTGGTTTTTTGTGACAGTACCATGAGAGACATCTATCAAGCAAACTAAACTGCAGCAGTAACACACACATTAGTGGTGACTGTGGTCTTAGTGTCCATAATAACAGCTGAGAGTGTGTTTGCTACCCTGTAGCACATTAGCTCAGCCGAGGGCTACTGCGACAAGTAGTCAAGTCTATCCAAACAAAACCTAACACTGTGTATATACAGCTAGTTTTTGTGTGAAATGATATGTCCATGTATCTTCTCTTTAATGTCCCCTGATGTTATTTACTCATGTGTGTTAAACTAAGTTACAAACCGTAACTTACGTTAGCTGCCATGCTAAAACCACATTCATCAGGCTAACACGCTTGGTAGAGCATGTATGTTGCTGGGTCACGGACAGTTGTTACAGATCCATGCTTCAGGTTCTTGGTGAATCCTGCTTTGTACTGGCCCTCGTTGAGAAAGCAGTCCAAAGTGAAATGGTGAGCACACACACACAACATTTTAGGAGTTGTTGTGGGTGCATCTCCATCAAAAATAAATTAATCCACTGCGTCTTCAAAACCTCAGATGTTGGAGTGAAAAAAAGACTTATGTGTTCTTTTGTGCAGCCAACAACAGAGCAACAGCCGTGCTTCGCTCGTACCTTCTCCATGTTTATTTTACCGAAGCAACCGAGCAACCAAGGTGAAAAACGCGCTGCTCAGAAGGGGCAGTACAAGGGGCGGGCCTGGAGGAGTTACTTTTTTTTAACTTCTGCTGTGCATGACGTCATGCAGGGCAGATCTCAGCTAGAGGTAAGATCGGGCCTTAAAAATCCAGCCATCCATTTGCAGGCCCGAGCCCGAAACAAACCCGAAATTTTATATCGCAAGTTTTCATAATGTTAAAATAATCAACATATTTTTATGCTCATTATAAATGCATTTACACTGTGAAATAACGCTGGAAAAGTTTGTTAAAACTATTTGTGTGTGTGATGTTGTGCTCACATGGACACGCCTCTCTGACAAGGAGAGGAACAGCAGCAGGAGCAGGTCTCTGCGCTTCATTAGATCACAAGGAAAGGCATCTGAGATACACTGGGTAAAGCCTCCAGAGCGCAGCAGGTTCACTATAGTCTTCGATGGGAAAGGGGGAAACAAACAGACTTTAAAAATCCTCCGCTGGAGACTGCACGCACGTATGAATCCATTCATACATGTTTCTGGACCAGCTGCTGTTTGCAGAAGTCAGACCTGCTGAGGTAGGTTGTCCAGGGCGGTCATCTCGGTGTAAAGTGCGTATTGTGCGGGTTTTCAGTCTCAGGTCTCGTCCTCCTGAACATCTGGCATTGAGCGCTGCGTAGAGCGCGCGCGTGCTGCCCCTATTTAGTAGTTAAATAGCAATTACCATACAGCACCTTCTCAGTTTTATCCGAATAATTTATTTTATAACAGGTATTCCTTTAGTTTAATATCCATACATCATTTTAAGATACAATACATAATAAATAAATTAGGGCTGGGCAACAATTAAAACTTTTAATCGTAATTAATCTCATGATTTCCCTGATTAATCATAATTAATCGCATTGTGAAAGTGCCATGATATCTGCAAACACTAAATCAGTACTTGTTATACAGTAATAGTTAAATCACATATTTAGTGCAAATCAAATTTACAAAATGTAAATACAAAATTAAAGCTTATTGCCACTGTCAGGGCATTAAAGTGATACTCCGAGATGGAACAAGTTGGGTCCTATCACAAGGTTTAGGGCAGAAATTACCCCTACAGCAGTGTTTTTGTGCAGCAGAAGCCCAGGGCGCTCGCACCAAACACCCGGGGCCATATTTTACTTGACCAAAAACACAAATAAACGAAGTCCCACCGAAAAACTCTGATATCGGTCTGCATTCACGCTTTATTTAGAGAATTTTCAGCGCGTTGCTTTTACACAAAAACACCGCTAAATAAGGCGCTAGTTCTCATCATGTCTCTCCGTCCTGGCAGACTACCTGCGTTTGTTTATATCTGGCACGCCGTGCGCGCGGACTGATACACTAAGCGGCCTGCACCTTTAAAAGGCAACTCTGGTTTTTTGACACCTGGACCTTATTTATAGGTGTGTGTATGCTCATATACTCACTCAGACAAACATTGTGCAGCTCGGAGTCCTTCAGAAGTTATTCAGATCCAGCTGATTTTAGTTGCACTTAGCGGGGGCCACGGCAAGGGAGCTTCAGCGCGGGACATAATCTCTGCAAAATCGCTCATTTTGGCTATATTTTTTTCATCCATCGCTATCCATTGTAATCACAATCACACTCCTCTTCTGTTGTCATAGGGGAACACGGTCCCCCAACGCACCACCAGTTCGCATTGAGTCGTGGACGTGCTCCTGTTTGTTGTTCTCGAGCCAGCTCTTCGTCTCTCTCCCTCTGCATCCTTCTTTCATGGAGCTCCTCGTCTGTGTACTCGGGCTCAAACCGGTAAGGACAATCGTCAAACTCGAAGTCGTTGTCTGAAGATGGTAGACGAGCTGACTTTATGATAACACTGGCAATGGATGAAAAATTATAGCCGAAATGCCCCTCTCCTCCATGCTTGTTTTGGTTACTCATCGTGTTTTTCCGCCAATTTCACTTCTGGTTAGCGACAGACATTTACAAAATAAAAGCATGTGAGCAATATGCACTAACGTGAAATTAACGCGTTAACTTGCCCAGCACTAATATAAATATATAATTATTAAAAAAAATTAGTGAGAGAGACGGCCAGCCCGACCCGACCCGACCCCAAGTTAATTATTGACATTTTGGGCCCGACCCAACCCGAATTTCGGGCGGCTCGGGTTCAGGCTCGGACTTAAGATCTTACCTCTGATCTCAACTCTGCGTGTCTGAGCACACATGTCCTGAAAGCAAACTTTGTCTGGAGCAAGCAAGAGAAGGCGACAATAGAATTTTCTCATAGCGGGGGTGCTTGAAGACAGGCTGGGGATGCATATTACTGTTACGAAACCAGTCTAAAGTGAATTTTGCATCATATGGAACCTTACGATTATTGTAACAGCAACATTTATCCATACTTTGCATGGATCTGTTATCAGCCAAGAGAATCAGCAAAAAGTAGGACAGTGATAATCACTAAAGTCTTTAATGAAGTGTTTTCTTTGTGCGTTTGATTTTTAGTTACTCATTTGTCTTTAGGGAAAGCTAGTTTGTATCACTGGACAGAGAGGAAACTTGTCGCATACTGACTGGATCTTGTCTCTCTTCTCTTCATGGAGGTTTTCTGATATTTCTCTATCATTTTTGCCTGTGTTCCCCCTGAGAGTTGAGTCAGCACTGTGACAAGTTCTGCTCAGTGGCCCTGCAGCACAGGCTGCTGTCTGGCAGAAAATCAGTGCACCATCTGGTTCTGAACTCTATCAAATAATGTAGATTCGAATTGATCAAGTTAAGCCGTGTAAGGGGGAAACTTGGCCCTCACATCAAGTCTCCTCCACACAGTGTGACGTCTGGAGGAGCTCGGTGATTGTGCTCTAAAATCATACGTGAGGGGAGCAAAGGGAAGGCTCCCCTCTGGGCAGGGAGGAGCAGCACTGCAGCAGAAGTGGGGCGAATGCTCTTTGGAAAATAATCAAGTACGTTTTTAATTAAATCCACATTAAAAACACATTCTTCGGCACGGGGGGTCTACATCCTCAAAGGAAAAACATTTTCAGGCATCCAGCGCTCAAACTTAATAAGAACAGCGAAAAAGTTGTTTTGGGAGAGTCCTAGATTGACCCTTTGGGGGCCCCTTAGAATGCATTTATTTTAGACTCAATTACTTCTGTTTATGTTAATGAATAAAAAGTAGAAGTAAGTAATTAGTGTGTGATTGCATATACTAGGTGTGAAATATCACTAACTTAAGAGGGCAGAATAAAGGCCAAGAAAAACCCACAGAGAACAGCATTTTCAGCACTCGTGCAATAAATCATTGGAGCAGGGGCTGGTGCTCGTAATTAAAACAAATCTTTAACAAAATTCAAAATGAATTGGTGACTTTTTCTGTCTCTATGCACTGATAGAATATATAGCTTATGTATGTTTGCTTTGCTAATAATATTAAACAAATGTGCTCATTGTGGTAAAATATACTGTTAGACATTTAATGGAAGGTTATATATCACACAGTATAAGGATAATAAGTGACCACAGTTGAAGGTAGTGCTTATGCTAAATAATAGAAATAATTTATTGTTTTTAATTCTAAAACTTACCTGGATAGAGTACAGGGAGACGTGTGGCTTTGACAGTTTCTCTGCTGACCGTGATGTGTGGAGAAGGCTGGATAAACAGACGAGGAATTCAGGTCTCAGACTGCTGGGAAGCAGAGGAGCATGCCAACATCCAATGATGAAGATGGGACACCCAAAGAGACTCATCCCACCCTTAGAAAACCATTCTTAACCTATATGAACTGACCCAGCACATGTTGTTGTCAGGGACGTGACATCAAACGATTCAAACGATTGACGTGGCGAGAAGCAAGAGAAGTATAGTGACAGATTAATTAATTTTAAAGTATTTTGGTGATATATATATTGAGCACCGTATTTCTGTCAGCACCTTTTGCCTAAAATACACCAGATACGTCTGCAGTGTGACTCCATTGCGCTGCATTTTGACTGCGTTTGTTAACTCTCACCAATTGCATGTTCAGTCCAGCAAGCTGAGTGACTGACAGAAAACTGGAGTCACAGACCGAGGAGTTCCTGCTCTTCCCACTTCAGTCTCTCTTCATTCATGCTGGACTGTAAAACCTCAAACCTGTTGACTCCTGGTCTGACTCCACTCATTAAGTCAGTTTATCATTGTAGTCAAGCTAAATATGAACTGATTTTGCCACAGCTTGTTTTATTTTGAAAGTCACTGGGTGTTTTTAGGTTGTTCCTGGTCACAACTTCCTGTCCCTCTCAATATCTTTCCTACGCTAAGGCCATGTCCACACGTAGCCGGGTATTTAGGAAAATGCATATATTTTTATACGTTTACGCCTGTCGTCCACACGAAACCGCAGTTTTACGTCATCGAAAATGATGTTTTCTAAAAACTCCAGCCAAAGTGAAGATTTTGGAAAACTCCGGTTTCATGGTTTCATGAAGACGCTGGTAAACGGAAATTTCAGTTCTTAAACGTCTCAGCTGAATGACGGGGGCTTATTCTGGTTGGCTGACTCGGCTGACGTCTGGAAAATACTGCCCATTATGGGTTTGGCATGCCTCGAGCTGCACTCACCGGTGGATTTACCCTCTGCGTGTGGACGGAAGTATTTTTAAAAACGAACGAGAAGGGGATACACGTTTTTGAAAATCCCCAGCTACGTGTGGACATGACCTCTATTTATGCACGGCTCAATGTCTGTCAAAAATAGAATAGAACTTTATTTTCATTGTAACAAGTACAACAAAATTAAAGTCACAGCAGCAATCAAGAAAACAAAAGTAAGAAAGTGTATAGAAAGTGCAAAAAGGTCCACAAGTAAATAGATGATGACAGCCCGTCCACCACCAGAGATAGATCCCACGTTCCCAACAACGATGGGTGGAAGGACAGGTCCACGTCGTCACCTCCCAGCTGACACCCGAGAACCAGCATGTCGTCCTCACCTCCTTCTCTTCACCTTGAGGGAAATCATCAAGCCCTACACTATATAATATAGTATAATACGATATAATATAATAAGTCACCAGCTCAAAATTTCAGAATTCAGTCAGTTTGAAGTGAAATCAAAAACCCTGAACAGGTTCTCAGTCACATGACAATAAAAGGAAAACTGTGTTACCGCACTCAATTTGTATGTTCCCAGTTAGCATAGAGGCAAAATCATTTGCCCATTTGTTGTTCTCTTATTGCAAGTGCATAAAGCATGAATGTGTATAACGCTATGTTCTTCTCTGTGGCAAGCAAACAGAGTAGAATAGGGTTATGTCACATGGCCTTGGACTGAAACTGCAGACTGTAATTTAAAAAAGAAAAAAAAAGGGACAAGAAAATCTACTTGGTCTGTCCTTAAACTATTATAATAGAAAACTCACAGATAAGAACAGGTGTTTCAGATTAGATAACACAAATAAGATAACCCTTTTGAATGATCTAGATTTCATAGAATTTGGTGAAAAAGCTGTGATTTTATCAGAGAGAGAAAGCGAGAGGTGTTTTTTGTTCTTCTGTTTGTGAATTTACTGAACAGACAGTTTGAAATATTGTCAAACTCTGTCTGAGGTAAGCCACACCTGCACGGCTCACTCTGTGTGCAGCACAGGACGCCAGCATGCATAAAGAGAGCACAACACTCTTCCTCAGAGTGGTACACACACATTTCACTTCATCAGTCACACAGCAGGCTGAAACATAAACACAATCAATCATCGCACGGTCCCGCACAAAATGGTCAGTGAGTGATAAATGAAGGAGGGGGATGTTAGCGGGGAGCCCAGCCATTTTATGGATTATTCGGAACAACACCAACACCTCAGCGCGGCGGAGAGCTTCGGCCGTGTTGATTATTGTTTGAGTTTGATTTTCATTGTGAGATGTCCCTCAGGTGTGTGTCGCGCTGAGGAATGAGGGCTTGGTAAATTCTCAATACATATGTCTCAACACAAAGCCACTCGGATCCCGCTCAGATAAAACACACACACACACACACACACACACACACACACACACACACACACACACACACACACACACACACACACACACACACACACACAGAATCAAAGTGCAAACATCCTGTTTCACCACAGCTCTCCACATCTGACTGGGCAGCGTGACGTACAGAGCACAGAACAGTCAGCTCACTCTGACGGTTTCATCTTAAATGTCACAGGTTGAGCTTGTGTCATATTTAACATTATTTATCTCTAAACCTCGTCTGTTTTAGGGTGTATTCACACCTGTGGCTCGTTTCCTTTCTTCCTATTCAGGGGCAAACATAATACAATTCTTTCATTCATTCATTCATTCATGTTCTTACCGGCTTTCCACAGGGAAGAACAGCCGTTAAGACACTTTGATAAGGCACTTTATTTCTTTACTGCTCCACGTGAGCCCATGACTCATTTTCCTCAGTTCTTCACACAGTTAAAAAAAGTAATTTTACAGGAAATGATTTGTAATTTTTGACAGATTTTTCCTGGTTTCTTATAGAACAACAAAATGCTAGTAGATTTACAGGTTTATTCAGTCATTTTACAAAGTAAAAAAAAAAAATAGAAATTTATGGTTATTAACCCTTAATTTTTAAAGTATTTTCTGTGTTTTCCCAAAACATTACACAAAACTGTGAAATTACAGAAATTATCTGTAGAATGCCAGCAAATTATGCCAGCTGAACCCTGTGCCCTCCTCACTCATGGTTGCAGTTCACTGATAAAAACAAAAAAACAAAAGAAACAAACTGTATAAAACAGTAAAAGCGCTGGCAGCAAAGTTTCAAGACAGATACCGCTAAATTACAGTCAAACACTGTAAAAAATGCTGAACAACGTAAAATAATTGTTAAAATACAGGACTTACTGTAAAAAATAAAAAATATGTAAAAGAAACAGTAAAAGCACTGGCAGCAAGGTTTCCAGACAAATACCGTCAAATTACAGTCAAATGCTGTAACATAAAACTACACAAAAACACTGTTAAAATACAGGAGTTAAATGTTTTTTGACCAGAGACAATTAAAAAAAAAAAAAAAAATCCCCTCCTAACAGAGCACACTGCCCTTCTCCTATAAACACTTTCCTCTGATGCGTCACTGGTCATTTTGTCCTCCATCAGTCTGTGTCCTAAATTAGACTATTTTCCTTTTATTTTACAGCTAGGTCATTTTTATTGTGACAGTGCTTGTAACCATGAGTGAGGAGGACACACTGTGGATATGAGACCCTGCTATACAGGGGACACAGCTTGTTTGTGCTCCCTGGCGCAAACCGGCTAACTGTGCTCCAAGAAACAGACCAGCTGTCTGTGCTCCATGGAGTGGACTGGCCGTCTGTGCTCCAATGTGCGGACCCTCTACCCATTGATTTATACATCGACTTTTGTTTTTAAGAAATGAGATGTATTGATGGTCTTTGCTATGTTGGTCAATTTTTGACAACAATGTTATTTGAATTACACAGCCGGTCCATGCAGCATTGCACAGGCAGCATGTTCCCCTAATGCAATACTTTATTATTGTAGCAAAGTCTTATATCCTCTGTGTGCCCTCCTCACTCACGGTTACAAAACACCATCACAACAAAAAGTATGTTTCTGTAAAATAATTGTTTTTATTGTTGTTTTTTTTACAGTGCAGTCTTCTCCTGTGCCTTTGTGTGAGGTGGCACTCGTGACTGTAAACTTTTCTTTTGCAGAATCGAGTTAGATTCACCAAAGTGAATCTGTTGTTTTTTTTTTTTGAGTCATTTGAGTCACTGAGTCAGCTACTGAGAAAGTGCATAAAAATCAACATGTGCCACAAGTTCAACATCTTTTAACACCTTTTCTTCCCTTCTTCAAGATAATAATGGGCACAATAAAATGAAATAAAATAAAGTAAAAACCTGCATATAACCTTTTTTAAATTAATTATTTTTGATGATACAGATTTATTTATTTATTTATTTATTTATTTATTTATTTATTTATTACATACTGTGAGCAAGTGAGTGTTCTGTATCTCACAGGAAGGGAGGGGGGTGAATGAGTAACTTGTTTATGTTTTGCGTCAAGCCATGCTGTGTACTGTGAGCCGGTGAGTGATTCTCTTGTGTTGGGATACGGCTTCCTTGAGCTTTGTACTGAGTCAGTGAATGAGTCAGTAGCGAGGATGAATCATGATTCATGAGTCAGTAAAGTGAGTCTTGAATATTGAATATTGAATGATTCGTTCATGACTCACACAACATGAGGCAGCACGTCTTTGTCATAACAAGTGCATCAGCACATTAATTTCCAGACACAGGCTTGACTCCTGGAAAAAAAGTGTGTTGTGAAGATATAGTGAACATCGGTACATTAGCAAGATGAACGCTATAATACAAACTAGCACTGAGAATAAACCAATGAAGATAAGGAACTCCCCCAGCTGCAGAGAAAGATTTCTGACCAATGAGAGAAACATCTGATCCCACATGGCATTTGTTTACAACTTTGGACCGAGACGTTTGCCCTGTTAACAGAAATAAACAAAGTGACAACTGCAACCTTTTTATCATGTTTGGCACTGAATTGGAACAAAGCAAACAAACCACAGGTGTGAATACATCCTAAACTAGAAATTAAACTCCCTTTGTAACGTAAGCATAAAAGAACAGCTGCACATGTGACAGTTTGTGTGTGAAACATCAAAGTAGCATTTAGCGTCCACACACTCCTCCACCTCCTCTTCAGAGTGGCGTCTCTTTTTGTTGCAGTTACTTCTACACTCTCCCGTCAAGTGTGCGGTGGTGACATGGGAGCAGCTGTCAGATGTGTGGCTGGATAAGAGGGGTTGGATGCTCGCTGTGACAGCTCATTGATGTCCGTGCTGTGGACCTGCCACGGCTCTGCAGCACGCTCTCCGTCCATTGTGTTGTGAGTGGCAGTGGCTGAGGCCCACAGGATGCACTGTGGCATGCTGGGAACACAATTCAGACCTCTGAATTTTGATAAAGGGCCAGACTGGACAGAAGAAGTCCAGTGGGTGTAAAAAGAAAAAAAAAAACATGGTTTAAATTACCCAGAAAATGTGAACACCATGGAGCAGAAAAAGCACCTTGGTCTTTAGTCATACTCAGAATAAATTCTAAAATCACATTGATCATTTTTTTGTACAGTTACAAATAAAACATCTATATAATCTACCAATAAAACAGTATATACCATCTATGTAAAAGACAATCTGAGAAGAAAATCTGCTCTGGTAATATCATCTCACACTCAAAAGAACGTTACAGTCTGACCATTATTTTATTCTCTCCATCTTTTGTCATTATTTTTACTGTTGTGCCACTTTGCAGCAGATTTTTACAAGAAGCTCAATTACATGTTTCAAATGTGATGTATATTACAGTAAACCTAAGTTCAAGCCTAATAAACCGGTGCAATACCTCATTTATCTTCTTTACCCTCTGATGCATGAAATACAAAATGTATAAGATGTTTTTTTTTCAGAAAGGCCTTTTGTTAAATAGCTGTTAAAAACTAATTTTTTCAGGAGTGCAAATGGCCTAGTGGCCCAGGTGGCAACCCATGAGGTTCGCCTTTGGAGGGTAGCCTGGATTCGAGTCCAGCCCTTGGCTTATTTCTTGTATGTCACTCCCCACTACGGTCCTGTTTTCTAATCATTCCACTGTCTTCTCCTATCTCATTAAAGGCATTAAAAATGCCCCGAAAAGAACTTTGAAATGCAATGAATTCATTTTCTCCTAAAGTCAATGGTCTCCATGGTGGAACTGTAGCCGACCTAAAACCCAAAGTTTTGAAAACAGTCTCCAGAGTGGGATTTTCTGAAACGCTGCCGACACCATTGCCCTGTAAACGGTTAGCCAGCGTTTTCAGTGAAAACACTGGCGAGCGAATACAACAGGACAACAGTACAGTTGTTATCGTTGTCACGGTCTACTTGTTCTTGTGCTGCTGAATCTGCTGAATCTGCTGAATCTGCTGACTGTCTTTAACAAAATGAGCATCTGTTGCTCCACTTTTGAACTTAATCTTCAAAACACCAGATGATTGGCTCAACTCTACTTTAGTTGAAATCTCCCTAAAGCAGCTTCTGGACAAGACAGTTATAGCGCTGACTATAGGCTTGGCATGCTTACTACAGCGTTTTCAGTCCCTCTGTGTTTCCGTGTGAACACAGATTTTTTTCACTGTGTTTTGGCGTTTTCAGATGAAACGTTCTTGTGTAAACGGGGCCTCAGTCTTTTCTGCTGCTTCTCTCTTTTGAGGCCATGTCCACATATAGCCAATTATCTGTGACACTGGATAAATTTTTATATGTTTATGCCTGTTATACAATTTTACGTCACAAAAAAAAAAAAACGTTTTCTGAAAACTCCAGGCAAAATGAAGATTTTGGGAAGCTCCGGTTTCATGATTTTGGCCTGAACCACACGTATACGGATATATTCCTAAACGCACATTTTTCTGTCCAATTGGGCCTCTCAACCACACGAACACGGCGATTTCACCCACATAAACGGAGATTTTTAAAAACGGATAAAAAAAGTGAAGAAATAAAAAAATATCCGGTTGAGTGGATCCGTGTAGCAGTGTTAAACGGAGCTGGTGTTAACGCGATGGCGTCAGGCGCCTAGCAACAAGTCACTTTGTTAGACTGCACATGCTCAAACGTTCTTCTTCTATGGTTTTGACATTTTGCTAACCTGCCACTTATCAGCCAGGCATGGCATTGCAGGCTTCAGAGGTGATTGTTTTCAGTTTGGCCTCTTTGTATGGACAGAGATATTTCTGTGGTGTGGACGGAGATTTATTTTTAAACGAGGACAAAGATATCCGATCAAAAAAATATCCATATATGTGTGGTTCAGGCCTGAGTGTAGATGCCAGTTAACTGAGTTTTGGTTCTCAAAAGTGACAGCTGAATGACAGGGGCTCTTTCTGATTGGCTGACACAGGTTTTACGTCTTGGAAACACTGCACAGCCCCCAGCTATCTGCTGTATTACTAACGGAGACTGAAGAAACCTCTGTAACACTTGAGCTGCACATATCTGCACATTTGCCTGCTCTATGTTGACCAGTGGCGATTGCTCTAAGACTGCAAGGGAAGCTCAGCTTCCCCTAAAATGTCACCAAAAAAAGTGGTGATATGTGCTGCTGTGTGTACATTTTATTGACAAAATATGCGCTAGAATTCCTTCATCTTTTGTTCAGAATCAGCTACCTATCACAGGTAACTGGCTCCACCTCCTTCTCATTCATCCCCGCAGCGTCTCAGCGCTTTAACTCAGTTGGACGCTGAGCGTCTTCTGACCGGGCAAGCGTAGAGTGGGTTGTTCTACTGTGGAAACTGGACGGTCATTGGATAAACGCTGGGCTTTGTCCTGCCCTCAGACGCTCAGCGTCTCTGGGGGTCTATGAGGCAGTGGGCTGGCCTGGACGCTGGGCTTCTGCATGATGATTGGATGATCTGTCTGAGGCCAAATCCCTTTTTGATTGACAGTGAAATGAGCCAGCCAGCGATCTTGAAGTATAACCCTCCACCGAAGCATCTTCTGAGTTTTACAGTCAGTTGTTCTGGACTGATTATCGATCGCCAGCGAGTTTACCTTCCTTAAAAACGACGAGCGTTGTGTTTAAAGATCTTCTCTCTTTTCACCAATAAGCAGCTACAGCTGCGGAGCTTCTCCCCCTGTCACTCACACTTACAGCCTGCCGTAGTCTCGCGTAGCAGCTCCAGCTGCTAACAAGCTGACACGGAGGGTAGAATTTACATTTAAATAAATAAACAGATTTATGACATAAGCCTGAAAAAAATTGAGCTTCCCCTCCTGGACTGACCAGAAAACGCCACTGGTGTTGACAAAAGTATTTTTAAAAATGAATGGTGGGGGAGGGGGTATTCATTCAGAGCTTCATTCAGTGGTCAGATGTTGTTGTAACTGCCAGTCAGTTTTCTCTGACTCCATGATCCTGTCCCTCATCGTCTTGACACACAGCACCCTGACTTTCTGCATCTTCATCATCCTCAGCTTCAATGTCTGTCTTGTTCTCTGGCACAACTCATCATCACTGGAGTCATGGTAAATTTCCTGGACTATTCTGCAGGCTTTTTTCTTCTTTGCTGTGTTTGCGGTCTACAAACTGTGACAATTGTTCCTCAAACAAATTAATTTTATTACTTATTTTTAATGAACAGCCTATAAATATTGCAAATATACACTGTTTTACAACCAAAACAGTTACAAGGAAAGGTGAAGCAATTACATGAAATGTGTTGGGAATACACCTGGTGATGCACTATGTCCACTTCACTGGACACATAGTTAATCATAATTTGCTGCTTATCTAAAACAAAATTTTCAAAAATTATATAATAAGGCCCTGTTTACATGGCAACGTTTCATCTAATAGCTCTAAAACACAGAAACGCTGAGGGGCTGAAAATGCTGTAGTAAGCATGCCAGGCCTGTAGGTGGTGCTATAACTGTTCTGTCCAGAAGCGGCTTTTGGTATTTTTTTTTGTTTCAGAAAAATCCCACTCTGGAGGCCGTTTTCAAAAGTTAGCATTGTAGGTCAGCTAAAACGCAGTTTTCGTGTAAATGTGAGGCCAAAACGCAACAAAACTTTTGCGATCCACCCTAAAACTGTTGTCGTGTTAACAGCCCCTAATACTTTGATGTTACAGTTTTTGTCTTCTTTTTAGTGTCTTTTGGAATAGAAGGATTGACAGGTTATCCCAGCAGGGGTCCACAGGTGTTGCCGTCATTTTGGAGTCGGAGAAAACTGACTTGCAGTTACAACGACTGACCACTGAATGATGCTCAAAGGAGAGTGGCAGCAGAGAGCACTCTGGAGGCTGATATGAAGTTTCACCACAGAGACTAAAGAGCCAGGATGTTAACTTTAATATTTGATCGTTTGCCAAAGTTTGCATTGATTTAGAGTGAAAAAAGCTATGACTAAAACATAAAAATAGTTAAGTGGTTACCAAAGCTCAAGAGAAAAATACCCCTGCTTTTAAGTGGGCTATGTCATAAAACTTATTGTTAAACTGGTTGAAACTGAAAAAGCTGCAAAGATGCAGATCATAAAGACAAATCACTAACAATAAAGTTCCTCGGTCATTGATCTGAAAAGGTTTTATTTTTATACTGCTTTTGAAAGACGCAATGATAAAATTTCTGGAAACCTTTAAAGCCATCATGAGTGAAAATTAAAAGGAGGAAAAATGCCTTTAAAGTGGTAAATGAGAACAGTCTAATCCAGACACTGGCTCATTCCCACTTGTGATTTGTTTACTGCATGAGATCAAGTTTGGCATCTGAAGGCCTCTCAACAGCGGGCTGGCAGGACATGGGATGGTAAGACAAACAACCATAAAGGCAGTGTTTCATGAGATCACTGCCTGGCTCGGGAAATCAGATGATGTTTGCATCAAGCTGAGCAGAGCGAAAACTGAGAGGCATTGTTTGAGGGGAAATAAGATGTAGTCTGTCTCTCCTGAGTCCTCAGCAGCCAGCAGTCCAGAAACATGAAGCCCCATCAGATTTATAAAGTGTGGCCTCATTTTCTGTCAAAGTAAAGCAAGCACAGCACTCTGCTTTTACAGCTTGAAATATAAGCGAGAGATCTGCATCTTATCCCAGTTTGCCTCAAATATAAGTCCAATGACAGAAAATACGGAGGTACCTTCAGTTTTTCATACTGTATCAACTGTCACATCAAATACTCTTAAAGCAGTTTACTTATGGAGCTGACTGAAATTGGTGCTGATACTTCTATCTTACTTAGGAGAGCTGTTAAAAGGAAGAATGATGAGATTTTTCTTTAGAAATACCACTAATCCACTAACAGGACATCAACAAAGAGAAAGGACATCCTGCTTTGTCCGCAAAGGTCACCAAAATCAACAACAAGTTCCTCACAGCAACTGCTGATACTGTTCATTAAAATCAGTGGTTTTAAAGTGGGGGCCTCAGAAAATGGGAGGGAAGGGAAAAATTGGATCTAATTATCTTTTTTTTTTTTTTTAATTATTTATTATTTTGTCTTTTATTTTTATAACCATCCACTACCACGAGCTGCAAGTGCACAATGTTTAGAAAACAGCAAAGCTCATTTACCGTAACATTATAGGCTAAAACAACAGGCTAGCCGCAGCTAAAGTTAGCATTAGCAAAGGTCTTATATCTGCTCCGCAGCACACAGCATTTAAAATACTAACATTTCCAGGGTCAGAGGTTTGTTGGCGGATGGTTGGGTTCAGGGGTATCTGACCAATAGTAGCTGTGGACCAATCAGGTCAGACTTGCTCGTGAATATTCAAAAAAGGGACTTGCTGATGCCGGCAAACCCCGGAAATCCCAAACAGCTCGTTTTAGGTCAGGATTTTACATTCACAAGCTCTACTAAGTGCAGGTTTTGTCATTAAATATCACATTTTGTGGGCTGGGAGGAAAGCCAAAGACCCACAAATTTCACTAAAAGACTTAATAAAGTGATTTGTGCATAATATGGGACCTTTAACTGGTTTGTCTCCTACCTCAGTGGTAGAAATTTCTCTGTTGCCGCTGGCTCTTATACCTCTGATTCAGTCCCTTTGTCTTGTGGTGTGCCTCAAGAATCAGTATTAGGTCCAATTCTGTTTTCTTGTATATGCTCCCTCTCAGCAATATTATCAATAGGTTTGATGGCATTTCTTATCACATGTACGCAGACGACGTTCAGTCGTAATATTCTTTTGATCCAGACGACAACCCAAAAATACTGCATGACTGTCTGTTCGCAGTCAATAACTGGTTAAGCAATAACTTCCTTCATCTTAACGCTTCCAAAACGGAGGTTTTGATTCTCGCTCCTTAAGGTACTGCCTGTAAGATTGCTAAGCGGTTCTTTGGGATCTAATGTCTGCTCTAACCTGAAAAATCTTGGTGTTATTTTTGATCAGGCCATGCTCTTTGATAAACACATACTGGCCTTGACTCGCACTTGCTTTTTCCATCTGAGGAACATCTCAAAACAGATCTATTGAATTGAATTGAATTGAATTGAATTGAATTGAATTGAATTGAATTGAATTGAATTGAATTGAACTGAATTGAAAATACTTTATTTATCCCCGAGGGGAAATTCAGGACTCACAGAAGCATTTAAGAAAACAAATGTGTATAGAAAGCTCCACAAGAAAATAGATGAAGGCATCCCGTCCACCACTCTCCAGCCCAGCCAGTCTCCACATCCACAGGGTCCAGGACTGAGCCTCCCCAGCAGTCTGTTCAGTCTCTGTCTCCTGGATCCTGTCTGCTCACAGCAGGCGAAAGCTCCAATGTGGCGCCGGCGTCCGATATCAGCTCCATCAGCCACATCCGTGAACAGCACGATGCCGCTGGGTTAGCACAGCTAGCTTGTACATCCCCCGGAGATAGATCCCACGTTCCCAACAGCGATGGATGGAAGGACAGGTCCACGTCGTCACCTCCCAGCTCACACCTGAGAACCAGCAGGTCGTCCTCACCTCCTTCTCCTCACCTCCAGGGAAATCATCAAGCCTTACACTAGTTAGCATTGACATGCTACAGGCTGCTAACAGCTGATTTCACATGTAAACAATGCAGCCATGGTTACATGTAGGATCTCCAGACAAACACAGGAGAAAAGTAGTAAAAATATCACTGAAGCCACAAAAAGTTTGGTGTCCATGACCAACAATGAACCATACAAAGTGATGATCCACTCCAAATACAAAGATGACGAAAAAGAGACGAAAATATACAGGGAACAGACAAAGAAGAGAGAGCTGCTGCAACAGGCAGCTACTTGGGCAGCGCCTAGCAACGAAAAAAGTATTAGTATAGTAAAGTAATAGTAAGTATACTATTGTTTTCTATACAGAATTAGAAATGATATTTCGTCACACCTGGATTTTTGTAGCTCTCTCTTTCTGTGCCTGAACAAATCTTCCATTGATCGACTCCAGATTACTAAGAATGCTGCTGTAAGGCTTCTGACAAAAAATACAAAATATTCTCACATTATCCCTGTACTGGTATTGCTAGGAGCCGCCCTGTTGGCTATGGCTGCCTTTTGCAGCAGCTCTCCCTTCCTTGTCAGTTTCTTGTAATTTTTCTTCTTGTAATTTTTTTCATCTCTTTTTTGTAATCTTTGTAGTTGGAGTGGATCATTACTTTGTATGGCTCATTTGTTGGTCATGGAAACCAAACTTTTTGTGGCTTCAGCAATATATTTTACTACTTTTTCTCCTGTGTTTGTCTGGAGATCCTACATGCAACCATGGCTGCATTGTTTACATGTGAACTCAGCTGTTAGCAGTCTGTAGCATGTCAATGCTAACTGGTGCAAGGCCTGATGTTTCTCCACAAGGTGAAGAGAAGGAGGTGAGGATGACGTGCTGGTTTTCAGATGTGAGCTAAGAAGTGACGACATGGACCTGTCCTTCCATCCATGGTTATTGGGAACGTAAGATCTATCTCCAATAAGATGGACGAGCTAGCTGTGCTAATCCAGCAACAGACGGAATACCAGAGTAGCATAATGCTATTCACAGAAATGGCTAACAGAGCTAAAATCAGACACCAACGCCACACTGGAAGAACTTCACCTGCTGTGAGCAGACAGACAGGTTGTTAATTTTGTTTCATTTCCACCAAGCAGTCCAGGTCAGTTCAGTACAGTTTGGTACAGTTAAGCTTGATCCTGTTTGTGTTTCCACAGCAAACTGTGCCCTCTCGTGGTAGGCAGTGTGTAAGCCGTATGCCTAAAGCCGCAGCTGTAAACAATAGCGTGACGCCGTAGCAGCTTACCCCTCTAATAAATCCAACAAAGAAGAAAAATGCGGCGCAGTAAAGGTGAAACATTATTATTATTGTTATTAATAATAATTAATAATAATCATAATGATAATAATTATTATTATTATTATGATTATTATTGTTGTTATTATTATTATTATCATTATTATTATTATTATTATTATTATTATTATTTGTTTGGAATTTCTTTCTTTCAACCACATCTGATTTGCCATTAAATTTCTTTTCTTGCATGTTTTCACAAAGAAAGAAGATTCTTATTTTCAACTTTGATCTTACAGAGGTAAAGGACAAAATATTGATATTAATATCAAGGTTGTTTATGCTTTTTAATTAGGTTGTCAATGTCTGCTTAGTATTTACTCATAAATTGTTTGGTCATATTTATCCAAACAAGAGTTTGAACTTCAGTTCTTAGCTGTTTTTAAGGTTATTCTTCACTGAAAAGGCAGAATGGCAAAATATGATTTCTGAAGTCTTACTTGAGCTCTTTAGATTCCTTGAATGCTGTTAATAAGCACCTTAGTCTGAATTATTATCCCAAGCATGAGGGTGGAGGAAATGTTCAACCTCTGCACAAGATAATTGCCCCCTCCAGCTTGAACCACATCAATGGAAAACATTGTTTTATCTCCAAATACTACTCTGAAGATCTGTTGGCTGCTTTCTCATTTATAAAACTGCCAGAGGAAGATTGTTTTGTCCATGTGGAGTCATCCAAATTATCACATAGAGTAGAGTGATGAGTGTTTATCAGATCTGATTTCAGTTGTATCACTTCAGAGGTTTCATCAATGGAGTGTTTTAGCATTCTCTGCTTCAGCAGAGGTGCTGAATTTCATTTGTTTCTGCTCATATTGAGAAGAATGAATAGCTGTCATATCTACTTCAACGGTTGCTATGGTTACAGATGCTCGGTAATGTTGGTCAGGTGTTTATTGCCTCAAGTGAACATCTAATTCATGTCAGGTGTGGACTTTGCAGTGTCAATCATTTCACTCGAGTACAGGAGCAAAAATTACAGCTGGCGGGTTGGGAGAGTGTCCACCCTGAAACAATAATTCAAAATCCTGTGTGAGACAGATTCTTTCTGATAATTTTTTACTCTGCTGCATTCATTCACTTTATTCTGATTGGTCAATACTCTGTTGTTCTGTTGTTTCTTAATAGAAATCATTTGCTATGAAGAATAAACCATTGCTGATCCCATATGACATCAAATTAACAAATTAACACACGGACAGGAGTTACCTTTGACCTCTGCCAGTTGACCCTCAGTCAAAAATAAAATACATTTCTTCATGTCTCTTTAATGTAATGGTATACTAAAACATACAGTTGATTATGTCTGTTTAATTTTTAAAGGTTCCATATTGTGCACAAATCACTTTATTAAGTCTTTTAGTGAAATTTGTGGGTCTTTAGCTTTCCTCCAAGCCCACAAAATGTGATATTTAATGACAAAACCTGTACTTAGTAGTGCTTGTGAATGTAAAATCCTGACCTAAAACGAGCTGTTGGGGTTTTGGGGATTTGCCGACGTCAGCGATTCCCTTTTTTGACGAATCAGGATCAAGTCTGACCTGATTGGTCCACCGGAGCAGATACCCCTGAACCCCCTCCCCGCCCACTCCCCTCCCCGCTGCTGTTCTGAATGCCAAAGTTGAAGTGCTGCGCTGTTGTTGGCTGTAAACGGCCACATAGTTCCAGTCTCAAGCTCCCCATCTCGAAAGAAGACAAGACTAAGTGGCTAGAGTCCATTTATGAGGGAGATGAGCCAGCTACACCCAGTAAAAATGTGCATGTGTGTGCTAGTCACTTCACGGCCGACTGCTTTTCCAACTTTGGACAGTACAACAGAGGGCTAGTGAATAGACTGGTCCTTAATCCAGGTGCATTACCAACCATCAGCCAACAAACCTCAGAACCTGGAAATGTGAGTATTTTAAATGCTGTGTGCTGTGGAGCAGATGTCAGAGCTTTTCCTCAGTTTCCCACTGTCTCTGTGTTAGCTTCAGGATGCTAACTTTAGCTGCGGTCAGCCTGTTGTTTTAGTCGGTAATGTTACAGTAAACGAGCTTCGCTGTTTTCTAAACATTGTTGCACTTGCAGCTCTCAGTGACTCTGAAGAGCGGGGCGGTATCAGCGGTGGCTCATTTACATATGAAGGTCCGACCACTAAATCAGAGCGTTCTGAACAGAGGGGCTATGAGAGCCTGGAAACAATGCTGCTGTGCTTGATTTATTGGCTTTTTGGACTAAAACATGTTACAACCATTTCATGAAGACATCAATGATCCATATTAAACTGCAGAAAAGGAGCAGAATGTGGCACCTTTAAGATTACAGTTACTTTGAACTGTTTCTTTTACTTGTACTCAATCTAGACTCTAATTTTGGGCTTGCTGTTGCTAGTTTCCTCTGTATTTCTTTGCATCGTCAGAGTTTGCCATCATAGTCAAGGTTGTGCTCACCATAGCTCGTCACACCTCTTAACAATGTCATGAAGGAGACACTTTAGTCCAAAGAGGACACAATCGAGGACCTAAACGAGTCAGTGCAAAGAACCGGGCCAGAGCTATTTTTGGTTTTTGATATTTCATCAAAGGCAAAATCATCAACAACAACAATATGATCACGTATACCATAATAATCATCAGCTTCATCCTCAAAGTCATCATCCCCTAACTTTGTTTTGAAAGGTGCTATACAAATAAAGCTGGATTGGATTGGATTGTATCTTCGTCACCAGCATCCTCCTCAGTATCTATACCACTAAGTGTGGAAGTGCTCAAAAAAGAGCTGGGTGTAGCTTTTTCTTAATGGATATGTTTTTTTCTGGCTGTACCACACAAGAGCCATTGAAATCCACAACAAACATAAAAAGAGGATCCTTGAAGAGAAGGTAATGGATTTCAGGATGCATTCTATACTCTTCGTGCTATAGGGTGGCTCTTCTGTGTGTCAATAGAGAGTGTATTAGCTAATGTAAGGCTAGTGCACTTACTATTGACAAGTACCTTTTACAACCCCATTTAAAAAAAAAGTGAACTATCCCTTTAATGAGAATGAAAGGCAGACACCATGCAGCATGCTGTCCCTTGTTTGAAGCCTGTAGTTGCACTAGATAAAGAGGTGTGGTGTAGATTAGCTAAATTGGCTAAATTAGCTCATTTAAGCAGTAGAGCTGACCCTGTGTTGTTGGTGGTTGATGGCCTTGCTTTGGTTCTGGTTCTCTGGATGATCTCTCAATGAAGGGGTCGAGCTGACTGGCTTCCCTTATGGAAATCTTTTCTTACATCAAGTACCTAATACAACCACAGTTCCAAAAGAGTTGTGTAGAATTATAAATAAAAAACGAAATGCAGTCATTTGAAAACCACCAGAATCCATATTGTATCAACAATAAAACATAGACATCAAGATCATTCATTAAGCTCAAGAAGAGGGACACTTAAGCCGCGTTTCCACCAAGCAGACCGGTTTGGTTCTTCTCGGTACAGCACGCATTTTGTGGTGCTTCCACTGACTTATCCCAAATAACTGAGACGAGCCATCCCACTATTTGGGATCCTTTTGTATGGGTGCCAGACTAAACTGCTCCGTTCTTGAAAAGCGGAGCTACAACACTGCAGACCGTTGATTGGTCAAAAGAATCATCACTTGCCCTGCAACAGCGGCTGCATTTCTCCTGGCAGAACACAGTTTTCTCTGAAACAAAGCTTGATTCCATTTTGTATCAAAGAGCTACATGCCAGTCACAGAGGATGAAATGCTGCATGTCTTCCATCTGTGCTCTTTGTTTACTGTCTTGTGTTTTTCTTCTTCTTTGGATTTGTTAGTGGGGCACACTGTGTCACGTTGCTATGGTGTCACACTATTATCTAACAGCTGCGGCTTTCGGCATCCGGCTTACACACCACCTACCACGGGAGGGCACAGTTTGCTGTGGAAACGCAAACGGGATCAAGCTTAAATGTACCAAACCATGCCAAACTGGACTGAACCGAACCGGACTGCTTGGTGGAAACGCAGATTTATATATCTGGAAAGGCTCCATCTTTCTTTTTCAGGGACAGTGTTACAGTTTCCAGTAAGGCAAAGCTGAATCACACTAAAAAAGCATGGCTCTGTAGTAGAAGAGTCCCTATGCTGAACTGGCCAGCCTGCGGTCCAGACCTTTTACCAAATGAAAACATTTGGCTCATCATAGCTTCAAAAACCTGGCACAGATGACTCAAGACTGCACAGCAGACAGAATCTTCAATCAGACGAGAAACTCCAGAAACTGGGCTCCTCAGACCCCATATGTTCACAGAGACAAGGTGGTGGTACACAGAGGTAAACATGGCCTTGTCCCAACTTTAGTGAGATGTGCTGCCATCAAATTCAAAATGACCTTATTGTTTCCAAAAATGGTGCAATTTTGTACTTTGAGCATCTGGTATGTTGTCTTTGTTCTATTGTAAATAAAATATGGGTCTACAAGATTTTAGAATCAATTTACTCGTTTTTTATTTACATTTCATACATTGTCCAATTTGTTCTGGGAATCAAGGTTTTGCAACTCCACTACAAACCTAACCTGACACGCCAGACGAACAGTTTCATATATCCGCCACAGAAATATTTCACTAGTCCATCTAGGTAGCAGCTCTTCGGGTTTGTTTTCAGAGGCGGGACTTTGAAAAAAATCTGCAGCTGGTGATTGGACGACCATTCTGATTAACACACTCATCAAAGGACCAATCCACATCAAGCCACGGTATGACGTAGCTTATGTGAGCCGATGCTTCTAAGAAACAATAGATGAACTACTGAATCACCAGAAACAGCTGTGAAAAAGGCGTTAGATGACAGCTTCTGTTTTTATAAATTTAACTTAAGAATCAAAGGAACGCTGACAAGTACGAAAGTCTGCTGACGTCACATCTGCTCCCACAGCACCTGCCTCTCTTTCCTGATTGGGCCAGTCAGAATTTAGCCGAGTGAATTTGTTGGTCAATGGAGCCTGGCAAGATGGACCTGCAGGAGTTCAGAAACTGAATCAGGCAGGTCCATCTGCTCTTCAAGGTTACTTCAAACCAAAAATAGGAAAGAAAAAACAATAAATATTTTTTTACTGTAAACATTTTGTTAAGGTAAAGTGATGGGTTTAAAGTGGAACTTTCAGTCAGAAGGTGAGCTTTAATAGCTTTGGTGTGAGCAACTGTGTTGAATCAATGGCAGAAGATGATTAAATAAATCCAAAGAAGAAAGGATCAGATTTATTACCTCTTGAGGAATTCAGATTGTGTTTTTTATTCTTCGTCTTTTCTTCTTCTTCCTTTTTTTTTCTTTTGAAGAGATTTGTGTGTGGCATTTGTCCAACAGTTTACTATACATGCAGTCACTGCTACAAGCAATTTTTTTCTCACTGACAACTTAAGTTATGTTACTTGTAAATAATTAACTGGTATATAATTAAGCCCTGAAGGACAGTGGTCAGTTTAGTTTTGATTCTGTATTTATGTCTTTGCCCCCTTGATGATTATGGAGGATATACAGGATAACAACAAGAATAAACTATGAGCAGTGTTCTTTGAAAGTTTAGAGGATGAACACGAGCTAAAAATAACCACAGTCACAGCAGGGTCTCTGAAAACTTCTACAGACAGTTTTTCTCAGTTTCTGGCCCAGTGGAGAGTTAATGCCTCTCTTCACTTCAGAGTCAGACCATCTCTATTACCATTCATAGGCATTAACATATTGTGCTATTTATAGACATCTCACTCTGCAGCTGCTCATGGGCAGGATTACAGAGTCATTCAATTCACAGGAATTACAGGTAACATTTTGCTTGTCACTGCCTGCATTGCAGTGGTAAAGACTGTAATGTGTGAAATGATTTTTGCTCTGTCAGGCAGACCTAGATCAAGCAGAATTCAGGGGAGTTCATATTGGGAACTATAAGACGTCATCAGATTAGATTTACTGTAATGATCCCTTTGGGCCACTCAGTCAGGAATTCACTTTCCTCCTTTTCCCCCCCTCAGTCTTCTTAGTCCAACTCCAAAACACAGAAGACAAATAAGCCCGGCTGATGGTAATGAGGAAAATTAACTGATTGGGTTATTCACAATAATATAGCTCTTTATTTTATAATGCATTCTTAAGGACTGTCAAAATGTGTGACACAGTGGCAATGTGATGAAAACAATTCACTTGCATTTAACAATGTAATAGAAATTGATTTTGTAAAATCCAATAACAACAATGATGACTCAGTGTTGTTCTGGCAAAGTGTAAGTACTGACATTTTATAACTAATTCCAGTGATGGTAGAAGCCTTTTTAATGGGTCTCCATAATGCAAGCACATAATGTCAACAAATATTTCTTTCACAAAGATCATTTATTTCTCTAAACAAGTACTTAAAAAAAGACATCAGTCAAAACAGCGTAGTTTATGGTCAGCATGAATAAACTCTGGATAGACTGGTCATATTATATCAGAATAACTGGTCAAGCCTATTTGTCAAACAGAGACAATGCCCTTATATCAGCCTGCTTCAGCATAAGAAATATCAACTTCAATGTATAAAATAGCTCTGACTGTCTTGTATGGAAGCCCATTACCAGCAGGTAAGAAAATAAATATATATATATATATATATATATATATATATATATATATATATATATATATATATATATATATATATATATAATTTGGAGCTAAACAAAACCAAATCAGACACATAGCTTAAAAAAGGCAAATATACGAGGTTCAAATTATCAATATAATAACTGTTAAATATTAGATATGAGGTCAAAATTGCCAGTTAACAGGTCAATTATCAGCCTGTTTCTGCCAATTAAAAAAGAGAATTGCCTGGTAAAATATCAAGATCTATAGTACTTTATTATTATTATTATCATCATTTTTTGTTTCAAAGTAAAGGCACAAAAAAAGTAGAAAAAATAAAATAAAATAACACTTCAGCCTCAAAAATGTCAAATAATGAGAATAGGCCACAATTTTTTTGGCACAAAGTCAAATTATATTTTCCAAAATTTTGATTAGTAGATACTAAGTTATAATAGTTATATGGAGGCTGGTTTCTGCAACGTGAAAAAGAAGAAATAAACAAATCATAATAAATACTTGGACCTTTTCAAAAAAAAAAAAAAAA